>NC_142340.1:32305833-32906250 GCF_054954075.1 Amborella trichopoda
TTAGATCTAGGATTTTATTCTTATTTCATTCAATATTTTGTGCTTTTGGATTTCTCATCCTCTTTTTCTTTATTTTTCAGTTATTTTGCTAGATCTAGGATTTATTTTTATTTCATTCAATATTTCATGCTTTTGGATTTCTCATCATCTTTTTCTTTATTTTTCAGTTATTTTGTTAGATCTAGGATTTTATTTTTATTTCATTCAATATTTCATGCTTTTTGGATCGATGATGGCTTTGCCACTGATTTGAGAGTGGATCTATTTGTTTTTTAATAGATCTGGTCTCATATCATAATTTGATTTTCTCCACTATCTATCACTTTTAAAATCAATTTGTGGTACAGATCCGAGGGATTTTCCTCTAAAGATCTCTCCTATTTGCATCATGAACAGTTGGACGCCCACCATGGGGTATTTCGAGCTAGATCCGTGCACGAAAAGAAGAAAAAGAAAAAAAAAAATTAAAACATACTCGGATCTTCTTTCAAGGAGAAAGTTTTGAAAAGAAAAAAATTTAATTCAGAAAAAAAAAGGGGCACTCAAAGACCCCTAGACATAACACCTTGTTCATATTTTATCTCTCTACCTACTCCAACTTGCTTATAGGTTTTGGTCGTTCCGTTCATTACTTTGCTGGTGTTTCCGGTGGTCTTGTTTGTTTTGTTGTTGGCTGGAAATTTTAAGACTTTATGTTTCTTCTTGTGTATTCATCTCACGTAATTTTTTTTGTATGTGAGAGAGAGAGGGATGCATTTTTTTTTTTTTTTGAGTGATATTTGTTGTGAAATCATTAAAAGAAACTTATTTTAGATTTAAGGTTGGTTTCCAAAAAAAAAAAAAAAATCTTATTTCTTGCCACTTCTGCACTTTCTTTTCCTTCACGCCTCTAAGGCCTTTATGTTTCGTTCCATAAGTTTTTTTATTAACTTGTTATTATCTTATTAAAGGGATAAGATTCTGGTCATTTTCTCTCTGTTCCTAAAATAGGCGGTTGATCTCTTGGTCATGGCCATCACTCTTTTCCGTTTCTTTCCATACAAATTTTTGTTGACTTGTTATTGTCTTGCTAAAGGGATAAGATTATGGTCATTTTCTTTCTCTTCCTAAAAAGGGGCGGTTGATCTCTTGCTCATGGCCATCACATATTTATATTTCTTTCCATAAAAAAATTGTTAACTTGTTATTATCTTGCTAAAGGGATAAGGGTTCCAGTCATCTTCTTTCTCTTATTTCCTAAAAAGGGGCCCTTCTATTAGTTAAAAAAAAAAAATGCAGTTCTTCTACGAAAAAAAAAAAGCCTCTTCTCCTTCAAAACAATAAAGAAAAAGAAAAGCAAATTTCCTTTAACAGAGAAAAAAAATAAAAAATTGAGGCCTTCCATTTTCAAAAATAAAAATGAATAAATAAATTTGTTTTTTTAGATTAAAAAAAGGATTTTATTTTAGATTAAAAAAATATATTTTTTGATTAAAAAACAAAGATTAATTTCTTATCTTATAATTTAGCACTTGAATTAAAAAAAATCACTTTTGAGGCAATTTTGCTTTCCAAAAAAAAAATGGCATTTATTTGTTCTATTTTCCTTCTTTTCTTAGCTAAAAACAAATTTCAGAAAAATCACTTTTTTTTAGGTCTTTGCCATCTCCAAAAAAAAAAAAAAAAAAAAAAACAAGAAGAAGAAGAACAAACAACAACAGCAACAACAACAACAACAAATTTTAAAGCTTGTTTGGCTTAAAAGAAAAATCATTTTTTTTTACAAAAGTTTCTTTTTGTAAGTCATTTCATTTTTGCAAAAAAAAATAAATAACTAAAAAAGAAAAAAGAGAATCTTCACTTAAAAGACAAAAAAAGTCACTTTTAAGACATTTTCTTTTTTCAAAAATAAAAATAAAAATACAAATACTTTGTAAAAACGAAAATCTCTTTTCATTTCTTTGCTTGTTATTCAACCTTTGTCCCTTCTCTTTGTTCATCCAACAAAGAAAAGAAAAGAAGAGAAACTTTCCAGGATCACCTGTACTCTCTCTCTCTCTAATTGTGCCTTGATCGAGTCACCATCGACTCTGGGGGCGTTCAATTAGGCATAAGTTGTGCCTAGTCCCACTTTTATTAACTGTTTACCTTCTTAGAGGTTGCTTATCCCTGTACCTTCACTGTGCTATTGATCGGTTGTACTCTTACTCATAACGCACCTCACTTGGCACGATCTGTACTAAGTGCTTACATTCTTTCATTGTGTGTTTACCTACTTGCGATTTACTTTTCACTTGCATGCTTTTTTACACACTCTTGCACACAATGGACCAGGGAATCTCGGGAAACCAAATTTTTTTCGAAAACCCCCAAAATCCGGCATTAACATCGTGAGGAGAACCTAGCCTTGAGAGCCAAGGTGGTTATGATTTGTGTAACTTTAACTGTGAGTACTCCTCCGTAATCCTTAGTATCAAAGCAACTCCAAATACAGTAGGACCTGGTTGATTCCTTTAATAGGTGGCTAGGATCTACGTGGAGACCTACTCAGCCTAGTTGTATTTCAATAGTTAGGAGTCTGCTCAGACTTAGCCTACCCATAAATTTAGGGCAAAGTTTTCGAGTGCATTGCTTGTTTATCTAGGTTGATTAGTCTTAGCTCTCAGTCTGGGTCCACACCCGAGCTGAATTTAAAATCTTCTGGGTCCGAGTCCCGGTTTGTTCCCAGCCTAGCCCAGTTTCGAACCAGATTAATGCCCAGGTTCAAACCTAGGCCCCCTTTTTGTCCGAGTCAAGAATCATGCTTAACCCAACCTTGATCCAGTCCTCAACACCCGGTCTGATAACCAATCCTTCTAGGTCTAGGTTTTAGTATAGGTCTAAGCTTTGAGTTACCTCTAGGGTTGGATTAGGCTTACCCTAGTTCAGAGTCTAAACTAAAACTCGTTGAGTCTAGATTCCAGGCTAATTTTAGCCTAGTTGTCACTCAAGGTTGGCCCCTAGAGTCAGGTTATGTCTACCTTAGGCCGTCGAGTCTAGATCTTACCCAAGTCTGATTCTAGAACCTTGCCAAGGGCGATCACCATGTTAGTCAACCAAGGCGATTATGATGATAGTTCCACGACTAACTCTAAAAGGAACCTTCCCAAACCTAGGGACCAGTATGCAGCAATCCCTTGGGATTACGACCAGAACTCGGGCCAATCCATTATCCATCATCCAGGTCTTCAATTAGAAGCCGAGTCCCAGGGATCCACTAGTAACCCTGAGCTCTGTATGGTCCAAAACGTTGGCTCTGCTCAAAAAACATTAAACAGCCTAGGGGTCTGGCTAGGCATAGTCTTATAGGGAACCTTACGTAGCCACAGTAGGAGCCGTGTGACCTTAGGCAACCAAAGCAGGAGTCGTGCATGGGAAGAAGTTCTCACCATATCTAATGATGCTCAGAAGTCACACTAAGATAAACCTGGGGCTCAGTGGTCTCAAAATCAAGAACCATCTAGGTCTAGGGGATCTAACCCAACCTCGAGCCACTGTAGTACAGCCCACGAAGTCTTAAAGACTGTACGCAGTAGAGGCATCAATCTGGACCAACCCTTAGGAGAGATAGGCATCCAGGCTACCTTCAAAAGTCTAGTTGACTTAAGTTACACAGTTCATGCCCCAATTCATGGGTCGGTCCAAAACCAACCTAATAGCATAGGTCAACCCATAGCACAGCTGAATCAATCGATTCTTCAATCGGTCCCTCCTGTGTATCCGGTCCAACCAACATTGCAGTTTTTGCAATCGGTGGTGATGCCTATGGGTCAATACGCCCCTCAAGGACAAAATGTGTCAAACCGCCCCAGTAACTGCGATTCATCCATCACAGGCCCAAGCAGGCCAACATCTACCCCAAGTCTCGACTCATCAGTCTATGCTTGGGAACCCACCGATCGTGTGTTTACTCTCATGTTGAATACCCAAAAAGAAGGCACCTTAAAAGCAATACAAAATATGCTTGTAAGGATGGATATGCATGAAATCCTACCCACAAAGGCCTATGTTTGTCATCCCAGAGTTTAAAAATAAATTCAATGGGAAGAGGGACCCAGATATTCACGTCAACGCGTACCTCCTCTCTGTCTAAGCCTTAGGCCTAACCAGTTGAAGGCCCAATAACAAACCCATCACGACTCCCCAGAATAAAAATAAGAGCAACAACAAGGGGAAAGCTTCCAGTCAGGTTAACGAAATTGTCGTTCAAAAATCGACAATAGGAATCAAAATCGAAGGGGTTAGCTTAGAGCTAACACTCAAAATGACAATCGAAGGCGAGAGGACAACTTCACTACTCTCAAAGACCTGTTAGAAAAAGTGCTAGAGTTACTCTTAAAGAAAAACATGGTTTAATTCCTGCCACCATTTGAACAACCATTTAAGGTTAAGGATAAGAACAAATGGTGCAAGTGGCATAGAAACCATGCCCATGATACCCAAAACTGTTTCTAGTTGAAGAGGTGATTCAAGGGTTAGCGACATCACTATCGGACCTAGAAATCAACCTGCTAAAGAACATAATCAAAAGATGGGTATCTTCACAAACTCTTTCCCCAAAAATATGGCCACAACAACCGAAGAAACGGGAGCTCCGAGTAACTCAAAGGTGGATGTTATCATTCACATGATTGAAAACGGAGATGAAGAAGATGATCCCAACCAATTCATATTTGCTTGTGATCATCATCTCCAAGAAGTTGAAGAAGATCTTTTGAGTCTTCTTGGAGGAAACTCTTCCTCTTAAGTGGGACCAGTATGACGAAGATGATGCCCTCGAGGTTGACATGGTCAAAGCTGATGAAAATGGATCATCTTCTAAACAAGGGGTCAACACCTCGAGATCTCCCATTACTCTCGCTAGGGCTATCCCTATCGAGCTCCAGGCTGGTCGAGTGTTCAAACCCATCCAATTGATGGTAGACACTCTTGATGAAAGAATGGGAGCCACTTCAATAGCCAAACCACTAGCAGGGGTTGCAGATCATGAACCTAATAAAAGAACTCAAGGATCCGCAACCACCTATAATCTACCGACTCATCTCAGGAAGATCCAGGCTCCATCTTAGAGCTGCTTGCGAATTCACCAACACATAGAGCACAAATTGAAAAGGTTCATGCTGAGATCTACATCCCGAGAAACACACAACTGGATGAGTTGTGCGGGATGATCAACCAACTAATGCCACCAACGCGAATCATATTCACGGATGATGACATCCCAGCTAATGTCAATCGCTTTCACATCCAGTCTCTTCATATCACTATTTTCATGAAAGGATATGAGATAAGGAGTGTGCTGGTTGATAATGGGGCATCCCGGAATATATGCCCTATGAAAACGGTGAAGTAGATAGGCAAAAGCCCAGATGACTTCGAACCATGTCAGTTAACCATCACTGCATATGATGGGACCAAGAGGCAGGCTGAGGGCATATTGCCTCTCACACTCAAGATTGGCCCCACCATTTAGCCGGTAAAGTTTTATGTCTTGGACATAAAACCCTCTTTCAACATGCTGATAGGAAGTCCCTGGCTCCACGAAAACCTCGTGATTTCCTGCACGCTACATCAATGCCTAAAATTTGCAACAAAAAATGGCATTGCAAAGGTTTGTGCCGACCCCCCTTCTTTTCTTAATCCTAGCACACATAGCGGAAAACTAATCGTTGGGGTTGAGCTCGGGGAAATCCCGCTCTCTTAGAGGCCGGTGACCCTGTTCCTCAAATTTTGCAAACTTCCGCATCGATGATGGAGATTATCCAATGCCAACATCGATATGGCTTCGGGTCCCTCGAAGCCTGGCACATACTCTTCTCTCAAGGCTTCCAAACTGGTTATGGTTTGGGAAGTCAAGAGTAAGGCGTAAAGGAAGCAATTTCTGCATCACTTCAAGCCAAAACTGGAAAAGAGGATCGAAGAGGGCTTGGGTGTACTATCACCCTTTTTCAAAGCCAGATAAATCCTTTAAGACCTTCCTTCTTCATATCACGGGGTATTCAAACCCTCTATTCTCTCGATGCCCGTCCTCTAAAGTGGCCGAAAGTGATCCTCAAATCCCCAACAGGGAATAGTCCCTCTTCCACATCTTAGCACACACAAGGGTTAGGAATCGAAGACCTATTTGCTGACTGGATCTGGAGGAGGTGTGCACAATTGGCTCTAACACAGCAAAGTGTGCTCATCCACCAACACCAACCCAAGGATGAAATTGGTCGATCATTCCTTTATCTCGAGAATCGTTGGAAGCATACCAGCAGCACCTACAAGTCTCGGTGTCAAAAAACGGATAGGCGCGGGGTGGCCATCTAACCACCCTTCTCTCGCGAGTCCCATAAGGGACACCTTTTCCAATATTTCAAAAACCAGTGAAAATTTAAAACATGATAAAGTTGATAGTAATGAAAAAGAATTTTCCAAAACGACGCTCACACAAGATAGCCCAATAACGGTGCATAATACCCTAGACGATGAATTGGACGACCAAGATGAAGATCAAGAGAGTCAATAGTCTGAAGCAATCTCTCAACCTAAGGAACTTACTTCCCATGTTGAGCAATTCAAGAAGAGGTTCGATGGTGACCTAACAGCTATCATTGAAGAGACGATTGACGTAAACCTAGGAACTGAGAAGGACCCAAGGTTAACCAAGATTGGAACCTCCTTATCTTCTAAGGAGCGAGAAAATGTAATTTCCTTTCTCAAGGAATATTGTGATGTCGTTGCCTGGTCATACGATGATATGCCAAGGCTAGATCCCACATTGGTGCAACATCACCTAATATTCAATGAAGAGGTGAAGCCTATAAGGCAGAAACTCCGACGTCAAAAGACCCACCTCGAGCTCAAAATCAAAGAAGAAATCGACAAACTGCTCAAGGCGAGGATCATTACTCCCATCGATTATTCAGAATGGTTGGCCAACATAGTGGTCGTACCCAAGAAAGACGGGAGGATCCGAGTGTGTGTCTACTACCGAGGCCTCCACAAGACATGTCCAAAGGACAACTTCCCGTTACCAAGCATAGATGCCTTGGTCGACAACACTGCGGGGCACGAGATGTTGTCATTCATGGACGGCTTCTCGAGTTACAACCAGATCCTCATGACAGAAGAAGACCAAACCAAGACTTCATTCATAACACAATGGGGAACCTACTGCTACAAAGTCATGCCCTTTGGCCTAAAAAATATAGGAGCAACTTATCAATGGGCAATGACTAGCATCTTCCACAATCTAATGCATACCATTATGGAAGACTATATCGACGACATTCTGGTCAAGTTAAAGACCAGGTCTGATCATCTCACCAACCTGAGAACCATTTTCGAAAGACTTTGAAAATATCAACTCAACCTCAATCCACAAAAATGTGCCTTTGGAGTTGAATTTGAAAAATTACTAGGCTTATAGTAAGCCCAAGAGGCATTGAGGTGGACCCGTCCAAAATACAAGCCATCACTGAAATGATTCCTCCCCAGAACATCAGAGATATCCGTTGGCTTCAAGGTCGCATACAAGCCATAAGGCGTTTCATTTCACAACTGGTGGATAAGTGCGCACCATTCAATAGACTCCTTAAGAAGGACACCCCATTCATATGGGACAATGAATGCCAAGAAGCGTTCGATCAAATCAAGGAGTACCTCACAAAACCTCCCATCCTTAGTCCTCCTAGTCTAGATAAACTCATGTTTATGTACATGTCAATGAAAGACAAGACCATGAGGGCAATGTTAGAACAATATAACGACCATGAAAAAGAACAAGCGATATATTATATCAGCAAACCTGGTTGACTATGAGATAAGATACACGGATGTGGAGAAACACTGCTTAACTATAGACACCCCATTTAAAATCTGGCAAATTCGATGGTTTCCTGAACCCTTAGGATCACACTTAACCTAGTAAACCTATTTTTTTGGATAAGTACGTGTTGGTTATGTGAGTATATCCTCCCCAATAGATTTTGACCCCTATATCCCTCTTTTCCTAGTAATTTAGAGAGCGAGAGACCAAACCCTAGGAGAGAGCAGATAGAGATAAAAAATCTAAGAGACCAGAACCCTAGGGAAGAGAATAGATAGAGATCAGAGAGAAAAAAAAGGAGAAGAGAGAATTACATGATAGAAGAGAAAACCCTATAAACTGCTTCAGGATCCCAAGCCTCCTGAGAGAAAACCTAAGTCTGAGAAACCTAGACCTAGAGCACAACCACCTTAGATCTACCCTTAGGGCACAACCACCCTTCTTCAACCAGAGACTTTTTGGTGAACATCCGACTCAAAGAGATAAATGAGGACCGGTTCTGATACAGGTGAGCCGTAGAAGGCTTGGGAGTCCTAGGCCATCCGACCTGGTTCGGTATCGTTTCTTACTCTTTCGTTATTTATTTTCTCTTTTTATTTCATTTTAATTAGATTAGATGAGTTTTATTGCTTTTTATTTCATGTTTCATATTTGGATCAATGCTGGTGCTGCCACTGATTTGAGAACAGATCCGCTCGTTTCCGGGTGGATCTGGCCTCAGATCAGAATTCAATTTTCCCCACATTATCTGTCATCTTTTTTAAAAATAAGTTTGTGGTGTTCAGATCTGAGGGATCTTCCTATGAAGATCTCTTTGATTTTGCACTAGAAACAGTCTGGTGCCCACCGTGGGGCATTTCGAGCTAGATCCTTGTACGTAAAAAATAAATAAATAAAACAGCCCCCCATCTCCTTTCGAGGACCGTTTTATAAATTAAAAAAAGAAAAAAAGAAAAAAAAAAGAATATTTTCCATAGGAAAACCTTGCTTTGGTTCCTTCCTATAATTTAATTTTTCTTTTCTTTTTTTATCTGCTCATAAGTAAAAAATAAAATAAAATAAATCGTTCGAATATCTCTTTGTTCCCATTTGCAGACCATTATTTTTTGGGTTTATCTTCTGCATCAAGGTTTGAGTCTCATTTATCTTATGCTTCTAAGGGAATTGGATAAAGGTTGGGTCTCATGCCTTCTTTAAAGTAACCATAAGAAATAATAGTAAGAGACAACAAAAGCCAGTTTTCCCTGCTACCATCAAATCCTGCACCCCTGTAAACTGGCCTTGTGTGTGCGAGCAACGGAGTATAGCAATTACAATTTCTCTCTCGGATCATGAAATATTTGGCTTTTATTTGTTATTTTTTATTTATTTTACTACCTTGGTAGTTTTCTGGACTGTTTCTGGTCTCTATAAAAAAACAGATGTTGTAAGGCCTCTTCGGCTTTAAAAAAAAAAGAAAGTTTTTAAAATTATTTCGCTATTTTATTATTATTATTGTTTCAAAAAAAAAACTTTTAGGATTCCATTTCATAACCAACTTAGATGTCCGATTACAAAAAGATTTACGGATAGGATCTAGCTCTTCCTGTTCACCAATTAAAATCCTCTTCAACCCCTTTGCAATTCATTCAATATTGTATTCCTCTCTCTCTCTCTCTCTCAGCTACATCTCGATAAACAAAATCTGTTGATTTTTTGGTTTCTTGGCTATGTATCCCAGCCCACAGGTCATACAAGGTCATACATAGGGGTTAACCTCAAATCCAGTCGCATAAGGCCCCTAGTCAAATCTCTAAGTCAGCCTATCTCAGCCGTGTGAACCCCGATGGTCAATTAGCAGCCCAACATTTCAGTCTTGGCAATTAGCCAGTTAGTGGGCTAGTGAGTTTACATCCAACTAGGGAAGGTCTACCCAAGCAACCCATCACCCCTGGATATCAGGGTTTTGACCTAACTCGATATAAAGACAATCCTAAAGTACATGGTTACTTTCAAGGCCTACATCATCCAGCGCACGCAATACATGAAAGTCAGGTCAGAAGCTCTAGCCTTTGGCCAGATGTAACATTTGGCTCAAACCATGATAATCCTAACACTGTTAGCCTACCAATCCAATCCACTACGGGCTAGAGGTCTAGTTCTAATCATCACTCGAGCCCAAGACTGCCTAGAGGGTGGACTCCATCTGGCAGTAGCTATGACACTCCTTCACTCTTTCAGTTCATTGCTGAGGCAAGAGAATATCTTAACCCTAGGGATAGATCATCCAACCAAGGTCAGATTTAGATAGACCTAGCCTCCCGAGGTCAAAGGTCTAGTCGTTATAGCATCTTGAGTTGTCCATCCCAGTTAAGTGGTGATCGTATCCCGCATGCCTTCTTGTGTGGCCAAGTTGTGCAACCTCCGAGTAATGGGTATGCTTTGACCCAACTCAGCTCGAGTGAGTCTACAAGCTGACAATTGACACTTCAAGTTCAACCTCAGGTTTAGTCCTTGAGGCAACCCACTACATGGGCCCAACAGCCAGTTTATACGAGCGACATACCACAAAGTCAAGTTCAACAGACCATACTCAATTCACTCATATGAAACACCTAAAAGACTCTTTAGAGAAAATGGGAATATGGGATTTCTCAAGTCCTAAATCTCATGTACAAGAAATTCTAAGACACCTAGAAGATCTACCAATGGGATTTGTGATGCCACAATTCAGAAACAAATTTCCAGGGAAAGAGGATCTTGAGGCACACATCAACGCCTACTTATTGATGGTCCACACACTACGAGACTAACCCAACCAACTTAAGGTCATGTTCGTGCATAACTTATCAGAAGAACCCTTGATGTGGTACAAAGATTCATGAAGGATGACCCTCAAGCAACTTCTAACGAAATGTTCAGGCAATTTTCCTCCCGCTCTAGGGGAGGAAAACCAAGACCCGTCACTCTTGGTGAGTTAACTTCCACCAAACAGAAGTTAGGCGAGTTTCCTTCCCTGTTAATAACTAGATTCAGAGAGGCCGCTATGTGGGTTATTGAAACTCCACTCCTTGAAGCCGTGAAGGTAAGCCTGATATTAGAGAACATGACTCTAGAATATGTCACGTTCTTCAGTATGGGGCAGTCCCTTACTCATTTAATGCTATTCTTGAAAGTGTATCACGATATGAGCGAGTCAAAGAAGATAAGGTCGCAGCTAAAACCCCTCTCAAGAAGGAGAACTGAACATTATCAAGAATAGTAATCCTTCTGCAAACCATTCACAGGGAAAGACTAAAATTCATTCTACCACATGGAGAATGCAAACTTCTACACCAAGGGAATTCACTCCCATTGATGAGCCTATGATCGATATCATGAAGACGTTTCTTAAGGCAAGGCTCATAGAATTACCGACAGAAGCCAAGATTCCTCCTTTCCATGGAGGTGATACATCTCAATGGTGCGATTGGCATCAAAACTATGCCCATAACACTAAGGAATGTCGAGCTTTCAGACATAAAGTTCAGGACCTCATTGATAATGACACGATAAGTGTCAGAAAGAAAGAGGCTGATGACATAGAAAGATCAAAGCAGCGAGGATGATCTTAGCTCCAAGCCCATAATCGAAGAAAGGGGAAAACAAAGGGGTTTCGCATATGGAATTTCACTCCAATATACACTCCCAAAAGTGGCACAAGAAATCCCCATCCTCGAGAGCCACACTACGACATATGAACCCTTCAACACGTACTTCAAAGTTAACACAATAACACGTGTGTGGCAACGAATCAAACTCGTAAAAGCAATATGAACTCGAGTATAAGCTCAACCAAGGTTTTGAAGTTATGGATTCCTAAGCCCATGAGAACAAGAAAGATCTTAATTTTGGGACAATAACTCGTGAGGGGGCAAATGAGCAAGTGCTAAAAGGAAGCCCTTCACCCCACAACCTTGACGACCCACCTAAGAGGGATTAATATGATATAGACGACGTGTTAAAAATTGATGTGATCCAGATCAACGAGAAGAGATCATCTTCCAAACAAAGGGTCAATACCCCAAAGTCTCCCATTATGCTTCCAAACAAGGGGCCAACACCTCAAATATCAAAAGAAGTTGAACCTTCGAAAATTCTAACGGGCACACCTGGGCCACCTTCACCAGATTTCTTCGCCAACCTACCTATATGGGATGAGGAGCCAAGCTTAAAATATTAATTGAGTCACCTCTCGAGGTGACCTAGATGATGGAAAAGCAAAGAGCCCAAATTTGATTATTCCCAAGGATTTGACATCTTCATTAGAGTTGATAGAGCTCGAACCTTTAGAAATTCCAAGGGGCTCACCTGGGCCACCTTCACAAGATTTCTTGAATGATCCGCCAATCTGGGATCAAGAATTGGATATTGAAAATCTGACCATGTTACCTCCTCAAGAGGCTGGCTCTTTAAAAGTCATAAACGACATGAGCACAACTTCTATAACCTGAGCACCACCATTTCAAGAGCATTCATCATGTGAAGAACAAGTTCCCAACGGAACAGAAAAGCTACAAGGGTAACCCCATCAAAATATTTAATAGGGGCAAACTCCTCTCATGAAGAGGATACAATAGGGGCAACTAATGAGACTGAACACTTCTTCGTTGACTCCCAACATGTCATAAGGCCATCTAGTACCAACTCAAGCACTCCTCTTATGTGAGAGTCGCACCTAAGCTTGAAAACTGAGAAGTAGCCTACCATAGAGTTAACCTCCGAAAAGCAATTCGAAATTTGTAATGAAAAAGATTACCGAAAAGGAGTTGGGTGATCACTCACCCCTTGCAAATAACAAAATGAAGCATTCATTCATGCCTCACACTTCAAAAGGCATTAACGCCTAATGTGTAACATGAAATACTCCATTAACAGAAAAACGTTGATGAGCCTATCCGTTCATATAGAAGGCTAAGGGATTTGGAAGCTGAGAGTGATTTTTAGCCCCAAAATCAAGGTTCAAGTGGAAAAGTTTAAAGGACAAGTTCAACCAAATTCAACAACCATTATCAAAGAGATTTTGGATGCCAACCTGGGTCAAGGGAAATAAGAGGAAGACCGATATTAGAACTTCCCTGCCACTTAGAGGAGGGAAAGATGATTCAATTCTTACTTGATCTTAAGGCAAATTGCTAAAGAAAAGAGGGGCACCTTTGACTCTTCTCCCTCATCCTCATCTTCCTTTGTCATTGATCTCTTCTTCAAAATATATAAAGAAAAATCCGTTGACCTGAAAATCCGAAAGGAACCCCAAGCATTAGAGAAAAGGCTACCGGGCTGAACAGTCAAAAGGGACCTTAAAGCGAGAAAAAAAAAAATCCGCTGGGTTGAAAATCCGAAAGGAACCCCAAACGTTGGAAAAAAGGCTATCGGGCTGAACACCCAAAAGGGACCCTGGGGTGATGAAAAAGAAGAAGTTCGCTCCTTCTTTCTACTCTCCAAAGTCTCTTCTCTCTAAACATCTTCTCTTCCTCCCCCTGAGTCAAAGTGGTGTTAAAAGAAAATCAATAAGCATTAGCCCGACGAAATATTGTTATGGACCTTAATCATCTGCAACTTCGAAAGATGAGTGGTGGAGGAATGAAATCGAAAATCCAAAGAGATTCTAAACACCCAAGGACAGTATTTTGTATTTCATGACTTGTTTCGCTCGAAACTCCAGAGAACTCTCATTGAATTGCAACACAAGAGCTGAGGTTGAAAGATAAGGAAATACTTGATGATTCCTCGTCCCAAAGATTTAAGCAAGGACCCGATACCCTCACATAGGGTCCACCAAAGGGGTCACAAGTGGTTAAACTATAAGACCTACATAAAAAGAAAACCACCCCCGAACAAGGGCAGCAAGAAAAAAAAAGTAATAATATATATATATATATATATATATATATATATATATATATATA
Source organism: Amborella trichopoda (assembly GCF_054954075.1). Lineage (NCBI taxonomy): Eukaryota > Viridiplantae > Streptophyta > Magnoliopsida > Amborellales > Amborellaceae > Amborella > Amborella trichopoda. The sequence continues at coordinate 32,319,592 of NC_142340.1, forward strand.
TATATATATATTTAAAATAAAAACTCCATGGTAACTGCTTAGAGGGCTCTTTGGTTTGCAAGAGTTTAAACTGCTAACCAAACCTTTTTTTGAAATATCTTCCCTTTTTCAAAATTTTCACTATATGTCTTGTGTTTTAAAAAACTTTAATTTCTCTATTAAAACCGTAATATGTCCCTGCTCGGGTTCTATTACAAATCTCCCCTATCTTCAAAATTTCTAAAACGTCTTTTAAAACGAAGGAGCTTGGACACCCGTACATGATGAGTATCGCGTTTGCCACGATTGCCGTGTTGCTGCCTCATCTCACACTTCGGATTCGGCCAGACAAGTCTCTTCTTGTAGAAAGCCTTTCCTATAGACTACCTTAGGAAACCCTAAGGTGATCAAAGAAGATACCAGGGTTAAAAAATTTTGAATTGCAAAACCCCTGAAGTTAAGTGGCATGGCCAAAAAATCCAACTCGAGTTTCAAGCTTGTATAACTCATCGACATCTCACACCGAATACCCTGGGAGGAAAAATGTCCTAGGTGGATGAGCTCGATGAGCGCAATGACTTGGAGGATAGTTGGTGTGCCCTCTGACCACGTGACCTCAGGAAGAAATCATTGACGTTCACTTGCCCCTCGAAGGATAGGGAATGTCAGAGTGTCAACTTCTTTGCTACGCACTTGCCCCTTCGAAGGACAAGGAGTGCCAAAGAGGGGCAACTGTAGACACCCAATTTTAAATTTGGAAAATTTCGTCGAACCCTTAGGATCACACTTAACCTAGTAAACCTATTTTTTTGGATAAGTACGTGTTGGTTATGTCAGTGTATCCTCCCTAGAGGATTTTGACCCCCATAAACCCTCTTTTCGTGGTCATTTAGAGAGAGAGAGAGAGAGAGAGAGAGAGAGAGAGAGAGAGAGAGAGTAAACCTTAGGAGAGATCAGATAGAGATAAAAATCTGAGAGACCAGAACCCTAGGGAAGAGAACAGATAGAGATCAGAGAGAAAAACAAAACAAAGAGAGTTACACGAGAGAAGAGAAAAACCCTAGAAACTGCTTCAGGAACCCAAGCCTCCGGAGAGAAAACCTAAGCCTGAGAAAACCTAGACCTAGGGCACAACCTTCCTAGATCTACCTTTAGGTCACAACCACCCTTCATAAACAAGATACTTTTTAGTGAACATTCGACTCAGAGAGACAAAAGAGGACCGATTCTGCTACGAGCGAGCCTTAGAAAGCTCAGGAGTCCCTGGCCATCCGACTTGGTTCAGTATCGTTTCTTACTCTTTTATTGCTTATTTTCTCATTTTATTTCATTTTAATTTCTTTAGATCAGTTTTTATTGCTTTTTATTTCGTGTTTCATATTCGAATCAATGTCGGCGCTGCCACTGATCTAAGAACAGATCCGCTCGTTTCTGGGCGGATTTGGCCTACGATCAGAATTCGATTTTCCCCACATTCTCTATCATTTGTTTTTAACATCAGTTTGGGGTGTTCAGATCTGAGGGATCTTCCTTTGAAGATCTCTTTGATTTTGCACTAGAAACAATTTCATTTTTTTGAAAAATTGTTTGGTCTATTTTAAGGTCATTCTATCTCAAAAAAAAGAAAAGAAAACGGAGTGAGTATTTAAGACCATCTTTCTTATCCACTTAAAAAAAAAGGTGGGTATCTTTAGCTATTTTTATTTCAAAATAAAAAAAAAATCTAAATTTTTTTTTTTTAAAACGTCATTTGAAACGAGGAACTTGGACACCCGTACATGATGAGTATCACGTTTGCCGCGATTGCCACGTTGCTGCCTCATCTCACACTTCGGATTCGGCCAGACAAGTCACTTCTTGTAGAAAGCCTTTCCTATAGAATACCTTAGGAAACCTATGGAGATCAAAGAAGATGCCAGGGTTAAAAAATTTTGAATTGTAAAACCCTTGAAATTAAGTGGCATGACCAGAAAATCAAACTTGAGTTTCAAGCTTGTGTAATTCATCGACATCTCACACCGAAAACCCTAGGAGGAAAAATGCCCTAGGTGGGTGAGCTCGATGAGCGCAATGACATGGAGGATAGTTGGTGTGCCCTCTAACAACGTGACCTCAGGAAGAAATCATTGACGTTCACTTGCCCCTCGAATGAGAGGGAATGCCAGAGTGTCAACTTCTTTGCCACGCATCTGCCCCTTCGAAAGACAAGGAGTGCCAAAGAGGAGAAACTGTAGACACCCCATTTTAAATCTGGCAAATTTTGTAGTTTCCTGAACCCTTAGGATCACACTTAACCTAGTAAACTCATTTTTTTGGATAAGTACGTGTTGGTTATGTGAGTGTATCCTCCCCAGCGGATTTTGACCCCTATAAATCCTCTTTTCGTGGTCATTTGAAGAGAGAGAGACAGAGAGAGAAAGAGACCTAACCCTAGGAGAGAGCAGATAGATACAAAAATCTGAGAGAGGGAAGAGAACAGATAAAGATCAGAGAGAGTTACATGAGAGAAGAGAAAACCCTAGAAACTGCTTCAAGAACCCGAGCCTCCTGAGAGAAAACCTAAGCCTGAGAAAACCTAGACCTAGGGCACTACCATTCTAGATCTACCCTTCGATCACAACCACACTTCTTCAACCAGAGACTTTTTGTTGAACATTCGACTCAGCGAGACAAAAGATGACCAATTCTGATACAGGCGGGCCCCAGAAGGCTCAGGAGTCCTAGGCCATCTGGCCCGGTTAAGTATCGTTTCTTACTCTTTTATTATTTATTTTCTGCTTTTATTTCATTTTAATTTGATTAGATTAGTTTTTATTGTTTTTTATTTCGTGTTTCATATTCGGATCAATGTCGGCGCTGCCACTGATCTGAGAACAGATCCGCTCGTTTCTAGGAGGATCTGGCCAAAGATTAGAATTCGATTTTCCCCACATTCTCTATCATCTATTTTTAAAATCCATTTGTGGTGTTCAGATCTGAGGGATCTTCCTCTGAAGATCTCTTTGATTTTGCACTAGAAACAATTTCATTTTTTTGAAAAATTGTTTTGTTTATTATAAGGTCATTCTATCTCAAAAAAAAAGAAAAGAAAAAGGAGTGAGTATTTGAGGCCATCTTTCTTATCCACTTAAAAAAAAAAGGGGTATCTTTAGCTATTTTTATTTCAAAATAAAAAATAAATTTCTTAAAAAAACAATCAGCAAAGTTTTTTGGCATCTTTGTTTAAATTTTCTTAAAGGCAATTGTACTTTAAAAAAAAACAAAAAAAAAAATTGTCAAAAAAAAAAAAAAATTCTCTTTCATTTCCTTACTTGTGATTCAATATTTGTTGCTTCTCTCTATTCATAAAAAAAATAATAATTCAAGGTCACCTGCACTCTCTTTAATTGTGCCCTGATAGAGTCACCCTCGACTCGGGTGCCCTCAACTTGGTATGGGCTGTGCCTGGTTCCACCTGTTTTTATTATATACGTTTCTAGGGGTAGCTTACCCCCAAATCTGAAATGTTCTTTTGGTCGATCAAAAATCCGACGCGAAGCACACCTCACTTGGCATGATTTGTGCCAAGGGCTCACATTTTTCTTGCATTGTGTGTATGCCTTTTGCTATTTTGTCCTTTCACTTGTGTGCTTCTTTACACACTCCAACACACACCGAACTGGGAATGCTCGGGAAACCAAACAAATATTTTGAAAACCCCCAAAATTCGCGTGAATAACGTGAGGGGAACCTAACTTGAGAGTTAAGGTGGTTGGGATTCGCGTAACTTTAACTGTGAGCACCCCTCTGTAATCCTTTGCCTCAAAGCAACTCTGCGTAGAGTAGAAATTAATGAAAATCCTATAACAGGAGGCCAGGACCTATGTGGGGACCTATATCAGCCTAGCCGCATTTCAATAGTTAGGAACCCACTCTCAAGCAGCCTACCTATAATCTGGGACAAACATTTTTCGTGTGCTGTGCTTGTTTATTTATGTTGGTTAATCTGAGATCTCAGTACGGATCCCATTTTGGTCAGAGCTAAACTCTCTGGGTCCAAGTTCAGGCTTATACTCAGCCTAGCCTAGGTCCGAACCAAGTTCACACCCAGGTCCGAACCTGGGTGCCCTTTTGGTCCGAGCCAAGGGCTCATGCTTAAACCAACCTTGATCCAGTCCAGGTCCACACCCAGTCTGATCTTCAAAACCCTCTTAGTCCAAGCCCTGGCTTGCACCTAGCTCAGTCCAGGTCCGAACCAGGCTCACACCCAGGTTTGAACCCAAACTCACTCTTGGTCCGAGCCGAGACTCGTACCCATCTAGTCTAGGTCTTAGTCTTAGTTCTAGCATAGGTGTAAGCCTAGAGTTGCCTCTAGAGCTAAACTAGGCTTACCCTAGTTCAGGGTCCAGGCAAAAAAAACCATCAAGTGTAGCAGGTTTCATCGAGTCTAGCCCTAGCCTAGATCTTAGTTAGGGTTTTGCCCCTAGAGTCAGACTGAGTCTACCCTGAGGCGTCGAGTCTAGATCTCACCGAGTCTAGGAATCATGACCCAGGATCATAGCAGAGCATGGTCCAACCACATGGCCCCTGCTCAGTTTAGATCCAGAAAACCTAGTCAGTCCGAGAGGCACCATCACAGTGCTCTCTCAAAAAATTATTCATAACACTCATGTCAGTGAGCTGACTCTCAACCCACATGGAACCAAACCTACCAGTCGAAGCCGCCTTCAAGGCCACCATTTAGAAGTCATGAGCCAACGGGTTGATAAGGTTCGTAGCACCTTGAACAGTCAAGGGGTCATGCCGGGGGCAATCCTCCTAGACATAGGGGTTAACCTCAAATCCAGTCAGCACAATAAGAATAAGGCCCCAGCCCAAATCTCTGAGTCAGCCGATCTCAGCCTTGTGAACCCTGATGGTCAATTAGCAGCCCAACATTCCAGTCTTGACAATCAGCCAGTTAGTGGGCAAATGGGTTCACATACAACTAGGGAAAGTGTACCCAAGCAGCCCATCAACAGTAAAGATCAGGGTTTTGACCTAACTTGATATAAAGACAATCCTAAGGTGCATGTTTACTTTCAAGACCCTCTTAATAGAGGATACACCATTCAGCACATGCAATCTAAGAAAGTCAGGTCAGAAGCTCAAGCCATAGACCAAGCCTAATATTTTGGCTCAAACCAGGATAATCTTAGGGCTGTTAGCCTGCCAATCCAACCCACTACGGGCCAAGGGCCTAGTTTTATTCATCACTCGAGATCAAGACTATCTAGAAGGCAAACTCCCTCTGGCAATGGTTATGGCATTCCTTCACTCTTTCAGTCTAGTGCTGGGGCAAAAGAGTACCCTAACCCTAGGGATATATCATCCAATCAAGGTCAGGGTCAGGTAGACCTAGCCGCTCAAGGTCAGAGGTCTAGTTGTCATAGCAACTTGAATCGTCCATCCCAGTTAAGTGGTGATTCTATCTTGCAGGCCTCCTTGCATGACCAAGTTGTACAACCTCTGAGTAATGGGTATACTCTGACATAATTCAACTCGGGTGAGTCCACAAGCCAACAACCGGCACATCAAGTTCAACATATTCCTTAGGCTCAGTCCTTGGGGCAACTTGCTACATGAGCCCAACAGTCAGTTCATACGAGTCACATACCACAAAATCAGGTTCAACAAACTATACAATCGAGCCAGCTCACAGCTACAACGACGATTCAATTCGCTCATATAAAACACCTCCATGACTCTTTAGAGAAACTGGGAATATGGGATTTCTCAATTCCAAAAGCTTATGTACAAGAAGTTTTAGGACATCTAGAAGATCTACCAGTGGGATTTGTGATGTCACAATTCAGAAACAGATTTTCAAGGAAAGGGGATCCTGAGGCACACATCAACGCCTACTTATTGATGGTCCACACACTGCGAGACTGATCTAACCAACTTAAGGTCATGTTCTGGCATAGCTGATCAAAAGAACCCTTGATGTGGCACCAAAGATTCATGAAGGATAACCCTCAAGCAACTCATGAAGAAATGTTCAGGAAATTTTCCTACTGCTATAGGGGAGGAAGGCCAAGACCCGTCACCTTTGGTGAGTTAACTTCCATCAAACAGAAGTTGGGCGAGTCTTCTTCCCTGTTTACAACCCTATTCAAAGAGGCTGCTATGCGAGTCATTGAAACTCCACTCCCTGAAGCAAGCATAGCATTAGAGAACATGACTCTAGAATATGTCACCTTCTTCACTATGGGGGCAGTCCCTTACTCATTTGTTGTTATGCTTGTAAGAATATCACGATATGAGTGAGCCAAGGAAGACAAAGCCGCAGAAAAAAAACCTTCTCAAGAGGGAGAGGTGAACATGATCAAGAAAAACAACCCTTCTGAAAACCATTCACAAGAAAATATCAAAATTCATTCTACCACATGGAGATTGCAGACTTCCATACCAAGGGAATTCACTCTCATTGATGAGCCTATGATCAATGTCATGAAGAAGTTTCTTAACGTAAGGCTCATAGAAAGTCCAATAGTTGAAGAACAAAACAAGCAGGAGTTAATGACTAAGGATACTCAAGATCAATGCAGTGGGGATGACCTTAGCTCCAAGCCCATAATTGAAGCAGGGGAAAAGAAAGAGGTATTGTATATGGGTTTCCACTCCAAGATACACTCCAAAAAATGGCACAAGAAGTCCCCATCATCAAGAGTCACGCTAGGGCATATGAACCCTTCAACCCGTACTTTCAAGTTAATACAATAAATGGTTCATATGTGTGTGGCAACAAATCAAACTCACAAGAGCAATATGAACTCGGGCATAAGCTCAACCAAGGTTTTGAAGCTATGGATTCCCAAGCCCATGTTCAATAACTCGTGAGGGGGCAAATGAGCAAGTGCTAAGAGGAATCCCTTCACCTTAAAACGTTGATGACCCATCTAAGTGGGATCAATATGATGAGGACGATGTTTCAGAAATTGATGTGATCCATATCAACGAGAAGCGATCATCTTATAAACAAGGGGTCAACACCCCAAAGTCTCCCATTACACTTCCAAATAAAGGGCTACAACCTCAAATATCAAAAGAAGTCAAACCCTTGGAAATTCTAAGGGCCCCATCTGGCCACCTTCACCAAACTTCTTGGTCAAACCACCTATATGGGATGAGGAGACAAGCTTAGAATATTCAACCATGTTACCTTTAGGAGGTGAACCCAGTAATAGATGATGGAAAAACAAAGAGCCAAAATTTGACTATTCCCAAAGATTTGGCAACTTCAATAGAGTTGATAGAGCTCAAACCTTTGGAATTTCTAAGGGGCCTACCAGGGCCACCTTCACAAGAGTTCTTGAATGATCCACCAATCTGGGATCAAGAATTGGATATTGAAAATCCGACCATGTTACCTACTCAGGAGGCAGGCTCTCTAAAAGTCATTAACGACATAAGCATAACTCCGTTAACCAAAGTACCACCATGTAAAGAGAATTCATCAAGTGAAAAACAAGTTCCCAACAGAACAGAAAACCCTGAAGGGGCAACCCCATCAAAATATTCAACAGGGGCAAACTCCTCTCATGAAGAGGATACAATAGGGGCAACTAATGAGACTGAACAATTCTTAGTTGACTCCCAACATGTCGTAAGACCATCTAGTACCAACTCAACCACTCCTCTTATGCGAGAGTCTCATCTAAGCTCGAGCACTGAGAAGGAGCCTACCATGGAGTTAACCTCCGAAAATCAATTGGAAATTTGCAATGAAAAAGATTACCGAAAAGGAGTTGGGTGATCACTCACCCCTTGCAAATAACAAAATGCGGCATTCATGCCTCACACTTCAAAAGGCATTAATGCCTAATGTGTAACATGAAGTACTCCATTAACGGGAAAGCCCTGATGATCCTATCCGTTCATACAAAAGCTAAAAGATTTGGAAACTGAGAGTGATTTTTAGTCCCAAAATCAAAGTTCAAGTGGAGAGGTTTAAAGGAAACGTTCAACAAAAATTCAATAACCATTGTCAAAGAGATTTTGGATGCCAACTTGGGTAAAGGGAAATCAGAGGAAGACCGATATTAGAACCTCCTTGCCACTTGGAGGTTCTTAAATGATCTTGAGGTGAATTACCAAAAAAAAGAGGGGCACCTTTGACTCTTCCCCCTCATCCTCCTCTTCCTTTGTCATTATTCTCTTCTTCAAAATAAAAATAAAAAATCTGCTGGGTTGAAAATCCAAAAGGAACCCCAAGCGTTGGAAAAAGGCTACCGGGCTAAACACCCAAAAGGGACACTGGAGCGAGAAAAAAAAAAAAAAAAAAAAATTCGCTGAGCTGAAAATCTGAAAGGAACCCCAAGTGTTGGAAAAAGGCTACAGGGCTGAACACCTGAAAGGGACCCAGAGGCGATGAAAATGAAGAAGTTCTCCCCTTCCTTTTACTCTCCAAAGTCCCTTATCTCTAAACATCTATTCTTCCTCCCCCTGAGTCAAAGTGGTGGAGGAATGAAAATCATAAATCCAAAGAGATTCTGAAAACCCAAGGACATTATCCTATGTTTTCAAGACTTTGTTTTGCTCGAAACTCCAAAGAAGTCTCCTTGAATTACAACACAAGAGCTGAGGTTGGAAGATAATGAAATACTTGATGATTTTTCGTCTCGAAGATTCAAGCAAGGACCCGATACACTCACATAGGGTCCACTAAAGGGGTCGCAAGAGGTTAAAGTATAAGACTTACATTAAAAGAAAACCACCCCCCAACAGGGGCAGCAAGAATATATATATACATAATAATAATAATAATAATAATAATAAAAACTCCACAGTCATATGAGTATAATTACCTACTACACCGTCCATCGCTGCATAACGTCAAACTACTTAGAGGCCTCTACGGTTGCAGGAGTTTAAATTGCTAACCATCCTTGTTTTTCGAAATATCTTCCCCTTTTCAAAATTTTCATTATCTTTCTTGTGTTTTCAAAAACTTTAATTTCTTTGTTAAAATCGTAACCTTTCCCTACTCCGGGTTCTATTTCAAATCTCCCCCTATCTTCAAATTTTCTAAAACGTTTTTTAAAACAAAGGAACTTGGACACCCATACAAGATGAGTACTGCGTTTGCCGTGATTGCTAAGTTGCTACCATGTCTCGCACTTCGGATACGGCCAGACATGTCTCTTCCTATAGAAAACCTTTCCTATAGTGTCACACCACAAGTTTTAAAATACTAGAATCCTTGAGATGTGATAGTCGATTCTCAACAAAACAAATTCGTAAACTTCACCATTTATTGCGCTAAAACAATTTTCCATTTCTAAGAGTCTCTACAAAGTTTACTCATAACAAATATTAACATGAAGGTTTAGATATACATCTGTTGTTAGAACAAAAATTTATAATGGTGAAGTTAAGCAAAAGTCACAAAAGATAATTTAGTTATGACTACAACTTTTTCACAAGCTGGTCCTGCTGCATTCGAACTATGAGAATGCAATTACTCAGAAAAATATTTACCATAGTTTGATGAGTTTGGCTAATCAATAACTGCTCATTGTCCTCAAACATAATCGTGGTTGGAAGACAACAGTACTTTCAAAACGAGAGACCTATTAAAAACAATGCGAGCAAAAGCATTATGGATAACAATTTCACTTTCAGAAATGCCCAAATTAAACATAATCCAAATGATTGAAATGCATATAAACATGTTAACATAAATACATAACTCAAACGATTTCATAAAATACCCTACTAGCTTCCCAAGTAGGTCACCTACATATCCCACCAGTGTCATGATGGGTCCAAACAATCCCTGCAGGTCCAAACATACCTCACCGGCGTACCAGATGAGTCCAAATAGTCCCTACTGGATAGGTCTAAACAATCCCTGCAGGTCCAAACATACCTCACCGACGTCCCGGATGAGTCCAAATAGTCCCTATCGGCGTTATCAGATAGGTCCTAATAATCCCTGTAGGTCCGATCATACCTCATCGGTGTCCCGGATGAGTCCAACTAGTCCCTACCGACGTAATCAGATTGGTCATAACAATCCATGTAGGTCCGATCACACCTCACCTGTATCTTGGATCAGTCCAAATAGTCGCTACTGGTATAACCGGATAGGTCCTAACGATCCCTGCAGGTCCACTTATACTCAAATTATCTCTGAAACTCTTTAAACATCAGAGAACTGCAACATCATATATGTAAAGTATCATTGAAATCAATACCAGAAATTCAATTGAAGCAATTTAAACAATCATTTTCATTGAAATATCTGTAAGTAACCAGTCAAACATTTTGGCAATAATTTCTGAAAGGCAGCAGTTCTGAATGACATTCTTGAAATCTAACATGATAACAGTCTAACATCAATAGGATAACCCTTATGGGAATCCAAAATTAAATACAAAATTATCACAATTTATGGAATTTCCATTTCGCAAATAATCAGTTCAATTCAATACTACAATCAAGTGCAGAAATATCAGTTTTTCAAATAATGAGGCAATCGTTTTCACATGAATTTTACAATGTCTAAATATTCAAAACAGTAAAAAGAAATCTTATAATTTTACTAAAAGCAGAAATGTCACATTTATTTCTAAAAATTTACAACATTTAAAATTCCTAACAATAAATAAAATATCATAATTTTACTAAAAAGATTATTTTTTAAAACAATGAGGTCACTTACCCAAAATGGTGCAACAAAACAGGATAACTATAAAGACTTATAAATAGGGAGGGAGAAAGCGCTGTACAAAAAGCTCGAGGGTCCCTGTTCCTAAGTAAGAGAGAGAGAGAGGGAGAGAGCACCCTTTATTTATTTTCAACAAGAGAGAGAGAGGATTCACTGCTTTGTTTAGTTAGCAGGAATCTCATGGGTTTTGAACCTATTGAGAAATTTTTATACGAGAGAGAGAGAACGTTCTTCTAGGGAGAGAGTGTGTGATAACTTTTTGTTTTTGTAAGGAGAGATAGTGCAACCCCTTTTAAAACCCTACATCCTATCTTTTTTTTAAATTTTTTTATTCTACATGATGTGTCAAGATAACCTTGGAATGTCAACAAAAAAGCCCACGTCAAAGAAAACGTGGCACAGAATGAAAAGGTCAAGTGATAAAAGCGAGTAAAAGTAGTTATGGTCTTTACAGACTATAATGCTTATTTAGACCATCATAATATAAAGTATTGTTTAGATTATATATTTATTTATTTAGGATTGTTACATTCTTCCCTTTTAACAGAAATTTAGTCCTCTAAATTTGTGTACCTGATTGCTGAAAAAGATAGGGGTATTTTTCTCTGATTTCGTCTTCCCGTTCCCAAGTCGACTCCTCTCTCGAATGGTAGTGCCACAATATGCAGACCAAAGGAATCTCCTTGCTGTGCAGCACTTGCACCCTCCTATCCAGTATCAAAATTGGCTGCTCAATGAAGATCAAGTCCTTCTTGATCGATAAAAGTTCATATTTCAGGACATGGGATGCGTCAGGCTGATATTTCCGTAATGAAGATACATGGAAGACATTATCGATGTTTGTTAATTTGGGCGGTAAGGCAAGTTTATAAGCGACACTTCCGACCCTCTCCAAGATTTCAAAGGGTCCAATATAACGGGGGCTCAGCTTTCCTTTTTTGCCGAATCTCATGATGCCTTTTATTGGTGACACCTTTAGGAAAACTCGATCACCTTCCTCAAATTCAAGGTCTCTTCGTCGATTATCAGCATAACTCTTTTGCCTACTCTGAGTTGTCCTAAGCTTTTCTCGAATTAATGCTATCTTATATGAGGTTACCTGAATGATTTCTGACCCCAAAAGCTTTCTTTCACCAACCTCATCCCAACAGATGGGTGACCTGCATTTCCTCCCATATAGGACTTCATATGGTGCCATCTGAATACTGGCGTGGAAGCTATTGTTATAAGCAAACTCAATCAGGGGTAAATGGTCATCCCAGCTTCCTGTAAATTCAATGACACAGACCCTTAGCATATCTTCCAAGGTCTGGATTGTCTTCTCCAATTGTCCATCAGTTTGGGGGTGAAAGGTGATATTAAAGGCGAGTCTCGTCCCAATGGAAGGCTGTAGCCTAGCCCAAAATTTAGAAGTAAATCAAGTATCCCTGTCTGATACAATATTGAACGGAACTCTATGTAACCGTACTATTTCGTTAATGTACAACTGGGCTAGTTAATTCAAAGCGTAAGCCATGCAGATTGGTAGAAAGTGGGCAGCTTTAGTCAGCCGGTCCACAATAACCCAAATGTTGTTATGTCCTGAACTTGTTCTAGGCAAGCCGGAGACAAAATCCATAGAAATGTACTCCCACTTCTACTCTGGCACGGGTGAGGGTTGCAACAATCCAGCGGGCTTCTGATGTTCTGTTTTTACTTACTGGCATATTAGGTATTTAGATACAAATAGTTCTACCTCCTTTTTAGTATAGCGGGAGTGATGTGCTTCTTCCAAGATAACTTTCTTTACACTCTTATCATTCGGAACGCAAAGCCTACCTCTGAATCTCAACAAAACATCATTGCATATAGAGAATTCGTCTCTTTCTCAGCTTCACCTCTTCTACAATTTTTGTAAGCTGAGGGTCCTCCTTTTGTGTCAACCGAATCTGTTGAATTAATTGGGGTACTGCCTTAATGTTGGTAATCATATTTATCACACCATTAGAGGACGGAGCTGGATGCCAATCCACTATTTCTTTTAACAATTTCATTTCTTGGATCATTAGATGAGTTATGACTCCTATAGATTTCCTACTTAGAGCGTCGGCCACAACGTTAGCCTTTCCTGAATGATAATGGAATATACAACTTATAGTCTTTTAGGAAATCCATCCATCTTATTTGCCACATATTTAAATCTTTTGGGAAAAGAGATATTTCAAGCTCTTATGATCTATGTATATTTCGAATTGCTCACCATATAGATAATGCCTCCAAATTTTACAAGCGAATACTATTGCAGCCAACTCCAAGTCATGAATTAGATATTTCTTTTCATATTCTTTCAACTGTCTGGATACATATGCCACTACCTTCCCATATTGCATTAATACACAGCCTAAGCCTTTATGTGAAGCATCACTATAAATTACAAATCCCCCACTCCCCTCAAGAATAGTTAAAATAGGTGCTGAAGTCAATCGAGCTTTTAGTTTTTGAAAACTCTCCTCACATTCCTTTGTCCACTCAAATTTGACATATTTATGTGCTAATCGAGTTAATAGGGTAGCAATTCAAGAGAATCTTTCTGCAAATCTTCTGTAATACCCTGCCAATCCCAAAAGCTTCGAACTTCAGTTACATTGCTTGGTTGTTTCCAATTATCTAAGGTTTCCACTTTTGAATGATCAACTGATAAGCCTTCCTTTGATATCACATGTCCTAAAAATGTCACTTATTCAAGCCAAAATTCACATTTACTTAGTTTGGCATACAACTTCTTTTCTTCAAGTATTTGCAATACCATTATTACATGTTGTTCATGTTCCTCCAGATCCTTAGAATAGATTTGAATATCATTGATGAATACCACAATAAACTTATCCAGAAAAGGCTTAAAGATTCGATTAATCAAATCCATAAATGCAGCTGGTGCATTAGTTAATCCAAAGGGCATGACTAAAAATTCATAATGGCCACCTTGTTATGAAAGTTGTCTTGAGAACATCATCACTTTTAATCTTGAGCTGATGGTATCCAGATATAAGATTAATTTTTAAAAATAATTGTGACCCTTATAATTGATCGAATAAATCATCAAGTCTAGGTAGTGGATACTTATTTTTCATTGTCACTTAGTTGAGCTGTCTATAATCGATACACAACCTCATGGTCCCATCTTTATTTTTAACAAACAATCCCGGAGCACCCGAGATGACACACTGGGTCTGATAAAACCTTTATCTAATAATTATTCTAATTGTTGTTTAAGTTCCTTAAGTTCCGCAGGTGCCATTCGGTAAGGGGCCTTAGAAATTGGGGCAGTCCCGAGAAGTAACTCAATAGAGAATTCAATTTCTCTGTCAGGTGGTAACCTTGGCAATGCCTAAGGAAATACGTTAGGAAATTCTCGAACGACCGGAATGGTGTCCAAGTTTATCTTTTCCTTTCTATCTTCTTTAATATATGCCAGAAAGCCTTGACATCCTGTTCGAAAGAGGCGATTAGCCCGAATGAAGGAGATTAAAAATGGTGGGAAGGCTTCTTTAATACCTTCGAGGTAAAATACTGGTTGATTCGGAATAGAAAAGGTAACCATTTTCTTGTAACAATCAATACTTGCATGGTATGCAGAGAACTAATCCATGCCTAAGATCACATCAAAATCTTCAGTTTTTAGGAGTATTAAATCCATTAACAGTTCATTTTCTTTTATCCTTATGACACAAGATTTGTATTCTAGATTGGTATTTATTGAATTACCCATAGGTGTGGCTACCTCTAAAATGTATTCCAATTGTTTTGGTTCTACCCTTAAGTGGTGTGCAAAGTGTGGTGATACAAATGAATGAGTAGATCCAGGATCAATCAAAACATGAGCTACGTATTGAAAGATAGTAAGAGGACCTTGGATCACCAATTTTGAGTCCTGAGCATCTTGCTGGGTGATCGCCAATACTCTCCCCTTCGTCTGAGGTTTCTGGGCTGCCTCTTCAAGCTTCGAATGTTGCTGCCTCTTTAAGGCGGGACAATCTTTGATCTTTTTCCCCAACTTCCCACATTGGAAACAAGCTTTGATTTCCCAATAACAGGGTTTCATTCCATGTCTCTTACCACATTTTTCACAAGACTCTAGTGGGCTTTGAAATGGCGCCGGCCTTGGCCTTTTGTTTGCTTCTTCATATTATTGTCGATTAGGTGGTGTGGGCCAATTCTGACTTCTCTAGCTTTTCCTCTTGTAATAATCTTCACAATCTTTTTCAACAATTTGGGCTCGATCTACTATTTTGGCATAAGTTCTTACTTTTAAGACTGATATTTTGCTTTTGATGGCTGGTCTGAGACCCCTTTCAAAAAAATTCACCTTTCTTGCTTCATTGTTGACCATATGTGGAGCAAACCGGACCAATTCCGTAAACTTGGCCTCATACTGTGCTATTGTCTTGTTCCCTTGAACTAATTCCATAAATTCTACTTTCTTTTTGGTCTCAAATAAAATCTGGGAAGTACTTTTCATTAAATGTCTCTAAAAATAGTTCTCAATTTAAGAGTTTATTTTCTTGGACCAATACTCCTTTTGCCATCCGCCACCAATGTTGTGCTTCACTTTCCAACATAAAGATTGTCAAGGCGACCTTCTTATCATCAAGATATTTCATTACCTTGAATATTTTTCCAATTGCATAATCCATCCCTTGGCTTCTCGTGGGTCTGCAGCACCCTCAAATGAAGGTGGGTTTAATTTTTTAAATTATTCGATATTACACCCACCATTCCCATCGTTGACTGCCTAGGTGGATTGTTGTTTTCCATCTGATGTTGCATTAGGGCAACCGTATTTACCAAGGCTTTATGAATTGCTTCCATATTAGTTTCAACCATTCGGATCTTGACCTCGTACTAATCTGTACATACAATAAAGATGACTTAGCGTGTATTCTTTTCAAATTTCCTAGGAATATTAAACCTATTGCTCTGATACCATAATTGTCACACCACAAGTTTTAAAATACTAGAATCCTTGAGATGTGACAGTTGATTCTTAACAAAACAAATTCGTAAACTTCACCATTTATTGCGCTAAAACAATTTTCCATTTCTAAGAGTCTGTACAAAGTCTACTCATAACTAATATTAACATGAAGGTTTAGATATACATCTATTGATAGAACAAAAACTTACAACGGTGAAGTCAAACAAAAGTTACAAAGGAGAATTTAGTTATGACTACAACTTTTTCACAAGTTGGTCCTACTGCATTCGAAATATGAGACTACAACTACCCTGAAAAATATTTACCATAGTTTGATGAGTTTGGCTACTCAGTAAGTGATCATCATTGTCCTCTAACATAATTATGGTTGGAAGATATCAATACTTTCAAAAAGGGAGATCTATTAAAAACAATGCTAGCAAAAGCATTTATGGATAGCAATTTGACTTTCAGAAATGCACAATTAAACATAATCCAAATGATTGAAATGGATATAAACATTTTAACAAAAATACATATCTCAAAGGATTTCACAAAATACCCTACTGGCGTCCTAAGTAAGTCACCTATATACCCCACCAGCGTCCTGATGGGTCCAAACAATCTCTACAGGTCCAAACATACCTCACCGATGTACCATATGAGTCCAAATAGTCCCTACTGGATAGGTCTAAATAATCCTTGCAAGTACCTCACCGGTGTCCCGAATGAGGCCAAATAGTCCCTACCGGCATAATTGAATATGTCTTAACAATCCCTACAGGTCCGATCATACCTCACCGGCGTCCCGGATGAGTCCAAATAGTCCCTACCAGCGTAATCGGATAGGTCCTAACAATCCATGCGGGTCAGACAATACCTCACCAGCGTTCCGGATGAGTCTAAATAGTCCCTACCGGTATAACCGGAGAGGTCCTAACGATCCCTGCAGGTCTACTTATACTCAAATTATCTCTGAAACTCTTTAAACTTCAGAGAACTGCAACATCACATATGCAAAGTACCATTGAAATAAATAACCAGAATTCACTTAAAGCAATTTAAACAATCATTTTCATTGAAATATCTGTAAGTAACCAGTCAAACATTTTGGAAATAATTTCTGAAAGGCAGCAATTATGAAGGACATTCTTGAAATCTAACATGATAACAGTCTAGTATCAATAGAATAACCCTTAAGGGAATCCAAAATTAAATACGAAATTATCACAATGTATGGAATTTCCATTGCACAAATAATCATTTCAATTCAATACTACAATCAAGTGCAGAAATATCAGTTTTTCAAATAATGAGGCAGTCATTTTTACATGAATTTTACAACGTCTAAATATTCAAAACAGTGAAAAGAAATCTTACAATTTTACTAAAAGCGGAAATGTCACATTTATTTCTAAGAATTTACAACATTTAAAATTCTTAACAATAGATAAAATATAACAATTTTACTAAAAAGATTATTTTTCAAGACAATGAGTTCACTTACCCAAAATGGTGCAACAGAATTGGATAACTATAAACACTTATAACTAGGGAGGGAGAAATCGCTGTATAGAAAGCCCGAGGCTCCTTGTTCCTTAGTAAGAGAGCGAGGGAGAGAGCACCCTTTATTTTTTTTCAACGAGAGAGAGAGGCTTCACTGCTTTGTTTAGTTAACAGGAATCTCACGTGCTTTGAACCCATAGAGAAATGTTTATCAGAGAGAGAGAGAGAGCGTTCTCGTAGCGAGAGAGAGTGCAACCCCTTTTTAAACCTTACCTCTTACCCTTTTTTTAAATTTTTTTATTCTACATGATATGTAAAGATAACCTTGGAATGTCAACAAAAAAATCCCTCGTCAAAAGAAAATGTGGCACATAATGAAAAGGTGAGGTTATAAAAGGGAGTAAAAGTAGTGATGGCCTCTAAGGACCATAATGCTTATATGGACCATCACACTATAAAGTATTGTTACATATAGACAGCATTAGAAAACCCTAATGACATCAAAGACGATGCCAAGGTTAAAAAATTTTAAACTGCCAAACCCCTGAAGTTAAGTGGCATGGCCAGAAAATCCAACTCGAGTTTCAATATTGTGTAACTCATCGTCATCTCACACCGAAACCTTAGGAGGAAAAATGCCCTAAGTGGGTGAGCTCGATGAGCGCAATGACTTGGAGGGATAGTTGGTGTGCCCTCTGACAATGTGACCTCAGGAAGAAATCTTTGACGTTCACCTGCCCCTTGAAGGATAGGGAATGCCAGAGTGTCTACTTCTTTGCCACTTACCTGTCCCTCGAAGGACAAGGAGTGTCAAAGAGGGGCAACTGTGGACACCCAAGTTTAAATCTGGCAAATTTCGTGGTTTCCTAAACCCTTAAGATCACACTTAACCTTGTAAACCCATTTTTTTGTATAAGTATGTGTTAGTTATGTGAGTATATCCTCCCCAACGGATTTTGACCCCTATCAAACACTTTTTTGTGGTCATTTGGAGAGACAGAGAGACAAAACCCTAGGAGAGAGCAGATAGAGATAAAAAATCTAAGAGACCAGAACCCCAGGGAAGAGAACAGATAGAGATAAAAAATCTAAGAGACTAGAACCCCAGAGAAGAGAACAGATAGAAATCAGAGAGAAAAAAAAAAAAACAGAGGGAGTTACACGAGAGAAGTGAAAACCCTAGAAACTGCTTCAGAAACCCAAGCCTCTTGAGAGAAAACCTAAGCCCGAGAAAACCTAGACCTAGGGAATAACCACCCTAAATATACCTTTAGGGTACAACCACCCTTCTTCGACTAGAGACTTTCTGGTGAACATCTGACTCAGAGAGACAAAAGAGGACCGGTTCTGATATGGGCGAGCCCTAGAAGGCTCGGGAGTCCCGGGCCATCCGGCTTGGTTCAGTATCGTTTCTTGCTCTTTTATTATTTATTTTCTGCTTTTATTTCATTTTAATGAGATTAGATTAGTTTTTATTGCTTTTTATTTCATATTTCATATTCAGATCAATGCTAGAGCTGCCACTGATCTGAGAACAGATCCGCTAGTTTCTAGGCAGATCTGGCCTCAGATCAGAATTCAATTTTCCCCACATTCTCTATCATCTATTTTTAAAATCAGTTTGTGGTGTTCCGATCTGAGGGATCTTCCTCTGAAGATCTCTTTGATTTTGCATTTTAAACGTTAACACTTGTGTGGGCCATGCAGAAACTAAGACATTATGTCTAATCTCATTTAGTCAAGCTCATATCAAAAATTGACTCAATCAAGTACTTATTGGAGAGGCCAGTCCTCAACGGACATTTGACAAAGTGGAGAATGTTGTTGAGCGAGTTCGAGATCGAGTATGTCACTCAAAAATCGGTCAAAGGACAAGCCATTGCTGACCACTTAGCTGAACATGCACCGCCAGACAATATTCTCGTTAACACAGATCTCCCTGATGAAAACCTCTTCACAATTGAGGACTCGATTTGGGAGCTCTACTTCGATGGTGCAAAGAATGAATACGGGTCAGGTATGGGAGTCATACTATGCTCACCCGGGAAGATTTTAATGCCAACAACCATTGGGTTGAATTTCCTATGTACCAATAACATTGCTGAATATGAAGCCTTGATAGTTGGGCTCGAGAACGCCATGAGAATGAAAATCCAACAAATACGAGTGATTGGTGATTCTTTACTCGTCATAAACCAAGTTCAAGGGATTTGGAAGGTGAAAGAAGAAAAGCTTAAACCTTATCAAGAAAAGGTGGAAAAGATTATCTCATATTTTAAGAAAATCACCTTCCAGCACAAGACTAGGGAAAATAATCGGTTCGCCGACACCCTTGCAACCCTTGCCTCAATAGTTGATATTCCCCCAAAAATCACCACGCTCCCATTCTACAGCAGGAACAAACATGACCCTTCCCCACCATGGATCGAAAACGAAATAGAGCAAGAAAATGAGAACGATGGGGCAGTGTCTCTCGTGGCTTCAGGTGCGCTAGTTCAGGCAAAACCATGGTTCCACGATGTTCTGTCCCTGCTAAAAGATGGGTTATACCCCGAAGGAGCCACCAAAAAGGATAAAGAAATCCTTCGAAGGTTTTCGATGGGATTCTTGTTAATAGGTGACCTCCTGTTCAAGAAATCCTTCGATGACATCATTCTACGGTGCCTCGATCAGCCAGAAATTGATCAAGTACTAACAGAGTTGCACAATGAAGGAGGTCATTCTAGGGCAGCCGCCTTAGCTCAGAAAACCATGCGTCAAGGCTATTACTGGACCACCATGGCTGAAGATTGTTGGAAGTGCATTAAGAGGTGTCCCAAATGTCAACTCTATGGACACCTCATCCATGCACCGTCTGTACCACTCAATTTAACACCTCATGTATGGCCATTTTCCATGTGCGGTCTTGATATCATCGGAATGATATCACCAAAAGCCTCAAACGACCACCGTTTTATATTAACGGCTACAAAATACTTCACAAAATGGGTAGAGGCCTCATCATTTGTTAAAATTGAATGCCAACATGTTGCCCGTTTCACAAAGAACAATATCGTATTTAGATTTGGTGTACCTGAGTCAGTCATCACTGACAATGGATCCAATCTCAAAAATGAAAAGGTCACTAAGGTGTGCAAAAGGTTTGGGATAACACAGAAATTCTCCACACCTTACTACCCTCAAGGAAACAGACAAGCAGAAGCCACAAATAAAAGACTTCTCAGAATCATAGACAAAATAACAGCAGGAGGGAAAGATTAGCACGAAAAGCTAAATGATGCCCTATGGGCCTACCGGACAACTGAGAAGACTCCTACTGGCATAATCCCATACTCATTGGTGTATGATATGGAAGCAGTGCTACCTATCGAGGTTGAGATACCATCTCTCTGAATCTTTATTCATAAAAATTCAGATGAGGAACAAAAGGTCGAAGAACGAATCGCTGACCTCATTAATTTGGATGAAAAACGACTATGACCAGAACAAAATATCGTTGCTTACCAACGTAGAACCGAAAGGGCATACCAAAGAAAAGTTGTACCTCGATAATTCAGAGAAGGAGACATGGTACTCAAGAAAATCTTCCACACTCCTGCAAATCCACACCCTTTAGGCAAGTTCAAACCTAATTGGGAGGGGCCATTCGTGGTTATCTGAGTGCATGCAGGCAATTCTTATAAAATAAAAAGTCAGGAGGGGTACGAACTCAACGACCGCATTAATGCAATGTATCTCATAAAATACTACCCGTAACGGGCTAAAAAATGTGATGAAAACCTAAAAAGGCATCATAAAGAAAAACAAAAAAAATATATATAAAAAATAAGAAATGGATGTGGTGAAAACCTTAAAAGGCATCACCGGTAAAAGAGAGAATAAAATCTCCAAGAAGGAGCTTTCGATGCAAAACACTCAAGTACAAACAAGTACTTGCAAGTTCCAATAATATTGCACAAGCAGACCTTAAGGATGAAGACTCCTCCTAAACGTTGTAGGTTCCCAACATAACCAACTCAAAAAGATGTAGGAGGGTGACATGAATGGAAAATTGAAGTGATTTCCATGAACCCTAGAAAATGTCTAGACCCTCCAAGAGGAAAGCCTCGCAAGAATCCAGAGGACTCTTCATGAATCCGGGAAGTAGAGGATGAATGCTCCAAAGGTAAAAAGACGACTTTGTGATTTCTGAATTCTCATGATCTTGCAAGGGAATCCTTTCATCATCTTTGGGTAAAATATAACAAAGAAAATCACCACCAAAGGGGCCACAGGTGGCAAAACTGTAAGGCCCATCCCTTTTGACAATGTTGTTTCAATTTGATTGTTAAAATCATCCATTTTCAAAAGCTTTCTCCTTTTATAAGGGACTTCCTCCATCAATACAAGAGGCTAAACTGTTAGTCAATCTGGCCTTGTTCTCGAAGCCAACTTCCTACATCTGTTATGAAGGCTTAAAACTAGTCAGGCCCTCCATGGTTGTATGAGTATAACTACCAACTACCACATATCAGAGATGGGTGAACCTCTCCAATGATGAAATTGGCTAGTTTGGGAGCGGTTTTCTCTCGACTGGATCCCCTGAGGAAAAATGAGTCAAGCTCATCCCCGTGTGTGCGTACAATGTCCCAATAACTGGAAATTCGAGACAAAGACCCTACAACTAGGGCGTTGAGCTTGTAACAATTTAGTTTGGAAAGTGTGTGCAAAGAAAGTGTTATACTCTACTTCAATGAGTCAACAGCACATGTATAAGTTAAAAGACCCCCCAAACCTGGTAAAAAAAAAAAAAAAAAAATTCTTGGTGACACACCTCGTGCTGCTGAGGCGACATGATCTGTGTCGCCCAACTTGATACTAAAACAAAAAAACAAAAAAACAAAAAATTTTCCTTGGCGGCACATCTTGTGCCACCCAGGTGACACGTCTCGTGCTGCCTGGTAGACACGGTCCGTGTCGCCCAACCTGATGCTAAAAAAAACTTTTGCTTGGCGGCACGCGTAGTGCTGCCCGGGCGACACGGTCAGTGTCACCCAATCTGATACAAAAAAAAAAAAAAAAAAATTCTTGATGACATGGTTCGTGTCGCCCAACCCATTAATAATAATAATAATTTATGGGCGACACTGGCCGTGTCGCCCAGCTTGTGAGGGCAACATGCCTCTGGCCGTGTCGCCCAGACTGTGAGGGCAACATGCCTTGTGTTGCCCATATGTTTTTGCTAAAAGTTTTACTTTTACGTTTTCCAGTAAAATACACTTAATAATGGAAAAAAGGTTTTTCTAGGTGGGCGACACCAGCTGTGTCACCCAAACCCGGGTCACACAGCTAGTGTCGCCCAAAACTTTTTCCTCGAAACTTTCCCCACTCAATTTTTGGGGATTTCCAAGGATCAAACATGGTTTTTCATGGTTTTTTTTAATGATCATTTTCAAACATTTTTATTGATTTTTAAAATAACAGCTCCCTAGTGACACTAGCCTAAACTGCCAACCAATTTCAAAAATAAAATAAAAATTAAAAAAGACAACGCTTCTCTATGGCATGAGCCTAAATTGCCAACCAATTTTTTAGAAAAATTCAAAAAAAATAAAAAAAAATCAAAAAAATTCAAAAAAATGAAAACGCTTCGTGGTGGCATGAGCCTAAACTACCAACCAAGTTTCAAAAATTTCAAAAGAATAAAAAATAAAATTAAAAGGAGAGAACACTCCTCCATCGCTGCCAACCAAAGTCCGATCGAGGGCACAACCACCCTATTTAAATGGAAAAACGTCAAACTCATGCGACGTTAAAGAGGTGAGACAGGAAAAATGTCAAACTTGTGCGACGTCAAAGAGTCGAGAAAGGAAAATCTTCAAACTTGTGCGACGTTAAAGGGCCGACATATGAAAAACGTCAAACTCGTGTGATAGTAAAGAGCCGAGATAGGAGAAACATCAAACTTGTGCTACGTTAAAGAGCTGAGATAGGAAAAATGTCAAACTTGTGCAATGTTAAAGAGCCGAGAGAGGAAAAACGTCACACTCGTGCGATGTTAAAGAGCCGAGACAGGAAAAACGTCAAACTCGTGCAATGTTAAAGAGCCAAGATAGAAAAATGTCAAACTAGTGTGACGTTCAAGAGCTGAGATAGGAAAAACGTCGAACTCGTGAGACGTTAAAGAGCGGAGATAGGAAAAACGTCAAACTCGTGTGACGTTAAAGAGTTGAGATAGGTAATGTCTAGCCTCGTATGACGTAAAATGTCGGATGTATTCAGGGCACAACCACCCTATTCAATGTGTTCAAGGCACAACCACCCTATTCAATGTGTTCAGGGCACAACCACCCTGTTCAAACGTCTAGCCCCGTATGAAGCTAAAGGTCAAGTATATCCTGTTCAAAGTCATACTTGTGTGACGTAAAACAACCGAGACAGGTAATGTCTAGCCTCGTATGATGTAAAATGTGGGATGTGTTCAGGGCACAACCACCCTGTTCAATGTTGTTCAAGGCACAACCACCCTGTTCAATGTGTTCAAGGCACAACCACCTTGTTCAAACATCTATCCCCGTATGATGTAAAAGGGTCGGGTGTATGGTCCATCGTTGCATGACACTAAACTTCTTAGAGGGCTTTATGGTTGCTGGGGTTAAAACTGCTAACCAACTTTCTTTTTCAAATATCTTTCTCTTTTCAAAATTTTCACTATATGTCTATGATTTCAAAAACTTTAATTTCTTTATTAAAATCGTAACCTGTCACTGCTCCGAGTTCTATTTCAAATCTCCCCCTACTTTCAAATTCTCCGGGTTCTATTTCAAATCTCCCCCTACTTTCAAATTCTCCAAAACATTTTCTAAAGGAGCTCAGACATCTGTATATGATGAATACCACGTTGCCGTGTTTACTGCATTACTGCCTCGTCTCTCTCTTCGGGTTCAGCCAGACAAGTCTCTTCTTATAGAGGGCCTTTTCCTATAGATAGCCTTAGGAAACCCTAAGAAGATCAAAGAAAATGCCAAGGATAATATTTCAAACTGCAAAACCCTTGCAGTTAAGTGGCATGGCCAGAAAATCCAACTCGAGTTTCAAGCTTGTGTAACTCACCGACAACGTCAAAAACCCTAGGAGGAAAAATGCCCTAGTTAGGTGAGTTCGGTGAGCACAATGACTTGGAGGGATAGTTGGTGTGCCCTTTGACCATGTGACATCAAGATGAAATTTATAATGTCTAGTTTATCTTTGACGTTCACCTGCCCCTCTAAGGACAGGGAACGCCAGAGTATCTACTTCTTTGCCACTCGCCTGTCCCTCGAAGGACAGGGAGTGCCAAAGAGGGGCAACTGTAGACACCTCATTTTAAAACTGGCAAATTCTACGATTTCTAAACCCTTAGGACCACATTATCCTAGTAAACTCAAAATCCATAGTTCACACAACCTACCCCATGTCTCGGAACCAGTCTGCCTGCCCGAAACCCTGTTTTGACCCAGATTTCTATCAACACTATGTTTAAACAAAAAAATAATTAAAAATAGTAAATAAATCTATTTTGTTCCAAATTTTCTTTGAGATCTTCATAAGAGTCTAAGAAAAACACCCAAAGTGAAAAAAATGAAATTTGGACAAGTTTTGAGTTCGACGCCACTAGCAGTGTCACCCAAGTCATTTAGTAAATGTCCTGTTTTACCAAAACAATCATTAAAAATAGAAAACAAATCCGTTTTGACCCAAATTTTCTCTGAGAGCTTAAAAAGAGGCTGAGAAACACTCTTGAAAATAAAACCATCAAATTTGACAAGTTTTTGTTTGGGCGACAAGACCCGTTCCGCCCCAATCCTGGACCTCAAACTTTGACTTTTTGATCAGGGATTTGCATGTTATGCGTGCTTATCCTTCCCAACAAGTTTGGACCCCTATAAGGCCTCTTTTTGTGGTCATTTGAGGGGATCAAGACTTCAAAGAGAAAAAACCCTAGAGATAGAGAGTGAAACCAGAGAGAGAACGAGAGAAACCCTAGAGAAAACCCTACCTTTCTGAGACTCTAACCCCAAAGCAAAAGAAAACCTAGACTTAGGGAACAACCACCCTAGATCTACCCTTAGGGCACAACCGCCCTTCTTCAACTAGAGTCTTGCTGGTTAATATCCGAATTAGAGAGGAAAAAGAGGATCGGTTCTGATACAAGCGAGTCCCTGAAGGCACGAGAATCCTAGGCCATCCAACCCGGCTTGGTATGATTCTCGACCCTCTCTCTTTCTTCATTTCCTTACTGCTTTATTTTATTTTGATTAATTTTCTTTAAAAATCGCATTTTGATATCTTGGATCATGCTGGCCCTGCCACAGATATGAGAGTAGAACTGCTCATTTTCGGGCAGATCTGGTCTGATATCCGAGAGATCATCGTTTGAAGATCTCTCTGATTTTGCACTGTTAACAAGAATGAACTATATATATATATATATATATATATATATATATATATATATATATATATATATATATATATATATATATATATATATATATATATATATATATATATATATATATAGTAAACGCCAATGGCCCAGATTGAATCTGGGCCGATCTGATGGTCACGACCTCTTTTCGTGTTTAAAATTTAAGATTTTTTCTATAGATTAAAATCATTTAAAAATTTAGGTGTATGTTTTTTCTCATCAAGGCACACCTAATAAAAATATAAAAAAAAATATCCGTAAAACAAAATTCAAACACTATCGTACATCTAGGATTGTCAAATCAGCTCAGATTCAATCTAGGCCGTTGGCGTTTACTGTAGCAGTAAGCCATTGGACTGGCATGATATTTTTCCATATATATATATGGGTGCGGTTTGTATAGAGCCTAGGCTCTAAACAATCAAATTAGAGCCTACCTTCAAATAGTGTCGAAAAATACGTTTTCAATACTGGAAATCTTTGTGATAGCCTCAAATATATTTTATTCTTTATTTATAAAGTTTAAAGCTCCAAAAATAATGTAGATCGACATATCTATGAAACCTTGAAAATCTTGAAAATTGATGGTCCAAAAACGCATTACAAAATACACTATTTCCAAAACTTGAAATCTATTTTTTCTCATGTCCATGCATTTTATGTCAAGATGATCAATTTGAGGATATTTGGGCATCAAAGCAACATTTTCTAGTGAAAGTTTTGAGGTAGGCTCAAGTTTGATTGTTTAGAGCCTCGACTCTATATAAACGTTTCCCTATACATATATATATATATATGGCGGTGAGGAGGGTTGCCCAATGGCTAGGCGACCGCCCAGAACCTGGGTGGCCTAGGTTCTAAAAGGGGGAAATGATATCCACTAATCCTTTTTTAGGTACAGATTTTGTATAAGAAATGCATATTCATGCATTTTTTATAATCTAAATAATAAACACCAAAAATACCCCACCCAATGGGTATTTTGGCACCTTAGTTTGGCGCAGTCCCCATGAACATTGGCTTAGGTGAGGGTATTTAGCGGGCGCCCAAGGATAGTCCACCTAGTTGATTTTCCCAAGGCCCCTTAGCCTTCCTAGGAGGCCGCCTAGGCGCTGGGCAGATTGCTTTTTGAATCAATAGAAAATAGAATTTTTAATGACTGAAAAGACAAATGACCAAGTCAGAGATGCCACTAACAAATCCGATATTGATTACAAGTACTACGACGCTGAAGATCTTGAGGAGTAATAGTAAGAACGTAGAGGCCACTAGCTTCATGAGCACCACCAATCGTCTTCCTTGTATCTAGGTCCTGAAAAAATAATGGGAAGGTAAGAAGATTATAGTACTATTTAAACACTTGGTAATGCTACTAATAGACATTCGGTTTGTATTAAAACAAGGAACATGAAGAGCTGATGATAGACACAATTAAGGTGAAATATTTATAGTTCCTTTACCAGCAATGAATGAGAACCATCAAAAACTCTAACTTTGTCTCTACCAATTAAAAAGAATGAGAAAAAAACAAAGGAGACATTCCAATCGTATGATCCGAAAAGGCACAGTCAATGATCCAGTACTATCTAGAAGGATAAAGAGAGACAAAGTTAACAGAAACATGAATACTTGAATGGGCACACGATGATGTAAAGGTAATGGATGGGCCATTGTACTATGTAAATAGCCAACGAAGGCTCTCAATTTTCTCCTTAGGGACTAATATCATCTCACTTTAAATAGAAGACGCGGATGTAACTACATTGGGTTGTACCTAATCTATATAAATAGGTGCCAAACTACCAGTGGATGAAGCATTATGTGCATTGAATTACCCAAAGTAATTGAATTTTTCAGGTTGATTAATCTTATCAGATTGATCACACTTTAACTTACTTTTACCACTTAATTTGGACCCCCTTTTGTAAATTTTCTTGATCCACTTCTCTTATTTTTTTAAAAAAGCAATAAGGTAGAGACAACAACAGAATAATCTAATGATTGTGTAGGCAGTATGACACTCTTTCTAATTTAATTACTCTGGATAAAGAAGTATACTTGATTGAGAGAAAGAATAGTATTTTAACTACGAATTTGAACTCTGGGTAACTCAAACTCAGGTTTCAATCCACCCAAAAATTTTTGGGTGTTTTTGGCCGTGTAGCGGCTGATATGTCAAATATGAGTGATTCAGAGCACTCTTCTACCACCACTAATACTCATGATATAAACTCTGAAATGGTATCCATGGAGAAAAACCTTGGAATGCATATTAATCTTGTTAAACTTGATGAAACCAATTATAAAGAATGGTCAGAGTCAGCTAAAATTGTTATTGGTGGTAAACAGAAGTTGGGATGCATAACTGGTAAAATTGTTGAACCTGAAGAAAAACAAGACTTTCTCATGAAAAGTGGGAGACTGTAATGCCCTAGTTATTACACTCAATGCCACCTTCAATTAGTAGAGTTTTATGTTTTTTCAGGCTGAAAAATAAATCTAGGAGTCGATACACCAAACATACTCCCAAAGCAAGTATTCTTCTGTGAGTATCAATTGAGACAAGAGATATCCCACCTTCAACATGAGGAATGATCTCAAGCTGAATACTTTTCTTTACTCCGTAGTCTATGGGAGCAATTAAATCATTATCAGATGCTTAAACCAGTATGTAAGAAAGATGAGTTTGTTTCAAAGATTAGTCGATCGATTAATATACCTTTTGCTTTCACGTCCAAACATTGCATGTGTTATTAGTGTGATTAGTCAATTTATGCATTCCCCACGAATTATCGAGGGCTTCTATTTGAATTCTCAGATACCTAAAATCATCACCTGAAAGAAGAATATCGTTTGCTAATCGTGGGCATTTACAGGTTGAAGCCTATACAGATGTAGACTAGGCTGGTTCTATTATAGATCGCAGATCGATATCGAGGTACTACATTTTTGTTGGAGGGGACCCTGCAACTTGGCAGAGTAAAAAGCAACTACTAGTACCAAGATCAAGTACAGAAGCCGAGTATAGATCCATAAGTCATGGTGCATGTGAATTATTTTGGCTAAAAGTTCTCTTATAAGAACTTGGTTTCCTATGAAAGTGTGAATGTCTTTGTACTATTACAACAAGGTTGCCATCAGTATAACTCATAATCCGGTCCAGCATGATAAACAAAACATATAAAAGTGGTTGTCATTTCATTTGAGAAAGAGTTGCTACAATAAAAATTTGTCTTCCATATGTTAAAAATGAAGACCGGCTAACATATGGAGAGAAATCTCGCATCGATCACTTGGAGCACATATTCTTACTTTTCTTCAATTTATATGTAGAGAGAGAATATGAGTGCATGAGAGAGAGGGGTGTCTCACATCCAACACTTGCACGTCATCTTCCTCTTTTTTATCGTCTTATATATAAAACCAGAGCATATGGATCCATGTTTGCGTCTGTTTATACATAGTGTGTGTGGGCTAGAGAGAGAGAGAGAGAGAGTTAAAGACCTCGTATCGAACACTTGGAGGTCATCTTCTTTTTTTTCTTTTCGTACATAGAGAGAGCAATGTCGGCCTATGCACGAGATAGAAGGGCCTTATGCCCCTAATTATTTTTACAAGTCTTAAATAGTTTTTATTTTTTAATGGGGTTTTTTTTTCTCCCCTTTTATTACGGCACTAAGCACATTGGGGTTTGGGGGGGCTAGAATGTCTTTCCAAAACCCTTTTGCCCCTATTTTAGGGGGAAAAATGCACATTTTTGGCCCTTGACTGAGGGCCGTTTTCGGCCCTCAACTAAGTTTCGTAGAGCGCTACCAACGCAGCCACCTTGAGGTGGCCGCCTAAGCAGTGCCTTGGGTGCTTAGGAGCAAAACTGCATAGGCTACTAACCTAGGGCACACCTAGGCATTTTAGGAGGCTGGCAGCCAACTTTTTGAACTATGGGTGTATGCCCCACCTATATGAGGTAAGGTATACACCCTAGTTGTATGAGGTAGGGTGTGCATCACTCAGGTGAGTACCCATGATATTCACCCACGTATCATAAAACTCGTCCAAAAATCCTTGGACTCTGATAATCTTTAGCATGTTATGCTAGACAGTTCGAGTATCTCACAAAAGGTCCATTACTAGAGCTAAACAAGAACCAAATGAAAATTAACAACGTTTTTCATCCATTTTTTTAGAAATAAAGCATGCCTTTTCAATGCATAAAAGGAATCACCTGAAGTCTATAAATTACCATTAGGATCGTATAGATAACCAAATTTTGCTCAAAATATTAATGTGTTCTCATGTTTAATAGAGCCAGTAATTTAAGTCATCCATTTTGTCCTGTTCTTCCTCGATTCTCAAACTATTCGAATAACTTTGATTCTCAGTCTATTCAAATAACTTGTGATTCACTTTGTAATTCTTTGAGTAATGTATAAAAGCCCTATATAGATTTGAATATTGAAGGTTTTAAACATAGAGATTTGTATGGTTCTCATCTCGGACCTATTGGAAGCCTAGTTCTTTGGGTATGATCCACCATTTAATTGATTTCTCAATCAATTCCAAGTCATTCTAACTAATTTGTCTCTTTTTGTAGATTACTGTCTTATCTATTGAAAACCCTTATGTATTTGTAAATTGATGTCTATAGATTGAGATTTTGGATCTTTATTTCATCAGACATGTAGAATACTTGTTTTTTTCTTTTGTATAATCTGCCATATTATCATTTTTCTCCTTTTATTCTAGTTGATTTATGTCCCTTTTTGTAGATTATTGCTTAATCTAGGTATGCCCTATCTCGATTTGTAATTGGAGGTCTAGAAATCGAGATTTTGGAGCTTTATTTGAGGATATGAAGAAACCTTTTTTTTTGGAAGAAATAGGGATCTCTAGGAGTCCAATAAATAAATATATTAGTCAATTTATTTAGGTAATTATAATAATATTTTATCCATGATTTAGCACTATATGTAAAAATATGATTCTTATTTAATATATTATTGTTGAAATTTTGAAATTGGTTAATATATATGCTAGGTGTAATACCACCTGCATATTTTATTCTTTAATTTGCTTGAATTTTTGAATTTTTTGCATAATTTTCTCTTTTGGCAGTTTAATGCAGCAACAATATATGCGATTGTATTAAAAAACTTTCGAGTTGTCCGATTTCTTAATTTTATCCAATTTTGAATTTTGGGATTTTATTCTACTATAGGCCTAAGAGATGACGAAGGACAATCAAGCATGGGAGTTTAGGGAGAAGCTAATTGAAAAGGGGAAGGAGTGAGTTTGGTGTAACTTTTGTGGAAAGGATATTAATTTGAGGTGATGTACAACCACGTGGGGAGGTGCCTATGCCTATTAAGAAGCATATTCAAAAGGCAATGGAGTTATCAAAAGGGAAAAAAGGCCAAAGACAAGGGGTTCTTAAGGACATAGGGAGAGTCATTTAATATAGATGATGAGGAGGAAAAGTTTTAGGTTATCATACTTTCATGAGAGGCAGATGTATATCAACAAGATGTTTGCTAGACATGCAAAAGCATCTAGTAGCCAGGATTCCATGTTCATAGTGCCTTGCGAGCATGTTGAGCATGGCATGGAAGACTATGGCCCTAGGCGACTTAAATCAACTTCTAGTAGACTGAGACAATCATTCTCATCTCAGCATTTTGCTACTGGCCGATTGTCAATTATTTACCCCCCATAGGCCCCAATATAAACTTATGAAACTTAAAATTTATTGGGGAGATAAACTCAAGGATAAGGTGAAGAAGTCAATTGCGAGGAGGTTTCATCACACTGCTAACCATTTGACATAATCATGACCCCAGAACTACCCAACTGCTTAAAACCTCGAATGTATAATACTTCACAACCTCATCTGTTGTAGAGTATTTTTAACGCACTTTGTCCCTAATGCACATAAAAGACGAGGCAGATGTAATGCGGGCCCATAGGTACCAAAACTCTTATAGAATACGGAAGCCCGTGTGGAAATAAGCCTAATTTTCAAGAGCTATTGAAATAGTGACATCTCAGCCCCAAAAGGTGAGTGAGAGTGGCATTTGATGCCAAAAGATCCGTCCCAAAGTTTCGCCCTAACCAGACAAAGGCTTGAGGAATAGGATGAAGGTTCAATTTAGAGTACTGCAATATAATGTGCACAAGCTACCCCATAGCTTGATCCTAATTAGGGTGATCTCGGATGGTCACTAGACCACAATAGACAACTTTAGAAGGTCTCAATGCCCACAAACGGACTTTTCTGGGTCCTACTTTCCTAAAAAGGATAGATCGTTTACTATTGAATTACGGGAAGCAAAACCAGTTATAAAACATAATAAAAAAAGGATGCAGTTGCCCAAAAATGGGACAGTCTTACAAGCCTTATATTTCATCAACCCCGAAGCGGATCGAGCTCAAATTTTAATATGTTATTCCTCTCAAGAGCATCTATATTTTCATAATGATAGATCACCTGAGATGCCACTGGAAATCATGGAAACAAGGCCCCAACCCATGTAGATAAGAAAAGGCCCTTTTTGGGGACCTATTTTTCATTTTAAACTTTTTTTAGGGTCATAATTGGCCATTTTTTCCCAAAATCAGGATTCAATACCGGCTCCATTTCTCCTTTTTTTATTTTCTTTTCTGGCATATTTTTCTCAAACTGAGATGGTTTGATATCTTCTGTCATCAATCATTAGTTAAGATGCTCACACACTTGACCTACGTTAAGTTGGAAAGTATGTCATGCCACATCAAATTCTTCCAATATCATATAGAGAAGCATATATGAGCCTTAGGAATATATGTATCCTAGAATTTGTCTCAAACTGAGATGGTTTGAAGCCTTCTGTTATCATTGGTCATAAGTCAGGACATATATGGATTGGCAGATGAACTGGACTTCCAAAAGCATATTGGGCCCTTTATATGATGAGTCTTGGATATCATATCTTTTATATCACACTAGGAGCATATCTTTGCAAGTATCTTTAGAGTCATGCTCATTGAACTTACATATCTTATCCATCATCTGTTAAGACATTTATAGGGTGTTGGTTAAAGACTTGTCTTATAATTACGCCTTCCAATTCATCGAGTGCATGTCAAATGTACTTAGTCTCATATAGCGACTAAAAAAATACACCAACAAAACCGCCCCAGGTGTTACACGCATGGGAGAATCCCAAAAGGTGCATCCAGTGATTGGGTAGATTAGCAACATCGTTTATTGTCACAGCCCTGCCCCCTACCCCCTACCGAACATACCGGAGGCCAATAGGGTGCGGGACCGCGACCACATGTAGCGAATGCCACTCAGGTGGAAGTGCACTCAACGCTTTGAAAAGGAGGAATCAAAGCCAACCACGAAAGAAAAACAAAACACCAAGCACAACCACAAAAAAAACTAGACAAAACACAAACTCCATACATAAAAGCTCCAATTTATTACAAAAGAGTCCAAGCACCAAAAGCCCAACAACCTTACATAGCTTCAATAGCAAGAGAACTATATGACCAAACTACCATCTAAAACATACATTCAAAAAGAATCTTTCACTAAGAGTACGGGACTTCAACTGCCAGCCACGATCACCAAACCACCTGTCCACAACCCTCGAGTTATCACTCTACACGGATGAAAGTTAAAGGAATGAGTTATGAAGCCCAGTAAGTAGATCAAGGTGTCATGTATTCCTGCCTACACATAATAATTCCTAACTATACTAAATGTTCATACAAGTCTTACAACATGGAGTCATGTATCACAATTTTATTAGCAATGTGCCATGCGTGATCCCTTTCATGGTGAAGCAATCGCAAATCAGATATTAGATATCATTTGGAACTAGGAGTTTATCAAATCTTTCCATCATGTGCATAATAACAGATCAATAAATCAGGCAACATATCAACCACAAGCAATCCTAATATCACCTACTCCCGATGTAAAATCCCTATCCATCAGGTCAAGCTAATCTCATTGCTTAGGACTTCTACCATCGCTCAAGAGAGAAAATAATGATACGTGGATGACCCATTTCGTAATGCGTTCACACACATATACACACACACAGTCCCCAGCGCGCTTTGGGGCTTTTGATAGGCGGTAGCCTTGCAAGACAGGATCCTCATTTGTTCTCTAGTTGGAGGGCGTTTCACCACCAATGGATGACTTATTGCGTAGTGTCATATACACATATTGGGGGGCACGACCCTCCCATGTGACTCACGTCCTCCCTTCCTATCATCGAGAGTCAGGGAAAGATTTCAACTGTCGGCACAACTTTCTGATCATATCATATTACATTACCAATGAATGACCCATTGCATAGTGCCTCATATCACATTCTTATCGTATCATCTTACACTACCAACGGATGACCCATTGCATAGTACGTCACACATTTCTTATCATATCACATTACACGACCAATGGATGACCCATTGCATATTGCCTTATACACATTATTTCATCAAAGAGCTTGATTTAATATCATATCATGGTTTATAAATATCATATCGAAGCATGTGCATATCATATCATAATAGAACATGTCTTACTACACGCATCCATATAACAGACCATGTCTCATTATCATGCATTCATATCATAACTGAGCATTTCCAAGTACATGTATTCATATCATAACCGAGCATATCTCAATATCGTACCTTCATATCACAACAGAGCGTGTCTTACTACATGCATTCACATCATAACAGAGCATACTTTTATTTCATAACAGAGCATACTTTCATTTCATAACAGAGCATACTTCCATTTCATAATAGAATATGCCTCACTATCATGTATTCATTTCATAATAGAGCATCCATTCATTCCATAACAGAGTATACTTCATTATCATGCATTCATATCATAACAGAGCATCCTTTCATTTCATAACAGAGCATTGGTTAGGTGGCTCAATCTCACCCTATGGGTCAGGATGACTTGGTGGCATGTGTCTTGGGTTTCAAGGAGAACCTGAGACTTGAAACCACTCTCTCGAGAACCTTATTAGAAAACAAGGGCAGGTATACCAACCGATGAGAGAGGAATTTGATGTGAGGCGGGACATACCTCACCTGGGTCCGTGACTCACTCGGGCTGACTCGCGTGGGCGCCCTCTTAGATCACGATAAAAAGCCTCCCAATCCATTGACTAGTTCGAAATTGCCTCCTTTGACCTGTACTCTCCTGTTTCTGCAATTACACATACATGGTTAATTTTACAAGACATGTGGGGCAAGGGACCCCACCTTATCTTTGGGCGAATGCACATAGGCATGCGCATTCAAAGGAAGAAGGAAAGAATGAGAGGATAGAAATTGGGCTGATAAAAGGAGAAGAAAGAAATATAATAGAGGAAAAAGAAGAGAAGAATTTGACCAATTGACTAAACCGATATAGTGGTTAGACCTATAAGTCATTGACCCAGCGTGGTAGTAAGACCGGCACGGTAACTCAGACCGGCATGACAAAAATACTACTCAATGATGGAATGAACACTAATTGGCCTGACACGATGGTTAGCTTGTCGTGACAGCAAGACGCGCACTATAACTCAGACCGACACGACGACAATACTGTTCGACGACGAGACTACCATGGTAATGCTAGACTTAGCCTCCCTTGATCAAACGAGAGAAAAAGAGAGAAGGAGAGAAAAAGAGAAAAGAAAGGAATAAGAGATAAGTTAGAAAAAAGAAAGATAAAGAAGAGGGAAAGGAAGAAGAGAAGAGAAGAGAAGAGAAAGAAAGAAGATAAGAGATTACGGGAGAAGACATAAGAAAGAGAAGAAGAAGAAAATAAGGGAATAAAAGAGAGGAGAAGAACAAAGAAGATGAAAAAGAGAAGCGAAGAAAGGAGGTAAGAAAGGAAGAGAAGAGAAGAAAGAAAGAAGAGAAAGAAGGGGGACTGACAGAGAGAGGGAAGAAGAGAGAGAAAGAAGAGAGAGAAGAGAGAAGAAGATGAGAAGAAAAAAAACAGAGAGAAAGAAGAGAGAAAGAAAAGAGAAAGGAGAGAGAGAAAGAAATGAGATAAACATGGACGGTGGTGAGGTTCTTCCATCCATGACAGAGGAGAGAGAAAGGAGAAAGAAACATGGATGGCGATGGAGAGAAGAAAGATAGAAATATGGACGATGATGGGGTTCCACCGTCCATGATAGAGGAGAGAGGAAGGAAAGAAAGCATGGATGGTGATGAGGTTCTGCTGTCCATGACAGAGGAGAGAAAAGAAAGACAAAACATGAACGGCGATGGGGTTCCACCATCCATGACAGAGGAGAGAGGAATGGAAGAAAGCATGGACGGTGATGAGGTTCTGCTGTCCATGACAAAGGAGAGAGAAGAAAGATAAAACATGAACGGCGATGGGGTTCTACCGTCCATGACGAGAAAGGGAGAGAGAAAGAGAACATGGACGGCGACAGAATTCTGCCATCCATGATAGGAAGAGAGAGAAAAAGAGAATATGGACGGTAATGAGGTTCTACCGTCTATGACAAGGGATAGAGACAAGAGAGAGAGGAGAAGAAAAAGACACCCGCGACAATAGGCATCGTTGTGCATGTCGAGAGGGACCCGGACACCACCCGGCCCGCCACTCTGAAAAGAGCCCGGTCCAATACCCTTGTCAAAGTTTAGGAAAAGGAATGTTATGCACGACGATGTGCATCGCCGTATGCTACATGGGGTAAGAGGAACCTGGACAGAGGCCCAGCCTGCCGGCCTGGCTCGTTGTGCATGCTCTAGGAGAAGGAGAACGTCGTGCTTAGCAATAGGCTCCGACGTGCATGAATGGAGAAGAGAGAGAAAGAAAAGAACTGGGAGAAAGAAAGAAGAGAGAGATTAAGTAAGAGAAAGGAAGGAAAGAAGAGAGAGAATGAAAGGGAAGAAAGAAGATCAGGAAAGAGAAGAAAGATTAGGAAAAAATGGAGGATGAGTAAGGAAGGAAGGCAGAGAAAAAGAAGGAAATGAAAGACACGCACGACGATGGCCCACTGCCGTGCATGTTAAGTGAAGAGAGAGAAAGAAAGAGGAAGAGAGAGAAATACAAAGAGAAGAAGAGGAGAGAGACAGAGAGATGAGAGGAGGGAGAAAGAGAGAGGAGAGAAGAGAAGAAGAGAGAGAAAGAGAAGAGAGAAATAGAGTAAAGAGTAGGAGAGAGAAAGTTACCTTACCAAAGGGTATTAAACTTTTTTTTCTCTCTCATCTCTCTTTCTCCAAGACAAGCCCATAATCTCAATGCAAAGCTCTCAAATTTTGTTCACGAAATAGAAGACTGAGGCCAGCCCTTTACAATTAGGTTTAACATATATTTATAGAATTGGGCCAAAACATGGGTGGATGCCCAAACTCTAGCCTAATTGATGATAATTATAATTTATTTGAATTAAAAAAAAACTCTAAAAAAGCGTGCAAAATGAGAGTTTTTTTCCTACCCAACAATACATGAAATTCCAAAACAGTCCCTACTACGTGATCTTTCATGGATGATTCAGGGTTGCTCTGACGCTCGTTTGGCCAAAAGGTGATTACTTTCTCGTTGGGCTCGGTATGACCATCGATTTGATAACAACGTCGAGCCACGGATCACGTTTTTAGGCCACAATCATGCGACTTGAAATTTGTACAAATCTTGGAAATTTTCGATCGATAGTGCGCTCGTTCCTTGATGTATTTTCGTGATTTCTTCCCTGGATTGCACTGAGCATGCCATCATGATCATGTTGCAATAAACACAGCTCGATTTCATGCCCGAACAAAGACTTTCGCCTTCTTGGGTTTTTGGCTGGATCTTGAATTCCATCTACCAGAATCTGCAGTAATTTCAACACCTTCATGTGTCAAATCCAACCGTTCATCACGCACAGGGTTCGAACCAGTCATAGCCCTAAATCTTACGTACGTGATGAAACTAGTTTCACTTCGATCGGTTATGCGAGTGTCGTGATATGACCGTTTGAGTGGGTGTGCTATTGCTGATTTTTTTGCAACTGTCTTCACAAATTCTCCAATTTCTCTCTAGTTTTTCTCCCTGCTTGAGCATTATCAAGG
The DNA here is from genome assembly GCF_054954075.1 of Amborella trichopoda. Classification (NCBI taxonomy): domain Eukaryota; kingdom Viridiplantae; phylum Streptophyta; class Magnoliopsida; order Amborellales; family Amborellaceae; genus Amborella; species Amborella trichopoda. Next base: position 32,357,251 of record NC_142340.1, read on the forward strand.
GGCATGCCACATATCAAAATGCTCATCTTAACGAGATGAACACGCTCACAAATTTTGAGCGTGATCTGACTTCTAATGAGTGAGATATGAGTCTCCAAAGTTGTTGCTTGTGATTGTGCAAACCAGCCTCCTTAAATGGAGATTCGTGCTGGGAGGTGGCACGGGAATAACATGTGTTTTACCCCTTTTTAGTGTTTCACCCAAAACCTTTTTTGAAGCGTCTGTTTAAGCCAAAACTTGACCTCGAGGGGTTTTCGACTGTGTCGGATCTAATGGCAGTGATCCCAAAGCTGTTTGACGTACCGAAAATAGAATTCTAGTTATGGGGTCCACTTCAAGGTGCAAGAGGCTGATTTTTCCAAAATTGTTTCTTTGTCTGTGCGACCTTAGACATGTTGGATCGTGATGAAACTTGACAGGTGGTATTTTGGAGTCTTTAGAAAGATTCTCACTCGTTCTAGGGCAATTTTGACAATATAAAAAATTATACTATATCTCAGGGCTTTATTGACCGGCTTCACTTTTATTCTGCATCAGGACCCAAGGTGTTGAAAAATGTCTTCAAACAGCTTGCCCCCACCGAATGTTGTGCTTCGAAAGAAGAGAGAAGGACAACATTCAAAAAATTTTCTTGTCTTTGTTACTTTTTTCTTGGTAGCCACAGGATCACGTGAATGTCGAGGAGATATCCATGCAATGCTGTAACTAGGATGCTCAGACGTTTGGATGTATGGTGCAAGTCCATTTGTGGAGACTTCGGGGGAGAAGAGACTTGAGCTACTGGTGGGGGACATCTCATGGAATGCCCATTATCCATGTCTGGAGCTCTTTCTTTTCTTTTTTTTTTTTTTTTTTTCAGGTTTCGACAGCTGGGGGCATTCAAAAGCTTGTAGACCCAGTTGATCAGAATCCAGGCTTGTTTGGCAGTTGGGTGCCTTGCTTGAGGGCTTTCTTCCCAATCAGTCATATTTCCTTTTGTGTTCTCTAGTGGGGGACACTACATGGAATGACCATCATCCACATCATAGACTTGCTTAGCTGTTGGTGTGGGACACTGCATGGAATGCCCATCATCCACGTCAGTAGCTTTTCTTTAGATAGACAGTTAAAGAGCCCTTGGTGGGCATGTGTGCTGCTACACAAGGTTTTCTTTGACATGCAAGGTACCTCTGTGGCCCGATTCTGTCGAGTCCAGTCGGAGGCTTTTTGTTGGCCTATTTTGAAGGTCTGGGCCTGTCGACTAGGGAGGGGTTTGGTGAGGCATCACCCTGACATCTTTTCCTAGCTTTACAGTTAGCCTTTGGGGGCATCTTTGGCTTGTTGAAATGATTTTTTTGTTTTTGTTTGACTGCTTGATGATGCTATCCTTTAACGTGGGACCTTGACCTGCCGTCTTGGCAATTCTTCTGACTTCTGGGTCCTTTAGTGAAAGGACTCAGATTGTCAGATTCTTCTTCAAGCTCGTATTTTTATGTCCTGATATCAAGGCATTCTGACACCAGGGATTTTTCCTTTGAATGCTAGCTGAAGCCGCTCATGAGGCGAGCACTGCATCAACCTCCTTATTTTTCCAAGTGCCCTTTGTGGGTTTTCACTTGGACTAGGGAAGTGGCGCCGTAGAGACGGTTTTCACCAACCTCTTTTTATTTAGTGCTCTTTTACCCATGACCTTATGGCCATGTCCACCCTTATTCTTCCATTTTTACTCATGGTGCCCTTTCAGGTTTTCACCGTGCTTGAATTTTTATTTTAATGGAACTCTCTTACTCATGGTTTCGTGACTATGCCCGTCCGTCATTTCTCATGGCGTTCCCTTGTCCAAGTATACACCATGCCCATTATTCTCTTTTTTTTTTTTGCTTTTTTTTTTATGAAAGCATGTTTAGGGTCATGCCTTTGAGATCTGTGCGAAGCCTTTTAACATCAACAAGAACGTACACTATAGTTTAGGATCATACAGTTGGGTCGTGGTGTTGATGAACGACAGTCTGTGGAGGCCATGGAGTGAGTATGATGGTGGTTTCACTCACTTTGGGGAGATGGCATGAGGTTGTCGATAAGGGATGAATAGTGCATGGATGGAAGGTGGAAAGTGGTGACCCACTAGTAGACGGTGGGTATGGAGGATGGAATGTCTCGCCGTTAGTGAGCGCGGGTGAGACTCAGTGGGGAATGATGAATGGTGATGAAGTAAGATGGATTTTATGGGGAATTAGTGAAGGTGATGTGCGCACACAGACGGGTTGGTTAGGGAAACCGTGCATGAAGACGTACGTATAGGGTGTGTGCACGTGTGTGGGGGAGAGTTTAAGGTCATGCCTCTTGGACCTGAGCAAATCAGCTTAATTTCATGTGGTCAGGACGTGCACTATAGTTTAAGGTCATATAGCTTGGACCGTGGCTATGCAGTTTAAAGTCATGTAGTTAGGACCATGCAGTTTATGTTCGTGTAACTAGACCTTCGCTATAGTTTATGGTCATATAGTTTGGACCATGGCTATGCAGTTTAAAGTCATTCAACTAGGACCATGCAGTTTAAGGTCATGCAACTAGACCTCCGCTATAGTTTAAGGTCCTATAGTTTGGACCATGCAATGTAGGTTCGTGCACCTAGACCGTAGCTATGCAGTTTAGGGTCATGCAGCACGGACCATTGTGTGGGTTGCCATATAGGTGGAGCTCCATGGGGGCTAGAAGCGTGGATGACAATCTGACTCTCTGGGGATAAAATAGTGAAGGCCATACACAAGAGAGGGCTTAGGTGGAGATGGTGGCCCGACGAACGATGGCAAACGGAAGAAGACTTCATGGGGATTAGGGTGTGAGTATGTCTCCCAAGGGGTGAAAAATGAGACGCCATGGAGAATAAGCTTATCTAAGGTAAACCGACTCCTTGAGGATAAGATAGCTAGGTGCGAAACCGACCCACTGGGGATTGCACATAAGCATGCCTCTTTTTTTTGGCAAACACCTAACTCTGTTGGGGATGACGGGCTGCAATACATATGTAACTCTGCTGGGGATGACGGGCTGGCAGAACACTCACGGTGGTAATAGGGCCTAGCACAAGGGCACACACGGTCCTAGCATGGATGGCAGTAACATGCACACACACCCAACGCTAGCATGGGCGGCGGTAACACACGCGGTGCTAGTTGTGTGCAATGGTAACACACGCGGTACTAGCGGGGGTGATAATTTCACAAATGGAGTTGAACGGTTCTTCATGCATGGCGTTAGTCACAGGTGGCATTAGTTGCGCGCAGCGTTGGTCTGAGTTCGGGCCTCAGGCTTGAGCCCGACCCGGTCCAGCCCATTGGTGTTTGTCCTCCAGTGGCATGTTTGGCGCTAGAGCATGAGCAGTAGTGGAGCATGAACAACGGTAACCTACGTATGAGCCTCGGGCTTGAGCCCTACCCGGTCCGACCCATCGTCGTTTGGCTTTTAAGAACTTAGCCGGCATTTTCAGTTTGTGAGGGGCACTTCGGGAAAGTATCATCTATATAAGGGGCTAAACCCCTTTTTTCACCATTTTTTGAAGGTAAAAATGGTTAAGGCAATCTTTAGCGGTGAGAGAGAGAGAGGGGAACTTCCGGCTAGGACTTCGGTGTTAACGCAGAGCATTAGGGTGAGGGTTGTAGGAAGTCCGCCGATGAGAAATTTCCAGTCGGGAAGAGAGAGCACCGGCAAGGTTGCACAGGGAACAAAGGGACATTCATGAGGGTTGCGTTTTACCGGATTTGGGAGTAGCCATAGGATCCCAACACGGGTTAGGGGGTACCAGATCAAGGATTGAGGGTGTAGTAGAGATCTACCACAGACGTCTGATGATTTTCCAGTGTTGTGGAGGAAAAGGGGAGGTCCACAAATGGGTTTCCGGTGAGTGGAGAGGTTTCCCGGTGAAAAACTGAGATTCACAAGGCAGTGAACAGCAGCTAGCGATAGACAAAAAGGGTCATGGGAATCGAAGTGTCGCAAGGAATTGAATAGTCACTGGGGAGATGAAGGGTAACGGGGAAGGTAATGATCTCCCGGAAGACGAAGGGTCATAGGCAACTGAAGGGTCACAAGAATCTAAGGGTTTCAGGCCAACCCGCTTGGTGATAGGTTGTACACGGCACTCGTGAGCAGTGGTAACCATACCCCCATGCTCATTCGACGATCCTTCCGCTGACGGCGGCAAGTCATACCTGGCTATGGTCATACTCGGTGATGAGCAAATTCATGTGTGGCGATGATCACTGGTTAGGTGCCTCGATCTCGTCCTCCGGATCTAGATGATTGGGTAGCATGCGTCTCGGGTTTCGAGAGAAGACCTAGGATATTTTTGAGATCGATCTTTATGGAACCTCATTCGAGAATGGGGGCAGGTGTTGCCAACCGATGAGAGAGGAATATTAAGGTGGGTTCGGGACTTACTCGGGCTGGCTCGCATGAGCGCACTCTTAAATCACGAAGAAAGCCCCCCAGTGATAAAACAGGTTCGGAATGGCCTCCCTTGGCTTGTATTCTTCTAATTTTTTGCAATCACACACATATATGGCAAAGGTTATAAGACACTGACCTCACCCTTTTCCTCTTTAATGAACGCACACACTTATGCGCATTGAAAAAGAAGAAGAGAAGAAAGACGGGGGCGAGAAGAGTTCGACTGATCAAGATGACAAAGCTGGCGAGTAATTAGGCTGGCGTGGTAGCAAAACAGGCTTGGTAACTAAGACCGACTCATAGGATCACTACTAGACGTCATTACCAATACCGACTCACTAGGCATTATAGTCAGTCTGTCGTGGCAATAAAGCGGGCCAAGTAACCCTGGCATAACAACATTACGGCTAGACGACAGGACTATCATGAGAGGCTAACCTCAATCCCTCTTAGTCGAACGAAATAGTAGCAGAGTGATGATTATAAGGAAAGAATGAAGTAAGAGAAGAAGGGAACAAACAGAAGGAGGCAGAAGAAATGAAGAGAAGAGACAAGAGGATAAAAGAGAGAGGGAAGGAAGATGCAGTCGGCGCTAGGAATTACTGACTGTGTTAGAAGAAGACGGAGAAAAAAGCAGTCGGCGCTAGGCTTCGCCGACTGTGTCAGAAGAGAAGAGAGGAAGAGAACCAATCGGCGCTAGGCTTGTGCCGGTTGTGATGAGAGAGAAGCAAGGGAGAGAGATCAAGTTGGTGCTAGGCTTCGCCAACTGCAACAGAGGAGAGAGAAATTTAACCACTGCTAGGCTTCACCGACTAAGGGAAGAGAGAAAGAGAAATCCAACCGACGCTGGGCTTCACCGACTGAGGGAAGTGAAGAGCAAGAAATCCAACCGGTGTTGGGCTTCACCGACTAAGGGAAGAGAAGAGAAAGAAATCCAATTGGTGCTGAGCTTCACTGACTGAGGGAAGAGAAGAGAGAGAAATCCAACCAACAGTCGACTTCATCGACTGAAGGAAGGGAAGAGAGAGAAATCTGACTAGCACTAGGCTTCGCCGTTTGACAGAAGAGAGAGGAAGAAAATCAACGGACGCTAGGCTTAGCCAATTGTGATAGAAGAGAGAGGAAAAAAACCAATCAGTGTTAAGCTTTATTGATTGTGACAGAAGAGAGAGAAAACCATTCGGCACTAACCTTCACCGATCGTGATAAAAGAGAAAGAGGGATAGGGACAAGAAGAAGGATAGAGAGAGATGAGAGAGGGAGGAGAGAGAAAGAGATAGAGATGAGATGAGAAGAAGAGAGAGAAAGAGATAGAGATGAGAGGAGAAGAAGAGAGAGAAAGAGATAAAGATGAGAAGAAGAGAGAGAACGAGATAGAGATGAGATGAGAAGAAGAGAGAGAAAGAGATAGAGATAGAGATGAGATGAGAAGGAGAGAGAGAAATAGAGAGATGAGATGAGAAGAAGAGAGAAAAAGAAGGGAGGATAGAGAAAGAGGGGAGGAGAGAGAAAGAGAGGAGGATAAAAAAAGATGGGAGGACAGAGAGTTACTTGCCCGAAGGGTATCGGCCCTTTTCTCCTCTCTCCTCTCTCTCTCTCTCCAAGATGTACTCACAGGCTCAAGCAAGAAATCAAAATTTTATTGATTGATCCAAGAATGACTCGGAAGTTCTTTATACAATGAGGCAGTGCCTGTTTATATAGAATTGGGCCAAAACGTGGGTGTACGCTCGAAAACTACCTAGAATTGAAGATAATTACAATTTAATTGAATTTAAAGAAATTCCAAAAATGGGTGAAAAATGATTGTTTTTCCCTTGCCAAACAACGTGTGAAATTCCATAACAGTCCCTGTTGCTACCCGAGAACTTTCGTGATCTTCCATGGCTGACCCGGGGGTGTTCTGATGCCCATTTGATTGAAGGATTATTGTTTTCTTGTAGGGCTCGACATGGCAATTGTTTTGATACCAACTTCGAGCCATGGATAGTGTTTCGAACGACAATCACGAGTCTTGAATTTTGGATGAATCTTAGAAACTTTGGATTGATTGTGTGCTCGTTCCTTGATGTTTCCTCATTATTTCTTCATTGAATCAAATTGAGCATGCGTTTACGATCTCGTTGCAACAAATGTAGCTTGATTTCATGTCCGGATGAAGATTTTGTCGTCTTGAGTTTTTGGACGAAATCTTGACATCCTGTGGCTGGAATTTACAGCAGCTTTGACATCTTTGTGTGTGAAATCCAATCATTCATCATACATGAGATTCGGACTAGAGATAGCCTCGGACCTCACACACATAATGTAATTGGTTTCATGCTGATCGGGTATGCGCGCATCGTGATCTGGCTGCTCGAACGAGGCGTAATGCTGCTGCTGAATTTTTTGCAACTTCCTTCATGGATCAGCAACTTTCATTTGGTTTTTCTCTATGCTCAGGTGTTGTTACGGGGTGTACCACATATCGAATTGCGCGTCTTGATGAGACGAATACGCTCACCAAATTTGGAAGTTATCTGACTCGAAACGAGTGAGTTGTAGGCCTCAAAAGTGACTGCCCGTGATTGTAAAAGCAGCCACCTTTAATTATGTTTTGATGGGGCGAGGCCACACATGAATAGTATGCGGCCTACCCCTTTTCGGTATTTTACCCATAACTTTGTCCTGGAGTGCCCGATTAAGCCGAAAATGGACTCGTAAAGGTTTTTGACCGTACCAAATCTAATGGAGGTAGTCCCACAGTTGTTTGATGCACCAAAAGTATGGCTCTAGTTACAGGATCCATTTCAGGGTGTTAGAGACCGATTTCACTGAAATTATTTCTTTATGTTCACTGCCTTAGACATGTATGATCACAAAGAAACTTGGCAAGCAATCTTTTGAAGTGTTGTTGAAGATCGTGACCAATTATGGGGACATTCTGAGATTGTCGTAAATTTCCATTGTTTTGTAGGTTTTATTGACTTGCTTCCAACTTGTTCCTAATAAGGGATTAGGGTATTGAAAAATATGTTCAAACACCTTGCCCCACCGAATTTTGTGCTTCAAGAGAAGCGAGAAGGACAATCATTCGGAAAATATCCTTCGGCTTTTACTTTTTTTCGTCTTATCCACATGACTGCATGAACGCTGAGGAGCTTCACGTAATGGTGTAACTAGGCTGCTCAGACGTAGGGATGCATTGTTCGTGGGTCCGTTCATGGAGAATTTAGGGGGAGACGAGACAAATTGGCAGTGTTGTTTGTTGCTACACCAGGTTTGCTTTTGACAATCAGAGTACCACTATGGGTCTCGTCTACCGAGTCCAGTCGGGGGCAGGTTCTGGTCGTCCCAGCTAAGCAAGCTGACGTCTCTGGCAAGTTTCGCCCTGGCTTTGTCAGTTTCCGGCCTTGGAAGGATGATGACTGGGCTACTTTGTCACCTAACCTCATAGAGAAAGAGGTCCATAATAGAAGAAGGAGAGGGCATGCACATTTCGTACATGGGGAAAAGGTCGATAAGAGAAGAAGAAGGCATACACATTTCATGCATGAGGAGAGGGTCCTTAAGAAAAGGAGAAGACATGCACATTTCATGCAAGGGGAAAAGGTCCATAAGAGGAGGAGAAGGCACGCACATTTCATACATGGGGAAAAGGTCCATAAGAAAAGGAGAAGGCATGCACATTTCATGCATGAGGAAAAGGCCCATAAGAGAAGGAGAAGGCATGCACATTTCATGCATTTGATCGACACAGTTTGCTGCTACACCAGGTTTTCTTTTGACGATCAGAGTACCACTATGGTTTTCGTCTATCGAGTCTAGTCGGGGGTAGGTTCTATTAGCCGATCTCGAAGGTCTGGTCTTGCCGACTAGGCGAGCTGACGTCTCCGGCAGGTTCTGCCTTGGCTTTGTCAGTTTCCTACCTTGATTAGGCTACTTTGTCACCAAGCCTTGAAGAAGGGATAAAGACTGGGCTACGTTGTCACCCAGCCTTAAAGAAGGGATGGTCCTTGAAGAAGGGATAATGACTGGGCTACATTGTCACCTAGCCTTAAAGAAGGGATGGTCCTTGAAGAAGGGATAATGACAGGGTTACGTTGTCTCACAGCCTTGAAGAAGGATGTTGACTGGGCTATCTGTTCACCCAGAATTGAAGAAGGATGCTAGCTAGGCTACCTGTTCACCCAGGACTGAAGAAGGATGTCGATTGGGCTACCTGTTCTCCCAAGACTGAAGAAGAATGCCGAATGGGCTACCTGTTCACCCATGATTGAAGAAGAATGTCGATCGCGCTACCTGTTCACCTAGGACTGAAGAAGGAAGTCAACTGGGCTACCTGTTCACCCAAGACTGAAGAAGGAAGTAGACTGGACTACATGTTCACCCAGGACTAAAGAAGGATGTTGACTGGGCTACCTTTTCACCCAAAACTAAAGAAGGAAGTCGACTGGGTTACATGTTCACCTAGGACTGAAGAAGGATGTCGACTGGGCTACCTTTTCACCCAGGACTAAAAAAGGATGTCGACCAGGCTACCTGTTCACCCAGTACTTAAGAAGGATGTCGACTAGTCTACCTGTTCACCCAGGACTGAAGAAGGAAGTCGATTGGGCTACCTGCTCAGCCAGAACTGAATAAGGATGTCGACTAGGCTACATGTTCACTCAGGACTGAAGAAGGAAGTCGACTGGGCTACCTGTCCACCCAAGACTGAAGAAGGAAGTCAACCGGGCCACCTGCTCACCCAGGACTAAAGAAGGATGTGGATTGGGCTCCCTATTCACCCAGGACTGAAGAAGGATGTCGACTGGGCTACCTGTTCACCCAAGACGAAAGAAGGATGTCGACTGGGCTACCTGTGGAAGAAGGAAGTCGATTGGGCTACCTGTTCACCCAGGACTGAAGAAGGGTATCGACTGGGCTACCTGTTCCCCAGGATTGAAAAAGGATGTCGATTAGGCTACCTGTTCACCCAGGATTAAAGAAGGATGTTGACGGGGCTACTTGTTCACCCAAGACTGAAGAAGGAAGTCGACTAGGCTGCCTGTTTATCCAGGACTGAAGAAGGATGTCGACTGGGCTACCTGTTCACCCAGGACTGAAGAAGGAAGATGAGGGATGATTTTAATGTCTACACCCTGTTGGACGTCTTGATTGTGAAGCGAGGCTGGCTGAAGCCGCCAATGGACGTGAATGTTGCATCAATTTGATTTTATTGCTCCAAGTGCCCTTTGCGGGTTTTCACTTAGACTGGAGAAGCGACATCATAGAGACTGTTTTCTCCAACTTCCTTTATTTTGTGGCTCTTTTACCCATGACCTTTCAGCCACCCTTTTCTTGCATTTTTACTTATGATGCCCTTTCGGGTTTTCACCGTGCTCGGGTTTTCATTTTCACAGAAGTCTCTTACTCATGGTTTTGTGGCTTGTCCGTCATTTTTACTCATGGCATTTCCTTGTTCAAGTATACACTATGCCAGTTATTTCATCATTTCTTTTGTGAAGGCGTGTCTAAGGTCATGCCTTTAGGACCTATGTGTAGCAGTTTAACGTCATGCGACCAGGACATGCACTAAGGTTTTAAGGTCATACAGTTGAACCATGGATATGTAGTTTAAAGTCATACAACTAGGACCGTGCAGTTTAAGGTCGTGCAACTAGACCTCTGCTATAATTTAAGGTCATATAGTTCGGACCATAGTGGTAATGAATGGCAGTCCATGGAGGCCATAGAGTGAGAATGGTGGTGGTTTAACTCACTTGGGGGAAGGCATGCATGGAAATGCACGTAAAGGGCGTGTGCACATATGTGGGGGCGAGCTTATGATCATGCCTCCTGGACCTGTGCAAAGCAGTTTATCATCATATGGTCAGGATGTGCACTATGGTTTTAAGGTCATACAGCTGGACCGTGGTTATGAAATTTAAAGTCACACAACTAGGACCATACAGTTTAAGGTTGTGCAAATAGACCTCCGCTACAGTTTAAGGTCATATAGTTTGGACCATATTTGTGCAGTTTAGGGTCGTGCATCTAGACCAATGTGTGGGTCGCCATATAAGTGAAGCTCCATGAGGAATAGGTCTGTGGACGGTAATCCGACTCCCTAGGGATAAAATGGCTAAGACCATTGACAAATTGAGGGCTCAGATGGAAGTGGTGACCTGATGAAGGATGACCAACGGAGGCGGACTTCACTGGGGTTAAAGAGGGTAAGCTTACTCTATGGGGTGAAAGATGAGACTCACTTCCTGAGGATGAGATAGCTTAGTGGGAAACAGACCCACTGGGAATTGAAGAGGTAAGAATGACTCTAACTCCACTGGGGATAATGGGGTGCAATATGGGTGTGACTCTTCCTGAGGGATGAGAGACAGCTCATGACTCCATTGGAGAGGTCATGGTTTGGTGCAACGGCTCGGGTGCAAGTCCACTGGGGATGACACATAACGGCTTGGGTGAAACTCCACCAAGGATAGTGGTAGGACATACACAGCTTTAGCCTGAAGTAGGTGACAATAGGTTGTTTGTAATACAGCCGGCGCCAGGTGTAGTGATTATGGTTTCTTGCAAATGTCCAACCAGCGCTGAGTTCTCAAATACACAACCGGTGCTAAGTTGTTAAAAACTCAGCTGACGCGAGTCGTGACATTGTTTGAATACGACCGGTGCTAAGGTGGTTCGAAACTCACTTGGCGCTGGGCATGGATCGATGAGAGTTACCTCGAGCCTCAAGTCAAAGCCTGACCCGACTCATCGTCACTTGGCTTCCCTTAGACGCTACTGGAATTCCCTATTTGTGAGGGACGTTTGAGGGCAATGTAGTCTATATAAGGGGGTAAAATCTTGCTTTCCCTCATTTTTCACTAAAGGTAAAAAAAAATTAAGCAAAATTTTTCTTTAACAGTGAGGAGATGGTGCCCGGCTGAAGTTCCGACGAGCAGTGAGACTTCAGCAAAAATTTTGCAGGGAAGGTTCTCGGTAAATAATAGGATTCCAGGTGTTTTAGCAGAGAAGACCTTCGGTGAGCAGACTTTGCCAAGAATTTGGTGAAGTTGCAGAGAAATTTTTTAGCACAGAGGACTTTTTGGTGGAGGGAAGACCTCTGATCGTGGCATTTGTTTTCAAGGTGGAAGAGGCAGGAAATGCAGTGGTAATCATTTCCGCAGGTCTTGGGAGTTTATTCGAGAATTCCAAGGAGTTTCTCGGTGTTTTTTCTTTTGGTAGAAGAGGCGGGAAGTGAAACAGCGAGCATTTTCACACATCTTAAGAGTTTTTCTAGGATTTTTAAGGAGTTTCTCGGGGTGGTCGCCACTTTTTGACATTGTTAGTGGTGTTTGCAGAGGTTTCTAAGAACTTAGGGAAGTTTGCAAAAGTTTTTGGTGAGGTTCTGGAGTCGTCCAGGTAAAAAATGAGGGCAGGAAAGGTTTTCAGTGGGTTTCCGACCGTATAAGAGAAGTTCCGGTGGGAGACGAATGGTCACAGGAGGTGGGCCGTACAGTTTCAGGAGGTGAACCGTCGTGGGGAAGTGTACGGTTACGGAAGGCATGGACCATCGCCCTTGGAAATTTTGTGACCATTAAGGGGGTGTGAAAACTTAAGCTATGAAAAACGAGGAGTCTCGGGAAGCAAATAGTCGCGACAGGGCCGGTGCTAACAAAAGTGCAACTGGCATTGAGACAACTGGCGTTGATGATTTAGAGTGCTGACATAATCGGCGCTGACCCTTAAGAAAAGCAGTTGGCACTAGGGATTTGGAACACAATCGACGCTGGCCTCTGGAGGACCCAGTCAGTGTTGGCTTCAGTCAGCACTGATAAGCGCATGTGGCTTATCATGATGCGAAGAATGATGCTCGCATGGGGTGGTAAGTCACATGCGGGATTTGCAGTGCTCGGAGATGAGCTACGTACGGCGATGTTCATGAGCTGGAAAAAAGTTACGAAGGATGTGGTGTGGCTTATGGTACCCATTGAAAGCCACATCCTCCAGCACAACAGCGAGGTCCATCTTTTTTTGTGGAAGGGCATCCACTGTGAACAAGGCATGCTTTCCGTCATAGGCCGGTTCCTAACCAGGGCGGCCCATCTTGTATGTTTGATATACACGTCGAATGAATCCTATGGCGTATGCTTGATATACACACCAACCAAGGTAGTTGGCTTGTTTGTTTGACATACACTTTGGATGGACTGAGTCTAACTTCTTAGAGTGGGTCTGCTTTGTCTTCTGGCCTATAACCATCCTCTTACTCATCAGATGAATTAAAGCTAACTCTCCAAGTGGTTTCACTTCTTCTTCATGAGGAGGTCCTTTCTTTCGTGGGTTTGCTTCTTCCTCATGGGACAAGAATTTGTTTTGTCTTATAACCGTCCTCTTATCCTCAGATACAAGAGCGAAAGTACAAGTTTTGGTTTGTAACTATCCTCTTTTCCTCAAACGTAAGAGACTTGTAACCTCCCTAGTAATGGGTTCTTGTAACTTGTAACTCATTTTTAACAGCTAAGACTAGATCGCCATGGGTGAATGAACGGATCTTGGCAGACTTATCAAAAGCCCTCTTCATTCTCCCTTGGTTTAGTTTGAGGTTCTGCTGAGCCTCTAACCTCTTTCCATCGAGTGCATCCAATTCTTAATACAGGAGCTTGACTCTCTTAGTCTCTGCTCAAAGTCAGGCTCAAGGGGCCACTGGAGTTTCTTTGACTTCGACTTCTTGTGCTTCTTTGAAGAAGCCGTGCCTTGACTTTAGCTGCCAGGGCATCAGCAACTGTTAGGAATCCTGCTGCCTGCGCCAGGGTCTACCTCAATCGCTTCTGTTGCATCTTAGTTACGTTCGATCCCTCAAGTTCTCTATCGAGAGCCTCGAAGTCCGGACATATCAAGGTTATACATGTAAGAGCCATAGACGAGGAGGGATGAGAAGCAAGAGAAGAAGGAGCAGAAGGGTTAGAAGGTGGGGGACTTTTAAGGTCGTTCCCCTCATCAGACAGACCTGTGCAGCTTTTTACGTCATCACCAAAGTTGGATGGATGTCATTTAGGTCTTTTCTTTGCTTAGACCGTTGGGGAGTGCTTTTATCGTCGTCACCCTCATTGGACGTATGTTGAGTGAGAGATGGCACGGGAACATCTTCTTGATAGAATTAAGAAGGAAGATGCCATGGATGAAGTCCAGTAAAGTTGACAATGGAGGAAGGGGCCTGAGAAATTCCTACTCAACTATGGGTTGAGCGGTCCTGTTTCTCTAGTGAGCAGCCCTTAGTGCCATTTTCTTTTTGGTTTTCTGAAATGATGTTCGATTCTTCTCGCTGAGGTGGCTAACAGCTCTAGCTTGGCGAACTGTTTCTCGCCTTAAGGACTTGAGTCTGCTTCGACCATGGTAGACTATCCATGGCTGGGAAGTCGAGGGTTCCGCAGAGTCTGAGTCATTAATAGGAAGGTCCTGCTTTGTGATATCATCTTGCCCCGTTGGAGAAGTGATTTGGGAATCACTTACAGGGAGGTTGTAAAATTCTTGACACTGCCACATCTTCTTTGCAAATATTTCAAGGAAAGTTGTGCATTCTGACTAATAATGACCTCTTATCTGATGGTATGCGCACCAACGATCTTCAGTCCCCTTAGCAAGGTGATTGGATTGCCTTGCCTGCTTCAGTGTGATTATGTCTTCTTGAAGCATTATCATGAAGAAGGTGTAGAGGATACTAGGCATTTCGTCTTCCTCTTGAATGGTTACGGCATGGGAGGCCTCGGCTGCCCCGAAGGCCTGTTTCAAGTCTTCAAGCTTTATCTGACCTTTCAGAATCAGGGCCTCAATAATATCCTTTAGTGTGTAGCAGTCATCTGTGGGATAATTGATCCTCCGATGGTGGGCACAATAATTCGCCTGAGAGTCAAGGCCAGGTTGCTCAAGGAACTTGATTTTTGAGAGCTGAATCATATTATGTTCCAAATAATAACCGGAACAGCGCAGGGACCTATTCCTTCTCGAAGCGTTAGACCTTGTTCTTGTGCCTGGTGAAAATCACCCCCGATAAAGGTTGGCTGGTGGGGGTACTGGATTGTACGACTGTTGTTGCTTGCCAGCCTGAGATGTTACCTTTGTCCTGCTTACCCCTTTAAAGAGGTCCAAAGTTTGGGAGGGAGCCTTCTTTGAATCGGTGACCATGACGGTTGCAATGATTACCCCTTTCTGTTGGCTGCCCCGTGTGTTATTTCGAGAACTACCATTGCCCCGGTTGTTTGCTGAACTTGTATATGGTTGTCGTGTCCCACCATGGTGGCGTGATAAAATTTTTATGCGAACCTATTTAGAGATCAACTCTGACATGGAGGTCGGGTTAGAGGCCTCGACACGTAGAGAAATTTCGAATAACATGTTTCGCATGCAAGTTTGGACTGCTTCCTTCTCAGGCATAGGATTAGGATGGCAAGAAGCCAAGTTTCTCCATCTTGATATGAACTGATCCATGAGCTCTTCAGGGCCTTGAATCAGGGTGAGAAGTTCGATGCTTTGAACCTCTCTCTCGACCTCATAGAAGCGTTGATAGAAAAATTTCTCCATCTCCTCCCATGTATGCACCGCGTTTGAGGGAAGTCAGGCATACGATTCGAATGCTGGGCTATTAAGGGTGTCAACGAACTGTCGGAGAAGGAGTCTCCCGTCAGCCGCTATTTCCTGACATGCTACCTGGAAGTGGGCAATATGCTGGTTTGGGGATGTGGTTCCACTGAATAGAGGAAACTTCCCTTTCTTATAATCTGAGGGAAACGGGACCTGATCAATATAGGAGGGGTATGGTCTTTGATTAGGCGTCGCAAGCTGTATCCCTGAAATTTGTCTGTTCTTCAGGCTATGGGTGACCATAGCGTCAATATCTGACTAAGAGATGAGATAAGGGACATAATTGTCTTGTCAGGTAAACGGAGGGGGCTACCATGGAGGTGCACCAATAGAGTGACGGGAATTGACCTCATGGTTAGCCGACTGGTGTGCGGCATCAATACGATCGATCTTTTCCATCATCGTGTGTACCATATCCTTAAACTTGTTCATGCGCTCCTCTTGCGTATCACCGGGCTCACTTACGATCATTATGCTGACCGTTTATCTAGGAAGGTCAACGTTAGCAGCAACTGAGGGCTTGCGAGCTTGACGGGTCGTACGTGGTAGTTCGGTCAACAAGGGGCCAGCATGCCCTGACTGAACTCGACTCTTGTATGTGGATCGCATTTGGATCGGTTCTCGACGGTCTTGGGACTGTGGCTGCTGAGTGGCAGGGTCTTCTTCTACGACAGTAACCACAACATAGGGCTCATGGAGATCTTCTTCAGGCTTCATCGTCTGAAGGGGGTAGAAGGGATTCAGGTGAAGAGGGTCATCAGAATTGGTTGTTTTGACTGCCTTGGTCACCTCCCTAGTCAATATGTGCAGACCTCTATCGCGTTTAGCCTTGAGGTTTTGATGGACCTCGCACCAAAACTACGATCTAGGTCACCATCAGATGCAGTAATGGATGAGGGCCAAGAATTGGAGTCATCTTAGGTCGGGGAGGATGAGAACTCGATCTTCCATCAAGTCCATGCCCCGAGCTCTCTTGTGAGATCCAGAGACATGACCAAAGTGACGAGGCTGGTTCAGGATGGTACTCTTGGGAAAAATCTTCGAGTACCAAGGCTGAAGGTGCTTGCTCGATGAAGAAGGACCAGGCAGGAGTAGGGTTGACTCATGAGGAGGCCTGAGTCGAGGGGGAGGGGATGCTTGAGATGGCGACAGGTGTGCATCCCTTGAAGAAGGATTACAGGGGACCCAGATGTCAGCCTAGACTCGTGCAAGTGATCTGGCCCAAGGAGGCCGAAATCTACGAGCAAGTGTATGTAAGAGAACAAGTATAGGTCTGCCCCTTACACGGTATGCTTGTGTGTGCATAGTAGGAGGACGAGGAGGTTGTCTCCTATGTACTCGGGTTGATGCAACAATGGAGTTGCCTCGAGCGGTGAAATGCATATGAGTGGCATGCGCAGGACCTGGCCTTTGAAGGTTTGATCTTGGACACGGTCTCAAGGTAACAGAAGGGTTGTCCCAAGGTGTGGCTCGAGTGGGTGACCCACGAGCCTTGTGCCGTGTGTGAGGGGTGGAGACCGTGGGGTTTCTGCCTTGATGTATTGAGCCCCTCGAGATAGAGACCAATGGTGCATAAATATGGGGGGTAGCCTTATGGCGACCTGAAAAAACAATGGCAAATTGCTTGCCTTTAGCAAAAAGGAATTGGGTAGCCTTCCGGCGTATCTCATGAACATGATCGGGAAGTGACTTGCCGGTGGCCGGGTGCTTGTTGTGTAGGGCACGGAAGTGCTGTTGAAGCAGGGTCCCTTAGTAGAGTTTCCACCTGAGCAAGAAGATGGGGAGTGAAGGACCATTAACTCCCACCTCACATAGGTCCAGGTTAAGACCTAGGAGCTAGACAAGGGGTCTTTGATCAAAAGGATGATTGAGAATGAAGTCGAAGGAACTTGTTCCCTAGGGACACTCTCAAATATGGGGATAAGAAAATCCTCGATCTGGATGAATGGGTTACAAAACCCGTAAGCCATAAATGAAATGTGAAAAGATAATGAAAGTAGATAATTAAATAACAAACTAGCTCAACAAGAACGATCTGACTAAGGGGTAGTAAGTCCCCAGTGGAGTCGCCAAGCTAGTTAGGTGCCTCAATCTCACCCTCTGGATCTGGATGATTGAGTAGCACGCCTCTCAGGGTTTTGAAGGAAGACCTGGGACATTTTTTAAATCGCTCTCTCGAGAACCTCGTTCGAGAACAGCGGCAGGTGTTACCAACAGGTGCGAGAGAAATTTTAAAGTGGGTTCGGGACTTACTCTGGTTGGCTCAAGTGGGCACCCTCTTAGATCACGAAGAAAGCCCCCCAGTAATAAAACTGGTTCGAAATCGCCTCCCTTGGCTCGTATTCTTCTTATTTTCTGTAATCACATACATATATGGCAAAGGTTAGAAGACAGGTGGGTCCATACCTCATCCTTTTCCTCTTTGATGAACGTACACAAGCATGCACATTCAAAAAGAAGAAGAGAAGAAAGACAGGGGAGAGAAGAGTTCGACTGAGAGAGAGGACTAAACTGGTGAGTAATTGGACTTACGTGGTAGCAAAACAGGCTCAATAACTAAGACCGGCTCACAGGATCACTACTAGACGTCATTACCAATACCGACTAGCTAGGCACGATGGTTAGTCTGTCGTGAAAATAAAGTGGGCCAAGTAACCCTGGCATAACAACATTACGGCTAGACGACAGGACTACCACAAGAGGCTAACCTCAATCCCTCTTAGTCGAATGAAATAGTAGCAGAGTGATGGTTATAAGGAAAGAATGAAATAAGAGAAAAAGGGAACAGATAGAAGGACAAAGAAGAAAAGAAGAGAAGAGACTAGAGGATAAAAGAGAGAGAGGGAAGGAAGATGCAGTCAGCGCTAGGTATTGCCGACTATGTTAGAAGAAGAGGCAAAAAAAGCAGTCGGCACTTGGCTTCGTCAATTGTGTCAGAAGAGAAGGAGGAAGAGAACCAATCGGAGCTAGGCTTGCGCCGGTTGTGATGAGAGAGAAGCAAGGGAGAGAGATCGAGCAGGCGCTAGGCTTCGCCAACTGCAACAAAGGAGAGAGAGAAATTCAACCGACACTAAGCTTTGTCGATTGAGGGAAGAGAAGAGAGAGAAATCCAACTTGTGCTGGGCTTCACCAACTGAGGGAAGAGAAGAGAGAGAAATCCGACCGGTGTTGGGCTTCACCGACTGAGGAAAGAGAAGAGAAGAAATCCAACCGGCATTGAACTTCACCGATTGAGGGAAGAGAAGAGAGATAAATCCAACCGGTGCTAGGCTTCACCGATTGACAAAAGACAAGAAGAAAACCAACCGACACTAGGCTTCACCGATTGTGATAGAAGAGAGAGGAAGAAAACCAACCGGTGCTAGGCTTCGTCGATTGTGACAGAAGAGAGAGAAAACCAATCGGTGCTAAGCTTCACCAATCGTGATAGAAGAGAGAGGGATAGGGATGAGAAGGATAACGAGAGAAAGAGATAGAGATGAGAAGAGGGAAGAGAGAAAGAGATAGAAATGAGATGAGAAGAAGAGAGAGCAAGAGAGAGAGATGTGATGAGCAGAAAAGAGAGAAAGAGATAGAGATGAGAAGAAGAGAGAGAAAGAGATAGAGATGAGATGAGAAAAAGTGAGAGAAAGAGATAATTATGAAATGAGAAAAGGAGAGAGAAAGAGGGGAGGAGAGAGAGTTACTTACTCAAAGGGTATCGACCTTTTTCTTCTCTCTCCTCTCTCTCTCTCTAAGACGCACTCACAGGCTCAAGCAAGAAATCAAAATTGATCCAAGAATGAACTGAAAGTCCTTTGTACAATGACGCAGTGCCTGTTTATATAGAATTAGGCTAAAACTTGGGTGTACGCCCAAAAACTATCTATAATTGAAGATAATTACAATTTAATTGAATTTAAATAAATTCTAAAAATGGGTGCAAAATGATTATTTTGCCCCTACCTAACAATGTGTGGAATTTCATAACAGTCCATGCTGCTACCCGAGAACTTGTGTGATCTTCCATGGCTGACCCGAGGGTGTTCTGATGCCTGTTTGATCGAAGGATTATTGTTCTCTTGTAGGGCTCGGCATGTCGATCATTTTGATAACAACTTCGAGCCCTGGACCGTGTTTCAAACCACGATCATGAGACTTGAATTTTGGTGAATCTTAAAAATTTCGGATCGATTGTGTGCTTGTTCGTTGATGTTTCCTCATGATTTCTTCATTGAATCATATTGAGCATGCCGACACAATCACGTTGTAATAAACGTAGCTTGATTTTGTGTCCGGATGAAGATTTTGTCGTCTTGAGTTTTGGGCCGGAATCTTTACATCCGGTGGCTAGAATTTACAGCAGTTTTGACATCTTCATGTGTGAAATCCAACCGTTCATCGTAAGTGAGGTTCAAACTAGAGATAGCCTCGGACCTCACGTACATAATGCAATTAGTTTCATGTCGATCGGGTATGCGAGCGTCGTGATCTGGTTGCTCAAACTAGGCATGCTGTTGTTGAATTTTCTACAACTTCCTTTAGGGATCAGTGACTTTTATTTGGTTTTTCTTTCTGCTTAAGCATTGTCACGGGGCGTACTACAAACCGAATTGCTCGTCTTGATGAGACGAACATGCTCACCAAATTTGGGAGTGATCCGACTTGGAACGAGTGAGTTATAGGCCTCGAAAGTGACTACTCATGATTGTAAAAACAACCACCTTTAATGGTGTTTTGATGGGATGAGGCCACACGGGAATAGGATGCAGCCTACCCCTTTTAAATATTTTACCCATAACTTTTTCTTGGAGTGCCCTATTAAGCCGAAACTTGACCAATAAGGATTTTGACTATACCGTATCTAATGGCGATAGTCCCATGGCTGTTTAACGCACCAAAAGTATGGCTCTAGTTACAGGGTCCATTTCAAGGTGCTAGAGACCGATTTCGCTGAAATTATTTCTTTATGTTCACTGCTTTAGACATATCTGATTACGATGAAGCTTGGCAGATAGTCTTTTGAAGTGCTAATGAAGATGTTGACCAATTCTGGGGCAATTATGAAACTGTTGGAAGTTTCCACTATTTTATAGGCTTTATTGACCAGCTTTTTACTTATTCCTAATCAGGGATTAAGGTGCTGAAAAATACGTTCAAACATTCATGCATGACGTTAAGTCATGCATGGTCATGATCACGCACAGCGCTGAGTCGTGCGCGACGATGATCACGCACGATGCTGATTCTTTCGCGGTGATGATCATGCACGACGATGAATTGGGTAAGCAAAGGGTGGTGACCAATGGTAAGGCTGGACTTATGAAGCCTGTTGGAAGCCAAGTCCTCCAGCACAACAGTAAACTCCACGTTCTTCTATGGAAGGGTGCTCACTGTGAAGAGGGCGTGCCCTCCATCATAGGCCAGTTCCTTGCCAGAAGGGTCTGCTTTGTATGTCTGATATACTCGATCTAAATGCCTTCTACCTTCCTTTGATGCGGGCGCAGTTTTTTAGCCTGTAACTGTCATCTTTTCCTCAGGTGCAAGAGCAGCGTTGGGGGTCAACTGTTCTCTTTTCCGCCTATGCATGAGCGACGCTTGGGGTCAACCGTCTTCTTTTCCTTAGATGCAAGAGCAACGCTTGGGGTCAACCGTCTTCTTTTCCTCAAATGCAAGAGCGACACTCCGGTGCAGCCATTCTTTTTTCTTATAAATACTGCATAATACATTTGTAACCTCCCTAATTTTTTTGGCTTCTAACTCCTTTTAATGCAATAAAAGTAATTAAACTCTTTTTGAACTATCTTATTTCTTTTCTTTCCCTTTTTTTTTTTTTTTGCCTTCGTT
Source organism: Amborella trichopoda (assembly GCF_054954075.1). Taxonomy (NCBI): domain Eukaryota; kingdom Viridiplantae; phylum Streptophyta; class Magnoliopsida; order Amborellales; family Amborellaceae; genus Amborella; species Amborella trichopoda. The sequence goes on from NC_142340.1 coordinate 32,378,113, forward strand.
TTATTCGTACTCTCTCTTTACCAAGTATTAGGTCTTTTGAGATCATATCAAGGATAGTAATTCTTTAGATTTCGCCCATTGATGGGTGGCATCTCCTCTTTTCCATCAGGATGTGCAAGTATGTAAACCCCATTTGGTGAGACCTTCTTGACTATGAAGGGGCATGACCATTTAGGTTCAAACTTCCCTTTACACTGCCCATGAATAACGATCGGCCTTTTGACGGCTAGAACCAGATCCTCACAGGTGAATGAGCAGACTTTGACTGACTTGTCAAAGGCCCTCTTCATTCTCCCTTGATTGAGTTTGAGATCCTGCTGAGCTTCGAGCCTCTTTTCATTGAGAGCATCTAACTCTTGACAACGAAGCTTAACCCTCTCATCTTCGGTCAGTCCTTGATGTATGACGACACGCAATGAAGGGAGTTGAATCTCAATGGGAAAAATTGCTTCACCTCCATAGACTAGGGAATAACGAGTGGAATCAGTGGCATTTCGTATGGTGGTACGATAGGCCCACAGTGCTTCAGGAAGCTTTTCATGCTAGTTCTTTTTTGTCTTTGATACTGACTTCCTTAAAATGCTACACAGGGTTTTATTGAAAAACACAACTGAACAGTTCGTTAGAGGGTGGTACATAGTTGACTACTTCCATTCGAAACTAAGCTGGTTAACCTAGCAATCAATGTGATGACTTCTGAATTGAGGGCCTTTGTCAGATATGATCCTGTCAGGTATCCCAAACCGGTATGTGATGTGATGCTGCACAAAGTTGGCCACTGTAGCCCCAAGAACTTTCTTGAGGGGGACTGCTCCAACCCATTTAGAGAAATAATCTATTACCACTAGAATAAAGACATGATCCATTGCAAAAGGGCAGTATGGACAGAGGCTGAGCAGTTTAGGGTCATGCAGTATGGATCGAGGCTGAGCAGTTTAGGGTCATGCAGTATGGACCGAGGCTGAGCAGTTTAGGGTCATGCAGTATGGACCGAGGCTGAGCAGTTTAGGGTCATGCAGTATGGACTGAGGCTAAACAGTTTGGTCGTGTAGTATGGATCGTGGCTGAGCAATTTAGGGTCCGGCAGTATGGACCGAGGCTGAGCAGTTTAGGGTCATGCAGTATGGATCGTGGCTGAGCAGTTTAGGGTCATGCAGTATGGACCGTGGCTGAGCAGTTTAGGGTCATGTACTATGGACCGAGGCTGAGTAGTTTAAGGTCATGCAGTGTGGACCGAGGCTGAGCAGTTTAGAGTCATGCAGTGTGGACCGATGCTAAGCAGTTTAGGGTCATGCAGTATGGATCGAGGCTGAGCAGTTTAGGGTCATGCAGTGTGGATCGAGGCTGAGCAGTTTAGGGTCATGCAGTGTGGACTGAGGCTGAACAGTTTAGGGTCATGCAGTATGGACCAAGGCTGAGCAGTTTAAGGTCATGCAGTGTGGACCTCGTCTACAGTTTAAGGTCATATAGTCTGGACCATGAAGTTTAGGGTCGTGCATCTAGACCAACTTGTAGGTCTCCATGTCGGTGGAGCTTCTTAGGGAATAGGTTTGTGGATGGTAATCCGACTCCATGGGGATACAGTGGCTAAGACCATTCACAAACTGGGGAAATGGTGGCCTGATGAAGGATGACCAGCAAAAGTGGACCTCACTGTGATTTTAAAGGGGATAAGCATACCCCACTCCTTGGGGGAAAGATAGCTTAGTGTGACGCTGACCCACTGGGGTAAGAATGACCCTATCTTCACTGGGGATGATGGGTCGCAGTATGGGTGTGACTCCTAGTGAGGGATGAGGGACAACTCCCTGCTCCATTAGAGAAATCACAGTTTAAGTGCAACGGCCCGGGTGCAAGTCTACTAGGGGTGACACATCACATGGTATTATCTGAGGACATACACTGCTTGAAATACCCGGGTGATAGTGGTAGGGCATTGTGAATGACCCATGGTATTATCTGAGGACAAACGACACTGAGTTAACTGGCAGCTAGTGTTGTTTTGGAGACACACCCGGTGCTAAGTTAACCGGTGCTAAGGTTGTATTTGGAAACACACCCGGAGCTAAGTCAACCAGCGCTAAGGTTGTATTTGGAAACACACTCGACACTAAGGTTGTTTGGAAATTCACCCAATGCTAAGTCAACTAGCGCTAGGGTTGTTTGAAAATTCACCCAGCACTGCCTCAACCGGAGCTGGGGATGGATCGATTAAAGTTACCTCGAGCCTTGTGTCGAAGCCTGACCCGGCTCATTGTCGCTTGGCTTCCTTTGAATGCAACTAGAATTTTGATTTTGTGAAGGGCTTTTGAGGGCGGTGTAGTCTATATAAGGGAGTAAAACCCCATTTTCCCTTATTTTCACCAGGGGTAAAAACTTAAGAACCATTTTTCTTTAACTGTGACGAGAGAGCGTTCTGTTGAAGTTTCCAGCGAACAGTGGGACTTTTAGCAACAGTCTCTACAGGGGACGTTCTTCGGCAGGCAGCAGGATTCCGACAAGGGTTTTGTAGAGAAGACCTTCGCCGTGCAGACTTTGCCCAGAATTTGGCTAAGTTGCAGAGAGAGTAGCAGGGAAAGGAGAGTGCCCCCGGGAAATTTTCTGCGAACAGGAAGAAATTTTAGCTATAATTTTCCTTTCTGGTAGAAAAGGCGGGAAACACAGTAGTGAGTATTTTCGCACATCTTGAGCATTTTCCAGGGATTTTTAAGGGGTTCTCGACGACTGTGATATTTTTTCGACACCACTCGTGGTGCTGCAGAAGTTTTCAAGCACTTTCAAGAGGTTTACCAGGATTATCTCTGCTTTTCGATACTGTTAGTGGTGTCCTACCGGTTTCCCGATGAGGTTCTGGTGAAGTTTAGGCCAAAAAGATAGGCGGGAAGGTTTTTCGGTGAGTTTTTGACCGTGTGGGAGCAACTCCGACGAAAGACGAATGGTCGTGGGAGGTGAACTGTGGCAAGGAAGGCGTGGTGACGGTTGGCCTTCATCCTTGGAAATCGTGTGACCATTAAGGAGGTGCGCAAACTTAGGCTTATGACAACGAGGGGTCTCAGGAAGCGAACAGTCACGATAGGGCCGGCGCTAACAAAAGTGAAACTGATGTTGAGGCAATCGGCGTTGATGATTTGGAGTGCTGATACACCCGGCGCCAACCCTCAAGCAAAACAGCTGACGCTAAGAGTTAGGCGCGCAACCGGCACGGACCTCTGAAGGACCCAGCCGGCACTGGCTTCAATCGACGCTGACCAGCACGTGTGGCTTATCATGATACAGAGAATGACGCTCCTATGTGTCGATAAGTCACTTGCAGGCGTTAGGCGATGAGCTTCACGCGGTGATGAGCTTCACGCAGCGATGTTCATGGACCGGCAAAGAGTGATGAAGGATGTGGCGTGGGCTGTGGTTCATGTTGGAAACCAAATCCAGTAGTACGAATGTTGTTCTGTGGGAGGGCCTTCGCTATGAACAGGGTGTTCTTTCCATCATAGGCTAGCTCCTTGCTGGAGGAGCCCATCTTATATGTTTGATATACACGTCGAATGGATCCTACGTCATATGTTTGATATACACGTTAGATAAGGTATCTGGCTTGTACGTTTGACATACATGTCGGATGGACTGAGGCTATCTTCTTGGAGTGGCTCTCCTTTGTCTTTTGGCCTGTAACTATCCTCTTACTCTTCAGGTGAATTAAAGCTAACTCTCAAAATGGCTTCGCTTCTTCTTCATGAGGAGGTCCTTCCTTTCGTGGGTTTGCTTCTTCCTCATGGGACAGGCATTTGTTTTGGGATGTAACTGTCCTCTTACTCTCAGATGCAAGAGAAAAAGCACAAGTTTTGGTGTGTAGCCATCTTATCCTCAGATGTAAGAGACCTATCACCTCTCTAGTAATGGGTTATTGTAATTCGTAACTCATTTTTACTGCTATAAAAATAATAAAAGTTAACATTTTGTTTGGACCATCTTGCTTGTTTCCACATTGAGTCCCTTTCTTTTGAATACACATCATGGATAGTACTTCTTTAGGTATCGCCCGTTGATAGGGGGCATTACCTCTTCTCCATCAAGATGTGCCAATATGTAGGCTCCATTGGGCGAGACCTTTTTGACTGTAAAGGGACCTTCCCACTTAGGGTCAAACTTCCCTTTGCGCACCCCATGCATGACAATTGGCCTCTTGACAGCCAAGACTAGATCACCATGGGCGAATGAGCGGATCTTGACAAACTTGTCAAAAGCCCTCTTCATTCTCCCTTGGTTGAGTTCAAGGTTCTGCTGAGCCTCTAGCCTCGTTTCGCCGAGTGCATCCAATTCTTGATACGGGGCTTGACTCTCTCATCTTCAATTATTCCTTGGTGGATAGCGACTCGGAGTGAAGGGATTTGTATTTCGAGAGGTAAAACTGCTTCACCCCCATAGACCAGAGAATAAGGAGTGGAATCAATAGAATTTCATGTAGTGGTACAATAAGCCTACAGTGCTTCGGGAAGCTTCTCATGTCAATTCTTCCTTGTTTTTGGCACTGACTTTCTTAAAACATTGCATAGAGTCTTATTGAAAGCCTCAGCTAATCCATTCGCCCGAGGGTGGTACATAGTCGAGTGTCGCCACTCGAAACCTCTAATTGGTTAACTAAGCGATCAATGTAATGCTTCCTAAATTGAGGGCCATTGTCATATAGGATCCGTTTGGGCACTCCAAAGCAGCATATGATATGATGTTGAACAAAGTAGGCCACCGCTGTCCCAGGAACTTACTTTAGGGCGGCCGCTTCAGCCCATTTGGAGAAATAATCTGCTGCAGCTAGGATGAAAACATGGCCCATTACGAAAGGTGGGTAAATAAGCCCTACGATGTCCATACCCCACTATGAGAAGGGCCATGATGCAACCATAGGGTGTAAGGGCTCTGGAGGTTGGTGAACCAGGCTGGAGTGTATTTGACATACTTGTCACTTTTTAACATAGCTTAAAGAATCGGCTATCATGGAAGGCCAATAGTAGCCCAACTTGCGTATTCCTTTATAGAGCTTAGGACAGGATTGGTGTAGTCCGTAGATGCCTGAGTGGACTTCTTGGATATCGAGACATCTAAGAAGAATGCCATCAAACAACCGTCTAAAGAGAACATCTCCTTCGAGGAGAGTATACTTGGTGGACATTTGACGTATGCTGTTGCGTTCGGTGTGATCTTCCGTAAGCCTGCCATATTTTAGGAAACTGGTGATGGGCTCTCTCCAATCTTCTACCAGCTCAATTTCTGCGCATATTTGGTCAAAGAACTCTGGTTCCTGATTTCAATCATTAGTTCCTTGACTATGTACCATTGCTTGTTCAGTTTTGATTACTTCTTTGGGCGATAGAAGTGCTCCAAATGGATAAGGGGGACACTAGGGGAAGGTATTTCTCCCAGCATCTGCATTGACCTCGGTTCTTAGTTTGATGTGTTGCCATTTTTCCACTCAAACAAGCGTTGGCCTGATGAGGACAACTGAATTGTTGCGTCGAGTTTGACGAGTGCATCGGCGTGCGAATTTAGGCTCCGGAGGATGTGACTCAGGGATACATCTTCAAACTGAGCTATATACGATTTTACAATATCGTGATAAGGCTTGAGAGTGTCTTTTCCCACATTGTAGATCGCTTTGAGTTGCCGCATAACCAACTCAGAGTCACCATAGATCTTAAGCTGCTCCAAGTAGAGATCGAAGGCTATCTCAAGTCCGAGTGTAAGGGCCTGATATTCTGCCTCATTATGAGAACCGGCTGGAGCGAGAGAGAAAGAAATTGGCAACACTCCTCCTCTCGGAGTCAGGAATACTACTCCGGCGCCTCCTCGATCTAATTGGAAAGCTCTGTCGAAGTATAATTCCCATGCATGAACAAGGTTACGGCAGAATACTTCTTCATCAGGGATTTCGATTGATAAAGGAGCTTCTGTCAGTACAGGGTGTGCCACGAGAAATCAGCCAAGGCCTGGCCCTTGATGGCTTTATGTGGGACATACATGATATCGAACTACATAAGCAATAATGCCCACTTAGTAAGGCATCCTGACAAGAATGGGCGTGTCATGAGAAACTCTACAGGATCAGCTTTTGATATATGTTTTACTTCATGACCAAGCAAGTAATGGCGGAGCTTCTGTACTGCAAAGATCAGGGCTAGACACATCTTTTTTATTGGGGGATAGTTTTTCTCGGCCCTTGCATCCTGCAGTTGAGGTAATATAACTCAGTCTCTTTTCCCTCTTCATTGCTTTGCACCACCAATGCTCCGAGTGACTCATCTAAAGCAGTCACGTATAGAATGAGGGGCTTCCCCAATACTGGTATAGAGAGTACTGGAGGGTTGAGTAAATAATGTTTGATGTCCTCAAGGGCAGCCTGACATGCTTCATCTCAGATGAATGGTGTGTCTTTCTTTAGCAGATGTGTAAAGGGTTTACAACGACCCGAGAGGTTTGAGATGAACTTGCGAATGTATGTTAGTTACCCTTGGAGGGAGCGTAGTTCTCGACGTGAAGTCGGTGACGGCATTTCTTGGATTGCCTTGATCTTAACTGGCTCAACTTCAAGCCCTCAATGTTTGACGATGAACCCCAAAAAATTTCTCGAATGCACGCCAAAAGCGCATTTCAATGGGTTCATTTTTTACTGATGGAGACACAAGCATTTGAACACCTTTTCAAGATCTCTCATATGAGCATCCTTCTCTTGGGATTTTACCACCAAGTCATCCACATAACACTCCACCTCTTTGTGAATCATGTCTCAGAAAATGGTCATCATTGCTCTCTGGTATGTGGCGTCGGCATTCTTTAATCCAAAAGGCATCATTGTGTACAAAAGACCCCTTTCAGAGTTAAGAATGGTGTGGCCTCTTCATCTTCAAGTGCCATCCTTATCTGATTATACCCGGAGTATCCATCCATGTAGGAAAATATTTGACAATGAGATGTGGAGTCTATGAGCATCTCGGTGAATGGCAACGGGAAGTCATATTTGGGACAAGAGGTATTCAAATCGCGAAAGTCAATACAGACCCTGATTTGACCATTCTTCTTCTTTACTGGAATGACATTTGCTAGCCATTTCAGGTACTTGGCTTTGCGAATGAAACATGCTTGTCTAAGTTTGGTTATCTCGGCATCTATCTGCATTTCAATATCGAGCCTGAACCTTCTTGATTTCTGTTTGACAGGTTTGACAGTCGAATCAATGCCGAGACAGTGAACGACGACTTGAGGGTCTAAACGTGGCATCTCATGGTAATGCCAAGCAAAGACGTCTCGGTTCATTTTTAAGAAGGCCATGAACTCCTCTTTCTCATCTAGAGACATTCTTGCTGAAATGAAGGTAGGTCTGAGGTCCGCTTCATCTCCAAGATTTATTTCTTTGAGTTCGTCAATTGTGGCCTGACCACCTTCCTCCAATTCTTCTGGAGCCTCTTGAAACTCTTCATCGTTGTTTTCAGGGATCTTTTGATTGACCTCAAATGCAGAAACCTTGATCCTGACATCTATGCCTCCAATATAGGCCCAGAGTGGTTTATAATTCCTGCATCTTTCCCCGTTTGAGGAAGAGAAGGGTCTTCCACAAACAGGGGTTGCTTCTCGGACTGTAGGAGTTCGTTTAAGCAGCTATCTGTAGTGTTTGGCCCACACGGGTTGGTGCGTCATAGACTTGTATCATGTGGCAAGTTTCTTGAGAGTATAAACTTTGCCCCCTCGACTCTCTCAATCTCTGCTCAAAGTTAGGCTAAGGCGGCCACTGGGGTTTCTTTAGCTTCGACTTCTTGTGCTTGTTTGTTGAAAGTGGCTCTGTCTTGGCTTTAGCTGCCAGGGCATCAGAATCCTGCTGCCTGTGTCAGGGTCTTTCTCAATCGCTTTCGATGCGTCCTTCTTATATTAATTCCTTTGAATTTCTGGTCGAGAGCCTCGAAGTCTAGGCACATCAAGGTCGTACCTAAAGAAGACACAGGAGAAAAAGAATGAGAAGCAAGAGAAGAAGTTGTAGCAGGGTTAGAAAGTGGGGGACTTTTAAGGTCGTTCCCCTCATCAGACTGATCTGGGCAGCTTTTTATGTCGTCACCAGAGTTGGACAATTGCAGGGGGTCTTTTAGGTCTTTCCCTTTCTTATACCGTTGGGGAGTGCTTTTAATGTCGTCACCCTCATCAGACGTTTGCTAAGTGGAAGATGACATAGGGACGTAGGATGAAGAAGGAAAAAGGATTGCGCTGGGGATGAAGTCCAGCAAAGTTGGCAATGGACGAAGGGGCTTGAGAAATTCCTGCTCGACTGTGGGTTGAGAGGTCTTGTTTCTTCGGCGAGCAGCCCTTGGTACCCATCATTTTCTGGTGTTCTGAGGTGCTATTTGACTTGTCTCACTAGGTCCACGATCAGTGCTGACCTGGCGAATCAGTTCTCACCTCAAGGACTTGAGTCTGCTTCAGCCATGATAGATCATCCATGGCTGGGAAGTCGAGGGTTTTGTAAAGTTTGAGTCATTGATCAAAAGGTTCTGGTTTGTGAGATCTTCTTGCCCCGATGAAAAGTCATTTGGGGATCCGTTACGGGGAGGTCGTAAAATTCTTGACACTTTTGTATCTTCTTTGCAAATATATCAAGGAAAGTTGTGCATTCTGACAAATAATGACCTCTTATCTAATGGAATGAGCACCAAAGATCTGCCATCCCCTTAGCAAGGTGGCAGGGTTGCCTTGCCTGCTTTAGTGTGATTATGCCTTCCTGAAGCATTATAATGAATGGGACATAGTGGATACCCAGCATTTCGTCCTCCTCTTGAATGGTTACGACATGGGAGGCCTTAGCTGCACCGAAGGCCTTCTTTAAATCTTCAAGCTTTATCTAACCTTTCAGAATCAAAACCTCAATGATATCCTTCGGCGTGTAGCAGTCATCTGTGGGATGATTGATCCTCCGATGGTAGGCACAATAATTTGCCTGAGTGTCAAGGCCAAATTGCTCAGGGAACCTGGTTTCTGAAAGCTGCATCATATTCTGCTCCAATAATAACTGGAATAACACAAGGACCCATTGCTTCTCAAAGGGATAGACCTTATTCTTATGCCTGGTGAAATAATCATTCCAATCAAAATTGGCTGGTGGAGGTAGCCAATTGTACGACTATTGCTGCTTGCCAGCCTGGGGTGTTGCCTTCGCCGTGTTTACCTCTTTAGAGAGGTCCAACGTTTGGGAGGGAGCCTTCTTTGAATCAGTGATCATAACGGCTGCACTAATTACCCCTTTCTATTGGCTGCCCAATGTGTTATTTCGAGAGCCACCATTGCCCCGGTTGTTCGCTGAACTTGAAGATGGTTGTAGTACCCCACCATGATGGCGTGACAAACTTTCTATGCGAACTGATTTAGGGATCAACTTTGACATGGAGGTTGGATTAGAGGCCTCGACATGTAGAGCGATTTCAGGTCGCAAGTTTCGTACACAAGTTTGAACTGCTTCCTTCTTAGGCATACTTTTAGGATGGTGGGAAGACAAGTTTCTCCATCTTGATATGAATCGATCTACGGGCTCATCAGGGTCTTGAGTCAAGGTGAGAAGCTCAATGGTTTGAACTTCTCTCTTGACCTCATAGAAGCGTTGATAGAACAACTTATCCATCTCCTCCCATGTATGCACCTGGTTTGCAGAAAGTCAGGCATACCATTGGAATGTTGGGCCATCAAGGGTCTCAACGAACTGGCAGAGAAGAAGTCTTCCGTCAGCTGTTGTTTCTCGACATGCTGCCTGGAAGTGGGCGAGAGGTGGTTCAACTGAATAGAGGAACCTTCCCTTTCTTATACTCTGAGGGGAACGGGACCTGATCAATATAAGAAGGATGTGGTCTTTGATAAGGCATCGCACCCTGTAGGCCTGGAATTTTTTTGTTCTTTAGGCTATGAGTGACCATAGCATCAATATCTGACTGAGAAACAAGATGAGGGACAGAATTGTCCTGTGAGGTAGACAGAGGAGGGTGCCGTGGAGGTACACCATCAGAGTGATGGGAATTGTCCTCATGGTTAGCCGACTGGCGTGCAGCGTCAATACGATTTATCTTTTCCATGATCGCATGCACCATATCCTCAAACTTGTTCATGAAATCCTCTTGCACATCCGTGACTGTTTCATTAGTGGCAACGGAGGGTTTGGGAGCTAGAGGTGTCATACATGCTAGGCCAGTCAGTAAGGGGTCAGCATGCCCTGACTGAACTCGACTTTAGTATGCAGATCACATTTGGACCAGTTCTCGACGGTCTTGGGACCGAGGCTGAGGAGCCAGTTCACGACGGCCTTGGGACCATGGCTGTTGAGTGATTGGGTCTTCTTCTGTGACAGTAACCACAACACAGGGCTCATTCAGCTCTTCTTCAGGCTTCATCATCTGAAGGGGGTAGAAGGATTCAGGTGAAGAGGGTCGTCAAAATTAGTTGTTTTGACTGCCTTGGTCACCTCCCTAGTCAAAATTCGCAGACCTCTATTGTGTTTAGCCTTGAGGTTTTGATGGAACTCGAGCTAGAACTGCGATCTAGGTTGCCGCTAGTCAACTCTTCTCACACAGGAAAGAGTTGTCTCCATCAGGTGCAGCAAGGGATGAGGGCCAAGAACTGGAGTCATCTTGGGTCAAGGAGGATGAAGAACTCGGTCTTCCGTGACTTTCATGCCTTGAGCTCTCTTATGAGCTCCAGAGACATGACCAAAGTGTTGGGCCTGATTCAGGATGGTACTCTTTGGGAAAGCCTTCGAGTACCAAGGTTGAAGGTGCTTTTTTGATGAAGGAGGAGCAAGAGTAAGGTCGACTCATGAGGAGGCCTGAGTCGAGGACAAGGGGGCGACACGTGTGCGCCCCTTGAAGAAGGATCACAGGGGACCTAGGGGTCCACCCAAGCTCGTGCAGGTGATCTGACCTTAAGAGGTCGAGAACTACGAGCAGGTATCTATAAGAGAACAGGTGCAAGCCTGCCCCTTATAGGTTGCACTTGTGTGTGCATAGGAGGACGACGAAAAGGTCATCTCCTGTGTACTCGTGATGGCGCAATAATGGCGTTGCCTCGAGCAGTGAGATTCATATGAGTAGCGTGTGCAGGACTTGGCCTTGGACACGGACTCTAGGTAACCGAAGGGTTACCCTGAAATGTGACTCGAGTGTGTGACCCACGAGCCTTGTGGTGTGCGTGAGGGGTGGAGACCACAGGGTTTCCACCTCGATGTGTTGAGCCTCTGGGGATAAAGACCAATGGTATAGAACTATGGGGGGTAGACTTATGGCGACCAACAGAAGCAACGACAACTTGCTTACCTTTTGCAGAAAGGGACTGGGCAGGCCTCCGGCGTACCTCAGAAACAAGACCGACAAGTGACTTGCCGGTGGCTGGGCGCATGATGTTTGGGGCAACATAAGTGCCACCCATACAAGGTGCCTTGGTGGAGTTTCCAGCAAAGCAAAGAGATGGGGAGTGAGGAACCTTCAAGTCCCTCCTCACACCGGTCCAGGTTAAGACCTGGGAGCTAGAGAAGGGCTCTTTGCTCAAGAGGATGGTCGGGAACGAAGTCGAAGGATCTTGTTCACTAGGGACACTCTCGAATAAGGGGATAAGAAAATCCCTGATCCGAATGAATGGGTTACAGAACCCAGCAGTCATAAGTGAATGTGAAAACAGAATGAAAGAAGATAAAGAAGAAACTAGCCAAACAAGAACTATCCAACTAAGGGGTAGTAAGTCCCCAGTGGAGTCGCCAAGCTGGTTAGGTGCCTCGACTCGCCCTCTAGATCCCTAGGGGATTAGGCGGCATGCGTCTCGGGTTTCAAGAGAAACCCGGGACGTTTGTTAGATCGCTCTCTTGGGAACCTCGTTCGAAAATGGGGGCAGGTGTTACCAACCGATGATAGAGGAATTTAAAAGGTGGGTTCGGAACTTACTCGGTCTGACACGCATGGGCGCCCTCTTAGATTGTGAAGAAAGGCCTTAGCAATGAAACTGGTTCGAAATCGCCTCCCTTGGCTCGTATTCCTCTTATTTTCTGCTTTCTGCAATCACACAGATATATGGCAAAGGTTATGGGATAGGTGGGTCAGGTCTCACCCTTTTCCTCTTTGATGAACATACGCAAGCATGCGTATTCGAAAAGAAGAAAAAAAGATGGGGGGAGAGAAGAATTCGACCAAGCGAGAAGATCAGAGCAGTGACTAGGCTGGTGGATAATTGACGTAATGTGGTGGCAAAATGGGCTCAATAACTGACATCGGCTCACGAGATCGCTACTAGATGTTATTGTCGATATCAAGTAGCTAGGCACGATGGTCGGTCTGTCATGATAGTAAAGCGGGCCAAGCGAAACGTGGCACAACAACATTACTGCTAGACGACAAGACTGTCATGAGATGCAAACCTCAACCGCTCTTGGTCGAATGAGAGAGTAGCTGAGGAATGGTTAAAGAGAATAAGGGGATAGACAGAAGGAGAGAGAAGAAGGAAGAGAGGAGGGAGAAGAAGGAATAGGAGATGCAGTCGGCACTAGACATCGCCAACTATTACAGGAGAAGGGAGAGAGAAGAAGCAATCGGCACTAGGCTTCGCCGACTGTGTCAAATGAGAAGAGAGGAAGGGAACTAACTAACGTTAAGTCTCACCAACTAACAGAAGAAGAGAGGGAAAACTAGTCGGCGTTAGGTCTCTTCGACTGATAGAAGAAGAGAGAGGAGACCAACCAGCGCCGAGTCTCATCGATTGATAGAAGAAAAAAGAGACGACCAACCGATGCTAGGTCTCACCGACTAATAGAAGAAGAGAGAGAAGACTAACGGGCACTAGGCCTCGTCTACTGATAGAAGAAAGGAGCGAATACCAACTGGCGCTAGGCCTCACCGATTGATAGAAGAAGAGAGAGAAGAACAATAGATGCTAGGCCTCACCGACTGATAGAAGAAGAGAGAAGACCAACTGACTCTAGACCTCAGCGATTGATAGGATAAGAAAGAGAACACCAACCGGCACTAGGCCTCACCGACTGAAAGAAGAAGAGAGAGAAAATTAATGGACACTAGGCCTTCTCTACTGATAGAAGAAGAGAGAGAAGACCAACCGGCACTAGGCCTCGTCGACTGATAGGACAAGAGAGAGAAGACCAATCGATGCTAGGTCTCACCGATTGACAGAAAAAGAGAGAGAAAGAGAAAAGAAAGAGAGAGAGAGAAAGAGAGAAAGAGAAGAGGGAAAGAGAGAGAAAGAAGAGAGAGAAAGAGAACAGGAGAGAGAGAAAGAAGAGAAAGAAAGAGAGAAAAAGAAGAGAAAAGAGAGAGAAAGAAGAGAGAAGAGAGAGAAAGAAGAGAGAAGAGAGAGAAAGAAGAGAGAAGAGAGAGAAAGAGAGAGAAAGAAGAGAGAAGAGAGAGAAAGAGAGAGAAAGAAGAGAGAAGAAAGAGAAAGAGAGAGAAAGAGAAGAGAGAAAGAGGAGAGAAGAGAGAGAATGAAGAGAGAGAAAGAGAAAAGAAGGAGAGAGAGGGAGGAGAGAGAGTTGCCTGCCTGAAGGGTATCAACCCTTTTCTTCTCTCTCCTCTCTCTCTCTCTCCAAGACGTACTCATAGGCTCAAACAAGGAATCGAAATTTTTATTCAATCTTCAGAACAATCAACTAAAGGCAGAGGGGTCTCTTTACAATGAGGCAGTGCTTATTTTTATAGAGTTGTGCTCAAACATGGATTGATTGATCAAAATTAGACCTAATTGCTAAAAATTAAGATTTAATTAAATTAAAAGAAATTCTTAAAATGGGTGCAAAAGGACTGTTTTTCACCTGCCTAATAATGTGTGGAATTCCAGAACAGTACCTGCTGCTGCCTGAGATCTTATGTGATCTTTCATGGCTGACCCGAGGGTGTTCTGATGCCTGTTTGATCGAAAGATTATTTTTTTCTTATAGGGCTCGGCATGGCAATCGTTTTGATTCCAACTTCGAGCAATGGATCATGTTTTTTAGCCATGATCACTAAACTTGAAATTTGTTTGAATCTTGGAAACTTTGGATCGATAGTGCAGTCGTCCTTAATTTTTTTTCTGTGATTTCTTTGTCGTAACGCACTGAGCATGCCGTCACAATCACGTGGTGACAAACGAAACGTAATTTGGAGCCCCAACAAAGATTTCGCAACTTTTGAGTTTTGGCTGGAATCTGGAATCCGACGGCCAAAATTTCAGTTATTTCATCAGCTTCGTGCATGAAATCTGACGGTTCATCATGTACGGGGTTCGGACTAATGATAGCCCTAAACCTTATGCACATAATGGAATTGGTTTCGCATCGATCTGTTGCACGAGAGTCGTGACTTGGTCTATCGAGCGAGGCGTGTCGCTACTGAATTTTCTGTAACTTTTTCACAGATCGACAACTTCTCTCTAGCTTTTCTCCCTACTCGGACATCGTCACGGGGTGTACCATATATCGAATCGCTCATCTCAACGAGACGAACACACCCACAAAATTTGAGCGCGATCTGACACAGGATGAGTGAGATATGGGCTCTGAAAGTAACTGCTCATAACTGTAAAAATAGCCACCTTTAAAGGTGTTTTGTGCAGTGAGGCCACACGAGAATAGTGTGCAGCCTCTCAAGTTTCAATGTTTGGCTCATATCTTTGTTCTGGAGTATCCGATTAAGCCAAAACTTGACCTATAAGGGTTTTAGGCCGTGTCGGATGCAATGTCGATGGCCCCATAGTCTTTTAAGACACCAAAATGTTGTTCTAGCTATAGGGTCTGTTTCTAGGTGCTAGAGACCGATTTTTCTGAAATTTTTTCGTTGTGTTCACAACCTTAGACATGTCTAATCGCGATGAGACTTGGCATGTGGTCTTTTGAAGTGCTGATAAAGGTACCGATTAATTATGGGGCCATGCTAAGACTGTCGAGAATTTCCACTGTTTTGTAGGCTTTATTGACCTGCTTCCTACCAAGGACCAAGGTGATTAAAAATACGTTCAAACAATTACCTATATGGGGCCCAATTTAAGGTGTTTATGGATCATAAGAGCGTTAAGTACCTATTTTCTCAGAAAGAGTTAAATATGAAACAAAGAAGATGGATGGACCTACTGAATGATTATGGCTGTACCATCAATTACCAACAGGGAAAGACCAATGTGGTAGCAGATGCTTTGAGCCGAAAGCCTATAGTATAAATGGCACATCAGATGGTTCGAGAGATGAAACAATTAGAAAATGCAGTGGAGTGGCACCCAACCCTGCCTCTAAGTGATGGGGTAGGAATGATTGCTTGTATGAGAATAGAGCCCCAACTCTTTCAACAGATTCGAATGGCCCAAAAGGAAGATCCCCAACTTATGAAGATTCTCGAAGAAATAAAGCTAGGATGAAAAGAAGATTTCTCTGTTAGTGGGGACGGTCTATTAAGATTTAAAGATTGGGTTTGTGTCCCGAATATTGAGGGCGTGAAGTGGGATATTTTAGAAGAAGCACACCACTCCCGTTATACTATGCACTCGGGGAGTACTAAGATGTATCAGGAATTGAAGAAAAATTTTTGGTGGAGGGATATGAAAATGGAAGTAGCACAGTTTGTTTCCAGGTGCTTAACATATCACCAAGTGAAAGCTGAACATCAAAACCTACTAGACTGTTGTAACCCTTGCCCATGCCGGAATGGAAGTGGGAGCACGTTACTATGGATTTTGTCGCTGACTTAGCCAGGATAGGTGCTGGACATGATAGTATTTGGGTCATTGTGGACTGGCTGACGAAAGCAGCTAATTTCTTTCCGATCCGCACAACTTATACTTTGGACAAATTGACCCAACTATACATTAAAGAGATTATATGGAACACCTATCATTATCTTGTCCGACAGGGGCACTAGATTTACGTCAAGATTTTAGAACATTTTACAGTCAACTTTGGAGTCAAGACTCACTTTTAGCACTACTTTTTACCCCTAAACTGAAGGGCAATCAGTTCAAACTATAAAAGACATATAAAGGGCATGTGTTTCTAACTTCAAGGAAAGTTGGGAAGATCATCTGACTCTGATAGAATTTGCAAATAACAACAGTTTTCAGGCCAGTATCCAGATGGCACCTTTTGAAGCCTTGTATGGAAGGAAGTGCCAGTCACCTATCTGTTGGGATGAGGTTGGTGAAAGAAGGTTGTTAGGGCTCGAAATTGTCCAAGTGACCTCAAAAAAGATTGCCTTGATTTGGGAGAGGCTCAAAACTGTTCTAAGTTGGCGAAAGAGTTATGCTGACAATCGAAGGAGAAGCCTTGAGTTTGAGGTAGGTGATCGAGTTTTCCTAAAAGTATCGCCGACCAAGGGTATTACAAAATTCAAGAAGAAGGGAAAATTGAGCCTACGTTTTATTGGACCATTAGAAATTCTGAAAAGAGTAGGAAGTATGGCTCATTGGCTTACCCTACCACTTGAATTGGCAAATATTCATGATGTGTTTCATGTGCCATTATTAAGGAAATATCAGCCAAACCTGTCCCATGTTTTGAAGTATGAGCCATTGACAATCAAGGAAGACCTTACTTATATCGAACAACCGATTGAGATTCTAGACAGGAGGGTGTAGGTTTTGCGCAATAAAGAAATCCCCCTAGTTCGTGTTCTATAGTAGTACCACTCAAAGGAAGAATCGACATGGGAAAGAGAAGATGAGATCCGAAACAAGTACCCCCAGTGTTTAATTAATCGAGCCACGTTTTGGGGACAAAATATTTATTTTAGGAGGGGATGATGTAACGACCCAAGATTCTTTTGAGTCAGAGAAAAGGAAAGGACACACTCGGCAGGGAGTGAAAGGCATCGTCGTCTTTGTAGTAAGAGGCATCGCTAGCTGTGAAGTGAGGGGTTAACACCGGCTGTGAAGTGAAGGGCATAACACTGCACGAGTGGAGGATGAACTTCGAGCACAAAGGGACCAATGCCGCGCATGTAAGAGGAAAGACTAACGCCGCGTGCGTATAGGCTATCGTCACGCGCGTAGTTAAGCAACGCTGCAGGTGTAACGTCGTGCGCGTCGAGGAGTAACGACGTGCGCGTCTAGTATGAACGTCACGCGCAAAAGGACCAACGTTATGCATGTAAGAGGAAATACTAACGGCGTGTGCGTATAGGCTATCGCTGCACACGTAGTTGAGCAACGCCTCGGGTGCAACGCCCTGTGCGTGGAGGAGTAATGTCGTGCGTGTCGAGGAGTAACGCCACAACGTGAATTGGGGTACCGCTGTGCATGAAGCAAGACTGCCACCTGTTGACTGCATACTGTCGTGTGCACTAATTGTCAACTTGCATGCCATTAGAAGGCCACTTGGCAAGCCCAGAGTTCCACCTCCCCACTTTTGGAGTATAAAGTCTTTCTTTCTCTCTCAACTCCTCACGTTTTGGAGCCCAAGTTCAGCCCTTTTGTGCCATTGTTGGAGAGCTTGAGAAGCTTGGTGAAATGGATAGTAGAAGGATATTGGGATCACCTTTGGGACACGAAGCCAAGTAGATCACTACCTTGCAGACCCAAGAGCATGAAAACATGAATGAAGCACAGTTTCAGCATGGTTTGAACATAAGCATGTGCAAAAATGATGACTGCATTTTCCAAAAAGTTTGCCTTCATTTTCATGGTGAAAATGAGCACTGAAATCCTTTTGATGGCCCTAAAATTATGTGGAATGGTGCTTGTGTGATTCTAGTTTAAGATAGAAAATTTTTCATGTTGTTATCTTGTATGGATTTGAAGTTATGGTGGAATGTGACAAGATTGTACTATGATTTTCCAAGGAATTTACATACTTTTGTAATGAGATTTTGATTGAGAAAATAATACCCATTTTGCTTCAAACCACACCATGTGAAAGATCTCCGAGTATACTTCGAGTTTGATGTTTATGTCAATTTGAGATTCTTGATAGTTTGGAAGATATGTTTCATTTTGGGCTCATATGCCACTGTTTGCAGATTGTGATAATTTCCAGAAATATTACTTCTACGGTATTAAAACCTTGCCTGACCTATTGAAGTCTAAATGACACAAAAACATAGCCATTTGATAGATGCATGAGCCTTCTATGATTTTTATGCTTTAACCTTGCCCAAATTCTATGTAAACAGGGAATTGTGCTAAAAAAATTTCCAGTATGTCACTATTGACGGATCTCACAGAAACTCAGAATTTTGGGTCTCTGTTGCCATGAATTTTGGCTGACCAAATGGAGTCCAATTACTTCGAAATCACAGCCATTTGAAAGCTCTGAATGTCCACGAAAAGTTGCATGTTAAAATTTTTCAAAATTCCTATTAGGTTGGAAGCTATGATTCTAATTGTGAACATATGTCACTATTGGCAGAATTCAGCAAGATTCAGAACGATATGCTGAACCCTTAATTGATCAAGTATTGCTCAATTAGCAAATTGGAATCAAAATTTAGTTAAATTCCCTCATAATTTGGGTGTTATGCCTCATTTTGTATATGCCCATGATTGATAAGAACAATAATGAATTGTATGTTGTGTATGAATTATGCACATGTCATGCATCGATGTTTTTTAACATAGCTTAAGTCTTTTGCAAGGTGATTGAAATTTTCTGTTATAAGACATTGAAATGGCATGATTGTGATCCTATGAATGTTGAATGTTACTGACCTCTCGAAGACCTCTCGAAAAAAGTAAGGTATGAATGAATGAATGTTATGCATTCTTATACACAGTCAAACTGATATATGTGATTTCTGACCACTACGCAATGGGTCCTCCATTGGTAGTGGATATTCTGATTCTTTTATATGAATTTTATTATGTGTGATTTATGAACACTACGCAATGGGTCCTCCATTGGTAGTGGATATTTTGATTATATTATATGAATTCTGTTTTGTGTGATTTCTGAACACTACGCAATGGGTCCTACATTGGTAGTGGATATTCTGATTCTGTTACATGTGTCATGAACACTACGCAATGGATCCTCCATTGGTAGTGGATATTCTGATTCTGTGATCGCTTTGCAATGGGTCCCTCACTGGTAGTTGGGAATACTGTACCTCGACTCCTATGATAGGAGCAGAGTCGAGATGTGACTGTGAATAACAAGGAGGGTTATACATTGGGTCCTCCAATTGTAGTGTAACGCCCTCTCGCCTAAAGGCATAAGGAGAGGGTTGTATCTTGCAAGGCCACAGCCTATCGAAAACCCCAAAGCGCACTAGGGATTGTGAGCGTGAGTGAGGATATTACGAAATAGGGCCTCCATTTGTCATTGTCCTCCCTTTTGAATGAGGGTAGAAGTTCCAAGTTACAGGATTGGATGAGCCTGATCGATGTGATTTCTACTTCGAGAGCAAATAATTATGTCTTTGCCCATCTGAATTTAGTATTTTGTATGACTGTCTAACTGTGACTGTGATAATCATCAATGTAACTTCCATTTCAGGTATTATTAGATGCTTCGACATCTTAACGATACCCTTTTTATATTGTTAGTGTACATCTTCTAATGCATGACTCTACTTTCTGATGCTAGTACAATCTTTGATGAACCGTAGGCCATTTTATTACTTATATGCCTGTAGTCAAGAATACAAGGGTAGTGACCTATTTACTGGGCATATAACTCATTCCTCTGTTTTTATCTGTGTAGAGTGATAGTGCCTGACTACTAGAGGCAAGCAGCAAATTGATGATAGCTGGCACTTGGAGTTTCAAACCTGTTCAGGATTTCTTTTTGGCCTTGTAGGTGTCTAGTGGCGTGGCTACGTGTAATTTTGTTTGATGTAAAGAAATATCAAGCTTGTGGGCCTGGAACAATATTGTAAAGAATTTTGGAGATGGAACGTATACTTAATGGTTCAGTTTCTGACGCTTGATATATAAGTTTAATTGTAATTTTCGTGGTTTTCTTTGATTCTGCATTTATAGCACGTGTTGATGCCACTCCCACCTGAGTGACGTATGCAAACTTCGGTCGCGATCCCACACTCTGTCGCCCTCCGGCTTGTACGGTATGGGGTCAGGGGGTGGGGTCGTGACAAAACAGGTGGAAGCCTACCCCTTATAAGGTGCGCTAGTGTGTGGTGAGTGGGAGGATGAGGTGGTCGTCATCCATGTTCTTGGGATGGAGTAGCAGCAGTGTTTCCCCAAGTGATGGGATGCACATGCACATGTACAGGTTTCGGTCCAAGGAGGCCCATTCTTGGACACTTACTCGAGGTAACAAAAAGGTTTCCCTGAGGTGTGGCTCGAGTGGATGATCCACGAGCCTTATAGTGTGTGCATGAGGTGGAGGCTCTAGGGGCACGGCCTCGATGTGTAGAGCCTCTAAGAATAGAGCCCTGAGGTGGTGCCGAAATGTAGGGGGTAACCTTGTGATGACCCATAGGAGCAATGGAAACTTCTTTGCCTTTTACAACAAGGGACTGGGTAGCCTTTCAGCGGACCTTGGCGATACGACCGAAAAGTGACTTGCCGGTGACAGAGTGCATGCTGTGAGACGTAGTAGAGGTGCTGCCGATGCAAAGTGCTTTGGTAGAGGTTCCACCAGAGCTAGGAGATGGGGAGTTAGGGTCCTTTAAGTCCATCCTCACACCTCTCTAAGTTAAGACCTAAGAGCTAGACACTAGGACTTTGCTCAAAAGGAAAGTTGGGAATGAAGTTCGAGGAGCTTGCTCCCTGAGGAAGTTCGAAAATGCGGGGATGAGAAAATCTCCAATCCTGATGAATGGGTTAAGAAACCCAGAAGCCATGTGTGTACAATACAGAAAAACAAAGGAGAGACTAGCCAAACAAGGACGATCGACAAAGGGGTAGTAAGTCCCTAGTGGAGTCGCCAAGCTGGTTAGGTGCCTCGATCTCGCCCTCCGAGTTGGGATGACCTGGTGGCACGCATCTCAAGTTTCAAGGAGAACTGGGACCTAAGACCGCTCTCTCGATAACATTGTTAGGAAACAAAAGCAGGTATACCAACCGATAAGAGAGGAATTTGATGTGAGGTGGGATGCACCTCACTTGGGTCTGTCACTCACATGGGCACCCTCTTAGATCACGATAGAAAGCCCTCCAGTCCTTCAACTGGATCGAAATCGCCTCCCTTGACCTGTACTCTCATATTTTTACGATTACACACACATGGTTAATTTTATAAGACAAGTGGGCTGAGGGACCCCACCTTGTCTTTGGTCGAATGCACATAGGCATGCGCATTCAAAGGAAGAAGGAAAGAGTGAGAGGATGTGGATTGGGGTGATAAAAGGAGAAGAAAGAGATATAATAGAGGAAAAAGAAGAGAAGAATTTGATCAAGTGACTAGACCGACACAATGGCTAGACCAGTAAGTGATTGACCAGACGTGGTAGCAAGACGGGCATGGTAACTAAGACCAGCACAGTGGCGATACTACTCAACGATATAACGAACACTAACCGGCCTGGCACGATGGCTAACTTGTCGTGGCAGCAGGACAGACACGATAACTCAAACCAGCATGGCGTTATACTGCTCGATGATGAGACTACCATGGCAATGCTAGACTTAGCCTCCCTTGATGAAATGAGAGAAAAAGAACGAAAGAGAGAAAAAGAGAAAAGAAAGCAAGGAGAGATAAGATAGAAGAAAGACAGAGAAAGAAGAGGAAAAAGAAGAAGAGAAGAGAAGAGAAAGAAAGAAGATAAAAGATTAAGAGAGAAGACATAAGAAAGAGAAGAAGAAGAAAAGAAGGGAATAAAAGAGAGGAGAAGAACGAAGAAGATGAAGAAGAGAAGAGAAGAAAGGAGGTAAGAAAGGAAGAGAAGAGAAGAAAAAAAGAAGAGAAAGAAGGGGGAGGGGATGGAGAGAGAGAGAGGGAAGAAGAGAGAGAAAGAAGAAAGAGGATAGAGAAGAAGATGAGAAAAAAAAAAGAAGAGAAAGAAGGGGGAGGGGTTGGAGAGAGAGAGAGGGAAGAAGAGAGAGAAAGAAGAAAGAGGATATAGAAGAAGATGAGAAGAAAAAAAAAAGAGAGAAAAAGAGAGAGAGAAAGAAGAGAGAAAGAAAAGAGAACGGACAGAGAAAGAAATGAGATAAACATGGATGGTGATGAGGTTCCGCCATCCATGACGGAGGAGAGAGAAAGGAGAAAGAAACATGGATGGTGATGGGGTTCTGTCATCCATGACAGATGAGAGAGACGAAAGATAAAAACATAAACAACGATGGGGTTCCACTGTCCATGACAGAGGAGAGAAGAAGGGAAGGAAGCATGGACGACGATGAGGTTCTGCCGTTCATGGTAGAGAAGAGAGAAGAAAGACAGAAACCTGGACGGCGATGGGGTTCCAACGTCCATGACAGGAAAGGGAGAGAGAAAGAGAACATGGATGGCAGTCCATGACAAGGAAGAGAGAGAAAAAGAGAACATGGACGGCGATGAGTTCTGCCATCCATGACAGGGGACAGAGATAAGAGAGAGAGGAGAAGAGAAAGATACACGCGGCGATAAGCATCGTAGTGCATGTCGAGGGGGACCTAGACATGACCCGACCAGCCACTTGGGAAAGGGCCCAGTCCAATACCCTTGTCAGAGTTTAAGAAAAGGAATGTCGTGCACGACGATGTGCATCGCTGTGTGCCAAATGAGGCAAGAGGAACCTGGACAGAGGCTTGGCCCACCACTCGGGTTAAGGCCTGGCTCATTGTGCATGCTCCAGGAGAAGAAGAACATCATGCTCGGCGATAGGCTCTATCGTGCATGAATGGAGAAGAGAGAGAAAGAAAAGAACAGGGAGAAAAAAAGAAGAGAGGTTAAGAGAAAGGAAGGAAATAAGAGAGAGAAGGAAAGGGAAGAAAAAATATCAGGAAAGAGCGAAGAAAGATTAGGACAGAATGGAGGGTGAGTAAGGAAGGAAAGCAGAGAAAAAGAAGAAAAAAGGAAATGAAAGATACATGCGGCTATGGCCCACTGTTGTGCATGTTAAGTGAAGAGAGAGAAAGAACGAGGAAGAGAGAGAAAGAGAGAGGTAGAGGAGAGAGATAAAGAGAGATGAGATGAGGGAGAAAGAGAGAAGAGAGATAAGAGAGGAGGAGAGAGAAAGAGAGAAGAGAGAGAAGGAGAGAAGAGAGAGAAGAGAGGAGGAGAGAGAAAGTTACCTTATCAAAGGGTACTATACTTTTTATTCTCTCTCCTCTCTCTCTCTCTCTCTCCAAGACGTGACCACAATCTCAATGCAAAACTCTTAATTTTTATTCATCAAATCGAAGACTAAGGCTAGCCCTTTACAATTTGGTTTAGCATGTATTTATAAAATTGGGCCCAAACATGGGTGGATGCTCAAAATCTCTTCTAATTGATGATAATTACAATTTATTTGAATTAAATAAAATCTAAAATTGGGTGTAAAATTATGGTTTTGCCCTTACTCAATAATATATGAATTTCCAAAATAGTCCTTGCTGCTACCTTAAAACGTGTGTGATCTTCCATGGATGATTGGGGGTTGCTTCGATGCCCGTTTGGCCGAAAGGTGATTACTTTATTGTTGAGCTTGGTATGATGATCGATTTGATACCAACTTCGAGTCACGGATCGCGTTTTTAGGCCACAATCATGGGACTTGAAATTTGTATGAATCTTGAAAACTTCCGATCGATAGTGAGCGATGTATTTTTATGATTTTTTCGCTAGATTGCACTGAGCATGCCGTCATGATCGCGTTACAACAAATGCAACTCGTTTCGTGCCTGAACAAAGATTTCACCATCTTGGGTTTTTGCCCAGATCTTGAATTTTGGCAGCCGGAATATGCAGCAACTTCAACCCCTTTGTGTGTTGAATTCAACCATTCATCACTCACAGGGTTCGGACCAATCATAGCTCCAAACCTTATGTACACGATGGAACTGGTTTTGCGTCAATCAGGTAGGTGAGCACCATGATATGGCCGTTTGAGTGGGTCGAGCTACTACTGATTTTTTTTCAACTGTCTTTAGAAATCGCCGACTTCTCTCTAGTTTTTCTCCCTGCTCGGGCATTGTCACGGGGCGTGCCACATATCAAAATGCTTGTCTTGACGATACGAACACGCTCACAACATTTGAGAGCGATCTGACTCGTCATGAGTGAGATATGAGTCTCCAAAGTTGCTGCTCATGACTGTGCAAACCAGTCACTTTTAAGGCCGCACGGGAATAGCGTACGTCCTACCCTTTTTAATGTTTCACCCATAACTTTGTTCTGGAATGCCTGTTTAAGCCGAAACTTGACACTTAAGGTTCTCACCCGTGCTGGATCCAATGGTGGTGGTCTCATAACTGTTTGATGCACTGAAAATAGAGTTCTAGTTATGGGGTCCGCTTCAGGGTGCTTGAGAGTGATTTTTTTAAAATTGTTTCTTTGTCTGCGCTACCTTAGACATGTCGGATTGCGACGAAACTTGGCAGGTGTCTTTTTGGAGTCTTTAGAAAGATTCTCACCCATTTTGGGGAAATTTTGAGATTGTCAAAAGTTACATTGAATCTCAGGGCTTCATTGACAAGCTTCTCTTTTATTCCGCATCGAGAACCCATGGTGCTGAAAAATGTCTTCAAACAAGCAACTTTCATTTCATAATAGAGCATGCTTTATGCACACAAATCATCAAGCTTATTAGCTCAAAGGGCATCATCGGGTTATTTTTATGGTTTTTCACAAGGAACACAATTCACTTTTAAAGGTATACCATAAAATTCAGAAATCATTTGGACCTTAGACCATTTTCATGACAATTTAGGCTCATAAAAACATAGCTTTCGTGAAGGGGGTGACCTAATTTTGGCGTAAAACTTACCAAACTATTTGGTACTCTTTGAGTAAAGTTCTTGTTTTCACAGCAGAAATTCCAGTGTGATATTCTCATAGAATTATGAGCATAACTTTCAAATCACAGACAATTTTATCATGGTTCCATAACTATTTTTAAAATAGACTCATTTATCTTCTTTAGAAGTGGTTTGACCCCATTCTAACATATTTCGGACAGTCAACAACTTCATATAAAAACACATAACAGTTCTGGAAATTCATTTTATAGATATGGCATACTTCATAAAATAACAAATAACTTTCAAACCAAAAGAGGTATTGACAATAGGTCTTTTTCATATTAAAGTGGATTAAAAGGGGTACTTTCTCACAAGATTTTGTGATCAACAGAAAAATTTTCAATACTCAATTTACTACACAAATAGGAGTCATAGTTCTGGAAAATTCATGTTTTCATTGCAGAAATTCCAATGTGACATCCTTATTGAAGAATGGGAATAACTTCCAAATCACACAAAATTTTATCATGATTCCAAAACCATTTTTAAAATATACTCATTTATATTTCATTTAGAAGTAGTTTGACCCCATTTTGATATATTTTTATTAGTGAATAGCTTCATAAAAAAATACATAATAGTTATGGAAATTCATTTCACAGTTGCAGCATACCTCAAAAAATGACTAATAAATTTCAAACCAAAAGAGGTATTGACAAGAGGTATTTTTCATCTTAAAATAGATTCGAAGGTATAATTTTTCACAAAATTTTATAATCAACAGAGATGTTTTTTATACTCAATCAATTACACAAATGGGAGTCACGGTTTTGGAAAATTCATGTTTTTAACAGCAAAATTCCAGTGTGACATCCTCATAGAAAAATGGGCATAAATTTCAAATCACATATAATTTTATCATAGTTCCAAAGTCATATTTAAAATAGACTCATATATCTTTCATTTAGAAGTGGTTTGACCCGATTCTAATATATTTTGGTCAGTGAACAACTTCGTACGAGAACTCATAACAGTTTTAGAAATTCATTTCATAGTTATGACATACTTCAGAAATGACTAATACCTTTCAAACCAAAAGAAGTATTGACAAGAGGTCTTTTCCATCTTAAAATATATTCAGATGGGTAATTTCCCACAAAATTTTTTAATCAACAAAGATGCTTTTGATACTCAACCGATTACACAAATGGGAGTCACAGTTCTGGAAAAATCTTGTTTTCACAGCAGAAATTCCTGTGTGACATCCTCATTGAAGAATGAGGGTAACTTTCAAATCACATAGAATTTTATGATGGTTCCAAAACTATTTATAAAATATCTCATTTATATTTCATTTAGAAGTGGTTTGACCCCATTCTGACATATTTTGGTCAGTGAATAGCTCCATACAAAAACACATAACAGTTCGAGAAATTCATCTCACAGTTATAGCATACTTCAAAAAATGACGAATAAATTTCAAACCAAAAGAAGTATTGACAAGAGGTCTTTTTCATCTTAAATTAAATTTAAAGAGGTACCTTCTCACACAATTTTGTGATCAACAGAGATGGTTTTGATACTCAATCGATTACAAAAATGAGAGTCACAGTTCTAGAAAATTATTGTTTTCATAGCAAATATTTGAGTGTGACATCCTCATAGAAGAATGGCTGTAACATTCAAATCACAGATAATTTTATCATGGCTCCATAATAATTTTCAAAGTAAACGTATTTATCTTTCATTTAGAAGTAGTTTGATCCTATTCTGACATATTTTGGTCAGTGAACAACTTCATACAAAAACACATAATAGTTCTGGAAATTCATTTCATAGTTATGACATACTTCAAAAAATTACTAATAACTTTCAAACCAAAAGAGATATTGATAAGAGGTCTTTTCCATCTTAAAATATATTCGAAGGGGTACTGTTCCACAAAATTTCATGATCAACAAAGATATTTTCGATACTCAATCGATTATACCAATGGGAGTCATAGTTCTGAAAACAGGATACATTTTGGCAAGATTTCCATAGCATACATCCACACCCATATTCACAATCACATTCACATTCATGTATAAATTTTACACTTGATGAACTAACTAAGCATGCATCAAATAAAAGCATGGAATCATGGAAGTTAGATCTACTTACATGCACCAAAAGAAACTCCAAGGTGCTCCACACAGGTTTCCCTTCAAAATGCCAAGCTTCAAAAGATGGGTTCAAGCTTAAAGTCTTAAGGCTTGGAGGACGTGGGTGTGAGAGAGCAAACCTTATGGAGGAGTGTGAACGGGGGCATAAATAAGCAAACAGAAAGGGGGGATGGCAGCATGCAAGTGGCAAGTGGCAAGTGGCATACAAGACGCATGCATGTGCCACATGGCACACATGAGAGAGCAAGCAATCATGAGAGGAGTTCCCTTGGACTGCCGTATTCATTTGCGCTCGGCAACGTCGCGCTCAGCGGCTTCCATGCTCATCTGCACTCGGCGACTTCCATGCTCATCTGTGCTCGGCAGCTTCCATGCTCATCTTTGCTCGACGACTTTCATGCTCATCTACGATCGGCGACTTCCATTCTCATCTACGCTCGGTAGTTTCCATGTTCATCTGCGCTCGACTACGCCCTGATCCACCAGTGCTCTCACAGTGTGCGCGCTAGATCATCCGTGTCGACGACTAGCTGACGTACTTCCATATGCCGAAAAAGTCTAGGTCCTTACATCATCCCCCCCTTCAAATGGATTTTGTCCCTAAAATCATATATTTATTAATCAACAAATGGGGGTACATATCCCGATCTCATCTTCCCATTCCCAGATCGACTCTTCTTGTGAATGGTACTGCCACAAAACATGGACCAAAGGGATCTCCTTATTACGCAGAACCTGCACCCTTCTATCTAGAGTCTCATTTAGCTGCTCGATGAAGGTCAGGTCTTCTTTGATCGGAACCGGTTCAGATCTCAGAATATGGAATGGGTCTGGCTAGTACTTCCTTAACAGAGGTACATGAAAGATATTGTGGATGTTTGCCAACTTGGGTGGTATGGCAAGTCGATATGCCATGCCTCCAACTTTTCACAGAATCTCAAACGGTCCAACATAACGTGGGCTCAACTTCCCTTTCTTGTCGAATCTCATAATACCCTTAGTTGACGACACCTTCAACAAAACCCGATCACCCACCTCAAACTTGAGGTCTCTTCTTCGGTTATCGGCGCAACTCTTCTGCGGACTTTGAGCTGCCTTGAGCCTCACTCAAATCAAAGCAATTTTTTATGAGGTCACCTGGACAATTTCTGGCCCTAAAAACCTTCTTTCACCAATCTCTTCCCAACAAATGGGTGACCTGTACTTTCTTCCATACAGGACCTCAAAAGGCACCATCTGAATACTAACTAGGAGGCTGTTGTTATAGGCAAATTTAATCAAGGGTAAATGATCATCCCAGCTTCCCTTAAAATCAATGATACAAGCCCTTAACACAACTTCCAAAGTCTGAATGGTTCTCTCTGATTGCCCATCAGTCTGGGGGTGAAAGGCAGTGCTAAAAGTGAGTCTTGTCTCCAAGGTCGACTGCAGAGTAGCCCAAAATCTGAGGTAAACCTAGTGTCCTTGTCGGACACGATGTTGATTGATATTCCATGCAACCTCACTATCTCCTTGATGTATAATTGAGCCAATTTATCCAAGGTGTAGGTCATGTGGATTAGCAAGAAGTGAGCAGCTTTAGTCAGCCGGTCCACAACAACCCAAATGCTATCATGCCAAAAATTCATTCTAGACAATACAGAGACAAAGTCCATAGCAATGTGCTTCCATTTCCATTCCGACAACAACCCGGCGGGTTTCTGATACTCAGCTTTCACTTGCTGGCATGTCAAGCACTTAGAAACAAATAGTATACTTCCCTTTTCATGTCATTCCACCATAAGGTTTTCTTCAAGTCCTGATACATCTTAGTACTCTTGGGATGTATAGCACAATGAGAGCGGTGAGCTTCCTTTAATATGGCTCTCTTCACAACCTCATCATCTGGGATACAGACTCGATCTCTGAATCTCAACAAATCATCACTGCTCAACTTAGCATACAACTTTTCTAACCTCAGAGTCTGAAGGACTGCTCTCAAGTGCTGCTCATGCTCCTCTATGCTCTTTGAATACACCAAAATATCATCAATAAAGACCCCAACAAAATTATTTAGAAAGGCTCTAAAAATTCTATTCATCAGGTCCATGAAAACAATTGGGGCATTAGTCAATCCGAATGGCATTACTAAAACCTCATAGTGACCATATCAAGTTCTAAATCCGATCTTGAGAACATCTCCTTCCTTGACTCACAATTGATGATAACCTATTCAGAGATCAATCTTAGAGAGTACTTGGGCCCCTTGAAGCTGATCAAATAGGTCATCAATCCTAGGCAGGGGCTACTTGTTCTCCACTGTTACTTAATTCAACTGCTTATAGTCCATGCAAACTCTCATGGACCCCTCCTTGATATCAACAAAGTGCAGCTCTGCTTGGGTTGGGGGTCCAAAGGTCACATTCTTATCTTGACAGTCAACGGTGGCATGGTGTGTGGACACCCAGTCCATGCTCAAAATAACCTCAAAATCCTGAATATCTAAAAGTATCAAGTATATTGACCGGACACACCCCTCAAGTAATGCCCCACCCTGTTTGTATACTATATCAGTGTCCATATAATCCCCCAATCTTACTTTTGCTCATCAAAATAATGAAAAACTTCAAAGATCGTCTCTACTTGCCTCCTCCATCTTTCAGCCCTTTCTAATCCTCCATGTCCTGAGAATGATGGGGGTGCAAGTCTCTTAAACCTCTCAATCAGTCCACTATCTGCATGGTCTAGGGCAAGGGCAGCCGGGGCCAGCATACAATCCTTCATAACTTGAATCATGGCCCCGAGCGTCCTAAAGAATTCCCCGAAAGCCTTCGTATTCCCATTACTCGAACTCAAATTGTTGCCACGAGTCCTTATCATCTTGATCTAAATTAGGAACACCCAGTTACTAGCCTATTCAAATACCACCCTATAGACACTTCTAAGACTCTCTAGGCCAAGAATCCTATCCACGATACTCTGATATCATAAACCGTCACAGCCCCACCCCCTACCCCCTATGGTACATGCCAGAGGGGAATAAGGTGCGAGACCACGACCACAAGTAGCGAATGCCACTCAGGTAGGAGTGCGCTCAACGCTTTGAAAAGTAGGAATCAAAACCAACCACGAAAGAAAAATAAAACAGCAAGCATAACCACAAAAAAAACTGGACAAAAAAAACCCAAACTCCATATATAAAAGTTCCAATTTATTACAAAAGAATCTAAGGCACCACAGGCCCAACAACATTACATAGCTTCAATACCAAGAGAATTATATGACCAAATTGCCATTTAAAACATACAATCAAAAAGAAGCTTTCACAAAGACTATGGGGCTCCAATTGCCAACCACGATCACCAAACCACCTGTTCACAACCCACGAGCTATCACTTTACACAGATGAAAGTTAAAGGAGTGAGCTATGAAGTCCAGTAAGTATATCAAGGTGTCATATATTCCTGCCTACACATAGTAATTCCTAACTGTACTCAAGGATCATCCAAGTCTTACAACATGGAGTCATGTATCACAATTTTATTAGCAATGTGTCATGAGTGATACCTTTCATGTTGAAGCAATCGCAAATCAGATATCATATGGATCTAGCAATTTATCAAATATTTCCATCATGAGCATAAATAACAGATCAATAAATCAGGCAACCACATATCAACCACAAGCAATCCTAATATCTCCTACTCTTGAAGTACAAGCCCTATCCATCATGCCAAGCCAGTCTTATTGCTTAGGATTTCTACTATCACTTAGGAGGAAAAATAATGACAAATGGATGACCCATTTTGTAATGCCTTCACACACATACACACACAGTCCCCAGCACGCTTTGGGGCTTTTGATAGGCAATGGTCGTGCAAGACACGACTATCATTTGTTCTCTAACTGGAGGGTGTTACATCACCAATGGATGACCTATTACGTAGTGTCATACACACATATTGGGGGGCGCGACCCTCCCGTGTGACTCACATCCTAACTCCCTTCCTATCATTGGGAGTCAAGGAAAGATCTCAACTGCCTGCACAACTTTTTGAACATATCACATTACAATTCCAATGGATGACATGTTGCGTAGTGCCTCATATCACATTCTTATCGTATCATCTTACACTACTAACGAATGACTTGTTGCGTAGTGCCTCATACATCTTTCTTACCATATCATATGGCACTACCAATGGATGTCCCATTGTATAGAGCTTCACACATTTCTTATCATATCACATTACACTATCAAAGGATGACCCATTGCTTAGTGCCTTATACATATATCATTTCATCACAGAGCTTCATTTTATATCATACCAGGGCATGAACATATCATATTGGAGCATGTGCATAGCATATCATAACAGAACATGTCTTACTACATGCATCCATATAACAGAGCATATCTCATTATCATGCATTCATATCATAACTGAGCATGTCTTACTACATATCATAACTGAGCATATCTCAATATCGTGCCTTCATATCACAACTAAACGTGTCTTACTACATGAATTCACATCATAATAGAGCGTACTTTCATTTCATAGCAGAGCATACTTTCATTTCATAACAGAGCATACGTCCATTTCATATCAGAATATGCCTTATTGTCATGTATTCATTCCATAGCAGAGCATGCATTCATTCCGTAACAGAGTATGCCTCATTATCATGCATTCATATCATAACAGAGCATACCTTCATTTTATGACAGAGAAAACTTTCATTTCATAACAGAGCATGCTTTCATGTACACATATCATTGACCTTATTAGCTCGAAGGGCGTCATCGGGTTATTTTTCTGGTTTTTCACAGTGAACACAGTCTACTTTTAAAGGCATATCATTAAATTCAGAAATCATTTGGACCTGAGATCACTTTCATAAAAATTTAGTCTCATAAAAACACAACTTCCGTGAAGCGGGTGACCCCTAATTTTGGCTTAAAACTTATCAAACTATTTGGTATTCTTTGAGTAAAGTTCTTGTTTTCACAGCAGAAATTCCAGTGTTTTATTCTCATAGAATGATGGACATAACTTTCAAATAACAGAGAATTTTATCATAGTTTCCAAACTATTTTCAAAATGGACTCATTTAAATTTTATTTAGAAGTGGTTTGACCATATTCTAACATATTTTTGTCAGTGAACAACTTCATACAAAAACACATAACAGTTTTGGAAATTCATTTCACAGTTATGTCATACTTCAGAAAACGATTAATAACTTTCAAACCAAAGGAGGTATTGACAAGAGGCCTTTTCCTTCTTAAAATAGATTCAAAGGGATAATTTTCCACAAAATTTTGTTATCAACGTGGATGTTTTTTATACTAACAAATGGGAGTCACAGCTCTGTAAAATTCTTATTTTAACAGGAGAAATTCCAGTATGATATCCTCATAGAAGAATAGGCATAACTTTCAAATAATAGAGAATGTTATAATAGTTACAAAACTATTTTCTAAATAGACTCATTTATATTTCATTTAGAAGTAGTTTGACCCTATTCTGACATATTTGGTCTGTGAACAGCTTCATACAAAAGCACATAATAGTTTTGGAAATTCATTTCATAGTTATGGCATAGTTCAGAAAATGACTAATAACTTTCAAACCAAAAGTGGTATTGACAATAAGTCTTTTCCATCTTAAAGTAGATTCAAAGCGATACTTTTTCACAAAATCTCGTTATCAACAAATATGTTTTTGATACTCAATTGATTACACAATTGGGAGTCACAGTTGGGGAAAATTTATATTTTCACGGCAGAAATTCCAATGTGACATCTCATAGAATAATGGGCGTAACTTTCCAATCACATAGAATTTTACATAGTTCTAAAACTATTTCTAAAATAGAGTCGTTTATCTTTCATTTAGAAGTGGTTTGACCCGATTCTAACCTAGTTTGGTTAGTAAAAAACTTCATACAAAAAACACAACAGTTTTAGAAATTCATTTTACAGTTATGCCATACTTCAAAAAATGACTAATAACTTTCAAACCAAAAGAGATATTGACAAGAGGTCTTTTCCATATTAAAATAGATTCAAAAAGGTACTTACTCAAAATATTTTGTGATCAACAGAGATGTTTTTGATACTCAAGTGCTCTCACAGTGTCTGCACGCCAAATCACCCGTGCCAACGACTCGCCGGTGTACTACCATATGCTAAAAAAGTCCGGGTCCTTACATTTATCGTCTTCTATTATGGTCATGCATGCTTAAATTCTTCAAGAACTTCCTTTCAACCTAGGAGTCTTGAATTGATTGTGGGACGGATACTCATCAAGTCGCCTCTTCTTAAAAATCATAATTATCTGTGTTTTTCGATAGATCATCTTTTTGGCTTCCATATTGGTGCCTAAAAATATTTGTTAACCATGAAACCCAACTCACATCAAACCATACCATGATTTCTCAAGATCTTAACTTTCCTCGTCAGCTCTCTATATCTTTAAATCCCAACCTAACTGCTGCTATCATGGGGAGCAATAATCAAATAGAAGAAATCCCCATGCTGCTATGAGCGCAGAGAGGAATCGTAGCCAATCATCCAACTTGCGAGTTGTCAGCCCAATCTCTTCTTCGTTTGAAGATTTTGAAGAAGGGGCTCATAAGGCAGCCTTAGAGGCCGAGGGTAACACAAGCCCTAATCCAAACGAAATCACTTGCCTACAAGAATTGGTGAAAAAGCTTCACCGTGAAAGCTGATCGAAACGAAATCACCTACCTATAAGAATTTGTCAAAAAGCTTCACCGTGAGGTAGAGCATCATCAGAATATATTATATTTTTATAAGGGGTAGGCTGACCATGCTAAGGAAACCTTGGCCTCAGTCAAGCGAAAGGTGACTATGATTGCTAAGTTGATCTGTCTCAGAGAATGAGGCCCTAGCCCTTTGCCCTGAAGGAACTATTTTTTTTTTCTTTTCTTTTTTTATCTTTTTCTTTTTTCTTGTATTTTTTTTTAATAAAATTGTAAGGGCTTTTGACCCAAAACAATAACCACCAATAAATCTCCTCATTTTGTGATCTTGCATCTTTATCTTTTAATATGCATCTTGTTTTTTATGCGTTGTCACTCAATATGCACCTTTGCTTTCATGCATTGTCAGCCACCATTTCTTGGACATACATTTATATGCCAAGGGAATTATCCAATCCTTCATCCATCAGTGTCATAAGACACGCGTCCCTCCTTATTTTCAAGACACAAAACGTTACCCTTTTCTCTTTAATTTTTCCCAAGGGCATACCACTAATCTCGCAAGACCCATGCATCCTTAATTCCATATGTGAGGGTATTCTTATAACTATACAGGTCATCATCATTATCCCACCATAACTTCATCGTCATTTAAGGTGACAAGACATTTAGGCGTCGTTCTTCCCTTACATTCTAACTTCTTCTATCTTCTTCGTCTCTCCACTTCCTTTCCATCTTCTTCTATCTCTCAGAGCAAATCCACCGACCACCCGTAACTCCGGCAAACTTTTGCAAATATCTTCAAAAATTATATTCCAACATTCAATCTCTGGGTTACTATGTTTAGCTTCCTGTACTAGCACTTGAGTGTTAGTTATGTAGCCTTCAAGGCCTTAAAGCCAAGAGTCTTGCGCTCAATGGGAGTTAAAGAGAGATATTGAATCTGGATGCTTGGCACATTGGGGCCTAGATTTACATACCCCGATTACTTAAGGCATTGAGAGTATGCACGTGAACTCTTAAAGAGGTGTGAGGGTAACCTCTTAGTCAGGACTATATTGATTAGAATGCCTCATAATTAAAGTGATAAGCTAGAGTGTGAAGAATCCAATCGAGAATAATAGAACCCTAGTATTTAAAAGAGTATTCGCTTGTATGGAATGGTCAGCTGAGCTTATATCCTGACACAAGACCCTTCTATGACATGTGCACCCACAGTCATATGGGGAAGTCACTCTTATATAGTATTATTTAGTGCATATGTGCTTTGAGAGGACTTCTGTATTTTAGCAAAAACATGTTCTACAGCGGTGCACCAGTAATCCATTGAACCTCTATTGATAGAAAGTTCTGGCTTAGCGACTTTGATCTGACCAATTATATGTCTCTGTCATAAACTGTGTAGTATAGGTTCGTTGGTTCGGCTTGAGACACCGGTGGAACGTCATTCAGGTTAGCCCAATGGAATACTCCAACTAGTATTATAAGCTTAGAGATCTCATTTACCTTTAGCCCAAATTAATCTAAAATTAATGATAAAAGATTTTATATTAATGAGAAAATGTGTAATAATTTTGAAAAATCATTTGGAGATTTTTGGTGTTTTTTTAAAACATTTTTCTGAATTTTTAAATCATAAAAATGTGATTTCCATATTTGTTTGACCTAACTACCAAACAAGGACATCATATAGGGATGCCACATGGATCCCAAGTGGCCATAAGGATGCCACGTGGCACCTCTACCTCCCCACTCGTGGATGACATCATGCTGACATCATATCTTCATGGGGACCTATTTGCCATTAGTTCTTTTGATGGTATTGTGTTATAACATGTTATATTGTTATTTAAAGTGTTATATATTGTTATGACTTAAGTTTGATTTAAGTCACATGTCTTTTTTTTCTCACATGTGTCATTTTTAGTATGTGTGAAGTCATGGGATTTTGATAATTAATTTGATTGATATTATTATCCACATATAATTTTGTGGCATGTAACTATATCTTATGCGACACCGCCTTATTGGCATGATCCATATGAAACTTTAGTGTTGTTGAAATATTATTAGAAGTATCATAAGATATTTTATTCACATGTGTGGATGTACTATATTACCTTTATGTCCATGTCCTTGTCTTTTATTAACTCTCACAAATTATTCAAAAGCCATGGGCGCAAGTATAAACATGAATTTGGACATAATGGAAAATAAAACATGGAGCTAAGGGCTTTAGCCTAAAATGACTATAAACCTAGGGTTTTACAGAGTGAAGGGTGTCAAAAGCTCATCTATTGATCTTGGTGATAAGATATGGATGAGTGGCTTGGCTTGAATAAAAACCTCTCATGTGTCACTATCTAAGGCATCAAGGATTAAGATTAAATCCACATTTATAATCTAAGTATAAAAGTAACTTATGGGATCAATTATAACCCTTTTTTTTTTAGTTTCACTTCAAAGAGAGAGAAACCCCTTGACAAAAATATGGCCACCATGGCCCTCTTGAGATCAATACGCCTATTCTTGTGCTCTTCATTTTTGAAGCTTTGAGTTGAAACCTTTTGATGGAGTAGTCCCTCATTGTTATACATAATTTTTGATGTATTTGTATCCCTGAAATGCAAAAGGAGAGAGCTGATAGTAACTTGGTCTTGTTGATATTCAAGACGCTGCCAAACCACGAGAAAACTATAACAATAAGCCTGATATTGGGCGACCTCAAAAGAAATTTCATAATGGCCTCATATTGCATGAAAGGGTAGCTTTAGATGCCTTAAGGACACCCGTAAAGTTTCATCATGTTTTGATAAGTTTTGAGCCGATCAAGACGAAACTCAATTTTCAAATCCAGTTCCTATCATGCTGAAAATAGATTTTATAACTACAGACCTATTTTATGGGTCTCAAAAGAGTACCAGACTACTGTCATTTGATCTAGAACATTGAAGAACCCTCAGGTACCAAATTTCAGCTCAATCGTGCCCTTCAATATCATTTTGAGCCCAACTTACCAAAAAAAGGTGGGTTTACACTATTGCGGTGCAGCCTCAGTGAACTAGTTTCCCTTTATAGAAACTGTGTTTTCTCATTTTGGGATGTATTTTAAATGCTCATAACTTGCTCATTTTGGGTCCAATTAAACTCAAATTCGGACATGAGCTAGATCCCGATGATACACTATTTTTGACATATGGAATGTCCCATTCTTTGAGAAGCCGATGTCGAATCATCGCAAGTATATGTCTGTTGCAACCGTGCTTTGAAGAGCTTCAGTTTAATATATTTTTTAGCATGATCGGAGGTCGGATGAACCTGAATTTTGAGGTTAACAATGGTAAAAGGCCCCTCATGGAGGGATAGTGTTGTCATTTGTTGAAAGTGCTTAGGGGTATTTTGGTCATTAATTTCAAAAAGTGGATTAATATTTTTATTCATTAAATGTATAATTTTCAACAATTTTGAAGGTTTTTTAGTATCCAACCGTGTTTTAGGGATACTCTATATAAGCAGAGTGTAGTCATTTGTAATGTGACTCTTGAGAGTTTTGGAAATTAATTAAAAGAGCTTGAGAATTCTAAGATCTTAGGTTCGTTCTTTTGCTTTGATTCCAAACCCAAGACTCAAGGAGAGAGGAGAGAGAAATAACTTATAGAGACAAAAAATACTACTAGGAACCCTTCACTCCTTAAACAAAATTCCAACTTCTCTAGAACTCCCAATCCTATCCCATACACCTTAGAATTCCCAACTGTCAATCCTACTCCATACACCCTGCATCTTACCTTAGCTTTTCAAGTCCCTATCCTACTCTATACACCATAGCACCCCATACACCTTAGCTTTACTACTCCCTTACTTATCTCATACACCCTAGTTACTCCATACACCATAGCACCTATACACTCTAAACCTTCGATGTATATCATCCTAGCCTATGCTCCTTAGTTTCTATACAACACACCTTACCCCAACCCATCTAAGTCATACACCTAAACCTTATACCCTAGCTTTAACCCACAAAGACCATGACTTCTCTCTCATGTACACGCAAAGGGACCCATGAAGATGCACCTAGGCTCAAATTCATTTTAGGTCCACACTCTCTCCTCTTTTTTCTCTCTCTTTCTCTTTCTTCTTTCTCTCCTCTGTCCTCTCTCTTTCTCGCTCTTCTCTCTCTCTTCTTTCTCTCTTCTCTCTCTTTCTCTCACCTCAACCTAGACGGGTCCATCTTCTTTTAGTCTCTCACTCTTTCTTCTTCATTCTAACACTCTACTCTCTTTAACTCATACCCTCACCCTTTATTAACTTATTCTTTCACTTTATTCATTTTTTCTTTTACCCTTGAGCACTTGATTTGAGGTCTTCCTAAGATAGTGTCTTAGGGTTCTAACTCTTGGACTGCTACTCTAACCATCATGTCACATAATGTTGTTGAGTTGTAAGAGACACTGATTATTTTACGCTCGATCACTCGGTCTAGGGTTTCGTCATTGATCTAAGAGGGTTGTAGCCCGGGCATAATTAAAACGATAGGTTTCCTAACAAATCTTCTCATTCATGTCTAGAAAAATGCGATAGCTAATGCATAAAATGAATAAAAAAATCCTAAAATGTTAATAATTGATGCATTAAAGAATAACACCACACAATCAATCTTGTGGAAAAACTTACCAGTGATTCTATTGATATAAGATAGCTCAATATTTAACAATATCAGTGGAAATAGTGATTCAAAGAACTAAAAATAAATGAATAAAACCCTAGAATGAGATACGTAGAAATGAACAAATGAATATCCATCAAACAAACAAAGCCAAAAATGGAGAAATCAACCGCCACCATGAAAGAGAGAAGAAAGATGAAAACTCGTTTAGAGAGAGAGTATCGAGAAACCGTTTAGAGAGAGAATAGCATGGTGAGTGGTCGTAGCAATGGTTGGGAGCTTCCAACAGGAAAGAGAGTCCATGGTTAGGGTTGTAGTGAGATTGAGAGTGAACGCTTCTCCATGGGTAGGGTTTCATTGAGATTGAGCGAGAGAGAACTTATCCATGACTTGGACAATCAGATTGAGAGATAGAGAAAGAGAAAGAGAAAACCTCTTTTATGCGGATGCCACAAACAAGAATGCGAAATGGAACTTTTGTTTTGTCTCTACATGGATAGCTCTATCCTAGACGATGCTATTCTATGGTTTTGGAAGAAAGAAAAAACTAACAATAGCTGGGCAGCTATAATGAATAGTAGTATAAGTAGAATGTGAACCGTCAGATCTTTATCATGTGGTTCAGAATGCATATCAATATATGAATTTAAATATTTTTTTTACAAATATGATCATAATGAATAGTAATATAGGTAGAATGAGAGCCGTAAGATCTTCATCATGTGGTTCAGAATGCATATCACTATATGAATTTTAATATTTTTTCTACAAATCGGATCCTAATGAAACTTTAGATGTGTCTACTAAAAAATAGGACGCACAATTAAAAAATATATAAAAAATAATTTCCAAAATATAAAATGATTGAAATACCCCTGAAAAATTATAAAGGTAATTTGGTCATTTTAAATTATTTAAAATATTTTTTTTATTTTTTTATATGGTGTGCAATAGTGTTAGGTATATACACCCAAAATTTTATCTTAATCATATTTATAGAAAAAAACGTAAAATTCATATAGTGATATGCATTTTGAACCACAGGATGAAAATCTGCTGATTGGGATTCCACCTATATTACCATTCATTATAGCTACTCAGCTATTGTAAGATTTACTCTTGGAAGAATAGTGCTTTCCATATTTTTGAGATAAAATGTAGAGAGGCTTATGTGCAGGAGAGGCCAATCCCTCACGTTCATGTGAGCTAAACACAAGAGAAAGGGGCCAATCCCTAGATAAGCGTTTCCCAAAGAGGCATCTCTAAAAGACCCCTAAGGCCTTGTATTGTAATTCTGAAAACAGGATAATACCACTTGATTTATCAGTTACCATGTTTTTCCGTGTTTGGGAATAGGGAAGTGTAGAAAACTAGGGTCTTTTGCTGATTTCTAAGGAAACAGGGGAAACATAAGACCCCTCGATCTCTCTTCCCTTTCAATCTCTTTTTGCCGAACCTCTTGCTCGAGCTTTCTAATGTTTTCACATATACATTGCTAAACAAAGGTTCTCAGCTTTCGGCACGAGTTTTCTACTTATGCTATTTCCTTAAGCTTCTAGTTTCTTATAGATTCTCTAAAGAAATAGCTTTTCAATTACCAAACTTGGCCCAAAATTTGAGTGAGATACAACTTCTTGCAAACAAACCAGATTTTACATATAGGATAGGGTATCTATGAGTCAATCGAGTGATACCGTGCATATGCAGGCCCACACTTAAACCTATCTTAAAAATGGATTGTTAATCTAAAATTATAATTTTCATTATCACAGTTAACGTGATCATGAATATTAAAAAAACTAAAAATTTGAATATTTAAAATGTGATGTTTTTCTAGAAATTGTTTGTCACCACGTAATTTTATTCTAGCTCATTGATTATTTTACAACATCCATCCGAGGAATGGATGTTGGTGGGTCTTGTGAATGGATTTTTCCTTACTTAGGATGGGGTTTCTATGAGGAAAAATTGTTTCATGCGGGTTGGACCACATATCTACAATATGGGGGTCCCAAGGTATAAAACATCCATCTTAAAAATGGATGCAAATAGGTAGTCCATCTAAAAATAATCCAAATCAACTGTTCAAATGTTTTCTTCACAAAATTATTATTTTTATTTTTTAACATTTATTTGTTTTTTTATATTAGTAATCTCCACATTAGAGATTACGTATCCTTAAAAATTGGTTCTGAAAACCCATCTCAAAAATAGATTTTTTTTAAGTGTACTCATTTTACTCATAAAAATCGTATCCTCCTGTGAAAATGGAGCGCGTAC
Organism: Amborella trichopoda; assembly: GCF_054954075.1. Classification (NCBI taxonomy): domain Eukaryota; kingdom Viridiplantae; phylum Streptophyta; class Magnoliopsida; order Amborellales; family Amborellaceae; genus Amborella; species Amborella trichopoda. The sequence continues at coordinate 32,418,730 of NC_142340.1, forward strand.
TACTCTCCCTCAAAATAATAGGACCTGGCCGTCTTTTAATTAAAACAAGAGGATAAATTCAAGCATCTTTGTCTCTAAATGCCTGAAGGGCAAGGGCACAAACAAAGCGTGTTTGGGCTACGATGGACGACGCATGGTGAAGAAATCGCGCAGAGAGAGAGAGCGAGAGGGAGGGACGAGAGGGAGGGACGAGAGAGAGGGAGAGGGAAGAGAGAGAGAGGCCATGGGAGTCACATGTCCCCTCTCTGAACATAAGGGACTATCTAATTTTCTCTCTCTAAATCCTTAGTTTCGATAGTCTCTGTAAATTCGCGATTGATATCTAGGAGCTCGAGCATTTCTCGTAGTCCTAGCCATGGAGGACGATTCTCAGAAACGTAACACAGATTGTGTTTATTTCTTGGCCTCTCCTCTCACCTGCAAAAAGGTTTTACTATTGATTCCTAAATCTCGTTTTTCCTTTGATATCTGTATCACCATTTCGTTGTTTCTCTTCTCTGAATGTTAACCCTATATTTTTTAATTCCTTGGGACTGCTTGAGAGTGTCATTTTACTTTTTCCTTTTTTGCTTTTTGAGGAAGTAGACAGATCGTCTGTGTTTGTGATACTGGCTCAGTACTGATTTTTCTCTGTGTTTGTATTTCTGTTTAGATCTATCGTGGCTTGATTGCCATCTGATGAACTGGATGTTTTGTTTTTCTATTCATTTTGCATTTTTTGGTGGATGCATTTGTAGTAATGCAGATTTTGATTGATGAATGCGCATGATCATTGGTTTCAGGGGAGCGATTGTGAGTTTCGTCACAGTGATAGTGCAAGGATGAACCCTAGGGTTTGCTGGTACTGGTTGAAGGGGAATTGTCTAAACCCTGCTTGTGCATTTAGACACCCGGTGAGTGTGTATATTTTTTTCATACATCTCCTTTCCTTTCTCTTCTCGAGTCTGTAAACTTTTTTCATATATCCGCTTTCCGTCTTCTCCCTTCTAGAGCCTATGGCCAATTTGGAAAATGGGAGAGAGGCTGTAGTAATCTTTGCTGTGGTTTTGGGTGTTCAAAAGTGCATAGTAATGACTATAAGAGGGAGAATTGTTTTACTGTAGTTATGGTTTTTGTGATTCTTTTCCTATGTACCGCGTAATAGGGTTTCAAAAAGCTATCTAGTGTTGGAACAGGTGATGGAGTTCATTGATCGTCCTCATTAAATTTGAAATCTTATCTAACATAAACGTGATCTATGTAGTTTCATCTCAACAAATAATTTGATGGGCCTGGATTTATCTTATCCGATCACAATTTATTGTGATCAGCATGCATTTTAAGTATGATGCTTGATAATCGTAACTATTCCATTTTATGATGTTCAATCTCCTATTGCACTGTGGTTAAGGTTTCCAACTATTTCTTAGTACTCACTGCAAGGTCTTATCTTGTATTTCTTATTATGTTTCCTAATTGGGTTAGTCATTACCATTTGATTTTTTTATTTTTGTACACTGTTAAGTCTTCGTGAATACTATGATAAACGCTACCATTAGAACTGATTTTTTGTCAAAAGGAATTGTAAGAAATAGGGATAAAAGAATAACGCAGCTCACCCTTCACCTTGGTTGATCTGATATCTTAATTACTTTTATTATGGATGAGGATGTTCTTGGTTTGATAGGTTCCTGCTCTTCTACTACTTGGTTGGCCATAATAACACAGAAGTTGTCCCACCCTTGTTGGTCCAGCAGTTCCTATTTACTGACCTATACCATCCATTGTTGGTGGTGATGGATGGCTCATTATCTTTAAATTCTTCTGGTAATGTATATATTGTATGCTTCACATTTTGGCTTTTAAAAAAAAATATTTATATATTGTGCGTTAACCGTTGTTTGTAAAATTATGGGTAGATCATATGAATTGATCATGAAAGATATCACACATTCTACACCTTTATCAATATACAGCGGCCCCAAAGTGCTTTAATTATGTTTATGACTTGTCGACTTGATGATGCCTGATGCACCAGTTGTCAGACTTAAATCTGAATGAAATAATTTTTGAGCTTTGTCATCTGATCAACATTCCTGTCAATTCTGCTATATAGGATTGTTAACTAGGTTTCTCAGGATATAATTGTTGTACTTTAAAACAGTACACAAAGAAGGGAAAATAGGGATTGCTAACCAAAAAACTTTATCTCCTGTGGTTTTCATTTGTTAAGTGTTTTTTTTATTCATGTGCTACGAGGTCCTCTTAGTGGGGTTCCTCTACTTAATAATGAAGTTTCTATCGATAAAAAATAGAAACAACTGTATGACCAAGATATTCGATCTTGTCAGCTTAAAGAACTCATGTTCAATGTTATTAACAATGGCATGCACATTGTTTCGATCAATTGAGATCCAAATGGTTTATTGCTCTCTCTCCATGAATCCCTTTTGCAACGCTGTCTTCTTTAGCTTATCCTTTCTGTTGTAATATGGTGTCTTAATCCCATTAGTAAGCCTCAAATATTTGTAGCAAAGTGCAGAGTTCCCTCCCTATGGTTGTTGTCTTGCTTAAATCCATGAACTTTTTGTGGTACTCTCTTTTGGGCAATGCAAAGCTTGGCTGTAGTGTCTATCTAAGGTTCTGCAGCATCGAATTGTTAGATTTAAAGGAAAAAAGATGTATACCTCCCTTTCCAAGCCCCCGGGCCTATAAAAAACCCATAGAACCCCCCAAGTTAAAAGAAAAAGACGTTTAACCCCCCTCCTTACCTTTCCATTGCCCAAATTATTGCATTTACCCTTCTTCGTTTCTTTTTTCCTAATAACCTCATCGTATAAGTGGATTTGTGATGCTTCTTTTAACTTGCAAGGTTCACAAGATGAGAGAGATATGTATTCAGGAAAGGTCGCTAGAGAGAGAGGGTGGACTAGGTTCATGGGTAAGGAAAACAGAGAAAGAGAGAGATTTCCAGGGTTTAGAAAATGGGGTGATTAAAAAAAAAAGAAGGGTAAATGTTGTAATTTGAACAATAAGAAAGGTAAGGAGGGGGTCAAACGTCCCTTTTTTTACCCTATCATGGGAGGTTCCATGGGCTTTTATAGGGCCAGGGGGTTAATTTGGGATAATGGTTTTTTTAAAGAATGGAGTATACGTCTTTTTTCCCAATATAAAATGTGTTAACAGCAAAGGTTTCAGTAGTTCCACCATATTTGTTGGGAATGGGATTGGGATGATTCCAGGATTGGAGGCAGGATCGATGGATTGGGACTTCCTGGAAGGTCCTTATAGTAGGGATCAATGTCCCTAGAATATTAAATCTAAGGAACTTGATCCCTGTTCTAGGAATCGAGCTCCCTAATTAGATATGATCAAGTTCCCCAATTAGATAGGAATAGCACAATAACCTAGTCACTACGAGCTCCTTATATGGGTTCTTAATGTTATCTTCTACTTTGTATAGTTCTCTAGCATGTGCCGGCTATTTGCGTATGATTCATCAGATGAAGAAACTGATTGAGGGGGCTGGAATTCGATGTCTGCACAATATTAAATTTAAGGAACTTGAGCCTTGTGTTCTAGGGATTGAGTTCTGAAATTCTAGGGATGAGATCTGTGGTAGTTCACTTTCCTGGACAAGTAAGTATGATTTCCACTTCTAGAAAGGACCTTCTTAGCATGGAACTGTGTTGGTCTTACTGATTGCATATATTGAATTTTCCTATGAGATGTCCAAAAAACGTGTTTCTTTTTCTCCATCAAAAGTCTTGGAGCAAGATGATTTGAGGTTCTCCAGACTGAACGATTGCTATTGTGGTACTCAAAGTGCTTTAGTGGTCACAGTTGCTGCTAGCGTATGACACAAATATTCTATTGTGTGAGATGATTATGTGGACATTGTTTCTTATTTCTACATCCTCCACTATGCATAATTCGTAACACAAAATTCTATTGTGTGAGAATCTAAACAAAAAAACACAGTTCTTATGCTTGCTGATCCATTGACTTGCCAAATTTTCCCTAAAAATTACCGTGTCAGGTCCTTGGAATACACTTAAGAAAATTTATCAATGTATCCTCTCCCATCTCTCCGATCATGATACTTAAGAGTACAATCCCTCACTGTTCCTAATTTATATAAGCACTAGAATTTGTAGAGGTTACATATCTTCGTCTAACAATTTCAGTCTTAGGTTGTGGATTAGGTTCCTCATAAACTAGAGTCCATATCTTAAAGACTGCTTATTGCATTGGAGCATGTATCAAGAGTCATTGCAAGTAATCCAGGCTTTATAACAACATAATTTGCTTCTTTCATTTAGGTATCATTTTTTTTTATATATTAGATCTGTGTAAATGAAAGTTTGACCCCTCTTCGGTGGGGTTAAAATTGGTGGCCTGCTGAACTACAGAACTCACAGCTTCTTCATTTTACTTGTGCAGTTCATCTTGTTAATTTCCTGAAATAGACTTCTCGTTCATCTGAAAGTTTTCTGAACCTTGGGATGCAGAGGTGTATTGTTGCGGATCTTGTATTTTTTATATTCTAACTTAAAAAGTTACCACAAATGGAATTTTCGAGTTCACAATCCAAAAATGGATTTATTTTTTGCTTACAATGGCAAGAAACCCAGATTCTCGAAGTGCTGAGTTAACATATTCCAATGACTTCTCTACCCAAGATTCTTCATAACTTATCAATTCAATAAATAGTTTCATAGTTAACAAAATTAGGGCAGATTTATATGCCACGTCAAACCATGGTTTAGAGAGCCAAACCATGGATGAAAAACAATAGGTGATCTATCATCTAGGGCACGTTTGGAGGGCCATGTCAAATAAAGAGTTTCATGGTTTGAAGAACAAACCACAGATGAAATAAAAGGAGGGCAAGACCTTTTTATTCATCCATGAAATGCTCTACACTTGCTTTCTCTTTACCCCTCCCCAACTCGCTTTCTCTTAAAAAACGGCTTGATGGCCATCCAAAAGCTCTCTCACTCTTTCTCTGCAATTAGGGCTCCCATATCCGTCTTGCTCCTCTCACTGTTCCTCTTTCTCTTACTGCAATCCCTCCCATCTCTCTCTTATGCCTCTCATTGGTGTGGCAAAAACAGTTTAACCAAATTGTGCAATATACTGTATCAGGTGAAACTCCTCCCTCTTCAGCTATGATTTTATACAGAGACACTGTTGATACTTGCCTGCCAGCTTAGAGAGGGCTTCCAATTAGAGATCATGGGTAGAGAGAGAGAGGGTTTGGAAGTGATCTTTGAAGAGTGAGATTGCCTCTTCCAATGTACCATCTCTCTTAGTTTGACGGCAAGACTGATTATGTCTCTGTATCAGTGTTACTCTTCTATTACTTCAACTAGATCTGAATTCCTTCTTCCTCGACAGGAGAGCAAAAGCAGGGAAAAAAACACCTCCAATGATTTGATGGAGCATAAAATCTAGGATATTGGAATAAGCAGAAGGATTTGGCCATGGCTGAGCACATAAGAAGCTGGTTTCTCTCACTGTGCTGAATACGCCATGGAAACTCTTCACTGATGCCAATGAGTTCGTGTTTTAACCAAATTGGTTGAAGCTTGGAAAACTCAGAATCACTCTCCAGCCATCACTGAAAAAACCCGAGAGATTTCATCATCAATTGCGCAAATCTCTGTGATGTGCATAGATTTTTGGCCATGAAACCAGATCTCATCCATAAAGGGCTCAATGCAAAGTTACAATTGCATGATAAAGGGGATTCTGGGAGACAAATTCCAGTGTTCTATTAAAGGCCATGTCTACTTATTTGTTGAATAAAAGTACACTATTTGAAGCTCAAAACTTGGTCAAATGCACTAGTTGATGGACCACCAAGGAAGCATTTTGTCACGCTAGAATTGCAGGTTCTTGATTCTCCGTATCTTTCTGTACCACTCATAACCCTTCACTCCTCATAACCCTCAACCCCTTTTGTATCTGCAATGCCCTCATCCCTTTAAGCTTTTTACAACTCTGCTCTAGCCCAATTTCATAAAACCCCCATCAAGCACTCCTCATACAACACCATTGTCAGAGGCTTCACAACCCATGGCCAACTAGAAAATGTTCCCAATTTTTACTCTCTTGTGCTTATCACAAACCCAACCTAATGAATTCATGCTTCCTGTTTTTTCAACTCTGTTTTAATGGGTTTCTTAAAAGGAGTTTTAGAGAGAGAAGAGAAGTTTGGAGAGAAGATTTTATAGAACTCTGTTTTAATGGGTTTCTTTAATGGAGTTTTAGAGATAGAAAAAGGATGTTAGAGAGAGGAGGTTGAAGAGAGGATGTGAGGGAGGTGAAGTCTTTCAAAAATTTCAGTGAATTCTGGTAAGCTTTAATAAGGACTCACCATTAGTGTTAATCAGCACACAAACTACCCTCAACCATAGATTAATTTGGATACCATGAATTAATTTGAACATGGTTCGTGAAATGGCCATCTACGTTTTGGAAAAAATGTATTGCCATTTTCATTTTCAGCCAAACATGCACTTACATGTCTACAAATATTGTAAAACCTGAAGCCTTTCTCCACCCAAAAACTGGTCTTGTAAGGTCTCAAGCTCTTCTTTATCATAAGAAAATTAACCAACGGAAGTTTCTGAGGACCTTCGAGTGCTTGTCATGAAGTCCCAATGAATGTGATCTTAAAGAATGGGGATTTTATTTGGGTAAAAGATCTCAAAGATTTTTATCTCAAATCCAGTATGGAACTTCAACATGCTAATGGCCTAGCCTCCACTCTAATCCTACTGATTGTGCTTGACATTAAAGGTCAGAGTGTGAGCCAACTGCCAACAGAGTTTTTTTTTTCTTTTCTCTTCTTCTTTTTTGAAGGTTATCAGTATTGGAATTCAGACAACTAATATTCCAGTTTCTTGCAATCTTTCTGTATGGTCTGCAGTAACTATAAATTTTTGTCTTCTTTAGATTGGCTACCATGGCAATCTGTTTTTGAGAAAGTTCTTACTGTAAACCCTAGGCTTGCTTCTTACTGTAAACCCTAGGCTTGCTTTCATCTCCGATTGGATGCTCTTATCACTCACCTCTTTCTTTCACTCATTCCGATTGATATCTGTCTTTACCTATTCAGAAAGGAACATTTTAAGTGAGCCATGAAGGATTGGTGTCTTGATTAACCTACATGACTTTCTATCACAGACACCTCATTCTGCTGATTCTTGTGAAATCCTTTATGCTTTTTTTTTTTTGTTGAAACATGTGAAAATGCTTCATGCTGATGGGTACTTTTCAATCTCTTGTACCCATAGGTAAATTTCCTCTACTTCTGCAAAGAAGTAAAATAAATAATCAAAGCGTGTAAGTGGTTGTAGCTTCATGAGCTTACCAGATCCATGGTTGATGATAGATTTCGACATTACATATGCTAGCCCTGCTGTTGTCTCGAATTGTTACATCAGAAGTTTTGTTCTTGGTTGAAGTTGTATAAAAATGGAAGTGGATGGTACAGGTCTTGTGCACTTCTTTTTTTGGTTTAAGTTCCACTGAAATCAAAGTGGACTTGTGTAGGTTTCGTCCAGCACAAAATTAGCTGTGGTTGAGTGAAATAGATTTGTTGGTTTGAGATCTTTCCTTTAAAAGTTTTTCTTTCTTCTGGGGATTATTTTCATACTGTATGAAGAATGCTTCTTGGACTTAAAGTGGAGAACGAGTACAAAGAATTCTTCTAGGTAATCTGGATAACCATTCAACTTAAACTGTAAATTCAAAAAAATACAGGCATTCACCTTTTTATTTTTGGCATATATTTTTGTTGCTCAAGGGCCTGTTTGGATGAGCTTGTCACTGCAATAGTCACTGTTATGGTGAAAGAACTATAGAGATTTATTTGTTGTTTGGTAGTATAACGTTATGTCGTTATTTGTGATAGGTCTTTGTTGATTTCCATATACCCCATCTCTTTCATAAAGGGGTTTTTACTTTATTCGTATAACTTTATCCTTTTGTTGGAGTTTTTGTTTTTGGCAAAGGAGAAGAAGGAAAAGAGCTCTCTCTCTCTCTCTCTCTCTTTCTCTTTCTCTCTCTCTCTCTCTCTCTCTCTCTCTCTCTCTCTTTCTCTCTCTCTCTCTCTCTCACAACAACCCCTTCTTCCCTAAAACTGGAATCTTCCTTGAAAAACCAGAGTACCTTCAACCGTAAATCTGGCATTTCCCTAGAAAAACTAGAGACTCATTTCATGCTAGAATGTTAAAGTTTAGAGAGAGGAAGAGATAGGGAAGTAGGAAACTGAGTGACCTAGTGAGATAAAAGTAAAGAAGCAATGCCTCTTTATTAGAGAAAGAGAGTGAAGAATCAAGGAAACCAAGCCAGTGCTGAAGTCCTGCAGTATGTTACCCAACCCTTTCTTTGAATATGAAACCTCTCCTGTCTTCCCTTTAATGAAACATTTTCTTACCTATTGTCTCTCTTCGCATATCTATCTTCCTTCTCTCTCTCTCTCTCTCTCTCTCTCTCTCTCTCTCACTCACACACACACACACACACACACACACACATGCAAAACAAAAAAAAAACCCACTCAAAAAACAAAAAAATGTGTAAAACCCACTAATTTCCTCCCCTTCATCACCTTTGCTCTCGCTGACCTTGCTTATGAGCTCTCTTCCCTGAAAACCACAAACCCCGTGTTTTTAAGTCTCTCTTATGCAAAACCGAAGATTCACTTTCTTCAAGTGCTGGCTTGTCACCCTCTGTCATCCCGAGCAAGGAGTCGGGGGGGGGGGGAGTTTACCATCTCCCAACTTCATCTTCTCACTTCTCATCTCCTGCTGTTAACTTTCTCTCTCTAAGGCGCACAAATTTCTTCCAAACCCCAATTCTCGAAAGGCTTTAAATGAGAAATTCATTTCTTTCAAAGCTCTTCTATGGAAGCAAGCTTGGATCCTGGAGTTCAAAACCTATTGCTGTTGTATGAGTCTGGTTTTACCAAATCTTTCCAAAACCAGATTCAACGTTTCTTTGGAGACCCATTAGATGTCCTGGTTTCTGAGAGAAGAAGAGGGGCACCAAGTTGTGTTGCTTTGTGAGAGAGAAAAGTAGAGCTCCCCCTAATTGGAGAAGCAAAGGAGTGCCAACTGCCCTGTTTTAAAGAGAGAATGAAAGACTCTTTGCAGGTGAGCTTGTTTGTCTAAATCAGAGGATTTGGAGTGAGAAAGAGAAGAACTAGAGATAGAGTAGGTTTTGGGTTAGAGGAGAATGGAACTTTGAAGGTTTAAGTCATGATCGATTTCCAATATGCAGAGTTTTAGGTTAGGTTATGAGACCACTGTTCAAAAAAGGCGGACCGCCTTGCGCATAAGCCAGGGCTGACTTCCTGGCCTGCTCTGTGTGGACCTAGACGGCAATCCCTTGGTGGTCTGATCCTGGGTGGCTGCTGAGGTGGTCTAGGCAGTGCCTAGCTCCTAGGCATAGATTCCTGCCTAGGTCAACCTTGTCTAATGGCAGACAGTGCCCTTGGGCAAGGGGCAAATTCATCATTGTTTCTTTGTCTAAGGGGTAAAGGGGATTGGGGGCCGATTCTGGCCGATTCTAACCCCCAAAGTTTGTTCTAGGGTTTCTCCCTCCAAAATAAAATAAAAAAGTACAAAATAGAAGGTTTTTCATTCTTTCTTTTTTTCTTAGGAGAATTGTTTTTAAAAAGTTTGAGACTTATTTATCATTTGATTCATTCTAAACTCTCAAGAGAGGTTATAAGAGGAATTTTTGGATGATTTGGAGCTCAATATCCATCCAAACAATGAAAGGTCAGGCATAAATGATACACTTAAACACACATCGAAGATACACATATATGAATGTATTTGCACTTGGAGCGCGCGCACACACACACACACACACACACACACACACACACACACACACACACATATATATATATATATATATATATATATATATATATATATGCACATAAATTATGCATATATATGTATCTCTGTGCATATGGAGCATGCATATATGTATATATGCATATTTAGGAGATGGGGGTGCCTCGAGATATGGGTACCTTCCTTCTGCCCACCGTGTTTTACTACATTGTGAACAACTAACCAAATCATATTACACAGAACATAGGGTACCTACCGAACAGCTAAAAACGTAATATCATGCGAATAATTTTAAAAAAATAATCTACTCTGATAGTGTTATCTATCATCCAAAGTTTTTCCTATTATGCTTTTTAAAGGTAAATTTATAAATGGTGTTATGTTTCTTAAATCTGTGATGCAATATGTTATAATTTCTTGTCTTAAGTACATCCTTCAACTAAGTTGGTTGCGTCTTATAAGTCATGCATACTATTTTTTTTACACTTCTTTCCCTAAGAACAGTCATCCAGGCATGCATGCAGGCACACAAACGCACATATATTTTTTAATAATTAATTACATACATATCTTCATTTGTGAGATCAAATGCTCGAATCCAACATATCGTGAATGATTGTTGCATGAATTTTATGGATGCTTGGTTGGAATGCAATTTCCTTTCTTGGCTTTCTTACACTATATGTATATACATATACATATACATATATATACATATACACACACACATATATATATATATACTCATGCATAGACAAGTTGTAGTTTGATTGTGCAGATTAGATGTCTGCACCAACTATGTATTCCCTTGGTGTGTGTGTTTGGTATTTATAAGCGGACAGTTCTTTTTTGCTGTATTCTACTTTGAATCTATATATGTATATATATATATATATACTCATGCATAGACAAGTTGTAGTTTGATTGTGCAGATTAGATGTCTGCGCCAACTATGTATTCCCTTGGTGTGTGTGTTTGGTATTTATAAGCAGACAGTTCTTTTTGCTGTACTCTACTTTGAATCTATATATATACTTAGAATTCTCTCTCTCTCTCTCTCATGTACAAGCACATGCATTTTCTAGTACATTTTAGTTATGTGATTTATATATCTGTTTTTTCGCATAGTGTCCTTGTTGACATCAAAACGATTTCTTGGTCTAAAAATATACCAGTTACTGGGATTATGGGTTTCTGAAATTTTTTATCTTTGCAGCCTTTAGACACAGCACCAGAAACTTCATCTGAATCAGCCCCAGCAACTGTTCCATCGGTACCCGTGAGCAAGATGAAGTTCCCTTGTTACTTTTTCTTTAACACGTATTGTGTCAAGGGTGATATGTGTCCCTTCATGCATGGAACAAATGGGGTTGCACCTGCTTCAAAGCCATCAAAGCTGGATATTGCAACCACAGATGCTCATCCCATTGAAAACAAGAGTAGCCATGGAAATGATACTGGTATTCCCAAAGCAGAACAACTATCTATTGGTTCAGTTCCATCTGCCCCAAATGAGGTTCAGTCGCAACTTACATCCAAAGGCATGATCGAAGATGAAGCTCCAGTACAAGCCCTTGAGAGAAGCCCTACCCCACAGGTATTATCAGAGGGTGAATCTTACCTGTTAAAGTTTTCATCTGCTCCTTCTACAACAGTGGGCCTTCTTGATGGTAAAACTCATCTTTCCCCTGATCATAGTTCAGAGGATAATATAAACAACAATGTTGAACCAGAGGAGTGGTGTGAGTCCTCACCAGGGTTAGATGTACTCGTAGATGATGGATCTGAACCCTTGGGTTTTAATGAAGATTCTGAGTACGTAATGGATTATGATGGAGACCTTGGCCATTTGCTCCGTTACGAGTATGATGAGCAATGCGGTTTCAAATCCCATGATTATGCTGATACAGGCAACCCATTTGGGCTTGCTATCTATGACAGCTATGATCATGAGCTAGTGAGAGAGTATGGTCATGATTATCTTGAAAGAGGGGCCAAATCCTTCATGGGTAGGCCAAGGGAGCCATTACCTTCACATAGCAAGCGAGCAATACCAAGAAATGTTCATCGGGAGCGTCCAGGTGCCCTAGATCTTCGAGACCATCTAAGGAAACGCTCAAGGAATAATGGAGGGGGCCATGTTTCTCGCAATCCTAGAAGGCATCACCGCTCATCTGATAGGTCAGATGCTAGGAACAGGCAGCTATCAAGGCGCAGTGGGGGTTGGGTGCAAGGAAGGTTGGCCTCTGAAGTTGTGATCAATAGGACGGAGCCTGATGATGAGCTTGGGTCTGGTTCTAAGGGTTCTCGCTATGATGGCATCTCTAGGCATTCACAGTTGAGGCATGGTAAGTTTAAGTATGGGGAGAGAGAAAGAAGAGAGAAAGAAAGAAGAAGGACGCAGGAGAAGTCTTCAATGCGGTTTTCGGGGTTCCCAAATAAATTTCATGGTCAGGGAGGAGGAAATAGGGGATCTGCTCAAGAGTTTAATGTTTTCCAAGGGCCTAAGACTCTTGCTGAGATCAAGGAAGAGAAGAGAAGAGCTCAAGGGGGCGAGAATGGTTCACTGATTGCTGGACCTAACAGTCGAAATCCTAGAAGGGGTTTTAGTGGAGATTTTCAGGGCCCAAAACCACTAAGTGAGATTCTCAAGAACAAATATGGGAATGGATCGGTAAATGAGCAGGAATATGATGTAAAAAATGGGGAGAACAACAATGTGGAGAATTATAATGGGGACGATGCCGATGGTGAGATGATGTATCGTGGAGATGTTAACATCGGGTTGTCGGAAGCTGATGATGAGTACATGGATGATGATGATGATGATGATTTCTCTAAGAAACTTGGTGGTTTGTATGCTTAAAGAGGCTTGGCATCTGTGATATTTCTTTTGAGTCTAATTCCTAATATACAGACTGGATCTTGGGATAGACACATTGGACTCTCTCTCTCCACAATATACAGATACCAGCTCAACAATCTCCAGTGACTACTACTAATCACACTGAATTACTTCTTGTATATAGATGCTGAAATTTTTTATTAGTTATGCTGAAGTTGATATGATCAAGGAATTCATTGTGCATATCTTTTCATGCTGGCTGTCTCTCACCGTAAATGGATTGCTGGCCCTGCTTGTATCATTTCTCATGAGGCTTTCCACAAAGTTGTTTCAGGCGTTCATTTGTGAGCCCTGCCTATGGAATATGATAACACACCATCTATTCTCAATGGAGGACTTAACTGAAGTTTTTGATGTGCCCTGATTATGAACATTCATCTGGGCATGGTTACTCTCTTAACACCTGTGGAGAAGAAATGGTGAATGCTATACTTGTGTACCGCATAGATGTACACCTATGCAGGCTGTGCATTTTTATGCACTTCCCTGTATGGTTATTAGTGGGAGTTGTGGTTTATTTTGTGAATGGCTAAGTAGCCTTCAAACTGAGCCAACTATTTGAACTGTTAGCCAAACTACTACCAGTAAAGTGTTTCCAGTTAGGTGCTAAATGACCTGAAGATGGTTCCTTTCTTTGTTTGGGCTTTCTTCCCTTCAGTTCTTGATTGAAAGAAACTTTGTTTTTGACCTGGCCCATTAACAAACTGTTTTTGGAGGTTTGGTGCAGTGTATTTTTAGAAATCATAATCATGCCAAGATCCAAACTTTTTATGCATTCCTTTGGTCAATGCTATGCATGGGCACTGTGCAAATTTACAGGCATGTGCTCATGGTTTTCATCCACCATCAACTCAACTCACAAATGAGTGGAGTAGCATCTTCATACATTGCATTCTTTGGGGTAGCATCCTCATACATTGCATTCTTAGGTGCATGCATGCACATTCTGTATGCTTAAAGCTCACGCAGCTTATGTGAGGGCTTGCATTTTTCTTCTTTTCTGGGAAGTCGTTTGACATCTTCTCATGCTAAATTCACATCCTTTAACCATGCATGGGTACATATATGTGGTGTTGAGACTCGTGTGAACTTTCCATGTCACATGAGCATATTCATGCTGATGCAAGTCAAATCATTCATCGTAGAGTATGTGTCATTAACACCATGTGGTTCGACAGTTTGTTGTATTTCTGTCTGTGCTATCATAGTGAAGCTATGGTCGTGAGTGTTATCACTGTCCAGTCAATTGATGGATGGTGACGGAAAGAAAATGAAACTGGCCGCTTGGGCGATTCATGTTCTCATGGATAATACAGCCTCTATCACTGTCCATCAACTGCATCGGGCAGTAATACAAGTTATAATCGTTGCTTTTCTTTGAATATGTGGGACATAGCCTATGTGGACAAAAAGGCGAGCAAAATGTAGAGTTACATGATATGAGCTTCACCGATGGGCTTTGCTCGAATCAACAGTGCCTCAGGTATAACTTCAAAAACAAACTTTAAAAATTAAAAAAATAAAACAAGATTGGGTTTTCAAATTGAAGAATTATCAAGGTATTTTTATATGGGAATTAGTCTTCTCAAAGAAGAGGTCTAGCCGGAAATGAGAAACAAATCAACTTTTGGGCGGACCTTGGTTACCAGATGGTTGTTTATGGGAGCTGTTCAGCCAATATTTTCTTGGAGTTAGTTCAGATTTAAATGCTCAGGGTGTCCCTCAAATAAGGGTACCACTGGTCCCCAACTTAAATGGCCAGTAAGGGAGTTATATCTCAGTCAGAAGTGCTTAAGGGTTATATCCGTAGTAAAGGATATTTACGACCTGGTCACGCACTTTGGGAGAATATTCCCACCCTCGAGAGCAAAATGGTTCACATGGAATTCTCCTTTTTTGGGAGACTTTTGATGGAGGTAGGTTTGGTGAAATGGGGGCAGAAAATGGTACGATTTGTAACAATTAGATCTCAAACTCTTTTTGTTTTTGGGTATACAGGAACGCTATTTTAAAACGATATTTGCCCTCCGTCGATAGAGTATTTGATATGCATAAGAAGAGCAATTTATCATTGGGATACAGGAAAACAGAGAGGTCTTTAACAATGTTCTTAAGCTCTATGTACCAGAGCTTGGAACCCACACAATAAACACCATAGTCTTGATGGTTTAGAGTGAAAAAGAAACAAAATCGAATAGAGAGAGAGAAAGTTAGCCCACTAGTTTGCTTGTCGGAATTGCAGAGAATGGTCTATTGAGATAGGCTAAAAATTTGTTCTAAGTCACCAACTCGTATGGGTAGGAGGGCCCTTCTTATTGAGCACTAAGAGGCTGCCCATTTAGTATTGTGGTGGTTACATGCACTACCTAATAACTACAAGTTACATACACCCCAACAGCTACAAGTTACATACACTTGAAGGGTTACATGTACCCCAACAGTTACAAGTTACATGCCCTTGATGGCTGCTGTTACAAGCCTCTATCTCATTAACGGCTAGATGACTGTTGGATGTCCCACACTCATCAACGGCTAGATGACTGTTGGATCCCTATACGAGTCGGACTCATAAAAAGATAACAAGTCACGAGCCCGACCTGCACACGTGCTTGGGTGAGGGGCGCCTCATGAAAGCGTAGGAAGTGCAAAGTATGACATGCCCTCGCCCTCACACATGCACACGCATGTGCGTGCCCGCATCATACGTTTTGTGTGCTCTGTACATGTGCATTCTCTCTCATTTGTATTTAGAGTATATTGCATCAGAATGCGTGCTCTTAAATACAACTCAACAAACTCTCTCCTCTTCAATATGAAACTCAAACCCACATCTTCCTCTCTCTACAAAGGCATTTAGGAAAAAACAATAAAGCCAAAGTGTTATTTTGAAATACACTTAGGGGCCGTTTAAGTACCTGAAAATATATTACTGAGAAATAGATTACTAGGAAATATGGCATTTACATTGTTTGGATGTACTTTATTAATAAAAAAATGAAAATAGATTATACAATATTTCCCTAAGAGTGATGATTCTATGAGACCCTCCTGCACCTGTGTGTAGGACCCTAAAGGATCACCATTAAATTTGGCACAGATCTCTAGAAAAGCCAAGTCTCACATCCATGTGATAACTTTTCTAGAGATTTGTGCCAAATTTAATGGTGATCCTTTGGGGTCCTACACACATAGATGTAGGAGGGTCTTATAGGATCATTACTCTTTCCCCAAATACCGTGAATCTATTACACATGGGGACGGCTGTAAATCTTTTACACTCATGACAGGTAATCTATTGCACACGTCTCTCTAAATAAAAGCCTCCCTTTATTTGCCGCTAAAAAAAAGTACCATTTTAAAAACCATTTTCCCTTTCTCCTACGGATATCCTCTTCTCCCTCTCAAGCTCGTCTCAAACCCTAGCAGAGTTTGCAGCCATAATGAAAACTGAGGATTGGTAAGCACTAACCCTTCTCTCTCGCTAAAAGCCCTCTCTTAAATCAGCACTCTCTCTATATCGAGCTATTGAGGACAATAGACCCACAACAAAAGCTGAAGATTGGGATTGAAGGAGTTAGCAGTCAGCTAGTTCACTGGATTAACAAAAATTGAAGAGAGGTGGCACAAGGCTTCCATCCATAGGAAGAACAATTTCTTTTATTTTCTCTTCACAGTTCTTGGATTTAGCGAAGCAATTGGCTGACTGTCAGAGCTGTTGTTTTCAGCTCCATTACAAGAAGAAACACTGACTTCACCAGATTCACTCGTTAAATTGGACTTCCCTTCTAAAAATAACGCTTAGGATTTATAGAAAAACACTGAAGAACCTGATATGCAATACCTATGAAATCTAGACAATTGGAAGTTTGAGACTTCCTAGTTTCACCTTTTGTTGGAATATAAGAAGTAACCAGGTGGTTTTGTGTTCTTCATACTTTTGGTTTTTGAAGTCCTTCGCATAAATGCCTCAAAATCACTTATGCACCCTTGCTCTTGGAATCATGTTGATTTTATCTTTATCTCTTAATCACATCAGCCTATGGGCAGAGATATTCACTGCTAATTTAATAGCATTCTTAACCTTAAATTATGCTTACTTATATTTGCTCTTGATCACCCATCATGGTTGTTAAATTTATTATACATTAGCATCATCGTTACATTCAGGTATTTATAATAACCAGATTCTCTTTATGGCCCTCATTCATAACCACTTTGTTGAACAATGACTAGTTTGTATAAGTATATGTTTTGTGATTGCTATTGGGATTTTTTTTAGGTCATATAGAGTGATCAATTTTTTCCTATGGTGAGTAACAATCAAAACCTCAAGCATGAAGTGAAGATGAAAATAGTTGGGTCACTTGCTACAGCTGGTAGTAGTCTAGCTACATTTGGTACCATTCTAGCGACGTATGTGCATAAATCATCTGCACCAAAGTGTAATTCAATTGGTACAAAGTACCATAAAACAATAATTAACTCTACTGAGGTGGGTTGTCGAAACCAGATTAGAATGAGTAAAATAGCTTACTTTATCTTGAGGAATATTCTTTTAGAGAGAGGAAATATCATTGATACAATGGAGATTTCATTTGATGAACAACTTGTGATGTTCATGCACATTCTAAGCGACAACATGCAGAACCGAAAGATTGGTCATAGTTTGGTCACTCAGGAGAAACTTGCAATGACCAAGATTTCCCCGCCTTGGGAAGGCACACGACGGTAGGAGGCTGTGAAGAGAGAGGGGCAACGCCATTTGAGAAGAGAAAGGGGCAGCGCCATTTGAGAAGAGAGAAGAGCAGTTCCGTTTGACAAAAGAGATAGGCAACACCATCTGTGGAGAGAAGGGCAACGCTGTTTGGGTAGAGAGAGAGGCAGTGCTGGCTGTGAAGAGAGAAGGTCAACGCTGTTTGAGAAGAGAGAGGGGTAGTGCCATTTGAGAAGAGAGAACGACAATGTTGTCTGTGAAGAGAGAAAGAAAAGCAACGCTGTGTGTGGCACCGCCGTGCATGGCAACGCCGTGTGTGTGACGCTGCCATGCATGATCAATATTTTCCACTTGCCAGATGCAGTCTACCACACACGCCACTTGTCCTTGTGCATGAGTGGTGCTTACCACTTGTCCAGCTTTGGGCTGCCACCCAACTAGCAAGTACTTAAGCGTCTCGCACTCGCTCTCACACCATTTTCATTTCCCTCTCTCTCTCTCTCTCTTTAAGAGCCAACAGTGAGAGCCATTGTAAGCTCACTGTGACTGCACTTTTGGAGACTTGAAAGGAGCTTAAGGGAGGTTGTGACAAGGGATTTCGGAGGCAACCTTTCTCATTAGGTAAGTGGATCAACCACCATTGCACCAATTTTATGAGAAGGCATGAAATTAAATATCTACAAGTATGAGACAGGTGATAAAGAGTGAACGTATTGTAGCAATTTCTATGCCTTGTTTCACTGAAATGCTGCCTTTGTTGTATGATGAATTTTGGTGTTGAGAAAGAATCTATGGCTTACAAAATTCTGTATATATATATATGTGTGTGTGTGTGTGTGTGTGTATTGAGAAGGAACAGTTATTATGATGTTATTCCCTAAGAATTGAAAGTTATGGAGCCTGTTCTTGAAGCATGTTAAGTGTTACGGTGAAATTCCAAAAACATATATGTTTTTGTAATAGGCTTTTGGATAGCCAAATGAGGTCCAAATGACTTCAAATAACTTTCATTAGAAAGATATGTGAGTCTATTAAAATGTTCATATTTTTCCATTGTTGAAATTCCTTATAAATGTGAAGTAATATTCCAATATATAAGCATATCATTGTTGATTGTTTTTCCTGAGTATTTTGACTGTCACCGCAATTGCCATTGGTTTTGGCTAACTAAATAAAGTCCATTTTCTGTCAAATCACCGCCATTTGAAAGTGAGTCGACTTAAAGTTTTATGAGAAATTATTTCGAAATTCCTCCTAGATTAAAAGTTATGCAATTATTAGTGAAGGCATGTCACTGTGGATAGATTTCACTAAAACTCCAAATCATCACTTTGGTTGTCATGGACTTTTGAATGATCAAATGGAGTCCAATTGCTTTCAAACTACCCTTGTTGGAAAGATAACAAGGAAAGATACATATTTTTAACCAAAATTTAGTTTTGGAACCATTTTAAAACATCCTATGGATTGAAGGTTATAACTATGCCAAGTGAGGTATGTCACTATCTCAGATGTACAGCAGGGCACACATAGTGAACCACCATTGCTTTGAACTTTTGAAAGAACAAACATAGTCCAAATACTTTCAAACCACCCTCATTTGAAAGATATGTGTGTCTAGTATAAAATTGGTTTAAAACTGTTTCCAAATTCTAAATAGATCAAAAGTTACGACCTCTTTATGGTTGGACATCATTGTCTGAAATGGTAGGAAATGTGAATTGTGATACTAAAAATGAGATACGGCTACTGTCATACTGTGATATTGCTTTTGTTATACTGTGACACTGCTACAACCATACTGTGATACTGCTACTGTCGTACTATGATAATGCTACTGTCATAATGTGAGACTGCTACTGCCATACTGTGATACTAGATACTGTGATACTACTACTGCCATACTGTGATAATGCTACTATCATACTGTGATACTGTTACTGCCATACTGTGATACTGCTACTGTAATACTGTGATACCACTACTGTCATACTGAGATACTGATATCGTCATAATGTGACACTAATATTGTAATGCTGGAAATGTGATAATGCGATACTGGGATACTGATGTGATACTGACCATTACGTAATGAGACACTCATTGATAGTGACACTGTTATACCAAGAAAACACTGTGATACAGATAAACTGTGGTATACTGTGACACTGACTACTACACAGTGGGTCACCTATTAGTAGTTGGATACTGTTATGCCGACAAATGTTGACTGTGTCTCGACCCCAATGATAGGACTGGGGTCAGGAAGTGAAACTGAGTAATTGGGTGGGTCGCACCCCCCAATTGTAATAGGCACTACGCATTGGGTCACCCAATGGTAGTGTAACGCTCTCTCACCAGAAGGGCATATGATAGGGTCGCGTCTTGCAAGGCCATTGCCTATCGAAAACCCCAAAGCGCGTTGAAGATGTGTGTGTGTGTGTTTTTGAGGACGTTACGAAGTGGGACACCCACTTGTCATTGTCCTCCCTCCTGAACGAGGATAGAGGTTCCAAGTTACAGGATTGACTTGACTTGATCGATGGAACTTTTATTTCAGGAGTAGGCATCTTTAGCTTTTACTATGTGAAAATGTGATATGTCAGCCTTACTGTTATGTTTAAAATGGAATGATTCATGACTTATGCATTGTATATTCCTGATAATTGAATTAGGTTTAGTCTTGCACTGTTAAAGCATTGAAAGTCATAAGGGGGAAAATGTTTCTTGATATCTATGTAAATTAGTGAGTACTATTAACTGTCATCACTGTTTATAAAGTTGGAATGCAGGGGTGTAGATCTGCTTACTGGGCTATTAGCTCATTCCATTTCTTTCCCATGACTGTAGAGTGCTTGTCTCTGATCTAAAGAATGGAAGGCTGGCTTGTGTGCCAAACGTGTGAAGCTTGGAGTTTGGAGAAAGGATTCTACAGAAGCTTTTCATAATAGGTATTTGGTGGTTGTGCCACTGAAGTGTTTTATGTAACTCTATATTTTGTGGGTTAGTAGTGCCTTGAACTGATTGTAAAAGCATTTTTGGATAACATATGTTAATGGAAATGGTTTTGCTTTTGGATTTATATCTACCTTAATGATTGGAATTTAATTTTCTTCGCGGTTTGCTCTGGATTACTCCTTTATATGTGTTGAGCCACTCCCACCTGAGTGGCGTTCTCCACCTCATGTCGCGATCCCGCACTCTATCGCCCTCCGATATGTATGGGATGGAGCCAAGGGTTATAGTTGTGACAATTTATGGTATCAAAGCAGTCAAGATATGATTTTTGGCCTAGGAAGTTTTATAAGTATCTTTAGGATAGTTCTTTGATAGGCTAGTAACTGGGTGCTTGTGTTTTAGGTAGAAGGTGTCAAGGACTCGTGCCAACAATGCGAGTTCCAGCAATGAGAACACCGAGGCCCATGGTGAATTCTTTAGAACTCTTGGGGCCATGACACAATGATGAAGGAATCGATGCTGGCCCCTTCTACCCCTACCCCTGATCAGAGTGATAATGGTTTGATAGAAAGATTCAGGAGGCTGGCACCTTTGACTTTAGTGGTGCATCGGGGAGTGGAAAAAACAGAGAGATGGAGAAGATAGGTGGAGAAAATATTTGAAGTCTTAAACTGTATAGATGAACAAATAGTGAGGTTGGGTACTTTCTTGGTTGAAGGAGAGGCTGAGCATTGGTGGAGCTCAATAAAGAAATCTTGGGAGAGGTCAGGAATTATAACCACTTGGGAGAACATCTTGGAAGAATTTTATGAGAAACATTTTCCTGACTCGGTGAGATAAAGAAAAGAAGTGGAGTTTATAGAGCTACAACAAGGAAGCATGTCCGTGGAATAGTATGCAGCAAAGTTTGGTGAGCTTTCGAGGCTCGCACCACACATTATTGACATAGAAGCGCGAAAAGCTCGCAAATTTGTGAGGGACCTTCGGCCTGATATGAGGGGAAGGATCATTTCAACTAACCTCAAGACCTTCTCCCCACTGGTGGATCTCGCCTTGAAAGTAGAGAGCGATTGCGAAGAATTTCGCTTGAGGAAAGAAGGGAGATTGGGGGCCGTGCAGCCTGAGAACTTTAAGAAGAAAGCCCGCCCACCTCCAAGGAGAGAATTTAGAGGTAGGAGTGATCAGGGCGGTGTCAAGATTCAGAGGACTTTCTCGGAATATGTAAGGGGTAATCGGTGCACAGTCTGCCCTCACTATGGTCTGAGTAACCATACGGCAGCATAATGCTTGAAGAAGACCAGGGCCTGTTTCTAGTGTGGCAAGCCAGGCCACCTAGTTAAAGACTGCCCAGTCAAAGGACCAGAGGACCAACTAAGGACTCAAGGTCGGGTGTTCGCTCTGACAGAGCAATAGGCTAAGGCGTTGACCTCTATAATTCGAGGTGCGCTTTCTTTTTGTGGACTTAAAGCAGTAATTTTAATATCCTCGATCTTCCCATTCGTTTGTTGCACCACACTTTGCATGCCACTTGAATGCTAAACCTGCACAACTTGATTGGACTTTGGTAGTAAGCACACCTATGAGAGGATCTATTGAAACTGACATAGTAGTATAAATATTGTGGGGTTGTGCTTAAGGGGCAGATGTTACCTACAGACCTGATACTCCTAGACATCCAAGACTTTGATATTATCTTGAGTATGGACTGGTTATCCACCCACTATGCCACAGTAAACTGCCATGACAAGACTGTAAATTTTAAACACCTGAACCAACCTGAACTGAGTTTTATTGGTATCAAAGATGTTTCCCCTCTCTACACATCATTTCAGCCCTTCGAGCTTCCCTCTTTGGCCAAGAGATGTATGGGATACTTGACTTATGTAGTAGAAAATCGGGATGTCCAGTCCAAGTTAGAAGAGATGCCGGTAGTGAGAGAATACCCAGAGGTCTTCCCTGAAGAGTTAACCTCTTTTCCCCCAGTAAGGGAGATAGAGTTTGAAATAGAAGTAGCCCCTGGTACTGATCCAACTTCTAAAGCTCTTTACAGGATGGCCTCAGCTGAGTTAAAGGAACTAAAGGATTAATTACAAGAATTATTAAATAAAGGGTTCATCCGGCCTAGTGTATCACCATGAGGCGTACCAGTTCTGTTTGTAAATAAGAAAGATGGGTCTTTGAGGCTATGCATTGATTATATATAGCTGAATCAGGTTACGGTGAAGAATAAATACCCCTTACCCAGAATTGATGACTTATTTGATCAAGTTCAATGGGCCCAAGTATTTTTTAAGATTGACCTCTGGTCAGGCTATCATCAACTGCGGGTTAGGAAAGATGATGTTTTCAAGAGAGCATTCAGGACTCGGTATGGTCATTATGAATTTCTGGTAATGCCATTTGGATTAACCAATGCCCAAGCTGCCTTTATGGACTTAATGAACCAAGATTTAAGACCCTTCCTGGATGATTTCGTGGTGGTTTTCATTGATGACATTCTAGTGTATTTGAAGAGTATGAACGAGCATGAACAACATCTAAGAATGGTCCTCCAAACCTTAAAGTGTGAAAAGCTGTATGCCAAGTTGAGTAAGAGTGAATTCTGGCTCCTAGGCAAGGCTTTCCTCGGGCATATTGTTTCTAACGACGGGGTTGCAGTTGACCCTTGTAAAATCGAGGCTGTACTTAAGTGGGGAAAACCAATGAACGTATTTGAATTCCGCAGTTTATTGGGACTGGCGAGTTACTATAGACGTTTTGTAGAAGGTTCTCAAAGATAGCCCTTCTAACCCGGAAGGAAGTAAAGTTTGTATGGTCAGAGGCTTGTGAGGAAAGTTTTCAAGAATTAAAAAAGAGACTGACTACGGCCTCGATACTGACTTTGCTTGAGGGGAATGAATATTTTGTAGTATACACTGATTCCTCGCACAAAGAGCTTGGAAGTGTGTAAATGCAGCGGGGAAAGGTCATAGCTTATGCCTCCAGGCAGATAAAGCCGTATGAGCAAAACTATCCCAACCATGATTTGGAACTGGCAACTGTGGTTTCGCCTTGAAAATTTGAAGGCACTATCTCTATGTGACCCAATTTAAAGTATTTACCAACCATAAGAGCCTTAAGTACTTATTTTCTTAGAAAGAATTGAACATGAGGAAAAGAAGATGGATGGACCTACTGAATGATTATGACTGCACCATTAACTATCACCTGGGTAAGACAAATATCGTGGCAGACGCCTTGGGTAGGAAGCTCGTGGTGTCAATGGCTCACATGATGGTCTGAGAGATGAAATTATTAGAGGATGCATTAGAATGGCACCCAACTCTACCCCTTAGAGATGAGGTGGGAACAATTTCATGTATAAGGGTGGAGCTCCAACTCTTTCAGCAGATCCGAGTGACACAAAAGGAAGATCCTCAGTTCATGAAAATTCTTGAGGAAAGGAAGTTGGAAGGAAAGGAGGATTTCGCTGTGGGCAGTGATGGAATATTAAGATTTAGGGGTTGGGTATGTGTTCTTAATGACGAGAATGTAAAAAAGGCTATCTTGGAAGAAGCACACCACTCCCGTTATACAGTGCATCCAGGGAGTATGAAAATGTTTCAGGATATGAAGAGGTCTTCTGGTGGAGTAATATGAAGAGAGAAGTAGCACACTTTGTTTCCAAGTGCTTGACCTGTCAGCAAGTGAAGGCTGAACATCAGAAACCTGCTGGACTATTACAGCCCTTATCCATGCTAGAATGGAAGTGGGAACACATCACCATGGACTTTGTGTCTGGCCTACCTAGATCGGGGCCTTGGACACGATAGCATTTGGGTCACTGTGGAGCGATTAAATAAAGCTGGTCATTTCTTAGACGTCCGCACCACTTATACTCTGCATAGATTGGCCCATCTATACATCAAAGAGATTGTAAGACGTCATGGAGTACCTGTTAGCATTGTGTCTGACAGGGACCCTAGATTCGTTTCAAGGTTTTGAAACAGCTTGCAGTCAGCTTTAGGAACCAAGCTCACTTTTAGTACTGCTTTCCATCCTCAGACAGATGGACAGTTGAAAAGGACTATTCAGACCCTGGAAGATATGTTAAGGGTCTGTATTACAAATTTCAAGGGAAACTAAGATGGTCATCTGCCTCTGATAGAGTTTGCATATAACAACAGTTTCCAAGTTAGTATTCAAATGGCACCTTTTGAGGCACTGTATGGGAGGAGGTGAAGATCACCCATATGATGGGATGAGGTTAGTGAAAGGAGACTGTTAGGGCCAGAGATTGTTCAGATAACATAAAAAAATATTGCTTTAATTAGAGAAAGGCTCAAAATAGCTCAGAGTCGAAAAAAGAGTTATGCTTTAATCGAAGAAGAGTTCTTAAATTTAAAGTAGGTGATCAAGTATTTTTGAAAGTAGCGCCAACTAAGAACATTATGAGGTTTGACAAGAAAGGGAAACTGAGTCCACAATTTATTGGACCCTTTGAAATTTTAGAAAGGATTGGAGTCGTGGCATACCTACTGTCCCTTCCGCCCGAGTTGGCCAATATTCATGGCGTTTTTCATGCGTTGCTATTAAGGAAGTATCATCTTGACCCGTCCCATGTTTTAAAGTATAAACCGATCTCGATCAGGGAAAATATATCTTATGTTGAACAACCAATTGAGATTTTGGATAGGAGGGTTCAGATTTTGCACAATAAAGAGATTCCCTTGGTCCGGGTTTTATGGTAGTATAATTCACAAGAATAATCAACATGGAAACGAGAAGATGAAATCTAGAACAAAAACGCCCATCTATTTAATTAACTAAATTACGATTTTGAGGGTTTTTTTTTTTTTTGCTACCCTTATTGGGGGTGGTTTTCTTTTAATGTAGGTCTTACAATTTAACCACTTGTGAACCCTTTGGTGGATCCTATGTGAGCGTATCGGCTCGACCTAACTTGAATCTTCGGGACAAGGAATCATCAAGTATTTCTTTATCTTCCAACCTTTGTTCTTGTGTTGCAATTCAAGGAGAGTTCTCTGGAGTTTCGAGTGAAACATATTCTTGAAAATACAGGATATTGTCCTTGGGTGTTCAGAATCTCTTTGGATTTCCTATTTCGTTCCTCCACCACTCACCTTTCGAAGTTGTAGATGATCTAGGTCCTTAACAAATATCTATTGGGCTAATGCTTATTGATTTTCTATTAACAACACTTTGACTCAGGGGGAGGAAGAGAAGATGTTTAGAGAGAAGAGACTTCAGAGAGCAGAAGGAAGGAGATAACTTCTTCTTTTTCATCGCTCCGGTGTCCCTTTCGAGTGTTTAGCCCAGTAGCCGTTTTTTCAATGCTTGGGGTTCCTTTCGAATTTTCAGCCCAGCAGATTTTTT
Organism: Amborella trichopoda; assembly: GCF_054954075.1. Taxonomy (NCBI): domain Eukaryota; kingdom Viridiplantae; phylum Streptophyta; class Magnoliopsida; order Amborellales; family Amborellaceae; genus Amborella; species Amborella trichopoda. Next base: position 32,444,543 of record NC_142340.1, read on the forward strand.
TTTTTCGCTCTGGGGTCCCTTTTGGGTGTTCAGCCTGATAGCCTTTTTTCCAACGCTTGGAGTTCCTTTCAGATTTTCAACTCAGCGGATTTTTTTATTTTTTATTTTGAAGAAGAGAACAATGACAAAGGAAGAGGAGGATGAGGGAGAAGAGCCAAAGGTGCCCCTCTTTTTTTTTTTAGTAATTTTCCTTAAGACCATGTAAGAATTCGATCATCTTTCCCTCCTCCAAGTGGCAGGGAGGTTCTAATATCAGTCTTCCTCTGATTTCGTCACGAGATGCATCCTCTTGACATGGTGGTGCTTCGGTTATCAAAATTGTGCTCATGTCGTTAAGGACTTTTAGAGAGCATGCCTCTTGAGTAGGTAACATGGTCGGATTTCCAATATCCAATTCTTGATCCCAGATTGGTAGATCATTCAAGAAATCTTGTGAAGTTGGCCCGAGTGGGCCCCTTAGAATTTCCAAAGGTTCAAGATCTATCGATTCTAGTGAAGATGCCAAATATTTGGGAATAATTAAATTTGGACTCTTTTCTTCTCCATCGTCTATAACTGGGTTCACCTTGAGAGGTGACTCGGTTAAATCTTCTAAGCTTGGCTCCTCATACCATGTTGGTGAGTTGGCAAAGAAGTGTAGTGAAGGTGGCTCAGGTAGGCCCCTTAGAATTTTCAAAGGTTCGACTTCTTTTGATATTTGGGGTGTTGCCCCTTGTTTGGAAGCGTAATGAGAGATTTCGAGGTGTTGACCCCTTGTTTGGAAGGTAAGCTATGTGAATTATGGATTTGGGTTTACTAGGTTAAGTGTGGTCCTAAGGTTTCAAAAAGCCACATACTTTTCCATATTTAAAATGGGGTGTTTATAATTATGCGCACAACGTTACGTTCACATCGTTACTCGCATGATACTACTCGCCTAGCATTATGCACGTGGCGTTACACGCATGGTACTACTCGCGTGCGACGTTACATGTGCTGCGCTACACACATGCAGTTTCGCAGACGAAGATGTTCATGCAATATCACGCTGACGGTGATACTCAAACACAAGAGGCAATGCACATGTAGTTACATGTAAACGACAATACTCAAACACAAGCGGTAATGCCCATGAAGGAGGCACAATGGTTGGAATTTACAATGACCGTGAGCGGGGACATGTCTCACGTTTTAGGCCATATCTTTTGATCCATGTGATATTTTCCTCAAAAAGAAAACTTTAATTAGACATGTGTATCTTTCATTTAAACCGATTTGAGCCCATTTGGGTGTCGTTTGGTCAGCGAAAGGCATGAGGGAAGAGCCCACACAGTTGCTGGAAAGTCTCCTTCCCTCAAACATTAACATGTCATCACCATATTATACCCCATTTTATAAATCAACTTAAATAATAATTTTTGTCTTAATCGCATCAAGTAAACTTGTAAGTTGGGCAAGGAAATAACTCTATGATTTTCCCACAGTTCACATGCCATGTTCAACATTCATTCTACTTCATTTATCTTCCATTATACATTAATTCGTTCTATCATACGTAACGTGAAATCCACTACTTAGTTACGACGCCCTTAAGCTTCCTTGCGCAAGTCGCTCCTTACTTTCCCCATGGCAGCTTCTCCTTTGATCCCTACGCATAGGTCACCCATCTCTCCTCGCACTAGTGGGTAGTTCCCCAACGGCAGCAACACAAGAGAAAGTTTGAGGGGAAAGAAAGGGAAGCACAACGCTAAGGGCAAGGATAGGCATGATTTAAAGGCGGATGGGTTAGTGAGATCCACTGTGGCTGACGTCGCTATTTGAACATATTTTTTAGCACCTTGGTCCCTGATAGGAAGCAGGTCAATAAAGCCTACAAAACAGTGGAAATTCCTGAAAGTCTCAAAATGGCCCCAAAATTGGTCAAGATCTTGATCAGCACTTCAAAAATCCACTTGCCAAGTTTCATCACGATAAGACATGTCTAAGGCAGTGAACACAAAAGAATAATTTCAGCGAAATCGGTCACTAGTGCCCTGAAATGGACCCTATAACTAGAGCCATATGTTTGCATTGTCAAACAGCTATGGGACCACTGCCATTAGATCCAGCATGGTCGAAAACCCCTATGGGTCAAGTTTCAGCTTAATCGGGCATTCCAAGACAAAGTTATGAGCAAAAGACTAAAAAGGGTAGGCCAGACACTTTTCTCGTGTGGTCTCACTGCACCAAAACACCATTAAAGGTGGCTGTTTTTATAGTCACGAGTAGTCACTTTTGGGGCCTATATCTCACTCATTCCAACTCAGAATTCTCAAATTTAGTGAGCGTGTTCGTCTCATCAAGATGAGTAATTCGATATGTGATACGCCCCGTGACTACGCCCGAGCAAAGAGAATAACTAAATGAAAGTCGCTAATCCGTGAAGGAAGTTGCAGAAAATTCAGCAGTAGCACGCCTTGTTCGAGAAGCCAAATCACGATGCTCGCATACCCGATCGGCATGAAACCAATTGCATTATGTGTGTGATGTTCAAGGGTATCTCTGGTTCGATTCTCATGTATGATGAACGGTCCGATCCTGCTGTAAATTTCGACCGTCGGATTTTAAGAGTCCGTTCAAGACAACAAAATCTTTATCCGGACACAAAATCAAGCTACATTTGTTGTAACATGATCATGATGGCATGCTCAGTGTGATTCAATGAAGAAGTCACAAAGAAACATCAAGGAACAAGCACACAATCCGAAGTTTTCAAGATTCATCCAAATTCAAGTTTCATGATCATGGCTCAAAAACATGATTTATGGCTCAAAGTTGGTATCAAAATGATCGCCATGCCGAGCTCTACAAGAAAACAATAATATTTCGATCAAACGGGCATCAAAACAACCGTGGGTCAGTCAGGAAGATCACGCATGTTCTCGGGCAGCAGCATGGACTGTTCTGAAATTCTACACATTGTTAGGCAGAGGCAAAACAATCCTTTTGCACTCATTTTAGAATTTCTTTAAATTCAATTAAATTGTAATTATCTTCAATTCTAGGCAGTTTTTGGGCATACACCCACGTTTTAGCCCAATTCTATATAAACATGCAATGCCTCACTGTACAAAGGATGGATCCATTCTTCTTGGATTAATTAATAAAATTCTGAATTTTGCCTAAGCTGTGGGTATGTCTTGAAGAGAGAGAGAGAAGAGAGAAGAAAAGAGCTGGTACCTTTGGGCAGGTAACTTTCTCTCTCCTCCCCTATTTGTCTCTCCCCCCTCTTTGTATCTCCTGGCATCTTTCTCGCTCCTCCCCTCTTTCTCTCTCCTCCCCTCTTTCTCATCTCTATCTCTATCTCTCTTCTTCTCGTTTTTGTCTCTTTCTCTCACTTCTTCTCATCTTTTCTCTCTCCTTCTTTTCTGTCACAGTTGGTGAAGCCTAACGTTGGTTGAATTTCTCTCTCCTTCTCTTTTATTACAATCGATGAAGGCGAGTGCCAGTTGGATTTTTCTCTCTCCTCTTTTTTCACAGTCGTCAAAGCTTAGCACTTGTTGAATTTCTCTCTCCTTCTCTTCTGTCACAGTCGGTGAAGCCTAGCGTTAGTTGGATTTCTCTCTCCTTTTCTTCTGTCATAATCGATGCAGCCTAGCGTCGGTTGGATTTCTCTCTCCTTCTCTTCTGTCACAGTTGACGAAGCCTAGCATCGATTAGATTTCTCTCTCCTTCTCTTCTGTCACAGTCGGTGAAGCCTAGCGTCGACTGCATTTTCTCTCTCTTCTTCTGACACAGTCGGTGAAGCTTAACACCGATTGCATTTTCTCTCTTCTTCTAACATAGTAGGTGATGCCTAATGCCGATTGCATTTTCTCTCTCTTCTTCTGGCACAATCGGTGAAGCCTAACGCCGGCTGCGTCTTCTTTCTCTTCTCCTCTGTATAAACACAGTTGGTGAAGCCTAGTGTCGACTGTGTTTTCTCTCTCTTCTTTTTAACACAGTCGGTAATGCCTTGCACCGACTGCATCTTCCTTCTCTCCCTCTCTCTTTTATTCTCTCACCTTTCATACTCTTCTCTTCCCTTTTTCATTCTATTCCCTTCTTCTCTTATGTCATTCCTTATTCTTTCTTCATAACCATCATTATGTTATTCTTTCATTCGACTAAGAGGGATTGAGGTTAGCCTCTCATGGTAGTCTTGTCATCTAGATGTACTGTTGTTGTGCCAGGATTACTTGGCCCGCTTTATTGCCATGACAAACTAACCATCGTGCCTAGCTAATTAGTACTGGTAATGACGTCTAGTAGCAATCCTATGAGCTGGTCTTAGTTACCAAGCATGTTTTGTTACCACGTCAGGCCAATTATTCACCAGCTTGGTCACCGCGCTGATCCTCCCACTCTGTCAAATTTTTCTCTCCCCCATTTTTCTTCTCTTATTTTTGTCTTCGTCTTTTTGAATACGCATGTTTGTGTACGTTCATCAAAGAGGAAAAGGATGAGGTTTGACCCACTATCCTTTAACCTTTGCCAAATGTGTATGATTGCAGAAAACAGAAGAATACGAGCCAAGGGAGGCAATTCTAAACCAGTTTTATTACTTAGGGGCTTTCTTCGTGATCTAAGAGGGCGCCCACGCGAGCCAGCCTGAGTAAGTCCTGAACCCACGTTAAATTCCTCTCTCACTGGTTGGTAATACCTGCCCCCGTTCTCAAATGAGGTTCCCGAGAGAGCGATCTCAAAAACATCCTAGGTATTCCCTCAAAACCTAAAAGGCGTGCCGCTCGATCCCCAAAGGATCAAGAGGGTGAGACCGAGGCGCCTAACCAGCTTGGCGATTCCACTGGGGACTTACTACTCCTTAGTCGGATCGTTCTTGTTTGGCTAGTCTCTTCTTTTATTATTTGCTTTCATTATCTTCTCACATTTTATTGCGAGTTCAGTAACCCATTTATTCGGATCAGGGATTTTTTTATCCCCTCATTGGAGAGTGTCCCTAGGGAGCAAGTTCCTTCGACTTCGTTCCCAACCATCCTCTTGAGAAATTACCCCTTGTCTATCTCCCAGGTCTTGACCTGGACCGGTGTGAGGTGGGACTTAAAGGTCACTCACTCCCCAGTTCCTCGCGTTGGTGGAAACTCCACCAAGGCGCCCTACATCGGCAACACTTCTGTTGCCCCACATAGCATGCACCCAGCCTTCGACAAGTCACTTGCCGGTCATATTCCTGAGGTATGAAAGGCTGCCCATTCCCTTTTTGCAAAAGGAAAACAAGCTGCCATTGTTTCTGTGGGTCGCCATAAGGCTACCCCCCATATTTCTGTAGCATTGGTCACTATCCCTTGAGGCTCAACACATCAAGGCAGAAACCCCACGGTCTCCACCCGTCACACACACCACAAAGCTCCTGAGTCACCCACTCAAGCCACATTTCGGGGCAACCCTTGTGCTACCCCGAGTCCGTGTTCAAGATCGAACCTTGTAAGGCTAGGTCCTGCGCACGCTACTCATAAGCATCCCACCACTTGGGACAACACTATTGTTACGCAAACCTGAGTGCACAGGAGATGACCCCCTCATCCTCCTACTCTGCACACACAAACGCACCCCGTAAGGGGTAAGCCTACACCTGTTCTCTTACAGACACCTGCTCATAGTTCTTGGCCTCCTAAGGCCAGATCACTTGCATGAGCCCAGGCTGACCCCCAAGTCTCTCTTAATCCTTCTTCAAGGGCCGCACATGTGTCGCCATCATAGGCATCCCCTTGCTCTAGAAACAACGGCTGACGAGATACTTCTTCTTCAACAATTCGTTGAGACCCTTGATGGCCCAGTATTTCAATGGTATGCCCGACTTCCTCCAAACTCAGTGCATACATGGAAAGAGATGGAGAAACTATCATATCAATGCTTCTATGAGGTCGAGAGAGAGGTTTAAACCATCGAACTTCTCACCCTGACTCAAGACCTTGATGAGCCGTCAATCAGTTCATATCAAGATGGAGAAATTTGACTTCCCGCCATCCTAATCCTATGCCTTAGAAGAAAGTAGTCAAAACTTGCGTGTGGAGCATGCGACCCCAGATCGCTCTACATGTCGAGGCTTTTAATCTGACCTCCATGTCTGAGTCTATCTCTAAATCAGTTCGCATAGAAAGCTTATCACGCCACCACAGTGGGACACGACAATCATCTACAAGCTCAACAAACAATCGGGGCAATGGTAGCTTTAGAAATAACACACGGTGCAGCCAACAGAAAGGGTAATCAGTGCAGCCGTCATGGATACTGATTCAAAGAAGACTCCCTCCCAAACTTTAGACCTCTCTAAAGGGATAAGCGCGGCAAAGGTAACATCCCAGGCTGGAAAGCATCAACAGTCGTACAATTGGGTACCCCCACCAGCCAACCATGATCAGGGTGATGATTTCACCAGGCATAGGAACAAGGATATCCCTTCGAGAAGGACTGGGTCCCTGCGCTGTTCTAGTTATTATTGAAACATAATATGATACAGCTTCTAGAAGACAAGCTCCCTTAGCAACGTGGCCTTGACACTCGGGTGAATTATTGCGCCTACCATTGGCAGATCAATCATCCCACATATGACTACTACACGATGAAGGATATTATCGAGGTCCTGATCCAGAAGGATCAGATAAATCTTGAAGACTTAAAGAAGGCCTTTGGGGTAGCCGAGGCCTCCCATGCCGTAACCATCCAAGAAGAAAACGAAGTGCCTTCCATCCTTTATGCCTTCTTCATTATAATGCTTTAGGAAGGCATAATCACACTGAAGCAGGCAAGACAACCCCATCACCTTACTAAGGGGACTGAAGATCGTTGGTGTCCGTATCATCAGATAAGAGGCCTTACCTGTCATAATGCACAAGTTTCCTTGATATATTCTTAAAGAAAATACAGTAGTGTTAGGAGTTTTACAATCTCCCCATAAGTGACCCAAAGTCATTCCTCTATCGGGACAAGAAGATCTCACAAAGTAAGACCTTCCAATCAATGACTCGAACTTCGCCGAAACCTCGACTTCCCAGCCATGGATAACATACCATGGACGAAGCAGACTCAAGTCTTTAAGGTGAGAAGAAGTTCGTCAAGCTAAAGCTGTTTACAAGCCCAGCGTGACGAATCAAACATCACCTCAGAACATCATAAAGAGACGTGCACCAAGGGATGCTCACCGTAGAAACAAGACCGCTCAACCACCAGTTGAGCAGGAATTTCTCAGGCCCCTTCCTCCACTGCCAACTTTACTGGTCTTCGTCCTTGGCACGATCCTTCTTCCTTCTTCATCCTGTCAAGAAGACGTTCCCATGCCATCTCCCACCCAGCATATGTCCAATAAGGGTGACTACGTTAAAAGCACTCCCCAATGGTCTAAATAAGGGAAAGGCCTAAAAGACTCCCTGCACCCGTCTAACCCTGATGATAACGTAAAGAGCTGTCCAGATCGGTCTGATGAGTGGAACAACCTTAAAAGTCCCCCACCCTCTAACACTTCTCCTTCTTCTTCTCCTGCTTCTCATTCTCCCTCTTCTACGTCTCTTGCAAGTACAACCTTTATATGCCTCGACTTTGAAGCTCTCGATTGAAAATTTGAAAGAATCAATATAAGCAGAATGCAATGAAAATGATTGAGAAAGACTCTGACACAGGCAGCAGGATTCCTAACATTTGCTTATGCTTTGGCTAGCAGAGCCACCTTCATCAAAGAAGCACAAGAAGTCGAAGCCAAAGAAACCCCAGTGGCCCTCAGAGCCTGACTTTGAGCAGAGGCTGAGAGAATCAAATGGTCAAATCTCCTACTCTCAGGGAGCTTTCCACATGGTGCAAATTTCAAGAGCAATCTCAGATCAAGAAGGACGTTGCAGCCTCCACAGCAGAAGTCAAGCGCCTTGAAGTTCACCAGTCTGCCACTGCCCTCTAATCCAAAGACTAGTCTACCTATCTTACAGCTCCATGGGCTCCTTGTTTTAATGTATTTTTTAGCACCTTAGTCCCTGATAGGAAGTAGGTCAATAAAGCCTACAAACCAATGGAGATTCCCGACAGTCTCAGAATGGCCCCAGAATTAGTCAAGATCTTCATCAACACTTCAAAAGACCACCTGCCAAGTTTCATCACTATCATAAATGTCCAAGGCAGTAAATACAAAGAAACAATTTCAGTGAAATCGGTCTCCAACACCTTGAAATGGACCCTATAACTATTGCCATACTTTTGGTGCATCAAACAGCTTTGAGACCACTGCCATTAGATTCAGAATGGTCGAAAACCCCTATGGGTCATGTTTCGTCTTAATCAGGCACTCCAAGGCAAAGTTATGAGTAAAATACTGAAAAGGGGTAGGTCGCACGCTATTCCCGTGCGGCCTCACTCCATCAAAATACCATTAAAGGTGGTTGTTTTTACAATCATAGGCAGTCACTTTTGAGGCCTATATCTCACTAGTTCCAAGTCGGATTGCTCTCAAAGTTGGTGAGCGTGTTCGTCTCATCAAGACGAACAATTCGATATGTTGTACGCTCCGTGACGACGCATAAGTAGAAAATTCAACAGCAGCACACCTCGTTCGAGCAACCAGATCATGACACTCGTACACCTGATCAACACAAAACCAATTGCATTATGTGTGTGAGGTCTAAGGCTATCTCTGGTCCAAACCTTGCGTACGATGAACGATTGGATTTCACACACGAAGGCGTCAAAGCTATTATAAATTTTGACCATCGGATTTCAAGATTACGGTAAAAAAAAACTCAGGACACCAAGATCTTCATTCTGACAGGAAATCAAGCTACGTTTGTTGCAACATGATTGTGACGGCATGCTCAATGTGATTCAATGAAGAAGTCATGAAGAAACTTTAAGGAACGAGCACACAATCGATCTGAAGTTTTCAAGATTCATCCAAAATTCAAGTCTCATGATCATGGCTCAAAAGCATGATTCATGGCTCGAAGTTGGTATCAAAATGATCGTCATGCCGAGCCCTACGAGAAAACAATAATCTTTTGATCAAACAGGCATCATAGCATCCCCGGGTTAGCCATGGAAGATGACGCAAGTTCTTGGGCAGCAGTATGGACTATTCTAGAATTCCACACATTGTTAGACAAGGGCAAAACAATCCCTTTGCACCCATTTTCAGAATTTTTTAAAATTCAATTAAATTGTAATTATCTTCAATCTAGCTAGTTTTTGGGCATACACCCATGTTTTAACCCAATTCTATGTAAACAGGCAATGCCTCGTTGTACAAACGACAAATGCATTCTTCTTGAATCAATCAATAAAATTATGATTTTTTCTTAAGCTTTTGGGTACATCTTGAAGAGAGAGAGGAGAGAGAAGAAAATGGTCGATACCCTTTGAGCAAGTAGCTTTCTCTCTCCCCCCCTTGCTCTCTCTTATCACCTCTTTCTCTCTCCTCCCCTCATTCTCTCTTCTCCCCTCTTCCTCTCTCCTCCCCTCTATCTATCTCCTCCCCTCTTTCTTTCTCTTTCCCCTCAGTCTCATCTCTATCTCTTTCTCTCTCCTACCCTGTTTCTTATTTCTATCTCTATCTCTCTTCTTTTCATCTCTATCTCTTTCTCTTCTGAAGCTAGTCGGCGAAGCTTAACGTCAGCTAGATTTCTCGTCCCTTCTCTTCTTCTGAAGCCAGTAGGCAAAGCCTAGCACCGACTGGATTTCTCTCTCTTATCTTCTTTTGAAGCCAGTCGGGGAAGCCTAGCGCCAGTTGGATTTCTCGTCTCTTCTATTCTTCCGAAGCCAATCGGTGAACCTAGCGCCAATTGGATTTTTCTCCTTCTCTTCTATCACAGTCGATGCAGTCTAGCGCCGGCTGGATTTCTCTCTCCTTCTCTTCTATCACAGTCGGTGAAGCCTAGCACAAGTTGGATTTCTCTCCCTTTTCTTCTGTCACAGTCGTCGAAGCTTAGTGCCGATTGGATTTTTCTCTCTTCTTTTTCATCACAGTTAGCGAACCCTAGCACCAGCTCAATCTCTTTCTCTTGCTTCTCTTCCATCACAACTGGCACAAGCCTAGCACCGGGTGAGTCTCTCCCTTTCTCTTCTTCTGACATAGTCAACGAAGCCTAGCACCGACTACATTTTCTCTCTCTTCTTCAAGCACAGTCAGTGAAGCCTAGCATCGACTGCATCTTCTCTCTCCTCTTCTCTGTATAACATAATCGAAAGCCTAATGCCGACTGCATCTTCTCTCTCCTCTTTTATATTAACACATTCAGTGAAGCCTAGTGCCAACTGTATTTTCTCTCTCTTCCTTTCAATACAGTCAGCAATGCCTAGCATCGACTGCATCTTCCGTCTCTCTCTCTCTCTTTTATTCTCTCATCTTTCATACTCTACTCTTCCCTTCTTCTCCCTCCCTCCTTTTGTTCCCTTCTTCTCCTACTTTATTCTTTCCGCATAACTATCATCCTGATTTTCGGGATTGAGGTTGGCCTCTCATTGTAGTCATGTCGTCTAGCCGTAATGTTGTGCCAAGATTACTTGGCCCACTTTATTGCCACGACAGACTAACCATTGTGCTTAGTTGGTTGGTACTGGTAATGACTTCCAACGGTAATCCTATGAGCTGGTCTTAGTTGTTGAGCCCTTTTTACTACTACGTCTGGCCAATTATTCACCAGCTTAGTCACCGCTCTGATCTTCTCGCTCATTCGAATTCTTCTCTCCTCCGTATTTTTTTTGTTGTCTCTTATTGAATGTGCATGCTTGTGTATGTTCATCAAAGAGGAAAAGGGTGAGGTCTAACCCACTCGTCTTATAACATTTTCCATATGTGTGTGATTGCAAAAAACAAGAAGAATACAAGCCAAGGGAGGCGTTTCCAAATCAGTTTTTATTATTGGGGGGCTTTCTTCGTGATCCAAGAGGGCCCCCACGCGAATCAGCCTGAGTAAGTCTTGAACTCACCTTAAATTCCTCTTTCATCGGTTGGTAACACCTGACCCATTCTCGAACGAGGTTCCCGAGAGAACGATCTCAAAAACGTCCCTAAGACGCGTACCGCCCGATCCCTAAAAGGATTCGGAAGGTGAGATCGAGGCACCTAACCAGCTTGACGACTCCACTGGAGACTCACAACCCCTTAGTCAGATCGTTGTTATTTGGCTAGTTTCTTCTTTTATTATCTGCATTCATTATTTCTCCACATTTTATTTATGGCTTGCGGGTTCTTTAACCCATTTATCTGGATCGAGGATTTTCTTATCCCCGCATTCGAGAGTGTCCCTTGGGAATAAGTTCCTTCGACTTTGTTCTCGACCATCCTCTTGTGGAAAGACCCCTTGTATAGCTCCTAGGTCGATGTGAGGTGGGACTTGAAGGTCCCTCTCTCCCTAACTCTTCGCTCTGATGGAAGTCCACTAAGACGCCCTGCATCTGCCACACTTATGTCGCCCCACAAAGCATGCACTGAGGCTCAATACATCGAGGCAAAAACCCCATGATCTCCACCCCTCACAAACACCACAAGGCTCGTGGGTTACCCACTCAAGTCACACCTCAAGGAAACCCTTCTGTTACCTCGAGCCGTGTCTAATATAGAACCTCCAAGGTCAAGTCTTGTGCATGTTGATCCCATGGATCCCACCCCTCGGGAAAACGCCATTATTATGGCAACCGGAGTACACAGGAGACGACCCTCTCGTCCTCTTCCTCTGCACACACAAGCACACTATGTAAGGGGCAGGCGTACACCTGTTCTCTTACAGACACCTGCTCGTAGTTCTTGGCCTCTTAAGGCCAGATCACTTAAAGGAGCCCGGGCTGACCCCCAGGTCTCCCGTAATCCTTCTTCAAGAGGTGCACACGCGTCGACATCACAGACGTCCCCTCACCCTAGACTCGGGCCTTCGCATGACTCAATCCTGCTCCGACCCACTCCTGCTTAACCCAGTAAGCACCTTCAGCCATGGCACTCGAAGGTTTTCCCCAAGAGTACCATCCTGAACCAGCCTTGTCACTTTGGTCGTGTCTCTGGAGTTCACAAGAGAACTCATGGTATTGACCTGATGGAAGATCGAGTCCTTCATCCTCCCCGGCCCAAGATGACTCTAGTTTCTAGTCGTCACCCATTGCCACACTTGATGGAGACAGCTATCTCCTATACAAGAAGAGCTGAATAGCCGCGACCTAGATCACAGGTTTGGCTCGAAGTCCATCAAAACCTAAGGGCTAAACGTGATAGAGGTCTGCAAAACTTGACTAGGGAGGTGACCAAGGCAGTCAAAACAACCAATTCTAACAACCCTCTTGACCTAAACCCTTTCTACCCCCTTCAGACAATGAAGCTTGAAGAAGAGCTCCATGAGCCCTGTGTTGTGGTCATTGTCGTAGAAGAAGACCTAGCCACTCAGCAGCACAGTCCCAAGACCATCGAGAACCTGTCCAAACGTGATCAGCATGCAAGAGTCGAATGACCCGTCATGTTTGCAAGCCCTCAGTTCCCACTCACGTTGACCTCCATCGAGAAACAGTTAGCGTAATAGTTGTAAGCGAGCCCGGTGATGCGCAGGAACATCGCATGAACAAGTTTGAGGATATGGCACGTGCGATGATGGAAAAGATCGATCGTATCGATGTCGCATGTCAGTCGGCTAACCATGAGGTCAATTCCCATCACTCAGATGGTGCACCTCCCCGGCAGTCCCTTCCTTCTACCTCACAGGACAATTCTATCCCTCATTTAGTCTCTCAGACAGATATTGACGCTATGGTCACCCATAGCCTAAAGAACAGACAAATACCGGGGATACAAGATGCCACACCTTATCAAAGGCCATACCCCTCCTATATTGATCAGGTCCCATTTCCCTCAGATTATAAGAAAGGGAAGTTTCCTTTATTCAACGAAACCATGTCCCCAAACCAACATATTGCCCACTTCCAGGCAGCATGCTGAGAAACAACGGTTGACGGGAGACTTCTTCTCCGACAGTTTGTTGAGTCCCTCGATGACCCAACATTCCAATGGTATTCCTGACTTCTCCAAACTCAGTCCATATATGGGAGGAGATGGAGAAACTGTTCTATCATCTCTTCTATGAGGTCGAGAGAGAGGTTCAAACCATTGAACTTCTCACTCTAACTCAAGACCCCGATGAGCCTATGGATCAGTTCATATCAAGATGGAGAAACTTAGCATCCCGCCATTCTAATCCTATGCTTGAGAAGGAAGCAGTCCAAACTTGCGTGTGGAACATGCCACCTGAGATCGCTCAACATGTCGAGACCTCTAATCCGACCTCCATGTCAGAGTTGATCTCTAAATCGGTTCGCATAGAAAGTTTATCATGCCACCATGGTGGGGCATGATAACCATCTACAAATTCAGCAAACTACCGGGGCAGCCAACAGAAAGGTGTAACCAGTGCAGCCGTCATGGTCGCTGATTCAAAGAAGGCTCCCTCCCAAACTTTGGACCTCTCTAAAGGGGTATGTACGTCAAAGGTAAAACCTCAAACTGGCAAGTAACAACAGTCGTACAATCGAGTACTCCCACCAGCCAACCTTGATTGGGGTTATTATTTCACCAGGCATAGGAACAAGGTCTAGCCCTTTGAGAAGGAATGTGTTCCTGCATTGTTCCGGTTGTTATTGGAACAGAATATGATCTAGCTTTCAGAAACCAAGTTTCCCAAGCAACCTGGTCTTGACACTAAGGTGAATTATTGCGCCTACCATCGAAGGATCAATCATCCCACAGATGATTGCTACATGCTGAAGGATATTATCGATGCCCTAATTCAGAAGGGTCAGATAAAGCTTGAAGACTTAAAGAAGGCCTTTGGGGCATCCGAGGCCTCCCATGCCATAACTATCTAAGAGGAAGACGAAATGCCTCATATCCTTTACGCCTTTATTATAATGCTTCAGTAAGGCATAATCACACTAAAGCAGGCAAGACAACCCTGTCGTCTTACTAAGGGGATGAAGATCGTTGCTACCCGTAGCATCAGATAAGAGGCCATTATCTGTTAGAATGTACAAGATTCCTTGATATATTTGCAAAGAAAATGTGGGAGTATCAGGAGTTTTACAATCTCCTTGTTAGTGATCCCCAAATCACTTCTCCATCAAAGCAGGAAGATCACCCAAAGCTGGATCTTCCTATCAATGACTTAGATTCTATAGAACCCTCGATTCCCTAACCATGGATAATATACCATGGCCGAAGTAGAATCAAGTCCTTAAGGGGAGAAGCAGTTCGCTAAGCTAGAGCTGTTCGCCAGGCCGGCGAGACGAATCACATATCACCTCAGAAAACCAGAAAGAGACGGGCACCAAGGGCCACCAGCCGAAGAAATAAGACTGTTGAACCCATAGTCGAGCAGGAATTTCTCAAGCCCTTTCCTTCACTGCCAACTTTACTGGACTTCATCCTTGGTACTATCCTTCTTCCTTCTTCATCCTGCCAAGAAGACGTCCATGTGCCATCTCCAACTCAGCATACGTCCAATGAGGGTGACGATAATAAAAGCACTCCCCAACGGTCTAAGCAAGGGAATGACCTACAAGACCCCTTGCACCTGTCCAACCCTGGTGATGACGTAAAAAGCTACCCAGATCGGTCTGATGTGGGGAATGACCTTAAAAGTCCCTCACCTTCTAACTCTTCTCCTTCTTCTTCTCTTGCTTCTCTTTCTCCTTCTATGTTCCCTATAGGTACAACCTTGATATGCACAAACTTCGAGGCTCTCAATCGAGAATTCGAAGGAATCAATATAAGCTGAACATAGCGAAAATGATTGAGAAAGGCCCTGGCACAGGCAGCAGGATTCCTAACAGTTGTTGATGCCCAGGCAGCTAAATCCATGCTAGAGCCATCTTCTTCAAAGAAGCACAAGAAGTTGAAGCCAAAGAAACTCCAGTGGTCCCCTGAGACTGACTTTGAGCAGAGACTAAGAGAATCAAATGGGAAATGCTCCTATTCTCAAGGAGCTTGCCACATGCTGCAAATTTCAGGAGCAATACTCACCATGGGACAGATAAATCTCAGATCAGGGAGGACGCTACATCCTCCACCGCAGAAGTCAGGTACCTTGAAGTTCCCTAGTATGCCACTGCTCTCTAATACAAAGACTAGTCCGCCTATCTTATCGTATAGCTCTCTGGGTTTCTTCCTAAACCCAATACTTCAAACAATCCACCTATGCTCTAATTCCCTGAGATCCCTTTGATCCCGTACACTCAGTCTCTTCCAAAACCTCAAACTTCTGCCACTCAAACCAAGCTCGCTGTGCGATCAAGTCTACCAACCGGTCAAATCAGTGGCAGGACCAATAACATAAGGCCTAGATCAAGAAAAGGTGAAATATGATGTGATAGGGCGTGTACAAAAACTTCTGGCTCTTCTCAATATCTATGACATCCTCATGATCTCTAGGGATTACCGAATCGCTTTGGTTCAAGCTCTCTCTAACCCAGAAGTGTACGAAACCGGAGTAGAACTTATTGAGGTCAACCAAGAAATTTTAGAAGGATGTATGTCAATCACCTTTTTAGAGGACGATCTGCAGCTGGGGGAAAACTTCCATAATCACCCTCTCTTCGTTACTAGCGAATTACATGCATGCCCCATCAACCGAATTATGTTGGATGGAGGGTCGACAGTCAACCTTATTTTCAAGGAGGATCCTTGCCCTATTAAGGTTCGGGTCCGAAGATCTTACCCCAACCCACGTCACAGTTCGAGGGTTCAACCAATCAGAAGAGAAGCCAACTGACATGGTGCGCCCTCATTTTAAGATCGGTGAGCTGAGCGATTACATCTAGTTTCATGTAATTGACATTGACGCTTCCTACAAGATTCTACTTGGTTAGCCATGGCTCCATGACCAAGGGGTGGTCCCATCAACGTTACACCAATGTTTCAAGTATAGCTGAGATGGGAGACAACATACGGTCTATGCTGATAAAAGACTATTTCATGTGGCCAAAACTCATTATGCCGATGCTAAATATTACTTCATGGATCTGGGGTCGCACCAGAGGCCAAACAATGGAGGTTACAAGTCTACAATCAAGACAACGCCTTTGTCGCATGAAGAAGTTGAGGATGTTGGGAGAACATTGGCAAATATGTTCAAAGAGGAAGAAAGGCAATACAAAATTTTACCCCTAACCACCCTTCATTCTAACATCCCAATCATCGTCCTTCAAGAAGTTCCTTCCTCACTTGAAAAGGAGTCTTCGCCCTCTACCCCCAGTTCTGAGCCACCTTGGCCGAAATATGAATCAGAGGTCATTCCTGAGATTGAGCAAGCCACGGGGAAAGAATTCCTAGCTCCAAGGATCACCTATACATCGAACCAGTAGAAAGTCTTGGATACCCCCATTTGACAACAACCATCAAATATTTTTCAAAATTCGGTTGCTATAAGTATGGAGGATGCTCCTCGGACCGGTGACCAGTTGAAAGTTCTACTTTTTCCCGACTTCTCAGAAGGAGATCAGTTCGAGAAAGAGCAACTTTCTCCCCCTCAAGGCTAGGATCCCCAAGCAAACTTAAGAACATAAGTTCGCAGTCTCCAGAGTTAGTTGGAGGTCATGTGTATTGCTTCAAAATGTCTCAAGGAGTTCGTGCCGGAGACTAAAAGCTATGATGGGCGTGAAGAAAATGTGCCACTGATGGAGGCCGAAGCCCATCATGACTGAACTATCTATAGCAATCAAGCTCACCAAATCATGAGGAAAATGAACTATGAGCCCTTGGCCAATCTGACATTAAGAGGAGAAAAAGCAACAACTCCCCATTTTGAAGCTATTCAAACCACGGCAGCCCACCATGGGGCTAAACAAGGCCTAAGGTAATAGCCGCTCGGGGCAATAAAATTGTTTAGAGGCATTCGAAAAAGAAATCACATGAGGTACAACAAAAGTAAGAAGAGAATGAAATCATGCAATAAAGTAGATGAAAAGAAGCACTTTATTCATCAGTTTAAAACTTTTACAAAGTACTGGCAAGAGGGAATGACATGTTAAAAAACGATCAATCATCTTATTGATCTCTGCCCTACGTGCTGCAGGAGAAGTCTCGGTGCCCTAGACACATTCCTTCAGTTCTGCCACTGTTTGATTACCCTCTGCCATCGCCGCAGTTTCTGACTCAATTCTGCCATTGAGTTCGGACAAATCTTCAACTAATGAAGCCTCCATGGCTCTCCTCTGAACCATATCCATCTTGCCCGCGAATTCCTGTTTCAGTATTCACATCTCTTCTTTGATTTTGATCATTCTCTTGAAGCTTCCTTGCACGTCCTTCTTGAGATCCTACCGACGGTCGGTCATCTTCGCCTTCTTCTGGATGAAAGCATCTATCTTCTCGCGACGACGCAAGATCTACTCCTCCAAAGAGGCTAGCCTACTGGTTTCTTCCTCATGATGTAGCACTCCCAACCGTCTGCTCTTCAATTCATTTAGAGTTGTATTAAAAGCACTTCTGGTGCACTCCCGACCACATTAGTCACAGCGAACTCCCTAAGTTTTGCCAAAGCTTCGCCCAGCTCATTGAGAGGCGGATCCCTCAATCCCTGAAGGCCTGCTCTAAGCATGCATGCAATCATGCTAGAAATACCACTAAAAACAGGCCTAGATGGTGCTATAGAGATCATTACTGCTGAAGAAACCTCGACCTCAAGGACCGGGCTTGCTGAAGTGATAGCCATCTGAGCCACTGGCTCCTCTGAAACAAGGGTAAATCCTAGAGCTTCTTGCCCCTTGGCCTCATAGGCAGCCCCGGCCTCAACCTGCCTGGGTTCTTCAATGCCAGTCTGGTTGTCTTAACTCTCTCTTATGGGGACCTCTACTTCTGTCCCAGCAGGTTCTGTAAAAACTTGTTCTCATTGCTCTTCATCCTCCTAAACTGTCACCTCAGCATAAGCAAGTTCAAGAACTTCCTCTTCTCTTTGGCCTTTTCCAGCCAATTCATCTCTAGCCACGGTTTCTTCAATTTGGCTTGCACCTTCAACAGCCCGAACCTCGGCCATGACGAGTTCAACTCCCTCATCTTCATGACCTATGTCCACCGGGGTAGCAACCTCTTAGTGCTCAGGCACGTCATCAACTTCAGGCTCTTTTGCTGGAGTCATAGCCCCTACTTCGGTTAAGGCACTAAGCTCTTGATGCATGGTGGCAACATTAACATGAGAGCCCCTATCTAGAGCAGCTGCTTCAGGGTCTTTATCCTCCTCAGTCTCCATCCGAGCCGCCTCTGACTCAGGAACTACCCTTGGACTCAAGGGCACGTCCCCAAGATCTGGAGTCACCTCCCTATCAGAAGCAATGACAATGGGCTCAGAGTGGCCGGAGTCATCTGTCTCAGTTTCTGAAGAAAAAGAAAACAATTCAGGAGAAGCAAAAGGTGGTTCAGAGAGAGCAGAAGGCGATATTGGAGTAGTTCCTATAAGATAAAAAGAGGAAGAGCTACCTCCTAATTCTGACATCATAAGAAGTTTGGAACTATTATGCCTCTGAGTATGCTCAATAACTGAAGACGGTGCACGGGCCGCGGTCGAGTGCTTTCTTTTCTTTCCCCCTGTCGGAGTAGGAGCTGCCGCTTTTGATCCACCTCCCTGAGAAGGCCCTCCAGCAAATTTACTGTGGGGACCACTCCCGATTAGGGCGTTCAAGTCTTGAAGGGGATGCTTTTCATAGGGACTTGTCGTCCCTCATCCCACTCAAAGATGGAACTAAGATTATCAAAGACACTCCCAGTCCTCGTCTTCATTGTAAGAAATTCTGGCGATGCCTCATCAACTGCTATCTCACGTGGGAGCCCTAAAGCTCCCCAGTTAGAGGGATAATCTAAGAAAAATACCACACCAGGAGCAAGAGCATCCGCCAGTCTCCTTTTCCTAGTATCCCGGTGCTAGTTATCGTTCACCCCTTTCCAAGCATGAATTTGCACAAAAACAAGGCCAAATACACGGCCAAGAAGACACGGTCATCTCTGGTCTCAAGTTGATATACGAGAGGCGTCTCCTTTGCAGCTATCATCCCTTTCCCTTTTGGAGTACCCTAACCACCTTCAGGATAATCCCCACAAAATAATTTCACCCACTCTGTGAAGGTGTCCTCGCCATTGCTAGATCGGCCGACAATTGACTGGCAGGAGGCTCTTCATCTCCCAAGTTTGCACCACCAAAGATGACTGAGTTCAGGGGTACAAACTCATCATACATAGCCTCGATCATCGGGAGACCTCTAATAAAATGAAGATCTAGTAAAGAGATTCCTGCTTCCCATGCCCAAGAAGCCAGGTATTACTAACATGGCTCCATGTCTCCAGTAATACCTTTATTGTGTTGGAACAATGGTCATAGTAGCTGCTCAAACACTGGACCGCTACTAATAGTGAGGCACATTCAAGATTAGTCCTATATGACACCAATACCTTGGTGGTCTAGGAAGAGTATCCCTTCAAGTATTGGTGCTCCCCTGAATCCAGAGGCCTTTTGTTGACGACATTAGTAGTCCCATTGCGTGTACCATCCGTTTCCCTAAGTTAAGAAAGTTCTCCTCGAAAGCTATGTTCTTATGCATGCAGTGAAGAAGTGACACCCCTTCTTCAGTACTGACGTTGCCGTCATTGCCCCCCAGTACTTCGAATCAAATGGGGTTAGTAATGATAGTGACACTGAGGGGCCACTCTGGTTCGCATACTGGCTAAGTCATCCAAATGGGCTCACCCCTTGATAAAACCTCGCCTGTAAAATCACGGACTCTGATTTCTCCCTCCCTTGGAAGCCTCTTAACATCAAGAATTTGGTAAGAAGAACCAGCCATTATAAAGGGCTTAGTGGTTTTCTCCCAAAAGTTGCTAAGACACTAGATCAGTGTCGGCTAAGTTTGCCAACACTTAGTGGCAGTTATATTTACCACACTTAGTGCAGGCTATGTTTCCTAATGCCCAGCACCGGCTACATCTATCAACACTCAGCGTCGGTTGAGCTTGTTAATGCCCAGTGCCAGTTGTGTGCAAACATCTTGCGCCAGTTGCGTCTGTTGAGCTTGTCAAATGCACAGCGCCGATTGCGTGCTAACAACTAGCACCGGATGACATTATCAATGCCCAACACCGATTGTGTCCTGTAAAGGTCAGTGCCAGCTGTAATCAAATCTCTCACACGTGCCATGAATCTCAGTCGTGACACCTCAAAGTCGGCTGTTTCGACTGACAACTGTCTCTACATCCTTCGGCATCACCTGACACAATAGCGATTGCCAACTGTCACCACGTCTCGCTGCTCTGCTTGACGCACGATTTCTGAAGGTAACCGTACACTTTCCCTACAACAGTTCACCCCCATGATGGTTCACTTCCTGCAACTGTACACATTCCACGATGGTCCACCTCTCATGACCGTTCGTCCCCCACTGGAACTTCTCTGACATGGCTGGAAACCCACTGAAAAACTTTCTTGTCTGTGTTTTTCACCTGGACGTCATCACAACCTCACCGAAAACTTTTGTAAACTTTCCCTGCCGTTCCCGGGAACCTCTGCAACAACACTAACAACGTCGAAAAGTTACCACAACCCCAGGGAAACTCCTCAAAAAACTCTCAAGATGTGCGAAAATGCTCACTGTAACATATCCCGCCTCTTCTATCAAAAAACAAATTGCAGACGGAACCTCTTTTGTTTCTTGAAAAACTCCTTGGAGAACTGTCCTTTCTTGCTACTTTCTCTGCAACTTCACCAAATTCTTGGCAAAGTCTGCTTACCGAAGGCCTTTCCTCCAAAACCGTCAGGAATCCCTCTGTCTGTTGAAAACCTTCCTTACAAAACTTTTGCTAGAGTCCCACTGCTTTTCGAAGCTTCAACCAGGCACCCACTACTCACTTGTAAGAAAATTTCGTTTAAAGTTTTTACCCTTCGTGAAAAGTAAGGGAAAATGGGATTTTACCCCCTAATATAGACCACACTACCCTCAAATGCCCCTCACAAACTAGGAATTCCAGTCTCTCCCAAGGGAAGCCAAGCTATGATGAGCTAGGTCGGGCTTTGACTCGAGGCCTGAGCTAACTCTCATTGATCCACGCCTAGCGTCGGCTACTCGATTGAAGTGACTTGGCGTCGGGGGAATTCCAAACAACCCTAGCTTTGTGTGAATTCAAAATGACTCCAGTGTCGGTTAACTTAGCACCAATTGTGTTCAAACAGTATCACGGGTCGTTCACAGCGCCAGTTGAGTTTTTAACAACCTAGCGCCGGTTGGACACTCACAATAAACCATTATCGCTACACCTAGCACAGGCTATCTTTCAAGCAGCCTATTGTCACCTACTCCAGGCTGAAGCCTTGTTTGTCCTAACACTATCCCCAGTGGACTTGCACCCAAACCGTGACATATCATCCCCAATGAAGTCACGAGCTATCCCTTATCCCCATAGGAGTCACACTCATCCTGCAGCCCATTATCCCAAGTGAGGTTAGCGTCATTCTTATCTCTTCAATTCCCGGTAGGTCTGTTTCACACCAAGCTATCTTATCCCCAAGAAGTTGGGTTACTTATTCTCCATAGAGTCTCATCTTTCATCCCAAGGGAGTACGCTTACCCCCCTATGCCCTAGTGAAGTCCGCTTCTGTTTGCCATCCTTCATCAGGTCCCTATTTCCATCTAAGCCCCCAGTTGGTGGATTGTCTTAACCATTTTATCCCCAGGGAGTCGGATTGCCAGCCACAGACCTATTCCCCATGGAGTTCCACCTACATGGAGACCTAAGCCTTGGTTCGCTCTGCATGACCCTAAACTGCATAGCCTTAGTCTGTGCTGCATGACCCTAAACTGCACAACCTCGGCTCTCGCTATATGACCCTAAGCTGCAGGCCTCGATCTGCGCTGCATGACCCTAAACTGCACAGCCTCAATCCAAGCTGCATGACCATAAACTGCACAGCCTTGGCATGTACTGCATGACCATAAACTGCACAGCCTCAGTCCACACTGAATGACCCTAAACTGCATAGCCTCGGTCCGCGTTGCATGACCCTAAACTGCACAGCCTTGGTCCACATTTCATGACCTTAAACTGAACAACCTCAGCCAGTGCTACATGACCCTAAATTGCACAGCCTTAGTCCATGCTGCATGACCCTAAACTGCACAGCCTCGGTCCATGCTGCATGACACTAAACTGCACAGCTCTGGTCTAGTTGCATTACCCTACACTGCACAGCCCAGGTCCAAACTATATGACCTTAAACTATAGCGGAGGTCTATTTACATGACCTTAAACTATACGGTCCTAGTTGTATGACTTTAAACTGCATAACCATAGCCCAACTGTATGACCTTAAACCATAGTACACATTCAAGTAGTATGACGTTAAAGAACTCAGCACCATGGTCCAAACTATATGACCTTAAACTGTAACGAAGTTCTAGTTGCACGACCTTAAACTACACGGTCCTAGTTGTATGACTTTAAACTACATAACCACTATCCAGCAGTATGACCTTAAACCATAGTGCACGTTCTGGCCGCATGACGATAAACTGCTTTGCACGGGTCTAAGAGGCATGACCATAAGCGCGCCCCCACATACGCGCACATGCCTTTTACGTGTATTTTTCATGCACGCCTTCCCTAACCTACTTGTACTGTGCGCGCACCACCTTCATTATCTCCTTAGTGTGTTCATTTACTTCATCACCATACCTCATCCCCCAGTGAGTCTCACTCGTGCTCATAAAACGGCGAACCATCCCACCATCCATACTCGTTGTAAGTTAGTGGGTCACCCTCGTCCACTCACATTTCATACATCATCTAACTTTCATAGGTAGCCTAATGTCACTTTCCCAAGTGAGTCAAACCACCTCCATACTCACTCCATGGCCTCCACAGACTGCTATTCATCACCACCACGGTCCAGCTATAGACCTTAAACCATAGTGCACGTCCTGACTGCATGACATTAAACTGTTTCGCAAAGGTCCCGGAGGCATGACATTAAACAAGTCTTCATAAAAAAAAATGATGAAACAACGGGCATGGTCTATACCTCAACAACGCAACGCTATGAGTAAAAATGACAGACGAGCATGATCATAAAACTATGAGTAAAAGAGTTCTGTGAATAAAAATATCGGGTACTGTGACAACCCGAAAGGGCATCGTGAGTAAAAATAGATGAAAAAAGTGGACATGGCAGAAAGGTCATGGGTAAAAGAGCCCCAAAATAAAAAGAAGTTGGTGAAAACCATCTTTACAACATCACTTCCCAAGTTCAAGTGAAAATCTGCAAAGGACGCTTGGACAAATAAATAGGTTGATGCAGCACTCGTCTCGACAGGCAGCTTCAGCCCTCACTCAAAAGAAGAAAATCCTTGGTGTCATCATGCCAAGACACAAAAAATATGAGCTTCAAGGAAAAGATTCCGACTGTCTGAGTCAGTTTCAAAAGGACTCAAAAAACAAAAGACTCGCCAAGACGGCAAGACAAGTCTCATGAGGAAGAACATTATTCCCATGAGGTCATAAACATACTCTAGAAATAAATACTCCAAAGGTAAGAAACTGACAAAGCCAGGGCAGAACCTGCCAGAGATGTCAGCTTGCCTAGCCTGCACGACCATAGCTTTGGGATCGGCTAATGAACTTGCCCCCGACTGGGCTCGATAGACGAGACCTACAATGGTACTCTGATCGTCAAAAGCAAACCTCGTGTAGTAGCAAACCGCGTCTACCAAAAGCAAACAAATGAACCCATACCAAATGGGAACAATGCCCTTCAACATGGCACTCAATTAACAAATGGGCAAGTTTCATCACGATCAGGTATGTCCAAGGAAGCAAACACAAAGAAACAATTTCAGCGAAATCAGTATCTAGCACCTTGAAATGGACCCTGTAACTAGAGCCATACTTTTGGTGCGTCAAACAGCTTTGAGACTACCGCCATTAGATCCAGCACTGTCGAAGCCCCTATGGGTCAAGTTTCGAATTAATCGGTCACTCCAAGATAAATTTAAGGGTAAAATATTGAAAACAGGTGGCCGTACACTATTCCCGTGCAGCCTCACTCCATCAAAATACCATTAAAGGTGGTGGTTTTAGCTATCACTGCCATTCACTTTCGAGGCTTATATCTCACTCGTTCCAAGTCGAATCGCTCCCAAATTTGTTGAGTGTGTTCGTCTCATCAAGACGAACAATTCAATATGTGGTAAGCCCTGTGACGACGCCCTAACAAAGAGAAAAACTAAATGAAAGTCGCTGATCCGTGAAGGAAGTTGCAGAAATTCAGCAGCAGCACGCCTCATTCTAGCAGCCAGATCACGTTGCTCGCATATCCGATTGGCACAAAACTAATTGCATTATGTACGTGAGGTCTGAAGCTATCTTTGGTTCGAACCTTGCATACAATGAACCGTTGGATTTCACACATGAAGGCATCAAAGCTGCTGTAAATTTCAACCATCGAATTTCAAGATTACGGTAAAAAAAAACTCAAGACACTAAGATCTTCATTCTGACATGAATCAAGCAACATTTTTTGCAACATGAATGTGACGGCATGCTCAGTGTGATTCAACGAAGAATTCATGAAGAAACTTTAAGGAAAAAGCACACAATCGATCCGAAGTTTTTAAGATTCATCCAAAATTCAAGTCTCATGATCTCAAAAACATGATTCATGGCTTGAAGTTGGTATCAAAATGATCGTCATGCCGAGCCCTACAAGAAAACAATAATATTTTGATCAAACGGCATCAGAGCACCCTCGAGTCAGCTATGAAAGATCACACAAGTTCTCGGGCAGCAGTAGGGACTATTATGGAATTTCATACATTGTTAGGCAAGGACAAAACAGTCTCCTCCCCTCATTCTCTATTCTCCCCTCTTTCTCTCTCCTCCCATATTTCTCTCTCCTCCCCTCTTACTCTCTCCTTCCACTCAATCTCATCTCTATCTATTTCTCTCTCCTCCCCTATTTCTCATTTCTATCTCTCGCTCTTCTTCTCATCTCTATCTCTTTCTCTCTCCTCCCTCATTTCTCATTTCTATCTTTTTCTCTCTCCTCCCCTATTTCTTATGTCTATCTTTATCTCTCTTCTTCTCGTCTCTATCTCCTTCTCTTTTGAAGTCAGTCAGCAAAGCTAAGCACCGACTGAATTTCTCATCTTTTCTCTTCTTTTGAAGCCAGTCAACGAAGCCTAGTGCCGGCTAGATTTCTCTCTCTTCTCTTCTTCTGAAGTCAGTCGGTGAAGCCTAGCATCAGTTGAATTTCTCGTCTCTTCTATTCTTCTGAAGCCAGTCGGTGAAGGCTAGTGCCGGCTGGATTTCTCTATCCTTCTCTTCTGTCACAGTCAACGAAGCCTAGCGCCGGCTGGATTTCTATCTCCTCTTCTGTCAAAGTCGGCGAAGCCTAGCGCCGGTTGGATTTCTCTCCCTTTTCTGCTGTCACAGTCGATGAAGCCTAGCACTGGTTGGATTTTTCTCTCTCCTTTTTCATCATAATCAAAGAAGTTTAACGCTGGCTCGATCTCTCTCTCTTGCTTCTCTTCCATTACAACCGATGCAAGCCTAACGCCGGTTGAGTCTCTCCCTTTCTCTTCTTTTGACACAGTCGGTGAAGCCTAACACCAACTGTATTTTCTCTCTCTTCTTGAGGCACAATCGGTGAAGCCTATCATTGACTGCATCTTCTCTCTCTTCTTCTCTATATAACACTATCGATGAAGCCTAGTGTCAACTACATCTTCTCTCTCCTCTTCTCTGTATAACACAGTCGGTGAAGCCTAGCACCTATTGCATTTTCTCTCTCTTCCTTCCAACATAGCAGACAATGCCTAGCGTCGAATGCGTCGTCCTTCCCTGTCTCTCTTTTATTCTCTCACCTTTCATACCCTGCTCTTCCCTTCTTCTCTCTCCCTCCTTTTGTTCCCTTCTTCTCTTACATAACCATCATCCTGATTTTTTTTCATTCAACTAAGAGGGATTGAGGTTAGCCTCTCATGGTAATCCTGTCGTCTAGTTGTAATGTTGTTGTGTTAGGATTGCTTGGCCCGCTTTATTTCCACGATAGACTAATCATTATGCCTAGCTAGTTGGTATCGGTAATGACGTCTAGTAGTAATCTTGTGAGCCTGTCTTAGTTGTGGAGCCCATTTTACTATCACATCAGGCCAATTATTCATCAGCTTAGTCACTGCTCTGATCTTCCTACTCAGTCGAATTCTTCACTCCATCTTTTTTTTTTTCTCTTGTTGAATGCGCATGCTTGTGTACGTTCATCAAAGAGGAAAAATGTGAGGTTTGACCTGCCTGTCTTAAATATATGCCATATGTGTGTGATTGCAAAAAACAAGAAGAATACTCCGAACCAATTTTATTACTGGGGGGCTTTCTTTATGATCTAAGAGAGTGCCCATGCGACTCAGCCCGAGTAAGTCCCGAACCCACCTTAAATTCCTCTCTCTCCGATTGGTAAAACCTTCCCCCATTTTCAAACTAGGTTCTCAAGAGAGCAATCTCAAAAATGTCCTAGGTCTTCCCTCAAAGATTGAGATGCCGGCCGCCCGATCCCCAAAAGGATCAGGAGGGCGAGGTTGAGGCACCTAACCACTCCTTCCTAATCCCAATAGTTCAAACAATCCACCAATTCTCCAATTCCTTGAGACCCCTTTTATCCCATACACTCAGTTGATTACAAGACCTCAAACTTTCATCATTCAAACCAAGCCCGCTGTGCAATCAAGTCAGCCGGCCGGCCAAGGCAAACCTTTTCTACCTAAACCTGCTCCTCAACTCAACATACCACCCAAATTAGGGGCAAGACCAGGAGCACAAGGCCTTGATCAAGAAAAGGTGAAATACGATGTGGTAGGGAACCTACGAAAACTTCTGGCTCTTCTCAGACTCTTGAAGGATCAACATATGGCTTTTGTTCAAGCTCTTTCTAACGCAGAAGTGTACGAAACCGAAGTAGAACCTATTGAGGTTCACCCGACAATTTTAGAAGGATGTATGCCAATCACCTTTTCAGAGGAAGATCTGCAACTGGGGGAAAAATTCCATAATCGCCCTCTCTGTTACTGACGAATTACATGCATGCCCCATCAACCGAATTATGTTAGATGGAGGGTCGGCAGTCAACCTTATTCCAAGGAGGATCCTTACTCGATTTGGGTTGGGGTCCGAAGATCTTACTCCGACCCATGTCACAGATCAAGGGTTCAACTAATCAGGAGAGAAGCCAGCTGGCACGATACGCCTTTGTTTTAAGATCGGTGAGCTAAACAATTACGCC
This sequence comes from Amborella trichopoda, assembly GCF_054954075.1. Taxonomy (NCBI): domain Eukaryota; kingdom Viridiplantae; phylum Streptophyta; class Magnoliopsida; order Amborellales; family Amborellaceae; genus Amborella; species Amborella trichopoda. Next base: position 32,471,812 of record NC_142340.1, read on the forward strand.
CAATTTCATGTAATCGACACCGACACTTCCTACAATATTCTCCTCGGTCAGCCATGGCTCCATGACCAGGGGGTGGTTCCATCAACATTACATCAATGTTTCAAGTATAGCTGAGGCGGGAGACAACATAGGGTCTATGCTGACAAAAAACTGTTCTCTGTTATCAAAACTCACTATGCCGGTGCTAAATATTATTTCACGGATCTGACGTCGCCTCAGAAGCCAAACGTTGGAGGTCACAAGTCTACAATCAAGACAATGTCTTTCTCTCATGAAGATGTTGAGGATGTTGGGAGAACATTGGTGAACATGTTCAAAGAGGAAGAAAGGTAGGGCAGAATTTTACCCCTAACCACCCTACATTCTAACATCCCAACCATCATCTCTCAAGAAACTCCTTCTTCGCTTGAAAAGGAGTCTTCGCCCTCTACCCCCAGTTTTGAGCCACCTTGGTCAAAAGATGAAGCAGAGGTCATTCCTAAAATTGAGTAAGCCATGGGGATAGAATTCTTGGCTCCAAGGATCACCTATACACAGGACCAGCAGAAAGTCTTGCATATCCCCATTACGCTCTTGAAAGCCGAAGTGGCGCGGCAATCGCCGCGAAATATTTTTCCAAAATCTGGTTGCTATAAGTATAGATGATACTTATCAGACCAGTGACCAGCTGAAAGTTCTACTTTTCCCCAACCTCTCAGGAGGAGAGCAGTTCGATAAAGAGCAACTTTCTTTCCCTCATGGGCAGGATCCCCTAGCAAACTTAAGAACCGAAGTTTGTAGTCTCCAGATTCAGTTGGAGGTCATGCGTATTGCTTCAAAACATCTTAAGGAGTTCATGCCAGAGACTAAAAGATATGATGAGCTTAAAGCAAATGCGCCACTGATGGAGGCCGAAGCCCCTCCTGACTAGATTATCTATAGCAACCAAGCTCACCAAATCATAAGGAAAATGAACTATGAGTCCATGGCCAATCATACATTAAGAGGAGAAAAAGCAACAACTCCCCATTTCGAAGCTATCCAAGCTGCGGCAGCCCACCATGGGGCTAAACAAGGCCTAGGGTATTAGCCTCTTGGGGCAATAAAAGTGTCGAGAGGCATTCAGAAAAAAAAAGAAAAAGAAAGAGAAATCACATGAGGTGCAACAAAAGTAAGAAGAGAATGAAATCATGCAGTAAAGTCAATCAAAAGAGAGAAGCACTTTATTCATCAGTTAAATTTTTTTACAAAGTACTGGTAAGAGTAAATAATATGTTCAGAAACTATCGATCATCTTATTGATCTCTGCACTGCACGCTTCAAGAGAAATCTCGGTGCCTTGGACTCGCGCCTCAGTTCCGCCACTGTTTGAGTCTCCTTTGTAGTCGCCATAGTTTCTGACTCAATTGCGCCACTGAGTTCAGCCAAATCTTCAACCAATGAGGCCTCCATGGCCCTCCTCTGAACCATCTCTGTCTCAAGGCCTGTGAATTCTTCTCTCAATATTCGCTTCTCTTCTTTGATTTCAATCATTCTCTTGAAGCTTCCTTGTGCCTCCCTCTTGAGATCCTGTGGACAGCCAGTTATCGTGGCCTTCTTCTCAATGCAAGCATCTATCTTCTCATGACGGCGCAAGATCGACTCTTCCAAGAAGGCTAGCTGACTAGCCTTCTCATGATGTAACACCCCCAACCGCCAGCTCTCCAACTTGTTTAGAGTTACATTAAAATGGGAACGCGCTTCTGGTGCACTCCCAATTGTGGTGGTCATAGCAAATTCCTTCAGTCTTGCCAAAGCTTCACTTAGCTCGTTGAAAGGCAACTCCCTTAAGCCCTAAAGGCCTACTCAAATCATGCATGCAATCATGGTAGAAACCCCGCTAAATATGGGCCTAGATGGCGCTGTTGGGATTACTACTGCTGAAGAACCCTCAATCTACCCGAGTTCTTCAAAGTCAGCCTCCCCGCGTTGACCTTCTCCCATAGGGACCTCTACTTCAGTCCCAACAAGCTCTGAAGAAACTTGTTCCCCTTGCTCTTCATCTGCCACTTCAACATTAGCGAGATCAGGAACCGCCTCCTCTCTAGCGAATTCAGCTCTAGCCATGACTTCTTCCATTTGGCTTGCACCTTCAATGGCCAGAACCTCAGCCACAAAGAGCTCAGTCCCCTCATCTTCATGACTTGGGACCATGAGGGCAGCAATTTCTTGAGTCATAGTCCCTGCCTTGGTCGGGGCACTGAGCTTCTGATGCACGGAGGCCATATCAACATCAGATTCCCTTCCTGGAGCAGTTTCTTTGAGACCTGTAGCCTCATTAGTACCCGTCTGAGCTGCCTCCGACTCAGGGATTGCCCCTTTATCACCACAAGATCTGGAGTCACCTCTTGATCAGAAGCAACGACAACCGGCTGAAAGCAGCAGGAGTCGTTTGCCTTAGTTTCTGAAGAAAAAGAAGACAATTCAAGAAAATATGATGGTGGTCCAAAGAGCGTAGAAGGCGATACTGGGGGAGATCCTAAAAAATCAGAAAAGGAAGAACTACCTCCTTATTTTGACATCATTGGAAGGTTGGCACTCTTGCGCCTCTGAGTATGCACACTAACTGAAGACGTTGCACGAGTATCGGCAGTGGTCAAGCGCTTTCTTTTCTTCCCCCCTTCCGGAGTAGGAGTGGCTGGTTCAAATCCACCTCCATGAGAAGGCCCTCCAGCCAATTTACTGTGGGGACCACTCCTTATTAGGGCGTTCAAGTTCTATCAGGGATGCTTTTCATAACTAGGGACTTGTCGCGCCTCATCCCACTCAAAGATGGAACTAAGATTATCGAAGACACTTCCAGTCCTTGTCTTCATTGCAAGAAATTCTAACGAGGTCTCATCAGTTGCTATCTTACTCGGAAGGCCTAGAGCTCGCCAGCTAGAGGGATAATCTAAGAAAAATACCACATCAGAATAAGGAGCATCTTCCAGTCTCCTTTCCAAGGGTGATCTTTATCCCAATATCCCCTACTAGTGATTCTCCACCAGTTCACATAGTCCTTGGTAGTTCAGACCCTCCTGCTAAAATGAGGTAATACATATTTGCTGGTTTCGGTCATCTTTAAACACATAGACCAAGCGATACGTATATGCTCTGGCAGCCAAAGCTCACGGAAAGTTCCAAACTCTTCTGTCTTCCTCTTGTTCACTTTACTCCGGTGCTTTTCGAAAAACACCGAGAAGGGGCAGCCTTGATCAAGCTCGTGTTGACAGGCGAAGCGGTGGGGGAAATACCCTCTAACCTGACACTATGCTGAGTCTGATAAGGTAGAACTCCCCCTCTGATGCTTAGGATGAACATGAGCTCCTTAATGGTTGTTGGAGCGTCGTCTAGCTCCTTCCATAACTCATCAATGAAAGCACGGTCAGTGAAGCTCCGCCTCATGTTCAGAGAGTCATTCCCAAATATACCCCGAGCCTCCCCTGAGGTATGAAAGATAGCCCTCTGGTTGGTAATCCTCATCAAGAAGGGCCACCGTTTATTTCCTAAGCACTAATGCTAAACATAGGTGTCAGGGAAATAGGCCCCTAGCCACCCTTACACGTAATGCACAGGGAATGGAGTTTTGAAATCCCCAGGAAATGCCTCTCCTCCTACAATGTCATTCCCTCCCTCTTTGCCCTTGTAGGCCTTTCCACAGGAGATGGCCCCCAAGCCATAGTAAATGTTACACAAGACTAGCAGAGCAAGGGCATACCCATGCCATCTGGCCATATTGCATGCCACATATAGTACGCCTAGACGAATGTCGTCCCCTCAGCCAGGGAGCACGAATTTGCACAAAAATAAGGCCACATATGCGACCAAGAAGACACGATCCCAAGTTGATATGCAGGAGGCGTCTCCTTTGCAACCGCCTTCCCTTTTGCTTCAGAGTGCCCTAACCACCTCGCGATAATCCCCACAAAAGAATTTCACCCATTGCGTGAAGGTGACCTTGCCTTTGCTAGATCGTGCGACAATAGACTAGTAGGCCTCGAAGATCTTCTGAAGATTAGCAGGTGGCTATTCGGTCCCCAAGTCAGCACTATCGAAGATGACCAAGTTCGAGGGTACGAACTCATCATACATAGCCTCGATCATCGGGAGACCTCCAATACAGTGAAGATCTAGTAAAGAGATTTCTGCTTCCCCATGCCCAAGAAGCTAGGTATTGCTAACGTGGCTCCATGTCTCAAGTAATTCTAGTCGTAACACCTCGAACTCAGCAGTGTTGACTGACAACCATCACCACGTCCTTCAGCGATGCTTGACACACGAGCGAATGTCAACCGTCATCATGTCTCGTTGCTCTGCCTGACACATGAACAAGGTAACTATACACCTTCTCGGCAATGGTTCACCTCCCTCAACCGTACACCTACGTTGCAACGATCTGCCTTCAGTAAACTGTTCGTTTTCCTCGACCTTTCAGTTTCTATCGGAACTCCCCTGTCGTTCCCAAAAAACCTCTGAAAAATCATTACAACCCCTAGAAAACCCTTAAAATCTGTGAAAAATTCCCAAGACTTGCAAAAACACTTACCACTGCACTTCCCACCTCTTCCACCTTCAAAAAACTACAGTCAGAGCTTTTTATTGTTTCCCAAAAAACTCCTCGGAGAACTCTCTTTCCTCGCTCCTTTCCCTGCAAGCTTCACCAAAATATTGGCAAAGTTTGTTTGTCGAAGGCCTTCCCTGAAAAACCACTAGAAATCCCACTGTTTGCCGAAAACCTTCCATGCAAAACTTTTGCTAGAGTCCCACTGCTTGTCGAAACTTCAACCGGGTACCCACTCTTCACTGTTAAAGAAATGTTTTCTTTAAAGTTTTTACCTTCGGTGAAAAGTGGAGAAAATGGGATTTTACCCCCTTATATAGACCACACTACTGTCAAATGCCCCTCACAAACTAGGAATTCCAGTCGCATCCAAGGGAAGCCGAGCGACGATGAGCTGAGTAGGGCTTTGACTCAAGGCCCGAGGTAACTCTCATAGATCCACTCCCAGCACCAGCTACTCGCTTGAAGTGACCTGGCATCAGGTGAATTTCAAACAACCTTAGCGTCGATTGACTTGACGCCGGGTGAATTCCAAACAACCCTAGCGCCTGTTGGCTTGGCGCCGGATCAATTTCAAATGAACTTAGTGCCGATTTACTTAGCGAACAATGTCACGGCTTGTTCACAGCGTCAGATGAGTTTTAACAATTCAGTGCCGATTGTGTTTTTGAGAACTCATCACCGATTGAACACTCGCAAGAAACAATTATTGTTATACTTGGCTTCGACTGTATTTCAAGTCATCTATTGTCGCCCATTTCCAGCTAAAGCTGTGTATGTCCTACCACTATCCCTATTGGAGTTGCACCCAGGCCACCACACCCAAGCCTTGGCCTATCATCCCCAATGGAGTCAGGAGCAGGCTATTATTCCTCATCCCCATAAAAGTCACACCCATATTACAGCCCATTATCCCCATTGGAGTTAGGGTCATTCTTACCTCTTCAATTCTTGGTGGGTCTGTTTCACACCAAGCTATCTTATCCCCAGGGAGTCGAGTTACCTGTCATAAGCCAATTCTCCATAGAGACTCATCTTTCACCCCATGGAGCAACACTTGCCCCCCTAAGCCGTAGTGAAGTCTGCTTCTGTTGGCCATCCTTCATCGGGTCACCATTTCCATCTAAGATCCCAGTTTGTGAATGGTCCTAACCACTTTATCCTCGGGAAGTTGAAGTGCCATCCACAGACCAATTCCCCATGGAGCTCCACTTACATGGTGACCCACCCCGGTCCGTGCTGCACGACCCTGAACTGCACAACCCAGATCTAGTTGCACGACCCTAAACTGTACAACCTCGGTATGTGTTGTGCGACCCTAAATTGCACAGCCCAGGTCTAGTTGCACAACCCTAAACTGTACAACCTTGGTCTAGTTGCACGACCCTTAAACTACGTGGTCCAAACTATATGACCTTAAACTGTAGCGGAGGTTTAGCTGCACGACCCTAAACTACACAACTCAGGTCTAGCTGCATGACCCTAAACTACACAACCTCGGTCCGTGCTGCATGACCCTAAACTGCATAGCCCCGGTCTGTGCTGCACGACCCTAAACTGCACAGCCCCAGTTTGTGTTGCACAACTCTGAACTGCACAGCCCAGATCTAGCTACATGACCCTAAACTGCACAACCCAGGTGTAGGTGCTCGACCCTGAACTGCACAACCTCGATCTGTGCTGCACGACCCTAAACTGCACAGCCCCGGTTCGTACTGCAAGACCCTAAACTGCACAGCCCCAATCCGTGCTGCATGACCCTAAACTGCATAGCCCAGGTTTAGTTGCATGACCCTAAACTGTACAACTCAGGTCTAGTTGCACGACCCTAAACGGTACAACCTCGGTCCATGCTGGACGACCCTAAACTGTACAGCTCAGGTCTAGCTGCAGATCCTAATCTGCATAACCCAGGTCTAGGTACACGACCCTAAACTGCACAACCCTGGTTCGTGTTGCACAACCCTAAACTGCACAGTCCAGGTCTAGTTGAACGACCCTAAACTGCACAACTCAGGTTTAGCTGCATGACCCTAAACTGCATAACCTGGGTCTGTGTTGCACGACCGTAAACTGCACAACCCCGATCCGTGCTGCATGACTCTAAACTTCACAGCCCCGGTCCGTACTGCATGACTCTAAACTGCACAGCCCAGGTCTAGCTGTACGACCCTAAACTGCACAACCCAGGTCTAGCTACACGACCCTAAACTGCACAACCTCAGTCCATGCTGCCCAACCCTAAACTGCACATCCCCGGTCCGTACTGCATGACCCTAAACTGCACAGCCTCGTTCCGTGCTGCATGGCCCTAAACTACACAGCCTCGATCTGTGCTCCACGACCCTAAATTACATAGCCCAAGTCTAACTGCATAACCCTAAACTACACAACCCTAGTCTAATTGCACGACCCTAAAACTACATGGTCCAAACTATATGACCTTAAACTGTAGCAGAGGTCTAGTTGCCCGACCTTAAACTGTAGTAGAGGTCTAGTTGCACGACCTAAAACTGCACAGTCCTAGTTGTATGAATTTAAAATGCATAACCACGATCCAGATGTATGACCTTAAACCATAGTACATGTTCGAGCTGCATGACGTTAAAAGGACTCAGCACCACAGTCTAAACTATATGACCTTAAATTGTAGCGAAGGTCTAACTTCATGACCTTAAACTACACGGTCCTAGTTGTATGACTTTAAACTGCATAACCACGATCCAGCTATATGACCTTAAACCGTAGTGCATGTCCTGGCTGCATGACAATAAACTGCTTTGCGCAGGTCCACGAGGTATGACCATAGACTCGCCCCCACATATGCAAACCCGCCTTTACATGCACTTTCATACACGCCTTCCCTAACCTACTTCTTAGTGTGCACGCACCACCGTCATTACCTCACCAGTGTGTTCATTCTTTTCATCACCATACATTCTTCCCCAGTGAGTCTCACCCTCGCTCACAAATTGGTGAACCATCGCCCCATCCATATTCGTTGTAAGTTAGTGGATCACCATCGTCCACTCACATTGCATACATCATCCATTTTTCATAGGTAGCCTAATGTCATTTCCCCAAGTGAGTCAAACCATCACCATACTCACTCCATGGCCTCCCCAAACTACCATTCAACACCACTACGATCCAGCTGTATGACCTTAAACCATAGTGCATGTCCTGGCTGCATGACGTTAAATTGTTTCGCATAGGTCTCGGAGGCATGACGTTAAACATGCCTTCACAAAAACAAATGGTGACATAACGAGCATGGTGTATACCCTAACAAGGGAACGTTATGAGTAAAAATGATGGATAGGCATGGTCATGAAACCATGAGTAAAAGAGTTCTGTGAATAAAAAAATTGGGTACAGTGAAATCCCGAAAGGGCATCGTGAGTAAAAATGGATGAAAAAGGTGGACATAGCCCAAAGGTTATGAGTAAAAGAGCCCCAAAATAAAAAGAAGTTGGTGAAAGCCGTCTCTAAGGCACCGCTTCCCAAGTGCAAGTGAAAATCAGAAAAGGACGCTTGGATCAATAAACAGGTTGATGTAGCACTCATCTCAATAGGCAGCTTCAACCCTCACTTAAAAGAAGAAAATCCCTGGTGTCACCATGCCAGGACTCCAAAAATATGAGCTTCAAGGAAAAATTTTGACAGCTTGAGTCCAGTTGCAAAAGGACTCGAAAGACAGAAAACTCGCCAAGACAGCTAGACAAGTCTCATGAGGAAGAACATTATTCCCATGAGGTCAAAAATACACTCTAGAAACAAGCATTACAAAAGTCAAAAAAGACAAAGCAAAGGTGAAACCTACCAAAGACTTCAGCTCACCTAGCTGGCAGGACCAGACCTTCGGGATCGGCTAATAAAACTGCCCCCCGACTTGACTCCCTAGATGAGACCTACAGTGGTACTCTGATCGTTAAAAGCAAACCTGGTATAATAGAAAAAAACTCCAACCAAAGCAAACAAATGAACCCAAACCAAATGGGAACAATGCCCATCTCATGGCACTCAATTGCCAGACGGGCCTGATTCTGACTGAAGAGGTCCGTACAAAATCCTCAGCTTCATAATCACAAACAGTCCACACGAGGGTGAGGACATCTACAAGATCCCTCAAAAATTATCTTCTCCCCCTAAAGTCTCCATGGACGGACCTGAGAACAATGCATCCCTATGTTTGAGCACCCTAGTTACATTGTTACATGAATTTCCTCGGTGTTCACATGGTCTTGTGGCTAGAAAGAAAAAAAGTAAAATCTGAAGAAGATTTTTTGACTGATTGTCCTTCTCGTTTCTCTTGAAGCACAACATTCGGTGGGGCAAACTGTTTGAACGTAGTTTTCAGCACCTTGGTCCCTAATAGGAAGCAGGTCAATACAGTCGACAAAACAGTGGAAATTCTTGAGAGCATTAGAATGGCCCCAGAATTGGTGAAGATCTTCATCAATAGTTAAAAAAACCACCTGCCAAATTTCATCACGATCAGACATGTATAAGGCAGTGAACACAAAGAAACAATTTCAGCGAAATCGGTCTCTAGCGCCCTAAAATGGACCCTATAACTAAAACAATACGTTTTGTACGTCAAACAGTTATGGGACCACTTCCATTAGATCTGGCACGGTTGAAAGCCCCTATGGGTCAAGTTTCGGCTTAATCGGGCACTTCAAGACAAAGTTATGGGCAAAAGACAAAAAGGGTAGGCCGCACACTATTCCCGTGTGGCCTCACTGCACCAAAACACCATTAAAGGTGGCTCGTTTTACAGTCATGGGCAGCCACTTTTGGGGCCTACATCTCACTCTTTCCAAGTCGTATCTTTTTCCAAATTTGGTGAGCGTGTTCGTCTCATCAAGACGAGTAATTTGATATGTGGTACGCCCTGTGACGATGCCCGAATAGAGAGAAGAGCGAAATGAAAGTTGCTGATCTAAGAAGGAAGTTGCAGAAAATTCAGCAGTAACATACTCGATCAGCACGAAACCAATTGCATTATGTGCCTGAGGTCCGAGGCTATCTCTGGTTCGAATCTCGCGTACAATGAACGATTGGATTTCACACATGAAGGCATCAAATCTGCTGTAAATTCCAGCCACCAGATTTCAAGATTTCGGTCAAAAACTCAAGACGACAAAATCTTCATCCAGACACGAAATCAATCTACATTTGTTGCAACATGATCATGATGGCATGCTCAATGTGATTCAATGAAGAAGTCATGAAGAAACATCAAGGAACGAGCACACAATCGATCCGACGTTTTCACGATTCATCCAAAATTCAAGTATCATGATTATGGCTCAAAAACGCGATTCATGACTCGAAGTTGGTATCAAAATGATCGCCATGCCGAGCCTTACAAGAAAACAATAATTTTTGGATCAAACGGGCATCAGAACGACCCTAAGTCAACCATAAAAGATCACGTAAGTTCTCGAGCAACAGTAGAGACTGTTCTGGAATTCCACACATTGTTAAGCAGGGGCAAAACAGTCATTTTGCACCCATTTTTAGAATTCCTTTAAATTCAATAAAATTGTAATTATCTTCACTTTTAGGTAGTTTTTGGGGGTACACCACATTTTAGCTCAATTCTATACAAACAAGCAATGCCTCACTGTACAAAGGACGGATCCATTCTTCTTGGATCAATAAATAAAATTCTGAATTTTGCTTAAGCTTGTGGGTATGTCTTGGAGAGAGAGAGAGAGAGAGGAGAGAGAAGAAAAAGGTTGGTACCCTTCAAGCAGGTAACTTCTCTCTCCTCCCCTCTTTCTCTCTCCTCCCTTCTTTCTCTCTCCTCCCTTCTTTCTCTCTCCTCCCTCTTTCTCATCTTTATCTCTCTCCTTCTCTTCTTTATCTCTTTCTCTCTCTTCTTCCCTACTCTCTCTTCTTCTCTTTTATCATAATTGGTGAAGCCTAACGTTGATTGGATTTCTCTCTCTCCTTCTCTACTGTTGTAGCTGGTGAAGCCTAGTGCTGGCTGGATCTCTCTCTCTCCTTCTCTGTTGTCACAATCGGTGAAGCCTAGCACCCGTTTGATTTCTCTCTCCTTCTCTTTTGTCACATTTGGCAAAGGCTAGCACCAGTTGGATTTCTCTCTCTTTGTCTTCTGCCGCAGTCAGTGAAGCCTAATGCCAGTTGGATTTCTCTCTCCTCTTCGGTCACAATCGGTGAAGCTTAACACTGGTTGGATTTCTCTCTCCTTCTCTTTTGTCATAGTCAATGAAGCCTAGTGTCGACTGTGTTTTCTCTCTCTACTTTTGATACAGTCAGTGAAGCCTAACACTGATTGTATTTTCTCTCTCTTATTTTGACATAATCGATAAAGCCTAGCACCAACTGCATTTTTTCCCTCTTTTTTTGGCACAGTCGGTGAAGCCTAGCACCAACTACGTCTTCTTTCACCTCTCCTTTCTATAAACACAGTCGGTGAAGCCTAGCACCGACTGCGTTCTCTCTCTTCTTTCTAACACAGTCGGCAATGCCTAGTGCCGACTGCGTCTTCCTTTCCTCTCTCTCTTTTATTCTCTCACCTTTCCCCTTCTTCCTTTTGTTCCCTTCTTCTCTTATTTCATTCCTTATTCTTTCTTCATATCCATCACTCTGTTATTCTTTCATTCGACTAAGAGGGATTGAAGTTAGCCTCTCATGATAGTCCTGTCGTCTAGCCATAATGTTGTTGTGCCAGGTTTACTTGGCCCGCTTTATTGCCACGACTGACTAACCATCATGCCTATCTAGTTGGTACAGGTAATGACATCTAGTAGTAGTCCTGTAAGCCTGTCTTAGTTACTGAGCCCGTTTTGCTACCACACAGGCCAATTATTCACCAGCTTAGTCACTGCTCTGATCCTCCCACCCAGTCGAATTCTTCTCTCCCCCGTCTTTCTTCTCTTATTTATCTCCTCTTCTTTTTAAATGCGCATGTTTGTGTAAGTTCATCAAAGAGGAAAAAGGGTGAGGTGTGACCCAGTTGTCTCATAACTTTTGCTATATGTGTGTGATTGGAGAAAACAGAAGAATATGAGCCAAGGGAGGCCATTACGAGCCAGTTTTATTACCGAGGGGCTTTCTTCATGATCTAAGAGGGCGCCTACACAAACCAGCCTGAGTAAGTCTCGAACTCACCTTAAATTCCTCTCACACTAGTTGATAACACCGACCCTCGTTCTTGAATGAGGTTCCCGAGAGAGCGATTTCAAGAACATCCTGAGTCTTCCCTTGAAACCTGAGACGCATGTCGCCCGATCCCTAAAGGATCCGAAGGGCGAGATCGAGGAACTAACCAGCCACGGGTGGTTGGGTAGAGCGTTGTGCATCACACGCACAGCGTGGCATTGACACACTCGGTACGACACTGATAGAAACGGCACGATGGTGTCACCACTGACGGCTGCACATCTGACCAACTATGCACGTCATTACGTTAGGCGATGATAAGTTCGCGGTGATACTCCAGCCGATGATATCTTGTTTCACACATGGCTCTAGTCTCCTTCACGCACAGTGATGCTTCTTACGCCTTTCACGGGCGACGATACTCCTCTCATGCTCGCTACGATACCCCTTGTTCGCATGCGGTGTTATCGTTTCTTCACCCTCACATGCGACGTAAGATTTTATGCTACATGGACGGCACTAGGCCAATTCACCCAGACGGCGTTAACCTTCACCCTTAGCACCGGACGTTCGCTTCCATCTTTCTTGACTTCCTTCTTCCTTTCCACTGCCGTGAGTGGTCCAGTTCAATCGAATTGTGGCCCTCACAGTTAGCAACACAGCCGGTGCTAGCCTTTGGAGGACACAGGCGGCGTTGACTTCCGACGACGCTTATCAATGTATGGTGGGCTTCATGACGCGTAGTGTTGCTCGCATGTGGGAGTGAGTCACATTTGGAAATTTTTGCGCACGACGATGAGTCGTGTGCAGTGATGTTCACACACAGTGCTGACTTGGGTAGGCGAAGGGGTCGTGATCAGTGGTAAAGCCTGGTTTATAATGCCTTTTGGAAGCCAAGTCCTCCAGCACAACAGTGAATTCCATGTTGTTCTATGTAAGGGATTCTATTGTGAATAGGGTATGCTCACCATCATAGGCCAGTTCCTTGTCAGAGAAATTTGCTTTATATGTTTGATATACTCGTCAAATGAATTGAAGCTAACTAGGAAATGGTTGGCTTCCTCTTTTTGCCTGTAACCACCATCTTTAATGACACTCGTCAGATGATTTGAAGCCAACTCTCCAAGTTGTTTTGCTTCTTCTTCATGATGAGAGCATTTCTTTGGTGGTTTTGCTTCTTTTTCATGAGGAGAGCATTTCTTTTTGGCCTGTAACCATCCTCTTATCCTCAGATGCAAGAGTTTTATAACTTCCCTAATAATCGGCTTTTTTTATTGTAACTTGTAACTCCTTTTAATGCAATAAACAGGATTAAGCTTTTCTTGGACTTGTTTGAACGAATTTTTCAGCAACTTGGTCCCTAATTAGGAATAAGTAGGAAGCAGGTCAATAAAGCCTACAAAACAGTGGAAATTTCTAACAGTTTCGGAATAGCCTTAAAAATGGTCAAGATCTTCATCAGCACTTTAAAAGAGCGCTTGCCAAGTTTCATCATGATCAGACATATCTAAGGCAGTGAACATAAAGAAATAATTTAAGTGAAATCGGTCTCTAGCACCTTGAAATGGACCCTGTAACTAGAGTCATACTTTTCGTGTATCAGACAACTGTGGGACCATCACCATTTGATTCGACACGGTCGTAAACCCCTATGGGTCAAGTTTCGATATAATCGAGTAATCCAAGATATAGTTATGGGTAAAATACCGAAAAAGAGTAGATCGTACACTATTCCCATGTGGCCTAACTCCATCAAAACACCATTAAAGGTGGTTGTTTTTACAGTCACGGGCAGACACTTTCGGGGCCTATAACTCACTCGTTCCAAGTCGGATCACTCCTAAATTTGGTGAGTGTGTTCGTCTCATCAATACGAGCAATTCGCTATGTGGTATGCCCCATGAAAATGCCCGAGCAGAGAGAAAAACCAAATGAAAGTAGCTGATCCATGAAGGAAGTTGCAAAAAATTCAGCAGCAGCATCCCTCGTTTGAGCAGCCAAATCACGACGCTCACATACCTGATCAGCACGAAACCAATTGCATTATGTGCGTGAGGTCTGAGGCTATCTCTAGTCCGAACTTTGCGTACAATGAACGATCGCCATGCCGAGTTCTATAAGAAAACAATAATCTTTCTATCAAGCAGGCATCAAAACACCCCCGGGTTAGCCATGGAAGATCACACAAGTTCTCACACAGCAACAGGGACTGTTCTGAAAATCCACACATTGTTAGGCAAGGGGTAACACAGTCATTTTGCACCCATTTTTAGAATTTTTTAAATTCAATTGAATTGTAATTATCTTCAATTTTAGGTAGTTTTCGAGTGTACACTCACGTTTTTCCCCAATTCTACATAAACAGGCATTGCCTCATTGTACGAAGGACTTTCGGTTTATCCTTGGATCAATCAATAAAATTTTGATTTCTTGCTTGAGCATGTGAGTATATCTTGAAGAGAGAAGAAAAGGGCTGGTACCCTTCGAGTAGGTAACTGTCTCTCCTCCCCTCTTTCTCTCTCCTCCCCTCTTTCGCTCTTCTCACTTTTTTCTCTCTCTTATTCTCATCTCATCTCTATCTCTTTCTCTCTCTTCTTCTCATCTCATCTTTATCTCTTTCTCTCTCTTCTTCTCATCTCATCTCTATCTCTTTCTCTCTCTTTTTCTCATCTCATCTCTATCTCTTTCTCTCTCTTCTTCTTATCTCTATCTCTTTCTCTCTTTGCTTCTCATCTCATCTCTACCTCTTTCTCTCTTTTCTTCTCATCTCTATCTCTTTCTCTCTTCTTCTCATCTCATCTCTCTCTTTCTCTCTCCTCCCTCTTCTCATCTCTATCTCTTTCTCCCTGTTTCCTTCTTCTCGTCCCTATCGCTCCCTCTCTTCTATCATAATCATTGAAACTTAATGCTGGTTAGTTTTCTCTCTCTTCGGTCACAATCTGCAAACCTTAGCACTAGTTGGTTTTCTTCCTTTCTCTTCTGTCACAATCAGTGAAAGCTAACACTGGTTGGTTTTCGTCCTTTCTCTTTTTTCAATATACGAAGCCTAGCATCGGTTGGATTTTTCTCTCTTCTCTTCCCTCAATCGGTGAAATCCAACGTCAGTTGGATTTCTCTCTCTTCTCTTCCCTCAATTGGTGAAACCTAGCACCGGTTGGATTTTTTTCGCTTCTCTTCCCTCAGTTAATGAAGCCCAGCATCGATTGGATTTCTCTCTCTTCTCTTCCCTCAGTCGGTCAAGCCCAACACCAGTTGGATTTCTCTCTCTTCTCTGTTGCAGTTGGTGAAGCCTAGCGCCAGCTCGATCTCTCTCCGTTGCTTCTCTCTCATCACAACCTAAGCAAGCCTAACACCGGTTGGTTCTCTTCCTCCATTCTCTTCTGACACAGTCAGCGAAGCCTAGTGCCGATTGCTTTTTCTCTCTCTTCTTTTGACACAGTTGGTGAAGCCTAGCGCCAACTGCTTTTTTTCTCCCTCTTCTTCTAACGCAGTCGGCAATGCCTAGCGCTGACTGCATCTTCCTTCCCTCTCTCTCTTTTATCCTCTCGTCTCTTCTCTTCTTTTCTTCTCCATCCTTCTATCTATTCCCTTCTTCTCTTACTTCATTCTTTCCTTATAACTGTCACTCTGCCACTATTTCATTTGATTAAGAGGGATTGAGGTCAACCTCTCATGGTAGTGTTGTCGTCTAGTCGTAATGCTGTTATGTCAGGGTTACTTGGTCTGCTTTATTGCCACGACAGACTAACCATCGTGCCTAGCTCATCGGTATTGGAAATGGCCTCTAGTAGTGATCCTGTGAGCTGGTCTTAGTTACTGAGCCCGTTTTGCTACCATGTCAAGTCAATTACTCTCCAGCTTAGTCCTCTCGCTCATTCGAACTCTTTTCTCCCTCGTCTTTCTTCTCTTCTTCTTTTTGAATGCAAATGTTTGCGTACGTTCATCAAAGAGGAAAAGGGTAAGGTTTGACCCACCTGTCTTATAACCTTTGCCATACATGTGTATCATTGTAGAAAATAAGAAGAATATGAGCCAAGGGAGGCGATTCCAAACCAGTTTTATTACTGGGGGGCTTTCTTTGTGATCTAAGAGGGCGCCCACGCCAGCCAGCCAGAGTAAGTCCCGAACCCATCTTAAAATTCCTCTCTCATCGGTTGGTAACACCTGCTCCCATTCTTGAACAAGGTTCCCGAGAGAGCGATCTCAAAAATGTCCTGGGTCTTCCCTCTAATCCTGCGACGTGTGCCGCCCGATCATCCAGATATGATGGGCGAGATCGAGGCACCTAACCAGCTTGGAGACTCCACTGGGGATTTGCTACCTCTTAGTCAGATCGTTCTTGTTTGACTAGTTTCTTCTTTTATTATTTGCTTTCATTATCTTTTCAAATTTCATTTATTGCTTACGGGTTTTGTATCCCATTCATCTGAATCGGGGATTTTCTTATCCCCATATTCGAGAGTGTCCCTAGGGAACAAGTTCCTTCGACTGCGTTCCCGACCATCCTTTTGAGCAAAGACCCCTTGTCTAGCTCCCAGGTCTTAACCTGGACTGGTGTGAGGTGGGACTTAAAGGTCCCTCACTCCCCATCTTCTCGCTCTGGTGGAAACTCCACAAGGCACCTTGCATCGGCAGCACTTCTATTTCCCTACATAGTATGCACCCAACCACTGGCAAGTCACTTGCCGATCATGTTCCTAAGGTACGACAAAAGGCTGCTCATTTCCTTTCTGCAAAAGGCAAGCAATTTGCCATTGATTCTACGGGTCGCCATAAGGCTACCCCCCACATTTGTGCACCATTGGTCTCTATCTTTAGAGCCTCAACACCTCGAGGCGGAAACCCCATGGTCTCCACCCCTCACACACGCCATAAGGCTCGTGGGTCACCCACTCAAGCCACATCTCAGGGTAACCCTTCTGTTACCTCTAGACTGTGTCCAAGATCGAACCTTCCAAGGCCAGGTCCTACACACGCCACTCATATGCATTTCATTGCTAGGGGCAACAACATTATTGCACCAATCCGAGTACACAGGAGACGACTCCTCATCCTCCTATCATGCACACACAAACGCACCCTGTAAGGGGCAAGCTTGTACATGTTCTCTTACAAACACCTGCTCATAGTTCTCGGCCTCATAAGGCCAGATCACTTGCACGAGCCTGGGATGACCCTCAGGTCCCTTTTAGTCCTTCTTCAAGGGACGCACACGCATTGTCATCTCAGGCATCCCGCATCCCCTCGCCCTCGACTCAGGCCTCCTCATGAGTCAACCCTGCTCATGTTTGCTCCTTCTTCATCGAGCAAGCACCTTCAGCCTTAGTACTCAAAGGTTTTCCCCAAGAGTAGCATCCTGAACCAGGCCCATCACTTTGGTCATGTCTCTGGAGCCCACAAGAGAGCTCAAAGCACGGACCTAGTGGAAGATCGAGTCCTTTATCCTCCCCTGCCCAAGATGACTCTAGTTCCTGGCCTTCATCCATTGTCGCACCTGATGGAGACATCTCTCTCTTGTGTAAGAAGAGCTGACCAGCCGTGACTTAGATAGCAGTTTTGGCGTAAGGTCCATCAAAACCTCAAGGCTAAATGCGTTAGAGGTCTGCACATTTTGACTAAAGAGGTGACCAAGGCAGTAAAAAAAGCCAATTATGATGACCCTCTTCACCTGAATCCCTTCTACCCCCTTCAAATGATGAAGCCTGAAGAAGAGCTCCTTGAGCCCTGTGCTGTGGTGACCGTCAAAGAAGAAGACTCAGCCACTCAGCAGCCAAGGTCCCAAGACCGTCGAGAACTGGCCCAAACGCGATATACAATAGTCGAGTTCAGTCAGGGCATGCTGGCCCCCTGTTGACCGACCTACCACGTACGACCTGTCAAGCTCGCAAGCCCTCAGTTGTCACTAATGTTGACCTCCCTAGAGAAACGATCACCGTAATGGTCGTAAGCAAGCCCGGTGTTATGCAGGAGGAGCATGAACAAGTTTGAGGACATGGTGCACGCAATGATGGAAAAGATCGATGTATCAACACCGCAAGCCAGTGGGCTAATCATGAGGTCAATTCCCATCACTCTGATGGTGCACCTCCATAGCAGCCCCCTCCATCTACCTCACACATCTACCTCACAAGACAATTATGTCCCTCATCCAGTCTCTCAGTCAAATATTGATGCTATGGTCACCCATAGCTTAAAGAACAGAGAAATTCCATGGTTATAGGGTGTGACGCCTTATCAAAGACCATACCCCTCCTATATTGATCAGGTCTCGTTTCCCTTAGATTACAAGAAAGGGAAGTTTCCTCTATTCAGTGGAACCACATCCCCGAACTAGCATATTGCCCACTTTCTGGCAGCATGTCGGGAAGCAGAGACTGAGGGGAGACTCCTTCTCCGACAGTTTGTTGAGACCCTCGATATCCCAGCATACCAATGGTATGCCCGACTTCCCCCAAACTCGATGCATACATGGGAGGAGATGGAGAAATTGTTCTATCAACGCTTCTATGAGGTCAAGAGAGTTTCAAACCATCGAACTTCTCATCCTGATTCAAGACCCTAAAGAGCCCGTGGATCAGTCCATATCAAGATGGAGAAACTTGGCTTCTCGCTATCCTAATCCTATTCCTGAGAATGAAGCAGTCCAAACTTGCGTGCAGAACATGCGACCCGAAATCGCTTTACTTGTCGAGGCTTCTAACCAGACTTCCATGTCAGAGTTGATCTCTAAATCGGTTCGCATAGAAAGTTTATCACGCCACCACGATGGGACATGACAACCATCTACAAGTTCAGCAAACAACCGGGGAAATGGTAGCTCTCGGAATAACACACGGGGCAGCCAACAGAAAGGGGTAATCAGTGCAGTCGTCGTCATGGTCACCAATTCAAAGAAGGTTCCTTCCCAAACTTTGGACCTCTTTAAAGGGGTAAGTACAGCAAGGGTAACATCTCAGGCTGACAAGCAACAACAGTCGTACAATCGGGTACCCGCACTAGCCAACCTTCATTGGGGTGATTATTTCACCAGGAACAATAACAAGGTCTATCCCTTCGAGATGGAATGCGTCCCTACATTGTTCCGGTTCTTATTGGAACAGAATATGATCCAACTCCCAGAAACCAAGTTCCCTGAGAACCTGGCCTTGAAACTCAGGTGAATTATTGTGCCTACCATCGGAGGATCAATCATCTCACAGATGACTGCTACACACTGAAGGATATTATTGAGGCCCTAATTCTGAAAGGTCAAATAAAGCTTGAAGACTTGAAAGGCCTTTGAGCAGCGGAGGCCTCCCATGCCGTAACCATTCAAGAGGAAGATGAAATGCTTGGCATTCTCTACGCCTTCTTCATTATAATGCTTCAGGAAGGCATAATCACACTAAAGCAGGCAAGGCAACCCCGTCGCCATGCTAAGGGGACTAAAGATCGTTGGTGCCCATACCATCAGATAAGAGGTCATTATTTGTCAGAATGCACAACTTTCCTTGATATATTCACAAAGAAGATGCAAGAGTGTCAAGAATTTTACAACCTTCCCATAAGTGATCCCCAAATCACTTCTCCATCTGGGAAAGATGATGTCACAAAGCAGGACCTTCCTATTAATGACTTAGACTCTGTGGACCCAGCCATGGATAGTCTACCATGGCAGAAGTAGACTCAAGTTCTTAAGGCGAGAAGCGGTTCGTCAAGCTAAAGCGATTTGCCACCTCAGTGAGATGAATCGAACATCACTTCAGAAAACTAGAAAGAGACGGGCACCTAGGGCTGCTCACCGAAGAAACAAGACCGCTCAACCCACAACTGAGCAGGAATTTCTTAGGCCCCTTCCTGCGTTGCCAACTTTACTGGACTTCATCCCTGGCACGATCCTTCTTCCTTCTTCATTTTGTCAAGAAGATGTTCTTGTGCCATCTCCCACTCATCACACATCCGATGAGGGTGACGATGTTAAAAGCACTTCCCAACGTTCTAAGCAAGGGAAAGACCTAAAAGACCCCCTGCATCCATCCAAACCTGGTGATGACGTAAAAAGCTGCCCAGATCGGTCTTATGAAGGCAACGACCTTAAGTCCCCCACCCTCTAACCCTTCTCCTCCTTCTTCTCTTGCTTCTCATCCTTCCTCATCTGTGGCTCTTGCAGGTATAACCTTGATATGTCCAGACTTCGAGGCTCTCGATAGAGAACTTGAGGGATCAAACATAACTAAGATGCAACGGAAGCGATTGAGAAAGACTTTGGCGTACGCAACAGGATTCTTAACAGTTGCTAATGCCCTAGCAGCTACAGCCAAGGCAGAGCCACCTTCTTCAAAGAAGCACAAGAAGTCGAAGCCAAAGAAACCCTAGTGGACCCTTGCGCCTGACTTTGAGCAGAGACTGAGAGAGTCAAGGGGTCAAAGTTTCTATTCTCAAGAAGCTTGCCACAAGATATAAGTTTGTGAAGTACCAGCCGGCATGGGCTAAACACTGCAGATAGCTGATCAAAGGCCTTATTATTCGCAATGGCACACTTCTTGCGCTACCATCGTTGAATCTCAAATTCCCTATAATCCCCAAGTAGAACTCCTGCAGTCCGAGAAGCAATCTCTATTTACGGAATACCCTTCCATTCCTCAATGTGGGGAAGGTGCAAAAATTATACTCCACTCTGGGCCTCTATCAGAGGCAGAGATGTCAGCATCATGAGTCTCTGCACTTGAGGTCGATCAAAAGACCTCTGAGAACAACGAGGAAGAGTTACAAGAGGCTCCAGAAGAATGGGAAGAAGGTGGTCAGGCCAAAGCTGACGAAGTCGAAGAAATAAATCTTGAAGACGAAACGGACCCCAGACCTACGTTCATTTCAGCGAGTATGTCTCCATAAGAGAAAGACGAATTCACTGCCTTCTTGAGAGCAAACCGGGACGTCTTTGCTTGGCATTACCATGAGATGCCTGGTTTAGACCCTCAAGTCGTTGTTCACCATCTCGGCATTGATCCGACTGTCAAACCTATGAAACAGAAATCAAGAAGGTTCAAGCCTGATCTTGAGATGTAGATTGACGCCGAGATAACTAAACTTAGACAAGCAAGTTTCATCCGCGAAGTGAAGTACCCAAAATGGCTAGCAAATGTTGTTTTAGTAAAGAAGAAAAATGGTCAAATCAGGGTTTGCATTGATTTTCGTGATCTCAATATTGCCTGTCCCAAGGATGACTTCCCATTGCCATTCACCGAGATGCTCATCGACTCTACAGCTCATTGTCAAATATTTTCCTTCATGGACAGATACTCCAGGTATAATCAGATAAGAATGGTGCCCAAAGATGAAGAGGTCACTGCATTCTTAACTCCAAAAGGGGTCTTCTATTACACAATGATGCCTTTTGGATTAAAGAATGCTAGCGCCACATACAAGAGAGCAATGAAGACTATTTTCAAAGACATGATGCGCAAAGAGGTGGAGTGTTATGTGGATGACCTGGTGGTAAAATCCAAAGAGAAGGATGCTCATATGACAGATGTCGAAAAGGTATTCAAGCATTTGCATCTCCATCAGCTAATAATGAACCCTCTGAAATGCACCTTTGGTGTGCGGTAGGGAAAATTCTTGGGGTTCATCATCAGACATCGAGGGCTTGAAGTCGTGGTGGTCAAGATCAAGGCAATCCACGAAGTGTCGTCACTGGCTACACTTCAAGAATTGCACTCCCTCTAAGGACAACTGACATACATTCGTAGGTTCATCTCGAACCTCTCAGGTCGTCGTAAACCCTTTACACACCTGCTAAAGAAAAATACCCCCTTCATCTGGGATGAAGCATGTCAGGCAGCCCTTGATGACATCAAGCATTATTTACTCAACCCTCCAGTACTCTCTACATCAATATTGGGAAAACCCATCATTTTATACGTGACTACTTTAGACGAGTCACTCAGAGCATTATTGGCACAAAACAATGAAGAGGGAAAAGAGACTGTGTTATATTATCTCAGCCGCAGGATGCAAGGGGCCGAGAAGAATTATCCCACGATAGAAAAGACGTGTCTGGTCCTGATCTTCGCAGTAAAAAAACTCTGTCATTACTTGCTTGGTCATGAAGTGAAACTTATATCAAAAGCTGATCCTGTAAAGTTTCTTATGACATGCCCATGCTTATCGAGACGCCGTGCAAGTGGGCATTGTTGGTGATGGAGTTCGATATCATGTATGTCCCATAGAAGTCGATCAAGGGCCAGGTGTTGGCTGATTTTGTCGCAATACACCCCGTGCCGGCAGAATCTCCCTAATCAAGCGACCTCTCT
The DNA here is from genome assembly GCF_054954075.1 of Amborella trichopoda. Classification (NCBI taxonomy): domain Eukaryota; kingdom Viridiplantae; phylum Streptophyta; class Magnoliopsida; order Amborellales; family Amborellaceae; genus Amborella; species Amborella trichopoda. The sequence continues at coordinate 32,493,802 of NC_142340.1, forward strand.
GACAAAGAAATGTTCTGTACTGAGCTTGCTCATGCTTGGGAATTGTATTTTGACGGAGCCTTCCAAACATACAGAGGAGGCACCGGAGTAGTATTCCTGACTCGGAGAGGAGGAGTATTGTCACTTTCTTTCTCTCTTTCTCAAGTCAGTTCTCATAATGAGGCAGAATATCAGGTCCTTATAATCGGACTGGAGATAGCCTTCGATCTCGAATTGGAGCAGCTTAAGATCTATGGTGACTCTGAGTTGGTTATCTGACAACTCAAAGGGATCTATGATGTGAGAAAAGACACTCTCAAGCCTTATCACGATACTGTAAAATCGTATATGGCTCAGTTTGAAGACGTATCCCTGAGTCACATCCTCAAGAGGCTAAATTCACAAGCTGATGCACTTGCAAAACTCGACCCTACAATTCAGGTATCCTCATTAGGACCCATGCTTGTTTGGGTGGCAGAATGGAGACACATCAAACTAAGAACCGCGGTCAATGCTGATGATGAGAGAAATATCTTCCCCAAGTGTCCTCCTTATCCATTTGCATTTGGAGCACTTCTATCAGCCAAAGAAGTAATCAAGACTGAACAAGAAATAGCACAGAATCAAGGAGCTAAGGGTCGAAATCAAGAGCCAGAATTCTTTGACCCAATATGCGCAGCAATTGAGCATGTAGAAGATTGGAGAGAGCCCATCACCAGTTTCCTAAAACATGGCAGGCTCCTGGAAGATCATGTCTAACGCAACAACCTTCATCGAATGTCTACCAAGTATACCCTCCTCGAAGGAGATGCTCTCTTTAGACGATCATTTGACGATATTCTTCTTAGAAGCGTCGATATCCAAGAAGCAAGCAAGGTGTTAGAAGAAGTCCACTCAGGCATCTATGGACTACACCAGTCCGGTCCTATACTCTATGAACGAATACGTAGGTTGGGATACTATTGGCCATCCATGATCTCCGATTCCTTAAGCTATGCTAAAAAGTGTCAAGTATGTCAAATACACTTCAGCCTGGTTCACCAGCCTCCAGAGCCCTTACACCGTACGGCATCATGGCCCTTCTCACAATGGGGTATGGACATCGTTGGGCGTATTGACCCTCCTTTTGCAATAGACCATGTTTTTATCCTAGCTGGAATAGATTATTTCTCTAAGTGGGCTGAAGCAGTCCCCCTTAAGCAGGTTTCTAGTACAACGGTGGCCTACTTCATTCGACATCATATCATATACCACTTCAGAGTGCCCAACCGGATTATATCTGACAAAGGCCCTAAATTTAGCAGTCATCACATTGATCACTTAGTTAACCAGTTCGGTTTTGAATGGAGGTACTTGACTATGTACCACCCTTGAGCGAATGGATTAGCTGAGGCTTTCAATAAGACTCTGTGCAATGTCTTAAGAAACTCAGAATCAAAAACAAGGAAGAACTGGCATGAGAAGCTTCCCAAAGCACTGTGGGCTTATCGTACCTCTACACAAAATTCTACTGATTCCACTCCTTATTCTTTGATATATGGGGGTGAAGCAGTTTTACCTCTTAAAATATAAATCCCTTCACTGCGAGTCGCTATTCACCAAGAAATAATCGAAAATGAGAGAGTCAAGATCCAATATCAAGAATTAGATACACTCGATGGAGAGAGGTTAGAGGCTCAGCAGAACCTTGAACTTAACCAACGGAGAATGAAGAGGGCTTTTGATAAGTCTATCAAGATTTGTTCATTCACCCGTGGCGATCTAGTCTTAGCTGTTAAGAGGCCTATTGTTATGCAAGGCTGGCATAAATGGAAGTTTGAGCCTAAGTGGGAAGGTCCCTTTATAGTCAAAAAGGTCTTGCCCAACGGAGCCTACATACTGGCACATCTTGATGGAGAGGAGGCGATGCCCCCTATCAACGGACGATACTTAAAAAAGTATTATCCCTAATACGTATTCAAAAGAAAGGAACTCAATGCGAAAATAAGCAAGATAGTCCAAACAAAATTCTAACTCTTTTTATTACAATACAAAAGAGTTACAAGTTACAAGAAGTCCCTTACATCTGAGGATAAGAGGACAGTTACAAACCAAAAGTTGTACTTTCGCTCTTGCATCTGAGGATAAGAAGACGGTTATAGGCCAAAACAAATGCATGTCCCATGAGGAAGAAGCAAGCCCACGAAAGAAAAGACCTCCTCATGAAGAAGAAGTGAAACCACTGGATGAGTTCGCTTTAATTCATCTGACAAGTAAGAGGATGGTTACAAGCTTGAAAACAAAGCAGAGCCACTCCAAGAAGTTAGCCTCAGTCCATCCGACGTGTATGTCAAACATACAAGCCATCTACCTCGGCTGGTGTGTATATCGAATATTCGATATAGGATTCATTTGAAGTGTATATCAAACATACATGATGGGCTGCCTTGGCAAGGAACCGGCCTATGACGAAAACAATGCCATGTTCACAGTGGATGCCCTTCCACATAACAACATGGACCTCACTATTGTGCTAGAGGATTTGGCTTTTAATGGGTACCACAAGCCACGCCACATCCTTCGTCACTTTTTACCGGCCCATGAACATCGTCGTACGTAGCTCATCATCGAGCACCACAAATCCCGCACGTGACTTACCGCCACATGCGAGCATCATTCTCCACATCATGATAAGCCAGACACGCTGATCAGTGCTGACTGAAGCCAACACTGGCTAGGTCCTTCAAAGGCCAGCATCGTTTGTGTTCCTAACCTCTAGCATTAGCTGTGTTCCTAACCTCTAGCGCCGGCAGATTTTCTTGAGGGTCAGCACCTGTTGTGTCAGCACTCTAATCATCAACGTTGGTTGTCTTAGCACCAATTGTACTTCTGTTAGCGTCGGCCCTATAGCAATTGTTCGCTTCTTAAGACTCCTCATTTTTCAAAGCTTAAGTTTTCACACCCCCTTAATGGTCACATGATTTCCAAAGGCGATGGTTCACCTCCAGCAACCGTACACCTTCCCCACAACAGTTCACCTCCCGCAATCGTACGACCCACCTCTTGTGATCATTCGTCTCCCACTGGAACTTCTCCTCTATGGCCGAAAACCCAGTGAAAAACTTTCCCGCCCTCATTTTTGGCCTGAACAACTCTAGAACCTCATCAAAACTTCTACGAACTTCCCCAAGTTCTTGGAAACCTTTGCAAACACCACTAACAGTATCGAAAAGTGGCGACAACCTCTAGAAACTCTGTAAAACTCCCAATACGTGCGGAAATGCTCATTGTTTCACTTCCTGTCTCTTCTACCAAAAGAAAACAACATCGGGAAACTCCATAGAATTCCTAAAAAAACTCCCAAGACCTGTGGAAATGCTTACCCCTGTGTTTCCCGCCTCTTCCACCTCAAAATAAAAAAGCCACAGTCGAAGTTATTCCCTCCACCAGAAAGTCCTCTGTGCTAAAAACGTTCTCTGCAACTTCCAAATCCTTGGCAAAGTCTGCTTGCCGAAGGTCTTCCCTGCCAAACTAATCCCATTGTTTGCTGAGAACCTTCCCTGCAAAATTTTTTTAAGAACTCTGTGTCGGTTGGACATTTGCAAGAAACCATAATCACTACACCTGGTGCCGGCTGTATTACAAATAGCCTACTGTCACCTACTCCAGGCTGAAGCCGTGTATGTCCTTCCACAATCCCTGGTGGAGTTGCACCCAAGCCATGATGTGTCATCCCCAGTGGACTTGCACCCGGGCCGTTGCACCCAAATCATGACCTCTCCAATGAAGTCAAGAGCTGTCTCTCATCCCCCAACAGGAGTCACACCCATACTGCACCCCATTCTCCCCAATGGAGTTAGAGTCATTCTTACCTCTTCAATTCCCAGTGGGTCTATTTCACACTAAGTTATCTCATCCTCAGAATGTGAGTCTCATCTTTCACCCTAGAGAGTACGCTTACCCCCTTTAACCTAGTGAAGTCTGCCTCTATTGGTCATCCTTCATCAGGTCACCACTTCCATCTGAGCCCTCTATTTGTCAATGGTCTTAGCCATTTTATCCCCAGGGAGTCGGATTATCATCCACAGACCTATTCCCCATAGAGCTCCACCTACATGGTGACCCACACAAACATGGACCAACCTATATGACCATAAACCGTAGCAGAGGTCTACTTGCACGACCTTAAACTGCATGATCCAAGTTGTATGACTTTAAACTGCATAACTACGGTCCAGCTGTATGACCTTAAACCACAGTATACATCCTAGCCGCATGACGATAAAAGGCTCAACAGCATGGTCCAAACTATATGACCTTAAACTGTAGCGGAGGTCTATTTACACAACCTTAAAACGCACGATCCTAGTTTTATGACTTTAAACTACATAACCACAGTCCAGCTATATGACCTTAAAACCATAGTGCATGTCCTGGCTGCGTGACATTAAACTGCTTCGCACAAGTCCCGAAGGCATGACCTTAAACATGCTATCACAAATGAAATGATGAAATAACAGGCATGGTGTATACCTGAACAAGGGAACGCCATGAGTAAAAATAACAGACGGTCATGATCACAAAACCATGAGTAAGAAAGTTTCATGAAAATGAAAACCCGAGCACGATGAAAACCTGAAAGGGCATCGTGAGTAAAAATGAAAGAAAAGGGTGGACATGGCCTAAAGGTCATAGGTAAAAGAGTCACAAAATAAAGGAAGTTAGAGAAATTCATCTCTACGGTGCTTGGAGCAATAAAATCAGCTTGAAGAAACATTCGCTTCCACAGGCGGCTTCAACCAGCACTCCCTACATCATCAAGACATCCAGTAGGGTGTAGATATTAAAATCATCCTTCATCTTCCTTCTTCAGTCCTGGGAAAATAGGTAACCTGGTCGACATCCTTCTTTAATCCTGGTTGAGCAGGTAGCCCAGTCGATATCCCTTCTTCAAGGCTGGGTGACAACGTAGCTCAGTCATTATCCCTTCTTCAAGGTTGGGTGACAATGTAGCCCAGTCATTATCCCTTCTTCAAGGTAGGAAACTGACAAAGCCAAGATGGAACCTACGAGAGACCTTAGCTCACTTAGCAGCATGACCAGAACTTCAGGATTGGCTAATAGAACCTGTCCCCAACTGGACTCGATAGATGAGACACATAGTGGTACTCTGATCGTCAAAAGCAAACCTGGTGTAGCAACAAACCACGCCCACCAAATGCATGAAATGTGCATGCCTTCTCCTTCTCTTATGGACCTTTTCCCCATGCATGAAATGTGCATGCCTTCTCCTTCTCTTATGGACCTTTTCCCCATGCATGAAATGTGCATGCCTTCTCCTTTTCTTATGGACCCTCTCCCCATGCATGAAATGTGCATGCCTTCTTCTTCTCTTATGGACCTTCTCCCCATGTATGAAATGTGCATGCCTCTCCTTCTTCTATTATGGACCTCTCTCTGCATGAGGTTAGGTGACAAAGTAGCCCAATCATCATCCTTCCAAGGCAGGAAACTGATAAAGCCAAGGCGGAACTACCAGAGACGTCATCTCGCCTAGCCAGCACGATCAGACCTTCGGGATTGGCTAATAAAACCAGCCCCCGATTGGACTTGATAGACGAGACCCATATTGGTACTCTGATCGTTAAAAGAAAACCTGATGTAGCAGCAAATAATTTCACCAATTTGTCTCTTCTCCCCCTAAAGTCTTCAAGGATGGACCCTCGAACAATGCATCCTTATGTCTGAGCAGCCTAGTTACACCATTACTTGAATCTCCTCGGCGTTCACACGGTCCTGTGGCTAGGAAGAAAAAAAGTAAAAGCCGAAGGAAATTTCTTGAATGATTATTCTTCTCACTTCTCTTGAGGCACAACATTCGGTGGGACAAGTTACTTGAACGTATTTTTCAGCACCTTGGTCCCTGATAAGGAATAAGTAGGAAGCGGGTCAATAAAGCCTACAAAACTATGGAAATTTCTAACAATCTCATAATGGCCCTAAAATTGGTCAAGATCTTCATCAGCACTTCAAAAGACCGCCTGCCAAGTTTCATCAGGGTCAGACATGTCTAAGGCAGTGAACATGAAAAAATAATTTAGGTAAAATCGGTCTCTAGCACCCTGAAATAGACCTTGTAATTAGAGCCATACTTTCAATGCATCAAACAGCTGTGGGGCCACCGCCATTAGATCCGGCACAATCGAAAAACCCTTATGGATCAAGTTTCGACTTAACTGGGCACTCCAAGACAAAGTTATGAGTAAAATACTGAAAGGGGTAGCCTGCACACTATTCTTGTGTAGCCTCACTCTATCAAAACACCATTAAAGGTGGTTGGTTTTACAGTCATAGACAGTCACTTTTGGGGCATATAACTCACTCGTTTCAAGTCAGATCACTCCCAAATTTGGTGAGCATGTTCGTCTCATCAAGACGAGCAATTCAATATGTGGTACGCCTCATGACAACACCTAAGCAGAGAGAAAAACCAAATGAAAATCACGATTCTGTGAAGGAAGTGGCAGAAAATTCAGTATCAGCCCGCCTAGTTCAAGTAGCCAGATCACGACGCTTGCATACCCGATCGGCACGAAACCAAATGCATTATGTGTGTGAGGTTCGAGGCTATCTCTAGTTCGAACCTCACATATGATGAATGGTTGGATTTCACACATGAAGGCATCAAAGCTTCTAAAAATTCTGACTATTAGATGTCAAGATTTCGGCTGAAAACTCAAGACGACAAAATCTTCATTCGAAAAAGAAATCAAGCAACGTTTGTTGCAACATGATCGTGACGACATGCTCAGTGTGATTCAATGAAGAAATCACAATGACACATCAAAGAACGAGCACACAATCGATTCGAAGTTTTCAAGATTCATCCAAAATTCAAGTCTCATGATCATGGTTCGAAACATGATTCATGGCTCAAAGTTGGTATCAAAATGATCGCCATGTCGAGCCCTACAGGAAAACAATAATATTTCGATCAAACAGGCATCAAAACACCCACGGGTCAGCCATGGAAGATCACACAAGTTCTCTGGCAGCAGCAGGGACTGTTTGGAATTCCACACATTGTTAAGCAGGGGCAAAATAGTCATTTTGTACCCATTTTTAGAATTTCTTTAAATTTAATTAAATTGTAATTATCTTCAATTCTAGGTAGTTTTGGGGGCTACACCCACATTTTAGCCCAATTTTATATAAACAGGCACTGCCTCATTGTAGAAAGGACTTTCGGTTCATTCTTGGATCAATCAATAAAATTTTAATTTCTTGCTTGAGCCTGTGAGTATGTCTTGGAGAGAGAGAAGAGAGAGAAGAAAAGGTTCAGTACCCTTCAGGCAGGTAACTCTCTCTCCTCCCCTCTTTCTCTCTCCTCCTTTCTTTCTATCTCTTCTTCACATCTCATCTCTCTCTCTTTCTCTCTCTTCTTCTCATCTCATCTCTACCTATTTCTCTCTCTTCTTCTCATCTCTATCTCTTTCTCTCTCTTCTTCTCATCTCATCTTTATCTCTCTCTCTCCTCCCTCTTCTCATATCTATCTCTTTCTCTCTCTATCCTTCTTCTCGCCCCTATCCCTCTCTCTCTTCTATCACGATCAGTGAAGTTTAACACTGGTTGGTTTTCTCTCTCTTTTGTCACAATCGACGAAGGCTAGCGCCGGCTAGTTTTCTTCTTCTCTCTTCTATCACAATCAGTGAAGCTTAGCACTGGTAAGCTTTCTCTCTCATCTGTCAATCGATGAAGCCTAACATTGGTTGGATTTCTCTCTCCTTTATTCCCTCAGTCGGTGAAGTCAAGCAGCGGTTGGATGTCTCTCGCTTCTCTTCCCTCCATCGATGAAGCCAAGTGCCTGTTGGATTTCTCTCTCTTCTCTTCCCTCAGTCGGTGAAGCCTAATACCGGTTGGATTTCTCTCGCTTCTCTTCCCTCATTCTACGAAGCCCAACGTTGATTGGATCTCTCTCTCTTCCCTTCCTTCTATTGACACAATAGGTGAAGCCTAGCGCCGACTGCGCTTTTTCTTCCTCTTCTTTTGGCACTGTCGACAATGCCTTACACCCACTGCATCTTCCTTCCCTCTCTCTCTTTTATCCTCTCGTCTCTTTTCTTCTTTTCTTCTCCCTGCTTTTGTCTATTCCCTTCTTCTCTTACTTCATTCTTTCCTCATAATTGTCACTCTGCTACTATTTCATTCGACTAAGAGGGATTGAGGTCAGCCTCTCATGGTAGACCTGTCCTCTAGCCATAATGTTGTTATGTCAGGGTTACTTGGCCTGCTTTGTTGCCACGACAGACTGACCATCGTGCCTAGCTAGTCGGTATTGGTAATGATGTCTAGTAGTGATCCTATGAGTCAGTCTTAGTTACCGAGCCCGTTTTGCTACCACATCAGGCTAATTACTCTCCAACTTAATCCTCTCGCTTAGTCGAACTCTTCTCTCCCCCATCTTTCTTCTCTTCTTCTTTTTTAATGCACTTGCTTGTGTACGTTCATCACAGAGGAAAAGGGTGAGGTCTGACCAACCTTTCTTATAATCTTTGCCATATATGTGTGTGATTACAGAAAATAAGAAGAATACGAGCCAAGGGAGGTGATTCCGAACCACTTTTATTACTGGGGAGCTTTCATCATGATCTAAGAGAGCAGCCACGCGAGCCAGCCCGAGCAAGTCTCGAACCCATCTTAAAATTCCTCTCTCACCGATTGGTACACCTTCCCCCATTCTCGAACCAGGTTCCCGAGAGAATGATCTCAAAAATATCCTGAGTCTTCCCTTGAAACTTGAGACATGTGCCACCCGATCATCCAAATCAGGAGGGCAAGATCGAGGCACCTAACCAGGACTTTCTGGCTTTCTTTTTCTTTATCATCCTCCTAACTTTTTTACTTCAGCGCATTGAGTCTCTTTTTCTTGAGTATTCATCATGGGTAGTATTTCTTTAAGTATCACCCATTGATAGGGGCATTGCCTCCTCTCCACTCGGATGTGCCAATATGTAGGCTCCAATTGGCGAGACTTTCTTGACTATAAAGGGACTTTCCCACTTGGGTTCAAATTTCCCTTTACGTAGACCATGCATAACGATTGACCTCTTGACAACTAGGATTAAATCCCCACGGGCGAATGAGCGGACCTTGACTGACTTCTCAAAAGCCCTCTTCATCCTCCCTTGATTGAGTTCGAGGTTATGCTGAGCCTCTAACCTCTTTTTGTCGAGTGAATCTAATTCTTGTTACTAGAGTTCGACTCTCTCATCTTCAGTTAGTCCTTGATGTACAACGACATGCAATGAAGGGATTTGAATTTTGAGAGGTAAAACTGCTTCACCCCCGTAGACCAGAGAATAAGGAGTGGTATCAGTAGCATTTCTTGTGGTAGTGTGATAGGCCCACGAGGCTTCAAAAAGCTTCTCATGCCAATTCCTCTTTGTCTTTGATATAGATTTTTGTAAAACGTTGCACAGGGTTTTATCGAAAGCCTCAGCTAAGCCATTGGCTTGAGGGTGATACATAGTCGAGTACTTCCATTCAAAGCTGAACTGATTAATCAAGCAATCAATATGATGACTTCAAAATTGAGGGCCATTGGTAGTGATAATCTGGTCAGGCACCCAAAATGGTATATAATGTGATGTTGCACTAAGTTGGCCACTGTTATCCTAGAAACTTGCTTAATGGGAACTGCTTCAGCCCACTTAGAGAAATAATCTATTACAGCTAGAATAAAGACATGACCCATTGTCGAAGGATGCTCAATAGGCCCCACAATGTCCATAACCCATTGTGAGAAGGGCCATGACGCCACTGTAGGGTGTAAGGGCTCTAGAGGGTCGTGAACAAGGCTTGAATGGATTTGACATGCCCGGCACTTCCTAACATAGTTTAAGGAATCAGCAATCATCGAAGGCCAATAGTACCCTAACCTGCATTTCCATTCATAGAGCTTGGGACCAGACTGATGCAATCCACAGATTCCTTAGTGTACTTGTTTCATAACCTTATTTGCTTCTTGTGCGTCGACACATCTAAGAAGAATGTTCTTCAAATGACCATCTGAAGAGAGCCTCTCCTTCAAGGAGGGTATACTTGGTAGAAATTAGACACACACTATTGCACTTGGTACGGTCCTCTAAAAGTCTACCATGTCTTAGAACATTAGTGAAGGGTTCTCTCCAATCTTCTACATGCTCAATTTTCGTGTATATTGGGTTGAAGAACTCCGGCTCTTGGTTTTGAACCTTAGCTCCTTGACTCCGTGCCATTTCTTGTTCAGTCTTGATTACTTCTTTAGCTGATAGACGTGCTTCGAATGGATAGGGAGGGCACTCGAGAAAGACCTTTCTCAATCATCCTCATCAACCTTGGTTCTCAGTTCAATGTGTCTCCACTCTGTCACCTAAACAATCGCCGGTCCTGATGAGCATAATTGAATTGTAGCCTCGAGTTTTGTAAGTGCATCAGCTTGCGAATTTAGGCTCTTAAGGATGTGACTCAATGATACATCCTCAAACTGGGCCATATACGATCTTGCGGTATCGTGAGAGTGTCTTTTCTTACGTCATATATTCCCTTGAGTTGTGTAGTAACCAAATCAAAGTGGTCATAGATCTTGAGCTGCTCCAAGTCTAGATCGAAGGCTATCTCTAATCCAATTATAAGGGCCTGATATTCTACCTCGTTATGAGATCTGGTCTCGACGAGAGAGAAAGAAAGTGGCAATACTCCTCCTTTCGAAGTCAGGAATATCTCTCCAGCACCTCCTCGATCAGATTGGAAGGCTCCAGCGAAGTACATTTCCCACGCATGAGAAAGCTCTACATAGAATACTTCTTCATCAGGGAGATCACTTAATAAAGGAGATTCCACCGGTACGAGCTGTGCTACAAGAAAATCGGTCCAGGCTTGGCCCTTGATGACCTTTTGTGGGACATACGTGATGTTGAATTCCATCAGCAATAATGCCCATTTAGCAAGATGTCCTGACAGGCATGTGCGTGTCATAAGAAATTTTATAGGATCTACGTTTGATATAAGTTTCACTTCATGACCAAGCAAGTAGTGATGGAGTTTTTTACTGTAAAGATCAGGGCCAAGCACATCTTCTCTATTAGGGGATAATTCTTCTCGACCCCTTGCATCCTGCGACTGAGATAATACAGTGCCATTTCCTTTCCCTCGTCTTTGTTTTGTGCCAACAATGCCCCAATTGACTCATCTAGAGCGGTCACGTATAGGATGAGAGGTTTTCCTAACACTGGTGTAGAGAGCACTGGAGGGTTGAGTAAATATTGTTTGATGTCATCAAGGGCTGCCTGACATGGTTCATCCCAGATGAATCGAATATCCTTCTTTAGCAGGTGTGTCAAGGGTTTACAGTGACCTGAGAGATTTAAGATGAACCTGCAGATGTATGCTAACAACCCTTGAAGGGAACGCACCTCTCGCAATGTGGTTGGCGACGGTATTTCTTGGATTGCCTTGATCTTAACTATCTCAACTTCAAGCCCTCGGTGTCTGACATTGAACCCCACAAGCTTTCCTGAACGCATGCCAAAAGCGCATTTCAGTGGGTTCATTTTAAGATGATTAAAGCGTCGCTTGAATACCTTTTTAAGGTGTCTCATGTGAGCATCCTTCTCTTTGGATTTTACCACCAAGTCATCTTCGTAACACTCCACCTCTTTGTGCATCATATCTCTGGAGATAGTCGTCATTGCTCTATGATATGTGGAGTCAGCATTCTTCAATCCAAAAGGGATCATTTTGTAGCAGAAGACCCCTTTTAGAGTTAGGAACGCAGTGGCTTCCTCATCTTCGAGCGCCATCTGTATCTGATTATACCCAAAGTACCCAACCATGAAGGAAAAGATTTGATAGTGAGACGTAGAATTGATGAGCATCTCGGTGAATGGCAGTGGGAAGTCATGCTTGGGACAAGCGGTATTCAAGTCACGAAAGTTAATGCAAACCCTGATTTGGCCATTCTTCTTCTTGACTGGAACAACATTTGCTAGCCATTTCGGGTACTTGACTTTGCGAATGAAGGCTGCTTGTCTGAGTTTGGTCACCTCAGCATCTATCTACATTTCAAGGTCAGGCCTAAACCTCCTTGATTTTTGTTTGACAGGTTTGACAGTCGGATCGATACTAAGGCGGTGAACAACAACTTGAGGGTCTAAACCAGGCATCTCATGGTAATGTTAGGCAAAGACATCTCGGTTTGCTCTCAAGAAAGTAGTGAAATTTTCTTTCTCTTTTGGAAACATATTCGTGGAGATGAAAGTGGGTCTGGGATCAGTCTCATCCCCTAGATTTATCTCCTCGAGTTCATATGTTGTGGCTTGACCACCTTATTCCCATTCTTCTAGGGCTTCTAGCAACTCTTCATCATTGGCCTTAGAGGTCTTCTCGCTAACCTTGTGCAGAGACCGACAATTTTGATATCTTTGCTTCTAAGAAGGCTCCAGGGTAGGTCATGATTTCTGCACCTTTGTCGGACCGAGTGACAGAAGGGTCAACCTTCACAAGAATCATTGAATTTGTGCGTAGGTATCTGCAATGTTTATTTTGCGTTGGCTGATACTTCATAGACTTGTACCGTGTGGCAAGCTTTCTGAGAATAGAAACTTTGTCCTCTTGATTCTCTCAGTCTCTGCTCAAAGTCGGGCTCAAGAGGCCACTGTGGTTCTTTGGCTTTGACTTCTTATGCTTCTTAGTGGAAGAAGATGGTTGTGTTTTAGCTCGAGCTATCAGAGCATCAACAACTGTTAAGAATCCTACAACCTGGGCCAGTGTCTTTTTTAATTTCCTCCTATGTGCCCTGCTTATGTTGGTTCCTTCAAGTTCTCTGTCGAGAGCCTCGAAGTCTGGACATTTTAAAGTGGTACCTGTAGAAGACATTGGGGAAGAAGGATGAGAAGCAGAAGAGGAAGAAGGAGAAGGGTCAAAAGGAGGGGGACTTTTAAGGTCGTTCCTCTCATCGGGCCGATCTGGATAGCTTTTTACGTCATCACCTGGGTTTGACGTGTGCAGGGAGTCTTTTAGGTCTTTCTCCTGCTTAGACTATTGGAGAGTGCTTTTAACATCGTCACTCTCATTGGACATACTCCAAGTAGAAGATGGCTCGGGTACATCCTCTTGATGGGGTAAGGAAGTGAGGAAGATCATGCCGGGGATGAAGTCTTGCAAAGTCAGCAATGCGGGAAGAGGCTTGAGAAATTCCTGCTCAATTAGCGGTTGAGCAGTCTTGTTTCTCAGGCGAGCAGCCCTTGGTGCTCGTCTTCTCCTGGTTTTCATTGGCAGTGGTTGATCTGTCTCGCTGGGTTTATGGACAACCGTAGCTTGACGATCCACTTCTCAACTTAAAGACTTGAGTCTACTTCACCCATGGTGGCCTATAAGTGGAGGGTTCAGTATAGTCTGAGTCATCTTTACCTAGGTCTTGAGTTGGAGTCCTGCTGCACCGGTGGAGCAGTGGCTTGGGGACCACTTACTGGAACGTTATAAGACTCTTGACATTCCTGTATTTTCTTTGTGATTATATCATGGAAACTGGTACATTCGCATAGGTAATGTATGGGCACCAACGGTCCTCAGTTCCTCTACAAGGTGTCGGAGATGCCTTGCCAGTTTCGGTGTGATAAGGCCATTTGGAAGCATTATAGCAAAAAAGATGTGAAGAAGATCTTGTACCATTACTACCTGAGAGGCTTCTGCTGCCCCGAATGCCTTCTTTAGCTCTTCAAGCTTCTGAATCAGAGCTTTGATAATGTCTTTTAGAGTGAAGCAGTCATCTGTGGGGTGACTGATCCTTCGATGATAGGCACAGTAATTCACCTGAGTATCGAGCCTAGCTTGCTCAGGGAACTTGGACTCTGGAAGCTCAACATGTTCTATTCCAGCAATAATCAGAATAGCGCAGGGACCCATTCCTTCTCAACGGGGTAGACCTTGTTCTTATGCCTGGTCCAATAGTCATCCCAATTAAGATTCACAGGTAGGGATACTCGGTTGTACGACTGTTGTTGCTTGTCTGCCTGAGGCGTTGTCTTTGTTATGCTCACACCTTTGGAGATGTCCTAAGTTTGGGAAGGAGCCTTCTTTGGATCAGTGACCATGATAGCTACACTAATCACTCCTTTTTGTTGGCTGCCCCAGGTGTTAGTCCGAGAGCTACCATTGCCTCGATTGTTTCTCGAGCTTGTAGATGGTCGCAACCCGCCAAGGTGGCGTGATAGGCTTCTATGTGGACTGATTTGGAGATCAACTCTAACATGGAAGTCTGATTGGAGGCCTCAACATGTAGGGCGATTTTAGGTCGCATGTTCCACACACAAGTTTGAATTGTTTCCTTCTCAGGCATAGGATTGGGATGGTGAGTAGCCAAATTTCTCCATCTTGATATGAACTGGTCCACGGGCTCATCAGGGTCTTGGGTCAAGGTGAGAAGCTTGATGGTTTGAACTTCTCTCTCGACCTCATAGAAACTCTAATGGACCATTTTCTCCATCTCCTCCCACGTACGTACTGAGTTTGGAGGAAGCCGAGCATACCATTGGAAAGCCAGGTTGTCAAGGGTTTCAACAAACTATCAAAGAAGGAGTCTCTCATCAACCGTTGTTTCTCGACACGCTGCTTGGAAGTGGGCGAAATGCTGATTCGATGACATGGTTCCATTGAATAGGGGAAACTTCCCTTTCTTGTACTATGAGGCCCTTTCTTGTACTATGAGGGAAACGGCACCTGGTCAATGTACGAAGGTTACGGCCTATGATAAGTCGTTGCACCTTGTATCCCCATAATTTGTCTGTTCTTTAAGCTATGGGTAACCATAGCATTGATGTCTGCCTATGAGACAAGGTGAGGGACAGAATTGTCTTGTGAGGAAGAGGGAAGGGGCTGCCTTGGAGGGGTACCATCTGAGTGATGGGAATTGACCTCATGGTTAGGTGATTGTCGTGCGACATCTATATGATCTATCTTCTCCATCATTGCGTGCACCATATATTGGAATTTGTTCATGCGGTCTTCCTGTGAGTCAGATTCGTTTATAACCATTACGCTGATTGTTTCTCCAGGGAGGTCAGCCTTAGTTGCAATTGAGGGCTTGCGAACCCGACGGTTCGCACACCACTGATCGATTAATAGTGGGTCAGCATGCCCCGCCTGAACTCGATTCTTATATGCAGATCGTGTGAGGACCTATTCTCGATGGTCTTGGGATCGTGGCTGCTGAGTGGCTAGGTCATTTTCTACAACACTAACCATAGTGTAGGGCTCATGTACTTCTTCTTCAGGTTTCGTCATCTGAAGAAGGTAGAAGGGGTTCAAGCAAAGAGGGTCATCAGAGCTGGTTGTCCCGACCGCCTTGGTTACTTCCTTGGTCAGAATTTGCAGACCACTATCGTGTTTAGGTTGAGGTTTCAATGGACCTTGCGCCAAAACTGTGATTGGGACATCGACTGATCAGCGCTTCTTACACAATAGAGAGTTATCTCCATCAGGGGCGGAAAAGGATGAGAGCTAAGGACTTGAGTCATCTTGGGTTGGGGAGGATGAAGAACTCGATCTTCCATTTGGTCTTTGCCTCGAGCTCACTTATGAGCTCCAGAGACATGATCGAGATGAAGAGGCTAATTCAGGATGGTCCTCTTGGGGAAGGTCTTGAAGTACCAAGGCTGGAGGTTCTTGCTCGAAGAAGGAGGAGCAGGCAAGGGCAAGTTTGGCTCATAAGGACGCTTGAGTCGGGGGAGAGGGGTTGTTTGCGATGGCAATGGATGTGCGTCCCTTGAAGAAGGATGACAGGTGACTGAGGGGTCAACCCGGGCTCGAGCAGATGGTCTGGCTTTAGGAGGCCGAGAGCCGTGAGCATGTGTTTGTAAGAGAACAGGTGGAAGCATGCCCCTTACAGGGTGCGCTAGTGTGTGCTGAGTAGGAGGATGAGGAGGTCATCTTCCGTGTACTCGGGTTGATGCAGTAATAGTGTTGCCCCGAGCAGTGGTATGCATATGCACAATGTGAGTAGGACCTGGCCTTGGGAGGTCTGATCCTTGACACTGACTCCAAGTAACATAAGGGTTGCCTCGAGTGGATGACCAGCGAGCCTTATGGTGTGTGTGAGAGGTGGAGGCCCCAGGGTCTCCACCTTGAGTGTCGAGCCTCTAAGGATAGAGACTCGTGGTGGTGCAAGAATGTGGGGGGTAGCCTTGCAACGACCCACAGAAGCAATGACAACTTGTTTGAATTTTGCCGCAAGGGACTGGGCAGCCTTCCGGTGTACCTCGACAATATGATCGATAAGT
Organism: Amborella trichopoda; assembly: GCF_054954075.1. NCBI lineage: Eukaryota > Viridiplantae > Streptophyta > Magnoliopsida > Amborellales > Amborellaceae > Amborella > Amborella trichopoda. The sequence goes on from NC_142340.1 coordinate 32,510,077, forward strand.
GACATACTGGTGACGGGGTGCATGTTGTGTACAGCAACAAAAGTGTTGCCGATGCAAGGGGGAGTAGCGAAAGTTCCACTAAAGCTAGGAGACGGGGAGTTAGGGACCATTAAGTCCCTCCTCACACCAATCCAGGTTAAGACTTGAGATTTAGACCCAGGGTCTTTGGTCAAGAAAGTTGGGAACGAAGTTCGAGAAACTTGTTCCTTGGGGACACTCGCTAATGCGGGGATAAGAAAATCCTCGATCCAGATGAATGGGTTACAGAAACCAGAAGCCATAAGTGTAGATACAGAAAATAAAAGGGGAAACTTAGCGAAACTAGAACGATCCTACTAAGTGGTAGTAAGTCCCCAGTGGAGTCGCCAAGCTGGTTAAGTGCCTCGATCTCACCCTCCAAATCTTGATGATCAGGCGGCACGAGTCTCGGGTTTCAAGGGAACGTGGGACTTTGAGATCACTCTCTCGAGAACCTTGCTCAAAAACAAGGGCAGGTAGACTAACCGATGAGAGAGGAATTTAAGGTGAGTTCAAAACTTACTCGGGCTGGCTCGCGTGTGCGCCCTCTTAGATCATGAAGAAAGCCCCCCAGTTGTAAAATTGGTTCGGAATCACCTCCCTTGGCTTATATTCACCTATTTCTGTAATCACACACACATGGCAAATATTACAAGACAAGTGTGTCAAGGGACCCCACCTTGCCTTTCGAGAACGTACACGGATGTGCACATTCAAAAAGAGGAAGAGAAGAATGAGAGAAGAAAGATTGAGGCTAGAAGAATTTGACCAAACGGTGAGACCAACACAATGACTAAACTAGTAAGTAATTGACTCGATGTGGTAGCAAAATGGGCTCGATAACTCAGACCAGCTCAACAGAATTACTACTAGACGACAGTACCAATACCAACTAGCTAAACACAATAGCTAGTCTATCTTGGCGATAAAGCGGGCACAGTAACTCTGACTAGCACAGCGACATTATGGCTAAACGACAGGACTACCATGGAAGGCTAGTCTCGACCTCTCTTGGTAAAACGAAAGGGTAAGAGAAAGAAAGAAGAAAAAAATAGAAAGATAGAGAGAAAAGAAGAAGAAGAAGAAGAAAAGAAGAGAAAAGAGAAGAAGAAGAGAGTAAGAGGGAAAACGATGAGAGAATAAGAAGAAAGAGAAGGGAAGGAAGGGAAAAGGATTACAGACGATAATGAGAGAAGACTAAGACTGCAATGGCTTCTTTTGGCTATGGCTGAGTAGGAAACACAAGCGGTAATAGGCTTCCGCCAGCTATGACATAAGGAGAGAAGAGCGAGAAAGAACATAAGCGACAATGTGCTTCCACCGTATGTGATAAAAGAGAGAAGAAGGAACATAGGTGGCAATAGGCTTGCGCCAACTGTGTCAAAAGAAAGAGGAGAGAGAAAGAACACAAGTGGTGATAGGTTTATATCGTCTATGATAGAAGAACCAGTATGAAAAACACATGTGGTGCTAGGCTTGTGTCGGCTGTAACAGAAGAGAAGAAAGAGAGAGAAAACACAAGCAACGATATGCTTGCATTGTCTATGATAAAATAGAGAAGAGAGAGAAAGCACAAGCGGTAATAGGCTTGTGTCGTCTGTGACAAAAGAGGAGAAAGAGAGAGAACTTTGACAGAGGAAGGCATCACATCATACAATAGGTCCGCCATGTGTGAACGGAGAAAGAAAGAAAAGCAGGTAAAGAGAAACACGATAGATCAAAGGAGGAAGAGAGAGAAAGATATAAATATGAGAAAAGAGAAAGGGAGACATGAGAGAGAAAAGAAGAGAGAGAAAGAGGGAAAGAGAGAGAAAGAGAGAGATAGAGATGAGAAAAGAGGAGAGAGATAAAGAGATAGAGATGAGAGGAAAAGAGAGATACAGACGAGAAAAGAGGAGAGAGAGAGAGAAAATGATGAGGGAAAGAGAGATAGAGAAGAGAAAAGAGGAGAGAGAAAGAGGGGAGGAGAGAGAAAATTACCTTCTTGAGGGGTACCGACCTTTTGTCTCTCTTCTTTCTCTATCTCCAAGAGGTACCCACAAGTTTAAGTAAGAATTGAAATCCTTATTGAATGATTGAAAAATGAACCCAAAGTTTTTTTGTGTCCTCTTTTACAATTTGGCTTTGCATGTTTTCATAGAATTGGGCCCAAACATGGGTAGATACCCAAAAACTACCTAAAATTGAAGAAAATTACAATTTAATTGAATTAAAATAAATTCTAAAAATTGGTGCAAAATGATTGTTTTGCCCCTTCCTAACAATGTGTCGAAAGATAATTGTTTTGTTGTAGGGCCTGAACTTTTGATGAATCTTGAAAACTTTGGATCGATAGTGTGCTTATTCCTTGACGTTTTTTTGTGATTTCTTCATTATAGTGCATTGAGCATGCTGTCACGATCGCGTGGCAACAAACACAGCTCGATTTCATGTCCAGAAGAAGATTTTGTCGTCTTGAGTTTTCTGTCGGAATCTTGAAATCTGGCGGCTGGAATTTACAGCAGCTTTGTCACCTCTATGTGTGAAATCCAATTGTTCATCGTACACGGGGTTCAGACCATAGATGGCCTCGGACCTTACACACATAATGCAATTGGTTTTGCGTCAATCGAGTACGCAAGTGTCGTGATTTGGCCACTCGAATGAGGCATACTGCTGCTAATTTTTCTGCAATATTCTTCACTAATCAACAACTTCTCTCTAGTTTTTCTCCCTGCTCAGGCATTGTCACAGGGATTACCACGTATCGAAACGCTCATCTTGATGAGACGAACACGCTCACAACATTTAAGCGCAATACGACTTGAAACAAGTGAGATATAGGCCCCAAAATTCATTACTCGTGATTGTGAAAACAACCATCTTTAATGGTGTTTTGGTGTAGGGTGGCCATCTACCCCTTTTCGGTATTTTACTCATAACTTTGTTTTGGAATGCTCGATTAAGCTGAAACTTGACTCATAGGGATTTTCGACCATACCGGATCCAATGGCAATGGTCCCACAGCTGTTTGACACATCGAAAATATAGTTCTCACCCAAAATATAGTTCTAGTTACACCATCCATTTCAGGGTGCTAGAGGTCGATTTTGCTGGAATTGTTTCTTTGTGTTCACTACCTTAAATATTTCTGCTTGCGATGAAACTTTGCAGGTGGCCTTTTGAAGTGTTTATGAAAATCTTGACCAGCTTTGGGACCTTTCTGAGACTGTCAAAATTTCCACTGTATGTTGAGGCTTTATTGACCTGCTTCCTCTTTATTCTGCATCAGGGACCAAGGTGCTGAAAAATGTGTTCAAACAACTGGTACAATATTTTCCAACCACTTTGGGTGCTTGACTTCAAGAATGAATCCTACTTGCCTGAGGTTGGTGTCCTCAGCGTCAATCTGAATTTCCAGATCAAGCTTGAACCTTCATGATTTCTATTTGACAAGCTTGGCGAATGGATCTAAGCCGAGACAATGGACTGCCACCTGAGGGTATAAACCAGGCATTTCATGGTAATGCCAAGAAAAGACGTCCCAATTTGATCGTAAGAAGGCAATAAAATTCTCTTTCTCCTCTAACGACATATTTGTCGAAATGAAAGTGGGTCTGGGATCGGCTTCGTCCCCTAGATTATTTCCTGAAGTTTATCGGTCGTAGCTTGTCCACCTTCTTCCCATTCTTCTGGGGCCTCTTGCAACTCCTCATCCGCAGACTCAGAAGGCCTTTCATCAACCTCGAATGCAAAGACCTGCGATCCTGACATCTCTACTTCGAGTAGGGCTCCAGTGTGGGACATGATTTTTGTGCTATTCACGGAGGGGTCAACCTCAAGCATGGATCAGATATCAGGCTGCAGGGGCTCAATTTGAGAGTAATAGAAGAGTTGTGACCCAGCGATTGTAGGGCCAGAAGCACCCTCACAAGAATCAATCAGTCTTTGAATAGACCTCTACCCCATGCTAGCTCATGCTTCGTGGATCTGTACCATGTGACAGGCTTCCTGAGAATAGAAGCTCTGTCCTCTTGATTCTTTCATCATCTGCTCAAACTCAGGCTCAGGAGGCCACTAGGGTCTCTATGGCTTTGACCTTTTATGCTTCTTTATGGAAGAAGATGGCTCTGACCTGGCTCGAGTCGCCAGGGCGTCAGCAACGGTCAAAAATCCAGCCGCTTTGTCTAGTGTCTTTCTTAGCCACCTCCGATGCATCGTAATTATATTAGATCCCTCGAGTTATCTGTCAAGAGCCTCGAAGTTTGGGCATTTCAGGATTGTACCTGTAGGGGACATAGAAGAAGAAGCAGAAGAAGAAGTGGAGAAAGAAGAAGAGGTGGGGAGCTTTTAAGGTCATCCTCCTCATCCGATGGATCTGGGTAGCTTTTTACGTCATCACCAGAGTTGGACATGTGCAGGAGGTCTTTTGGGTCTTCCTCCTACTTGGACCGTTGGGGGGTGATTTAATTGTCGTCACCAGTATTGGAGGTGCCCCGAGTAGTAGATGGCCCGGGAATGTCCTCTTGATGAGAGGAAGGAATAAGATTGATGGTGTTAGGGATGAAGTCTTTTAAAGTAGGCAATGGGGGGAGGGGCTTGTGAAATTCTTGCTCAAATGGTGGTTGAGGAGCCTTGTTCCTTTGTCGAGCAGCCCTTGGAGCTCGTCTCCTCTTAATTGACTTTGGGGGTGCTTGATCCATCCTACTAGGTTTGTGAACAACCCTAGCCTGACGATTTGCTTCTCGTTTTAAATACTTGAGTCTGCTCCTCCCGTGATAGACTCTCCATGGTTGGGAAGTCGAGAGTTCAGCGGGATCAGAGGCATCCTTACAAGAATCTTGCATTGAAACACCCTTTTGGATGGGAATACTGGCTTGTGGGTGTTCAGCGTAAGTAATGTGACCTCTCTAGACTTTTTTCACCACCATAGCTTCAAACCCAAAGCATTCGCTAAGCTCGTGGCCCCATATATGATGGTACGGGCACCAGTGATTCTCTGTTCCCTGAGCAGGAGGCTTGGGTTGCCTTGCCGGCTTTGGTGTGATGAGTCCTTGTTGGAGCATCATACTAAACAGAGCATGAAGGATGTCTAATGGTAGCTCATCAGAAGAGAGTTGACCCTCATTTTCCTCCTGTACTATCACCACGTGGGAAGCCTCTATTGCTCCAAATGCTTTCTTAAGTTCTTCGAGCTTGATTTGACCCTTTTGGATCAAAGCCTCGATGATATCTTTAAGTCTCGATGTTCGCTTGTGAGAGGGGGTAAGGGACGGAATTGTCCTGTGAGGCAGGAGGAGGAGGCTGCCTTGGAGCTACATCATCCGAGTGGTGGGAGTTGGCCTCATGGTTAGCCGAGTGTCGTATAGTTTCCATGCGATCTTTCTTCTCGATCATGGCATGCATCATGTCTTCAAACCTGTTCATGTGCTCTTCTTGAGAGTTGTTGGGTTCATTTATGACCATAACGCTGACCGTTTCTTTAGGGAGGTCAGCCTCTGGTGCGGTTGTAAGCTTCTGAGCCTGACAGGTCGTGCGGGACAGTTCGGTCAACATGGGCTTAGCGCGCCCAGACTAAACTCGAGTCTTATATGCCGACCGAATGAGGACCGATTCTCGACGGTCTTGAGACTGTGGCGGCTGAGTGGTCGGGTCATCTTCTGTGACACTGACCACTGTGACTCAAAGAGGGTAGAATAGATTTTCGAGAGGGAGGCCCTTGGAGTAAGGTGCCCCGACGTTTTTGATCAGCTCCTTAGTGTTGTCCTCTGTCTTACTTGCGCTTGAGATTGCGATAGACCTGTTTCCAAAATTGGGACCAGGGTCGAGGTTGGCCCACCTTCTTAAAGCATAAGAGAGTCATGTCCATAAGATGGGGCAGCGAATGTGGACCATGGATCGCTAGCTTGGGCTGCTGCCTTGGAAGTCGTAGAACTTCATCAATCATCAAGCCTTTGCCCCGGGCTCTTTTGTGGGCTCCAAAGGCATGGCTGACCTGACGAGGCTGACTGAGGATGGTACTCTTAGGGAAAACCTTCGAGTACCAAGTCTTGAGGTTTTCGCTGGGAGAAGAAGGGGCAGAGGGAATGGGGATCGGCTCTCGACAATGTTTGAGTCAGGAGCAAGAAGCGATCTGAGAAGGTGACGCATGTGCACTCCTTGAAGTAGAATTTCGGGTAACTGGGGGGTTAGCCCGGGCTCGAACAGATGGTCCAGCCTTAGGAGGCCGAGAACCTTGAGCACGTGTCTATAAGGGAACAAGAGGGAGCCTACCCCTTACATGGTGTGCTAGTGTGTGCCGAGAGGAAGGACGAGAGGATCATCTCCCGTGTACTCGGGTTGGCACAGCGATGGCGTTGCCCCAAGTGGTGGAATGCACATGAATACGCACAGGTCTTGGCCCAAGGAGGCTTGATCCTAGACGCATACTCAAGGTAACACGGGTTGCCCCGAGGTGTGGCTCGAGTGGATGACCCACGAGCCTTAGGGTGTGTGTGAGAGGTGAAGGCCCCAAGGTCTCCTCCTCGATGTGTTGAGTCCCTAATCATAGAGACCCAAGGTGGTGCAGGAACATAGGGGGTGGCATTGCGGCGACCCACAGGAGCAAGGGCAACTTACTTGCCCTTTGTGAAAGAGGACAGGGTAGCATTTCGGCATACCTCAGCAATACGACCTGTAAGAGACTTGCCAATAACAGGGTGCAAGCTGTAAATGGTAGCTAACGAACTGCCAATGCAAGGTGCACGGTAACTCAGACCAGCACAGCGGCAATACTACTTGATGACAGAATACCAACCAGCCTCACGCAATGGCCAGTCTGACGTGGCAGTAAGATGGGCACGGTAACTCAGACCAGCACAACGACAATACCGCTCGACAACGAGACTACCATGACAGTACTAGACTTGGCCTATCCCTTGGTCAAATGAAAGAGAAGAAGAGAGAGAAGAAAGATAGGGAAGAAAAGGAAGAGAAAAGAAGAAAAGAGAAGGAGAAAAGAAGACGAGACGAGAAGAAAATAGAGAAGAGAGAGGAGAGAAGAAGAGAAGAGGTGAAGAAGAAGAAAGAGATGAAGAAGAGAAGAGAAGACGAGAGGAGGTGTGAGAGAAAGAAGAGAGAGATGAAAATGAAGGGAGAAAAATGGACGGATATAGGATTCCACCATCTATGACAAAAGAGAGAGGAAAGAGAGGAGGGGAGAGAAGAAACATGGACGGCGATGGGCTTCTGCCGTCCATGACAGAGGGAAGCAAAAGAGAGAAAACATGGATGGCGATAGGCTTCCGCCATCCATGACAGGAAAGAGAGAAGAGAGAAAAAATATGGACGACAATAGGCTTCCGCTATCCATGACAGTTGTCCATGATAGGAGAAAGAGAAGAAAGAAAATATGGATGGTGATAGACTCCGCCGTCCATGACAGAGGAAAGAGAAGAGAGAGAAAATATGGATGATAATAAGCTTCCACCGTCTATGATAGAGGAAAGAGAAGAGAGAAAAAACATGGACGACGATAAGCTTCTGTCATCCATGACAGGGGAGAGAGAAGAGAGAAAACATAGACAGCGATAGGTTTCTGCCGTCCTTGACAAAGAGAGAGAAACCTGGAAAGAGACTCGGCCCACCACTCAAGTTAAGGTCCGACCCACTATTCATGTTCTAAGAGACAAGGAAGCACAAAGAGTCTCATGCACAGCGATGTGTTCCACCATGCATGGTTAATGAGGAGAGAGAAAGGAATGATTAGAGAGAGGGAAGGCAAGACAAAGAAGAGAGAGAAAGGGAGAAAGAGAGACATGCACAGTGATGCTTGCCACGCATGTTTAAGGCAACGAGGAGAGAGATAGAGAGAAGAAGAAGAAGTTGAGAGAGTGATAGAAGAGGAGAGAGAAAGAATGAATGAAGAGGAGAGAGAAACAAAGAAAGAAGAGGAGAGAGAAAGAGGAGAGAGAAAGAGAAGGGAGAAAGAGGAGAGAGAGAACGAAGAGGTAGAGAGAGAAAGAAGAGGTAGAAAGAGAGGGTAAAAGAGGAGAGAGATAGAGTTACCTACATCTAGGGATACCAGACTTTTTCTTCACTCTCCTCTCTCTCTCCAAGACGTACCCATAATTTCAATACAAAAATCTCAATTTTTATTCATCCAATCGAAGCTTGTGTAGAACCTTTTAATTAGGTTCAGCATGTATTTATAGAATGAGGCCCAAAACATGGGTGGATGCCCAAAATCTACCCTAATTGATGATAATTACAATTTATTTAAATTAAAATAAAAATCTAAAAATAGGGGCAAAATGATGGATTTTCCCTGCTCAACATTTCATGGAATTCTAAAACAGTCCCTACTGCTGCCCTAGAATGTGTGTGATCTTCCATGGTTGATTCGGGGTTGCTCTGGCACCCATTTGACAAAACGATTATTACTTTCTTGTTGGGATCGGCATGACGATCGACTTGATACGAACTTCGAACCACGAATCGTATTTTTAGGCCACAATCATGCGACTCGAAATTTGGATGGACCTTGAAAACTTTTGATCAATATTGTGCTCATTACTTGATTTTTTTCGCATTTTCTTTGATGAATTGCACTGAGCATGCCATCATGATTGCGTTACAACAAACGCAGCTCGATTTCGTGCCCGGACAAAGATTTTACGATCTCAGGGTTTTGGCCAGAATCTGAATTCAGGCGACCGGAATTACAACAACTTTATTAGCTTCACATGTGAAATCTGACTGTACATCACGTACGGAGCAATGGTAGCCCTGAACCTCACACACACGATAAAACTAGTCTCACATTGATTAGATGTACGAGCATCGTGATATGGCCTCTCGAGTGATATGTATCGCTATTGAATTTCCTGCAACTTTTGTCGCGAATCTCCAACTTCTAACTTTTCTCCCTGCTCGGGTGTCTTCAAGGGGCATGTCAAATATCAAACGCTCGTCTTGACAAGACGAACACGCTGGCAAAATTTAAACGTGATCCGACTCGGAACGATGAAGATATGGCTCCCAAAAGTCACTGCCAAAAACTGTAAAAACAGTCACCATTAATGGTGATCTGGTGTAAGGAGGGCGCACAAGAATAGTGTGCGGCCTACCCCTTTTCAGTATTTTGCCTATAACTTTGTCCTAGAGCACCTGATTAAGCCTAAACTTGTCCCATAGGGGTTTTCGACCATGCCGGATCGAACGATGGTGGTTCCACAATCATTTGATGCTCCGTTAAAAGGTTTTAGTTATAGGGTCCGTTTCAGGGTGCTAGAGGTTGATTTTCCCGAAACTGTTTCTTTGTGTTCACTGCCTTAGGCATGTCGAATTGCAACAAAACTTGGCAGGTGGCTTTCTGAAGTTTTCATTAAGATTTTCACTCGTTTTGGGTCAACTTTGAGACTGTCAAAAATTCCATTGTATATCAGGACTTTATTGACCAGCTTCTCTTTTATTCCACATCGAGGACCCAAGGTGCTAAAAAATACCTTCAAGCATATAAATCTTGGATAGCTACTTTAACATTATCTCGTATAGTGTAGTGGAGTTATAAGAAACATTGATTCTCTTACACTTGGTCACTAGGGTTGGGGTCATCCTGAGTCAACACATAGTGTTCGGGTTGTGAGGAGCTTTCATCTCTCTCTCTCTCTCTCTCTCTCTCTCTCTCTCTCTCTCTCTCTCTCTCTCTCTCTCTCTCTCTCTCTCACACTACCTTTTCTTCGTTGATCACTTTTAGGAGGCTCTTTGGGTTAATGACATAGTTTTAGGCTTAGTCTTATAACTCCACTATCCAAATCCTCCGAGTACCAAGGCTTCGTGCCTGGTGCTTTTCCTTGTCTCTGGTAATACCTCTTATGAGAGGTTACACCGAGAGGCTATGCAATTTTCTTTAGGTCATCCGTTCACTTCTTTTACTTCATCTTCTTTTTCTCACTTCCAAACTAAGTTTTTATCAACTCATTCTTATTGCTTTCTTTCTTTTCTCTCTTGCTTACTTATTCTACGACTCTGCCCCCAAAACTAGAACCCTTAACCCATAAAAGCACATCAAAGAGGTGTTGAGTTTAGAAAGGAGGTGAATTCAAATGGTAATGCTGAACAACCGGAGGGCTTTCATTCATTGATCTAAGAGGGCAGTAGCCCGGGCGTATCACACGAACTCAACAACGATACAATAGGTGCTTGAGTTCACATCTTCATCATTTTAAAATGTTCTCATAGTCAGACATACCTATCTGCACTTAACACACGAGGCGCACACGCGCTTGGGAGGTCAAGTGGTTGTTCGAGAGGGGGTTAATCGAACCTGGGTCCCCGAGGGAGGTAGATCTAGGCCTGATCAATCGCCACCCCATTTATAGTAGATAAGTCCCCATACTTTTGACCCATGGTGCATCCTATATTAAATACCAAGGTAGAAATCAAACCCCTTACTACAGCGAAGCTTGGAGTGAAGCTCCTTAATGATGAGGTTACCTTAATACAATCACACATCGAAGAATTGAAAAAGGACATGGGATAATACTAGGTTCACACTTATGTCTGATTGTTGGAAGGATAGACGAGGGAGGCATATAGTGAATTTTTTTATCTATTGTCCCAGGGTATTTTTTTTTCACTTTAGTATAGATCTTTCACATAACAGGAGGGCACACATATTATTATTCAAGGAGCTGAATAAGGTTTTCAAAGATATTGGGACTATAAAGTGGCACAGTTAGTCACTGATAATCATAAAAGTTATATCAACGCAGGGAAACTCATTATGTGTAAGAGACCGCAATTAGTTTGGACCCCTTGCATTGCACATTCTATAGATATGATACTAGAGTACATTAACAATATAAAGGAGGTGAGCAATTAATTGTATTAAGAAGCAACAATAGCTAACTACATATATATATACAACTACTCATATATTCTTGAATTAGTGAGAACACCTTGTAATAGAGATCTTGTCAAACCTGCCATCACAAGGTTTATCACATCATACTTAACGATAGAGTTGATATTGAAGCGACAAAAAGGGATTGAGAGAGGTGACATCAATAGAGTGGGTTGAGTCAAATGAAGGAATGAGTGAGGCTGGGATGAAGGTACAAAAGATTATCAGTAGCCGTCGATTATGGGCTAGATGCAACAAAGTCATTTGAGTGACTGCACCATTAGTGCTGGTATTGAGGTTTGTTGATTCCGATCTGAGGCCAACCATGGGATTACTCTATGAGGCACTAGACCGTGAAAAATAGGCTATTAGGGACAATTGTAGATTTTATGAAAAGGTTTGGAAGATTATTGACTTGAGGTGGACCATGCAGTTGCATCACCATATACATGCAGTAGGTAACTCTAATTTTAGAGTTTTATTTTATAATTTACTGCTGATTTCTTATTCTTATTGGGATATCTATGTTTATGTTTACACTGTTTTCAGGCTTCTTCTTTAACCTGGATTATTATTATTATAGACCGGGTCAGTGCAACTACCTAGAAATCATGAGAGATGTGAGGTACATTATTGAGAGAATGGAGCCTGATGAAGAGTCCCAAATTAATGCGTTGAAAGATGTAAGTTTCAATCAATACATTTTAATAGTTAGGCCATAATGTAGTTTATTGTGCAACATTTTATTAATTATGTTGAATTTTTGTCTTTTAGCTTCTCATGTATATAGATGCACGTGGAGAAATTGATACTACCATGGCTATAAAGAAGAAAAGCACCTTAGATCCAAGTCAGTCAACAAATTTTATAAATTACAATTTTTTAATTTAACTAATTATGGGATAATTTCATTTCTCATTTTAATTATAAATTGATTAATATTCTAACTTATTTTGTGACAGCTACATGGTGGGATTTATATGGACTCCAAACCCCATATCTAAAGAAGATCGCAGTCATGGTACTAAGGCAAACCTGTTCGTCCTCTAGATGCGAGAGAAACTGGAGCACGTTCTAATGGATTCATACCCCAAGAGGAACAGGTTGAAGATTGAGAGGCTGCATCAGTTGGTTTATGTGCACTATAATCTCAACCTAAGGCAAAAAATGCTAGAAAAGGAACCCACAAGTTATGACCCAATTAACCTAGACGATATATTCTAAGAGGACCTCACAGAAGAATGGGTAATAGAGGAGGAGCAATGAGAGGGGCAGCCGCTGACAGTGAACACAGAGTATTTACAAGAACAAGTTTAAGATTTAGGTGAGGATGTGGAAGACGTGGGGAACATCCAGGAGGACATTCATGTAGACAGCAGGAGAGAGAGGTGGGGGGGCAGGCGGGCGTGTGAATGGTAGACGAGCTAGGGGAACTACCACTTAAGAGGAGGACCAAGGTAGTTGGTATGCATATGCAACAGAGAGACATAGCTATAGAGATCGCAGCCCATCTAGTCAATGTTGCAGCAAGCTTTATGCCACCATCGGGGCAAACAACACAGTCAGGTGCTGAGGTGCAAGGTGATGCTAGGGAGGGAGACAAACCAACTGGGAGGGAGCATGAGGGCTAGATAAGTTTTTGGGATTATAACTTATATAACAATTTATCAAATGTTCCAGATTGGCAAGGGGCACAGCGACGATAGGGATGGCTCCCTCATTGTTACAAATTTTCCCCCAACGCCCTCACTCTGATAGTGAGACTCAAGAAGAGCCTTTACCCCATTTTTACTCATCTTTTCCTAATGTTTTTTTGTGTTTTGATTTATTAAAGAGATGCATGTTAGATGAAATTTTATCATAGAAACATATTTCTTTAGTGAACAAGAGAAATTATTATAATTAGTCATATGTAGTTACATCCAAAAATAAATGTCACTTTTGCTAGAGTGTGCATACATTTTTATCACTTTTGGGGTTTTTAGACCTCACGATATGTAAGTTTTTTACTATATTTTCAGAGTTATCAAAAAAGGAGATCCAAAGCAAGTAGTAATTATGAAAAAATGAGGGGTCATTTTTTTAGAATTCACATGATGTAAGAATTTTTTCTTTTAGAGAGTTAAGAGAGAAAGAGTTCCAAAAAAAAATGCAGCCCCCCCCCCAATCGAACTCAATACCACTTATAAACTCACACAACATGAAATTTTGTTTAAGAGGGTTATGGAAAAAGAGCTCCAAAATAAATCCAATCCATTAAGAAATATAGAGTTAAAAAATATATTTTTTAACAGAGTTATGGAAAAAAGAACTCCAAAATAAACCATTGAGAAGTAAAGACCAAAGGTACTAACCAATTTGCCACACAACCGCAATAACAATGGTGGCCGGCATTCTATATAGAAGCTAGTCTTTATTTTCCCTAAATAAAAAATAACCGTAGTAACAATGGTGGCCGGCATTTATATAGAGCTAGTCTTTATTTGCTCTAAAGAAAAAATAACAATAGTAACAATGGTGGCCAGCATTTTATTTAGAGCTAGTCTTTATTTGCTCTAAAGAAGAGATAATCGTAGTAACAATTGTGGCCTGCATTTTGTGTAGAGCTAGTTTTTATTTGCTCTAAAGAAAAAAAAAATGGTTTGAGGGGATTGGATCCCACAACATTCTCTATTGTGCGTACAAGGGCTGGCATGCTACCACAAATCCAGCACATAGACTCCGTCGAGTACATCGCCTCAGCTAGTGCCTGAGTGCCTTAGCCGAGTCGATGTTTTGAACCTTCACATATAAAAGTTGTAGAAGCAAGAATAGTGACAACTTGCCCGTGTCCGAGCAAGAGCCCCAGCTAGGAAATGATTTCATGCCAACTCAGCTGGGTCCGAGCTAGCTCAGCGATGTTAAAATGCTGGCAAGGCCTATTCTAACACTTACTACAGTTAATAGAAATTCCAAAAATGCCAAATAATTCCATTTTAGTCCTAACAAATCTCATAATTCCATGGGGTCCTAACCCATGTTGGAAAAACCAGATATTCTAACCTGCCAAGTGGACATTTCAGGTTTCGAGTGGTTTAGGTGATTAGCCGATTTCTAAAAAAAAATTCAAAAAAATGAATATAAAATCCCAAAAATTAGGAATTATTTTGGACATTAATACTCACTTTTATATTTTCCCATCTTTTTTAAAAAAATTTAAAAATACACCTAGGTCCAAATCGATTCTTTAAAACCCACTTGTTTCATTAATTTTCAACTTCATTTGAATATGTTTTGTTTTAATCATTCTTTATATGTTTTTCATATTTTAGAAGATTTTTTTTGTATCTTTTTTTATTTGTTTCAACAATATTTTGACCTCCTGGGACTTGCCCGGTTAGAATGGTTGAATCGATCGGTTTATCGATTAGGCTGGTTAAAACGCTTCCGACCCTATGTCCAGTTAACCGTTCCGATTAGATTTTGCGAACACTGGTTCTAACCCCCTTTCCATGGATTTTGGTTTCTTTATGATATTAGGTGTCCAAACACAATACACTTACAAATTGCATCACTAATTATGGAAACAAAAGGAAAGACCTATAACTCTAATAAAAATAAGATGACCAAAATACCTCTGAAAGTTAAGGGTATTTTGGTCATTTTTATTTCATGGGGAATATTTTTTTATGTTTTTTGTAGGTGCAAGTTTAAGATAGGATGGGTGCCCGAAATTTAGTATCAATATCATTTCTAGAAAAAATTAAAATAAAATAGTGTTTAGGCTGTCCATTCGGATCAGACGACTGGGAGACGAGAGATGTATGTAAAATATAGGGAAAATTACAAAAAGAACCTTGAGACCACACTTTATATGCAACATATGCCGAACCAACCTTTTTCTCTGACTTTGTTCCCCAAGCCAAACTTTCTATACAAATACCCCTTAAGGGAAAAAGTTCATTTTTTTAGACGGAAATGCCCTTCCCGTACACAAAAATCAATTTGACCAGATTTGACGTTGACTTGTGGACGTTAGTAGCATATTGTCGGAGCGCACTATCACATTGCCAGAGCGCACAAGTATCGAACCACCCTAAGACAACTACCGGACCGAAACTGAGTACTGTCAGGCCCTTTACATAGTGTCAGAGCCTTGGAATCCAATAACATCTACTGTCGGGCCACCTTTTGCAACTACCGAACCTCTCTTTTCAATTGTTAGACCGCAATTTACACTGTGCCGAAGTCCTACTATCGGACCACACTTTACACAGTGCTGGAGCCCTACTGCCGGACCGCATTATACACAGTGTCGAAGCGCTACTGGGGGACCACACTTACACAGTGTCGGAGTCTCTATTTTGGTGGGATAGATGAGAGAGGCATATTTTGGTCGGATAGAGAGTAAAAGTAAAAGAGGGTAGTTTAGGTATTTTTTATTTTTTTATTTTTGGTTGAAACATAGAAAGTGTTTTGGGAAAAAAAGTGAAAAAAAAAATTAAATTGGAGGTAAATTGCATGACGAATATTGTAGGGGGTTTTTTATAATCTTCGCTAAAATATATGGGGGTGGCGACGTAAACCCCCAACGCATAAACCAATTTAGCGATGATATCAGACCAAGATACCATATGGACGGTGACAAAAAAGCTCCCCAAAAATGCACATTTTCAATTTTAAAAATTTTATTTTTCTCATTATTTGGCTTAGATCATGAATCCTCAAAAGATTGGATCAAAACTCCATATTGGACAAGCTTTAGAGAGGGGATGCACACCGTCGAAAACAAAAAAAACTCAAATATAAAATGTTCCGTCCAACTTGAATTCTTCCCCCGTGCGCTAGCACCAGATAAACAATTGCTAAAAGGTTTTCTACTCCCGCGGGAGCATATTATCCATTTACTCCCTCAGGATTAGACATGCTAAAAAATACTTTTTGGATCTCCAATTTAGGGATGCAATTTCTACTACCCATAAACTAATATCAATAAAAATAAAAATAAAATTCTGAAATAAACTCTTTTATGTAAAAAACAAAAATTATGCATAAAGATTTAATAGTGACTGTCCAATTCCTGAAGTGCTAGATCAAGTGTCACAAAACTTGAAATTCAAATTTTTTTTATTTTGAAAATAAGCTAGTAATTCTTATATGGTTACCAATATTTTAGACTAAAATAATCTTTCTATTTCGTAGGAGGGAGTAGTTACACAATATGCTTCCGCGAGAGCATAGTATTCGTTCTCAAAATAATCTACCCTCTATTTTACCCTTAGAAAAATGAGTTATTTCCACCCTTTTGTGATATTGGTTATTCTCTGTATCGGCGAGTGGTAGCATCGATGGGATGAGAGAGAGGATGCCTTCCCTTTCCAAGTCTAATCACAAGGCATCAACAGTCATGAGACCCACCTCAAACTCTTCTTCTTCTTCTTCTTCAGCTGGTAAATGGGTAACCAGCGTCTCCACCATCGCCTCTGGCATTTACTTCCTCCTAATCATTCTTCAGATCCCACTCTTCAGGTTATTCCTCTCTCTCTCTCTCTCTCTCTCTCTCTCTCTCTCTCTCACACACACATCCAAATTGTGGATTATGCGCGTATTCAATCGAACGATTGGTTCTTCTTCCTAATACACCTTGGCCATATAATTATAAACCAATTTGCTTCTCTGGTTTCTGTATCCATGGCTTTTCCTTTTGGAATCTCATAAGAAAACCATCTTTCTCCATGTGGAAATCTTAAATTGGGGTAGTTTTAGATCTGAGGGAAAAAAAAACCCTAAAAGTAGAAGAAAACCCATCCTTTTTCCATTGTAGAATATGATATTTTGTTCGTCAAATTTCTCCTTTCTTTGTTGTCTACTTGTCTCATTTCCGGAGATTAATGAATCTATCAGCATCTGGTGACTAATATGAGCATGTTAATTCAAAATTATAATCTCAAAGTGTATGCATTTGTTTTTTAGGGTAACTTCTTTTCTGGTCCTTTTCCATACTTAATTGACTATTAATGACAATGGCAATGTCGAGTACTCTAAATTGATCTCTTTATCCATGATTGATGCGCTTCCCTTCCATTACCATATGGAAAACTTCTCTCTATGAAGGACTTTCCCTCTCTCTCTCTCTATTTGTTCTTCTCTATGCTTGTGGTTTATTAAAATGACCAAGTTTGCTCCTTGAAATGTGGTGTCTTCAGAGTGCCATGCAGATCAGGGATGTGCAACTCGCCTCTCCAAGTGACGTCTTCACAGTTAATCGCAAGCGATGTCTTCCCCACTGTGGTGGTCAAGGCCCTTCTCTATCCTGGTGCCATCTCAAGCAGCCTCCTGTCAAACTTCACCTTCCCAAGTTGGGATAACACTCTTCACTTCTATAACTTAACAGATGCCAAGAACTACTCTGCAATTGTCGATCTTCAGCGTTTGGAGGTGATTATCTTTCAATCCCAACTCTCCCTCTCTCTCTGTCTCTCTCTCTCTCTCAACTTCTATTGTTTGGTTCTCAGGTACTTGCAGGATGCTACTTCTCTGTAGCTGGTGCTTTTGTGGGCCTATTGAAACCCGGAAGGATGAGCATGTTTGGAACTCTTCTAGTAGTTTGGGGCCTTGTCAAAGAAGGTATTCTTGGAAAACCTGCAACCACTGATCCCACAAAGGCAGTTTACATGTACCCAACAATGGTCATTGCACTGATTTGTGCCTTCTCCTCCATAAAGTATGACATGACAAAGGTAACTAGGAAGAGCCATGTTCGCCCAATGGCCAAGCCATTGCAGAGTTCTTCCAAGTCTAAACTGAAATGAGAGAGAGAGAGAGAGAGAGAGAGAGAGAGAGCTCAAAACCCTTGTAACAGAACATATCAGAGTCTTGATTTATTAAAATTGTGTTCTATGAACATTGTTAGTTCAGTTGAATCTCTCATGAATTATGAAGGAACAATGCAACAAACTTCTGTTTATTCTCTCAAAGATTATATGGAACCACTCTTTTGCTTTTGCTTTTGCTTTTGTTGGTAAGCAGCCATGCAGGTTCTAAAATTAAACTATTGTCTTAAAACAAAAACCCCACTATGAGGATTACATAAAATAACTGATTTTCCTGTTCTCTTGACACCTTTGACGAAGAAAATTTGGTACTTCGATGGCCTGTTGTCAAAATTTATATACCATTTCTTCCGTGTATCCAACTTCCTTTAGGAGGCCGGAGAGCTGCATGACACAAACCACCAGTAAGGTTTGAAACCAAGATCCAAAGAACTTAATTTGAGTTCATGCATAGAAAAGGGACTGTTTAGTCTAACAGACACTGCCAAACCATAGGCCACTGATGGACTATGGAAACCCCTATCCTATTGGAGTCATCACCATCCATATCTTTGGACAATGATGGCCTCAACTGGATATGATTTTCCATATTGCGTTGTACTATAGTAAAACTTCTCCTATTAGTGAAAAGGACATGCCACATTTAGTTATTTTCGATGTTCAGAAAGGGTTAAAAAAGGCGGAGGCAGGTGCCCATACACAAAGGCAGCCCGAGGGGAAGGGGTTGGGGTGGGGGCCATATGTTGTTTTGTGCATGTGTTTTGTAAATGTGTGTGTGTGCATGCGCATGTATGTGTGTGTGCAAGGTCTCGCATGGAATTCTTTAAGATCATCCTCTTTTTTTCTTTTGAATCTGTATTTGTGAGAGAAATGTCTCAAACACTTGGAGGATACGTCGAGAGAGAGGGAGGAAGAGAGAAAGAGAGATGAACCTCACATCGAACACTTGCAGGTCATCTTCTTCTTTCTCTTCTTCTTACATGTAAAAAGGGAGCATATGGGTCTATATATGTTGTGAGTGTGAGTGTGAGTGTGTGTGTCTATGTGAGAGAGAGAGAGAGAGGCCACGCATCGAACACTTTAAGTCCATCTTCTCCTCTTCTCATATGTAGAGAGAGCACATGGACGAGAGAGAGAGAGAGAGAGAGGGAGAGAAGGGCAATACCACGCTTTATTTTTTGTTTAGGTGGATTTGAATTTCTTTTTTTTTGGGCGCTCAGACCACCTAGGTGCCTGCCTTAGGCATGGCCGCCCAGACCCCACAGCCTAAGCTACCCTTAGGCGGTTTGTCTGCCAGGCCGCCGGCAGCCGAATTTTCGTTCATTGGTTTTTTCAACAGTAAAATATAAGGAGGTTTTTATTTACCTCCCCCTGTGATCGGTCCTTGGCCTTATCTCCGGATATGTGTTTCATCATTCCTGGAGGGCCACACACCTACATGGATAACAGATGTGGTACCATTAAAAAACAAGTATATCCCAAAACTGTAAACATGCCACTAATCAGAAAGAAAAAAGAACATGTAGGTTGAGAATGGTACTCAATTATAGCATTTCAAGTAACACCAAACCAATTTTTAAAGATCATATGCAAATGGAACAGCTTATAATTGAGCACCAGGCACTGAAATAAAAACTCATACTATAAAAACTCACAAGTATGAGTGTGTCATCACTAGGTACAGGCAATCCTTTTATGATCATGTCGTTTGATATATAACCAGCACCACCTCTCCAATTCTGAGATGGTTTATCCACTGTGTAAAATATCTGCATTAAATAATAAAAGATAGTTAATTTCCAATGAAACTCGTGATAATCTTCTAACCTCTTTCTTATAAGAAATTATTCGACCTTCAGATTTGGATGGTTGGCTGAAAGCATGTCAAGCTTTTCTTTGAGCAGTATATCATCAGGAGAAATATTTGCATAGAGCAATGATATCTGAAAGAAACAAAAACTCATTAATATTTGTCATAGACTTGAATTCCAAATTGTATAAGTTCTTTACCACACTTCATCGTTAGTCATATTATCAGTATTTGGATAGAAACTGACAAAAAATTTCTAAAAAGCACATGAAACTTTGATGCAGGTTTCTAAATAAACTGGTGCTTTAAGCATATGAAGATTGCCAAAACAAGTCGACAGGAAAATGCCATTCATTCTCTATGAAATATTATGAAAATCCGTCATTCTCTCAGGGCACGTTTGATTAAGGAAAGATGCAGCTTTGGAAGCCACATTTTCCCAAAAACGTAACACTTCCTGGGTTTGATTACA
The DNA here is from genome assembly GCF_054954075.1 of Amborella trichopoda. NCBI lineage: Eukaryota > Viridiplantae > Streptophyta > Magnoliopsida > Amborellales > Amborellaceae > Amborella > Amborella trichopoda. The sequence continues at coordinate 32,530,053 of NC_142340.1, forward strand.
GGAAGTGCTACACTGCGGCTTCCAGGATATGTGAAAAATGGGAATAGACAGCTTTCATGTGCCCCCATTGGAACCAGCCACCTCAGAAGCTAAAGTGGGGGCTCTTTTAAAGACTTCCATAGAAAGTCTTGTATTAGACTATTTAAAATAGAATTTTTTAGAAGACTTCCGTGTTTTTTTTTTTAAAGACTCTCTCATGTTTTATTCTTCTTCAAATATTTTTTTTTTGGGGGGAGTTTCTCTCTCTCTCTCTCTCTCTCTCTCTCTCTCACACACACACACACACAGGTTGTTCCACTATATTACCCTTTTTTATGTAAATCTTACTGCGGAGTTCTTAATATTTCTTTCTTGAGTGCTGGACCAATTTTTACAAAGGTCATACCAAGAACATGACTGAACTACGCTATCTTTGATTATAAAAGGATGTTTATATAGTTTCTCCATCTAAAACGCAAGGCAGTGTTTGATGTTGATCTTAAATTCTCCTTAAATGACCAAATATTGTCCTCTCATCAATGAAAACTTCCATGAATGGTTAAAACTGGCTAATTTCCAGATCTTTATTTTTCTAGAATTCTAGGTTCAATCAAACACAGGTTTCCAGCCATCCTCAGAATTCCAGATAAATTATCAAACAGTGTTTTCCAGCTCCAAATATCACATGCTACAACTTCCAGGGAGGCAGATCTTCTGCCTCCCAGGGAGGTTAGCTTCCCTCAATAATATAAGTGTGGTTTATAAAACTTAAATAATACAAGTACTACAATCAGTTCTGTGCCATATAGTTCTTTACACTTTATAACTTTTTCAATGATTTGATACTATGGTCATCCAAGCTGTGCATGCTCCCCCCTCAGTTGTGTGGTACGTATTTTGCATGACTTTGTGTGAATGCGTTCAAGTGTAATGACCCATGCATAAAAAAAGTATGGAAAAGATCCTCTTGTAGAAAAGGTCTTCTTGTCTAACTGGAAAAAGAAAATTTAAATTTCATGACAAAGATACTCTAAATATATTAATGTACATTATAACTTAGCTTCATCTTGATCAATTTCGAATTATGGAACATAAAGTTAGTACTGATACAATAAGGAAAACCTGGGTGTTGTCATCAGGATTCTTCAAAATAGCTTCAATGACCTGTAGCATTGGCGTAATTCCTGTACCACCTGCAATCTGGAGCACAACGGTTCTGAGCATTATATAAAGGAAGGAATGTGGCTAAGAAGAAAGTGCAGCCACTTGCTTATCGGTAATTCACAGAGAAGCAAGAATGTTTTCTAATGCATCAAAGATATCACCATACGCATGCTAAATATTATATTCTTCAAAGCAAAACAGGTTATTTGAAAGGACTGAGGGAATCTGAAAGGGAAAAAGGGAGAACCACGTTGAACAATGCAGTTGGATGTGTAACTTAGTGAATATAATCCATTCCTGTGCATGCATGCAATTAGAAACAAGAAGAGAAAACCATAGGCGATCGCTCCTCGAGGAAATAACAGAATCCCTGGACAGATAATATTGGATTAATGATGTACAAAAATATCATAACTTGATAATTGCACCTCTGGAACCATTTAGGAAACTGGTAGATGCTTTGGACAAGACTTTTTATGATTATAATAACCCTATGAGAGACAGCTAACAATCTGCTAGGCAACCGCAGGTTTTGTCGAAAACCTAACAAGTGCTGCAGATGATCTATTTCTTTTTTTCCCTTTTTTAATACAATTGACTTGTATGAAGTAAAAATATATTATAAAATGTGCTCTACAATGTGTTTGGGTAGAAGATATACAAAATCTCAGACCATAAAAAAGTGGCCCAGCAAGGGAAAAACTCTGGCGGCTTGAAAATCACCCAAGTGACAAACTATAAACAAAATTATGTTCATTCAGGTTCTCTATGCATCGTTGATGATGAACGCCTAGTTTTGGCCAGGCCGTCCATGAAGTTTTTGACCTAGCGCAATGTGTGATTGATATTTATCGAACTAAGGAGATCACCTTGAAGATCTGATATTGAGCCTCCAAGGGTGTGTCTAGCAATTGTTTGCCAAATTGGTTGTTTCTAGAGTCGCCGTCAACCACCATGGTCAACCACCAACTGAGGTTGAAAAATTTCAGTCCTTGGAATAGCACTAGGGCCTCGGCCATGATTGAGTCAGTAATGGCCCCTAGAAAGGACAAAACTGTGGCACCCTGACAATCTCTAAACAAACCCCCAATTCCCTAGATGCCAAGGCTGCCAAATGAACAGCTATTGAAGTTAAATTTGATGGAATCAGGCCATGGGGCAGCCCGGTGGGAAGATTTATTGAAGAGAATCCTGCTTAAACTTGCTACAGTTGCCAAATTCAGTAGAAAAGCGAAAGATTCTGAAACCTTTCCCGAGGAGTCACCAACTTACTCAGGCTTTGACACAATCCAAAATGACCTCGAGATCTCTTACTTTGCCTTCAAAAATACGTGTATTGCGTTCAAGCCAGATGTTTCAAGAGGCAGCAAGGACTGGGACAGGATAAAATACCTTCAAGGTGAGGTAGATACAAAAATTCTAGACAATCACTTCGTGATAAAGATCAAGAATACAGCTGTAAACAAAAATTAGTGAGGCCCATTCCCAGGAATAGATGCTGCTCCCTCTTTCACTAAAGCGTCATTCAGGGAGAGCTTGAAGCCCAAGAAATGATAGATTTAGAGTTACCTTCAATAGCAATTTGGTTGCCCCACCCAGGGCCATAAACTCTTAGGCATTTGAGTAAAGCACTGGCCTTTGCTGTGGTACTATCGGCAAGACCAATGGGTATGGAGATAGCAAGAATAGTGGAGCCAAAAGGGTCCCTGAACAATCCTCCAACCCCAGCTGGTCCTGGGTTATCAAGGGAACATCCTTCAAAGTTCAATTTGATCCAGCCTTGTTTCGGAATAGCGAGGAATGAGCGACCTTAGAAGAGGTGGAGTGGCATAGCACCGGCCAATTGGACCAGAAGTCCGAATCTTCTGTTAAAATTTTGGCATTTGGTGGAGCGGGTGCAATCCACACCTATAAGGAGCATATTGTGGGTGGTGATCTTGCCTGATTTCTTGATAGAAAGAAATCAAAAATAACCCCAAGGTGGAAAGCACCCAATGAGATCTGTCACTAACCTGGCCAATGAGGAAATAGGCATGGAGAGAGGAAAGAATATTCTCATGGTTTCTGAATTTGGCCCATAGTTGATGAAGAAGTAGGAGTGGGGGAAGGCGAGGGATATTGTTTCTTGCTACGATTTCCCTAGTTTGGGAGCATCATAAGGGCGTACCATAAATATATAAAACTAGAGAAAGTTTAAAGTTAAAAGATTAACTGCATTTTTAAAAATATTTAGATGCAAATTGATGTCCTCTGATATGTAAGTAGTAAGCCTTAAAAAGGACCCTCCAAAAGCTTCTAGCACCCAAAAATTCTATTGTGTCCAAGACCCTAGTGGTCTGGTTCATAACAACAGGAAGAGGTTGGGCGATTGAACTTCCAAGCGAGAGTTCCCCAGTCAAAGGTCTTCCCAGAAAAGTGCTCTCTAAAAACAAGTCGGAGGCCAAAAGAACACCTTTCCAATCCCCCCGACATACAAGACGATGGTCCCCAATGCGAGCTACTGTTGTTGACGCCATACTTATGTTCAAACCTCCTCCAAAGCTGAGTTTCTTGGGTAAGAAAATGCCACAGCCACTTGCTCAATTGTAAAGTGTTCATATCTTTTAAAAACTTAATCCCTGAACCCCTCCGTGCTTTTTAGGTTTTACGGACCATAGTCCATTTGACTAGGTGATATTTGTTGTCTTCCCGGGCACCAATCAGTGGAAGTACCTTGGAAAGGTTTTGTTGTCTCCACGGGCACCAAACCAGTGGAAGTCCCTTGTTAACCTTTCCAATTTCTTCAGGATCATCACTAGCATTCAGAAGAAAGGAAAGGTGGAATATAAGAATACTTGGTGGATTTTATAAGAGTGAGTCTTCCTCCCAAAGAAAGGTAGCCACCTTTCCATGAGGTGAGGCATTTTCCGAACCATCCAATCACTACATCCCATAGCTATATCCTTGGCCTATTCATGCATAAGGGAAACCCAAGGTACTTGCAAGGTAAGGAGTCCACACCACATCCAATTCTCTTGGCTAGGTTCCCCACCGCAAGATGCTCTAACCCTATTCCCATGAGACTGGTCTTAGTCATGTTAACTAAGTCCCCGTAGAGAACTCAAAGCAGCAGGTGATTAGACACAGTGTCTGCATGTTGAGGGACGTCTTCACATAATACTAACATCTCATTGGCACACTGCAGAAGTGAGATAAAGGAGCCTTTGTGTTGGGGTTTGTGACCTTTAAAGGCCATGAGAGCATGTAAATATATTTTTGTGCACTAAAGTGGGAGTGTACTATGGTTGACTGACCTAGGTTAGGCAGTTTATGGCTCAGGTCATGTAAACCCTTTTCCTTAGGCATAGGCACTACCATTGAGGGTTTATAGAAGGTCATCCCTCGTTCAGGTCAAAGAGATGCCCAAGGATGTTGTTTACAGGCCAGGTTCATAGTCTCAAACAAACATGTAGACCTATGAGAGCAAAGGCCAAATCCTCAACAAAACTTCTGCATGGCTATGAACATATGATAATTGCATTTTTTGAAAGCAACACTATAGAGGGATATGTGTATATGTGCATAGAGAGAGCTCCCTTTGCACTATAGTAATATGTGCATTTAACTTCTACCATTTATTTGTTAACTTTGATGGCCCAATCATAAGCCCCTGCACATAAATGTGGGTCATAGCTCCCGTTGGATTAGTTTGGGAAGGTTGTGGATCATGGATCTAGGGATGGGTGGAGTGCCCTGATGATAGTCACTTATTTTGATTAGTTTGAGAAGACAGTTGTGGATCAAGGATCCCGACATGCATGGAGTGCCGTGATAGTCACTTATTTTGAAGTATTGGTACCAATCCACTTCTAGAGGTATTTCTGTAAGTTTTAAATTTTCTTAAGAACCTCATAAATATTGTTTTTCAACAATATTTATGATTAGTGATTTTGGATATTTTTCATAATTTTAAAATTGAATTTAAATGAATAAATACCCCCTAACAGTTATTTCTGAAATTTTCTATATAAGGGGTGTTTTTGAAATATTGATTTTAAAAGGTGGGACCCACGTGGGGGGGCCCAACCCCTGCAAGCGTGGGGTCTACATGGTGTGGGAAATTGGGCCCACATTTTCCACACACCCCACAAAGTTTGACGCCCCATGTTTCCCATTAACTTGGGAAACCTTGAGGGTGTTTTTTCTTTTACGAAAAATATCTTATTTGTTTAGTTGAAAATTTCTACGATGTTTTTTTGAGAAAATCTTGAGTGAGATTTTTATGGGATCTAGATTATTTTGGTCATATTTGTTTTATTTTGACATTATTAAATATCCCTTAGTGAGATAAAAGGAAAAATGTATAGCTTCCAATGGAAGAGGGGGGACTTGAGATTCGTGACATTGAGTTCAGTATTGCGTGCATGATGAAGTTGGCATGGCAAATCCTGGCGAATCCTTCCTCTCTGGTAGCATGTTTTTTTAAACACGAGTATTTTAGAAATTCTTCTATCTGGGGAACTTATAAAACAAACTGCTGCTATGCTTGGAAAGTCATTCAAATGGGGTTGCCTTTCTTGCGCCACAATGTTAGATTATTGGGGATGGCAGGATAGTAGATTTTCAGATCCATGATTATCAGAAAGATCAATTATGGAATCTTATGCTTCCAATATTCAGAAGGACATGGCAAAGGTTGCAGATTACCTACATGGCTCCCCACAAACTTGGCATCTTCCTTCCCCTACATATGGCCCGTTCCTGAGAGCATCTGGCCCTTCACTAAGAGTATGGAAGAAAGTGGAGGCTTTTTCAACTCCTCTTAAATGATAGGATGATCTTTTAGTATGGATTCACTCTGCTAATGGAATATTCTCGATTAAAGAGGAATGGAATTTTATTTGTCAAAGGGGTTCTCAACTAATTTTCAGATCACTATGGTCCCTCTAAGTGCCATCCTAAGGCGAAACAGTTTTATTGGCTGAGCCTTCATCAAACTACCTACGTCCTCTCTTATGCAGAGAGAAATTACCCTAAGGCTCATGTGTGCCCCTTCTGTCATATTAATGATGATAATAGATGTCATCTATTGCTTGATTGTCTTTTTTCGCGAGGGATATGGGGTCTATAGCATGGAGATGTGGTAAACGATTCACCCCATACTAATCTATGGCAGCGACCATGAGGAAAAGGATAGCATTCAAATTCAAGTCTGATGGTCCTATTAATATCTGGCATTCTTTATTTCTCACAACAGTTTGGATGCTTTAGGAGGACCACAATCATCACATGTTTTAAGGAAAGGTGTCCAAACGTGAACAGCTGATTAGGGGGATCGCTTGTCATGTTCAACACTTGGAAGATGCTAAGGACTAGTCATTTCACATTTCAAAGAAGGCAATTACAGAAAATCTAAAAGCAACGTGGCGGCAACAAAGGATCAAGTTACCCACCAATTGCATGGTCATTTCCTCAACCACAACATTTCAAGCTCAATGTTGATGGATCTTCTTTTCAAAATTCAGGCAGATCAAGTTGTGGAGGCATTATTAGAAGGGACAATGGTTCTTTCGTTGCCGCATTTGCTATCACCCTGGGTATCGCATCCAACAATTATGCAGAATCCTGCGATTAAGAAGCGGGTGTTGACTTAGCTAAACAGATGGATTGCTTCCCCGTACAGATTGAAAGAGATTCCTCCTTACTTGTACAGGTCATTCATGGCGGTTGTAAATCTCCATGGGCACTTCATACCATAGCTACTAACTGCAAATTCAGACTTGCAAATCATTCTTGGTCTTCTTCCATATTTATCGTGAGGCTAATATGGTGGTTGATGTACTAGCTAAAAAGGCTACAGTTTTTCGGATGCCACCATGTGGTGCTATAGACCTCCAAATTTTCTTTTTCTTCTTTTACTTCATGATGTTGCGCAACTGCCCTATTGTAAGGTTATAAAATAGTGTGTTGTAATTTTTCTATCTTCTATAAATGAAAAACAGGTAGGCGGCCTTCTCCCCCATTGATTTACCCCCCAAAAAGATAAACAGGAATTTTTAATAAATCAAGAAATATTTTGACTGGTCAAAGTCTAGATGGATTAGAAGTGGGGTCAAATCTTAGGCGATAAGGTTCATAAATATCGTATCTGAATCATGTTGGCTAATCTTAGAGATGGATGGCTCAAGTTATTTCTCTCTCACCTCACATATTACTAAAATATTCTAAGATCATATTGAATCCTAATCTGATTGGAGCATCTTAGGGCCCTTAAGGCCTATATAAGAAGGGGATTCCCCCCAACACTTGCCCCCTCGAAAAAGAAATTCTCAGTGCATTATATCTCTCTTTGTCCATCTCTCTCCCCTTTCCACCCCACACACTCTCTCTCTCTCTCTCTCTCTCTCTCTCTCTCTCTCTCTCTCTCTCTCTCTCTCTCTCTAAGGTAGCATACCACATCCATTAGGATTTGGGGTGGCACGCACCTCTCAAAGAGAGAAAAGGGGCACACGCAGCCAGGTTTAGGCCAGGGGAGGTGCCATTTTGTGGCATGCCCCAAGGTTTAAAAGGGTTTAAGAAAACCCTTATGGTAACTCATGCTCTCAGTCAGATTGGCCGATTCAACAGGATCTAAGAATCTAGTGTGCCATTGGTCACATGATAGAGTATTGGATGTGCGTAAGTCCTAAGGGTGTAACCCTAGGCAAAAAAGTCAAGTAAGTCTTCCCAGTTTATTTATTATAATTTGTTGTTCTTGATTCTTATTTTGTTTCCTAATTATAATTTTCGAGTTCAGTTTTGAATAAAGTTATCTTGACAGTAAGGCTTAAAGATCCTACATTTTAGTAGGTTTATTTTGTGCATTGTTTTTGTGGTAACTGTAAGTAGAAATTCCAACAATTAATACAAAAAGAGGAAAAATTTAAAATTTATATCCTAGAATTCTACGTAGCCACCGTTTTCACTTTGCTTGATGATTTGAAGCCTTTTAGGGGACTTTGGTCATACAATTTTGAGATTAGACCTATTGAAACCTCGCTTTTGATGGCGAAAAGAAAAGGTGAGAGGGGAACATCTTGATGAAGGCTCCTCAAGGAAATAGCCTTGGGAGCCTCCATTGATTAGGATGGGAAGTGGATCCGATGCAGCCCAATTCACAAGATCTACACTTAACCCGAAACTCATAAGTTGATGTCTATAGTGCATACATTTGTGAGAAATTGCTCCATCCAGTATTTGATGATCTTTAATAAATGCTCCTTTGATGGGGGAGACTACTGAGTCAAGAACCCCACTATGACGAGTCATCAGCACTTTGGATAGTAGCTTCTTGGTACTATTTATGAGATCGATTGGCTGAAAGTCTCTCATTTTTAGCTGCCCCTTCAATCTTTGGTAAAAGGGCAATGAAGGTGGCGTCATGCCTTGTGAATAACCTTGGTGATGGAATTCATCAAAGAAGGCCAAGATATCAGGGGCAAGGTGTCCCAAATTTGGTTAAAAAGGGCCATATGGAAGCCATCTAGGCCCGGAGCCCTATCCTGCACCCAGTCTACAAATGCTTTGTGAATCCCCTACACTAAGCATGGATCATAGTTATTGCAGTTTCATAACTTGGTGGTGATCACCAAGCTCACGGAGCTGGACCTTGGGTGGATCTCGCTCCCATATAGAAGGAACACGATCCCAACCCCTTGGGGATCAATGGATATAAATCACATTCATGTTACATTGATCTTTTACAAGGAAACAAGTCTTAAATGCATATCCATTTAAAAAAAGAAAATAATTATGCTACTAAAATCATGCTCTGTTTATTATTCAAAGCACAGTTATTAAGATCAGGATCCGGCTTGGAACCGATTCCGGGATCAGATAGGAAACCAGGGATTGTGACATGCTAGAAGGTCCTAGGTGATGAATCGTTGCTCGTACACCCTAAATTTTAGGGATCGAGATCCTACTCTTTTGGGAAGCTCGACCCAACTTCTACAAATGGAATGATCAAGTTATACAAGTCAAGCTCCATCTTGTTAAAAATCTAGGCCCTCGAGAGCACTTAACTAGGGTTCCCTAGGTCGGAAGCATAGTCCATATAGCATTATGAATAATTAATGAATTTTAAAAATCAAGGTTTGGTAAAAATATAAGAAACACAATCATTATTTAATAATTTAATATTTTTGTATTTCTTTGAGTGTAGTATATGCTTGTTTTATATTATTTGAGAGTAGTATATGTTTTTAATTAAGTAATAAAAAAATTTAAAGACATTAAAAATTTATAAAAAAATTAAGAGAATTTCTTCTTCGTGGAAACTCCTCACAAAATGACAATTATGATATAGCAATATTATTAGTTGGTAGATAAAATTTGAGTTGATTAGTATTTCTTTTAATTGAGGGAGCCCACAGGGACACTTATGTTTTGAAATATCTACCCTACAATTTTAGGCAGTGAAATTAGTGGCTTCATAAATATTGTCAACCATATTCTTAAAATAAAAAATATAATCAAAATAGTGACTAGCCAAAAGTACTTTCTTTAGTGAAAAGTTAAACTTTGAATTTCAATAAATAGTTTATAAATGTTATAGAACCTAACAAATAAAAAAATAGAGCATTATTTTTTATTTTTTTTGATAATTTTGAATGAGCATTTTTTTTTTTCATAGTTATTTTGGTGAATATAATGACCGTTAAAGTTTGCTTTTAATAAATTTCACAATTAGTAATTTAGATTGAAAGTGGGTGTCATGGTATATTAAATTACTTCCAACTTTATTGTTTATACATTAATAAAATGGCCAAAAACACCTAAACGCTCTAAATTTTACTAACTAAAATTAAAATGGGCCATTCTTTCTATTGCAGTTTTGAAAATTCAAATTTTCTACTCAATACGCATTAAAATTTGTAATTTTGTATTTATAAAATTTTTAATTTCACCTTGAGTAAAAAATAGTTCTTGAATTTATAAATTCAACTAATTTATACATTTAGAATTATAGTTTCTTAAAGCAATTTTAATTATAAACCATTATTTACGACTAAAACATTTTCCTAATTTTTGTTATAATAGGTTTGATATCCATTTATATATCAACTCTAATGTATTAAACAACATTTGAAGGTAGGACATGTAACACTTATGTGGATAAGATACCTATTGAATGAGAGAAATTGAGATAGGTAGGTAGCATACCAGCCCACCCCTGCCAAGACCCTGCTTAGGCGGGACCAGCACCAGGTTACAGCTCTTTTTAGCATACCAAGATTAAGGAAATATAACATAAGATTAATAAACATATAAAAATAACCATAATCTCACAGTACGGGATATACAGCTGTTTTTTTTTTTTGTATTAATGAATTTCACCTTAAGTAAAATAGTATCCAAAATTAATTAAACCATGTAATTAAAAATTATATTTTTTAAAATTTTGGAACGCAAACTCCTCTTTCTGTCTTTTTTTTACACGTGGTATGCAAACTTTCTTTAAAAAAAATATAAAGAAGATCACGTTATATTGAGTTTTATGAAGTCCATTGATGTATAATTTTGCATTGTAATTTTGAGTGGTGCAGAATTTTCAAAATCACCTCATACATGTGTACTTTGATGATCCCCTTGAGTAGTTTGTTTTGTTGATGGACAAGGGACCCTAATTGAGTTGTATCCTCTATTTTGAGTGTATTTTGATGTCAATTGTTCACTATAATTACAGTAACCTTGATGTAATTTCAAGTTATAAGTTCAATTTCAAGTGTATTATTAATATTGAAGTTGCAGTGTCTTGAGTTTTAACATAGTTGTACTCCAAGTACATGAGATTTGGTTTCTATACACTCTCAATAATTCAAGGAGCAAACATATGAAGAGATATGCGGCCTAGGGTTAGGATATACCCAAGGATTGAAGTTGAATCAAGATCAAATGGGCGTCAAGCACATATAAGCTTAACGGACAAAGGGACCCTATGAGAGGTCAATAAACATGAATTCAAGATATATCTACAAGAGAGAAGCAAGTGAGGGGGAAGGCATAGCAGAGAGAAGGGGGTGTGAGCAGAGGAGGAGAGGGGGGGGGCAAGGAGTGAGAGTGTATGAATTTGAAGAGATAAGGGGAAAAGAAGAATGAGGAGAGAGAGAGAGATCGGAGTTTAAAAGAGAGCCTGGAATACCCCTTTCAGTTTCCCACTGGATAGACGGTCAAGATCTTCTCTGAATGGGTCTATTTTATTAAATTGTTCCGAGAAATGACCCGAAAGGCATGCAAAGATTACTACTATACAAAATCCATAGTGAGAGAAAGCACAGTTCTCCAAACAAGATTTTACAATTGAAACATGAGAGAAAATTAGATAATAATAGCATATGGGTGCAACAAGACAAGTGTACATGCGGTAAGGTGGTCCTGACAAAGAAGTTCTACAATATTTTCCCTTTGTGAAAGATTGTAAGCATCTAGCCAAAGGGCACAATTCAAACAACACATTTGGATGTGGTCAATCTAGAAAACAGAAGCCTCAGCCCATCGATCTGCAAGGAAAACTTAAACATTCCAAACCTCAAAAAAGGTTTGGTGTGGCTATTATAGAAGAAACTTTGATGTCGAAGACTAAGGATCTATACAATGGCTCACAATTCATGCATATCTCGTTTACAAGGATCCATTCAGGATGCATTGAGAGCCAAGTCATCAAGAAGTTCCCCATGCTGAAGAGATAAATCAAGTCACAACACTTTCCAGATTGTTTTTTTTCCAAAAATTGTCTATTTGATAGAGGTGCTTTAAAGCATGGACTCGAATCAGGTCTTGCTAAGGTCCTTAGCCCGAGTCAGGCAACTTGACTTGGGTGAGTCCCATTGAGACTTGACCTAGTTTAACTAAAACCCATTTGAAACGGGCAAGACTTGCCAGTTCCCAAGGTTTTTCCTCTGGATTTAGTAGGCTGCCGAATCTAACATGGACTCAGAGAGTTTTCAATCACTGACTGGTACAAGTCTGGGCAGCATCTAGACCGAAAGATGAAAAAAAAAAGAGGCTATGCATTAACTTACACAGAAGGCAGGCATTTGATGATCGTAGAGACATGAATTTCACAGAGTAGATAATATTTGGATAAGAAACTCTGTGCACTTATGTTTTGAATTGCTAACTGAAAACTAAGTTGCAGTAGTTTTCAATTGTTACGTGGACTCATAACTTCAGGATATAGTCTGAAATGAATCTTCGATTGTTCTACATAAAACTTACTTTAGAAGTGGATCACAATTTAAATTCAAATGAATTCTACACAGGAACACAGCATCTGCCAATGATGTTCCACCTGTAAGATTAAAGCATACAATGGTTGACATAATGCCATCCTCATACTGCCGTAACACAACGGGAATTGCAGTAGGCATCAGTTCATGGTGTATACATTCACTGTGAAAGTAAAAATGTAAACACAGCTTGGAGAACAATCTGAACCATAGTCACCGAAGCTCGCAATTCCGATTCGGAAACCCGACTCGGTAATTCCGATTAGGAATCTTCACGGAACCCATTCCCATGAAGTCTAGAATCTCAATTCCTGATTTTAGGAATATCGATTCCAACAAGTATAGAATCTGATTTCCAATATATATTGATTTTCGATGCCACAATTGGTGAATCTCGATTCTACACTTGTTGAAATCGGTTTCCACATTTATCTGAATTCTTCCATTTTCCCCCGTTTTTTTTCTTTTGCTTCTAAAAAGTGATGTTTAGAAGTTTCCTAGGAGCTAGATGCTCAATCTCAAGCTACAAGTGTAGTCATCTTTTTGGTAGTAATGACCAATACAAACCAAAGTGGTGGTCCACATTCTCCACTTGATTCTTTAAGTATGCATTGTATCGATCCAATTGAGAGATTGCAACACCAAACTGTTAGAAATAATGTAATACAAATAATGTAAATGTGCATATATGGCATGTCGGTCAATGAATGGCATTGAGAAATGTATTGTTTCCCTCTCAGTTCGCAGTTGATTCCAAAGATGTTGGAATCTCAATTTCATATTGGTCGATTCCAACTAGGTCAGAAACTCGATTTCAAAGAGCTAGGAATCGTGAGTCCGTCTATGTAGGGATCTAAATTCTACTTTGGTCGAATCTCGATTCTTAAAAAAAAGAATTTCATCCCCCACGATTCCTCTTGTACGGATGTCGATTCTGAAAACATCAATCTTTCAGCCAGTGCCAATTCTGCACTTCCAATTCCTAAATCGATTCGGATTCCAAATCATTGTGGGTAACTATGATCTAAACAATTTATCCAAAACCTTCCAGTTAATCATATTAATGAGAGATCAAAGTGAGGGTTAGATATACTTAAGGTAACCTCTCTAATAAGGCAACTTGGTGATGGAGTGATGAGGTTTAGAAGGCCGCTAGAGAAAAACAATCACGTTATAAAACTTGACAATGTAATAGAAAAGATCAAAACTTAAGAGAATATAAAAATGCTAACACAAATGTTAAACAAATAGTAAGGCAAAATTTAGGGCATATGATAATCTATACAGTAAAGTAGGAACAAAAAAGGTTGAAAAAGACGTCTTTAAATTAGAAAAACTGAGAGAGAAGAAGTGTAGGGATCTAGACCACATTAAAGGCATTACGAGTGAGGATCAAAGGGTCTTAGTGAATGATGAAGAGGTCAACGAAAGGCAAAGAATTGTTTTTCAAAAATTAGTAAGACAGAGTATATGGAATGCAATTTTAGTAACAATAGGAGTAGAGACGATAAAGTAGTTGAGATTGACGGCCAAGAAATACCAAAACAAACGCACTTTCGATATCTTGAGTCAATAATCCAGGAAAATAAAGAGATTGAGGAAGATGACACACATAGACTTAGAGCTGGGTGGGTGAAGTGGAGATGTGTAACTTTTATATGATCGTCGCATGCCAAAGAAGCTAAAGGGTAAGTTTTATATGACAGCTGTGAGACCAGCTTTGCTTTATGCGGCAGAATGTTGGGTGGTCAAAAAACAACATACCCATAGAATGAGTGTAGCGGAGATGGGGATGTTGAGATGGATGAGTGGCAAGACAATAGGGGATAAAATTCGAAATGAATACATTCGGAAAAATTTAGATGTGGCACCAATAAGCGATAAGCTGAAAGAGTACACTTAGGTAGCATAGCCATGTGTGGCGTAGACCCAATAAAGCACCTGTTAGGAGGTGCGAGTTAATTCAAGTAGAAAGTTCAAAACAGGCAAGGGATGGCCCGAAATGAGATGGTTGGAAGTAGTGAGAAAAGATATGAGACTTATGGTTTCTCTGAGGGTATGGCCCTTAATAGAGCAAAATGTCAGACCAAGATTTGTGTAGCCAACCCCAATTAATTGGGGAAACGCTTTGACAATGATGATCCTCTTTGAGATAGAGTTCATGGCGGCCATGCGCATAGCCGTGCCTCATACAAAACCATCAAGTACACTGAAAGTTAAACGAGCAATCATTAAGAAACAAGGGCAACGGATGTCGATCTCCAATAATTTTAAGTCCAGCAGTCCTTAGGAACTTTCTATAGATGGTAAGCAACCATATATACAGGAATGCCTAAACAGATGAATTGGTAAAATATTTCTATGATATATACCTGAGCATGCTTTTCAATATTAAGTTTTTCTAGTGATATTCATACTTAGACTAAAATAGATGGACATCTTCGTCTCAATCCCAAGTTTTTAAGTTAAATCGTTGATTAAGAAGCCCCTTAGGTAGTGTCAACCCACCACCATCTTATCCAATTATCCTTTTTCCGTCCAGATCATAACTCCTAGGGGAAGAATTAAGAAAGCCAGCAGGCAAGTACAGTTTCTAATTGCTCTGCTTGCACCTAAATATATCCTACAATGAAAATGTAAAGAGTTCTAGGCTCACATCGAGGGTTACCAAACATACTAGAGCCACTAGGGAAGCTAGAAATCCTGCACAGTACACTGCTCATATTATTTATAAGAGCTAATTATCTATGACTAAAGTCAAAAAATATAAGCTGCTCAAAACTCTGCATTCAAAGGTATCAATAGTCACCTCGATTAATATTATGATTGAATCTATATTTTCACTAGTGAAATTGCAACAACTCAATTTTACAGGTATCAACCTAAATTCTCAAGGCCACAAGTATCTTTGAAATTTAACATGAACGAAGACTGCTAGCATGCAACACAAGAGGTGAGGATTTCATATGATGATTCACATGAAAGACGAAATTCTGTAAGCCACAGACAATATCCAGTAGTTTTTAAGTCAAATATCAAAAAAGTTGAGAAAACCAACGCCAATTATACAAACAGGCATCAGAAAATCTATGGGTCTATTTGGTTCTCAGTGTTTTTGGGGAAATTTGTTTGGGATATATTTCAGTATCAGGACATACAGCACAGCATCAAACCAGCGTGGTCAGCTATGGAGTACAGGACGGGATTATACTGCGGCCATCCTACCCAAGCAAACATGAGATCAAAAGCCAGGGATGGACACTAGGACCTGTATTACACAACAAGCCCCTAAACGATAGGGAATATAGTGGTTCAAATAATGGTAACCTGCCAACTGTGGAAGCACAGGGTTGACTGGCCAAACAATCAAAAGGTACCACATA
Organism: Amborella trichopoda; assembly: GCF_054954075.1. NCBI lineage: Eukaryota > Viridiplantae > Streptophyta > Magnoliopsida > Amborellales > Amborellaceae > Amborella > Amborella trichopoda. The sequence goes on from NC_142340.1 coordinate 32,545,828, forward strand.
CAACAGAACTGACGCAACCCGCAGGAGACCACAACAGCAGTCTCGAATCAAGGTCAAGTTTTGATGATCGTCATCATATGTGAAATATAGGACTTTGGGTAATAACCATGCGTTAGGGATGCCATTTTGACATTAAATTGTCATACGGACACATAATAACGGAGATTAGTCAAACCCTAACCGGATGAACTCGGAAGGTCATCAAAATGGACGGAAGCTTATTCCAAAAATCAGGGCATTCAAGATCGGATGTCCAAGATATGGGATTCTAATGTGGGATCGCTGATAGGGGCACTCTTCACACCAGAAAAGTGGGTCGATTTACAAAACAACCCCCAGCAAATGGTGTCTGATGAAGTCAAAACTTAGTAGAAATGATGGATTGCCCCTTAAAAAGTTTATGTTCCAAATTTCAAGTCAATCTTCTTTCAAAGAGATCTTTGAAGAGACAGCCAGTCACCATTCACGACCCTGCCGGTCACTATTCACAACACCGCCGGTCACTATTCAAAGGCGCCAAATAGCAATAGCCTGGATGATCTCTTGGCACTTTTTAGGCCCTATCTCCCAAACCCCATAGTGAAATGAGCTGAAATTTGGAGAGGTTGTTCCTCACTCAATGTTTATACATATATATATAGAGAGAGTCGAGGCTCTAAACAATCAAATTTGAACCTACCCCAAAACTTTCACTAGAAGATGTTGTTTTGATGCCCAAATATCTTCAAATCAATCATCTCGACATCAACATGCATGGTCATGAGAAAAAAAATGGATTTCAAGTTTTGGAAATACTGTATTTTGCAACACATTTTTCGACCGTCAATTTTTAAGATTTTCAAGTTTTCATAGATTTGTCGATCTATACTATTTTTTAAGCTTTAAACTTTATAAATAAATATGAAAATATATTTTAAGGTATCACAAAGATTTCCAATATTAAAACCACATTTCTCGACACTATTTGAAGGTAGGTAGGCTCTAATTTGTTTGTTTAGAGCCTAAGCTCTTTACAAACCGCACCATATCTATTTATATATATATATATATATATATATATATATATAATACAATTCTTTCATCAACAGTATCAATGGATATGTTACGCAAATAAACGTACACCTAAGTATAATAATATAATTTTCAAGACAAAGATAGAGAAAGGAGATATATCTACTTTCTCTATCTTTGTCTTGATAATTACATTATTATACTTAGGTATAGTACATTTATTTGCTTAACATATCCATTGATACTGTTGATAAAAGAATTGTGTTTTGATTTAGATCTTGGTTTACTTTTGGTATCAGAGCCATACACTTTATCAATAGTATATTAGTAGCTGGTCATAATATCCTAGAGTATAATCACCTAATAAAATTACTATCAGAGAGATAGTCCGAGAGTTGAGACCATTGCCGCCCCAGTCCATTTTACCGCTTAGGCCAAGGAGAGCCGTCAAGGTACCAGGACGTAAGAGGTTGACTAGAGTACTCATCTGTATCTCTAAATGGAAAATTTTATTAGATCATTATCCAATAGGGCATTATCCCCATCTATTGGTACACTAAGGAAAAAGAATAAAGAAGAGGTTATAATCGATAATATAGAAAAGAGATACATAATTGGAAGATACCAAGGGTTCCTATTACTGATATCTATTAAAAGGGTACGTTCGAGTTTAAAACTGGCTACGTTATAAAGACTGTAGAACAAAGTCTCTCAGTAAATAGTGAACAAGAGAGTTTTCAGCTTTTATCGGATAAGATGATTCAATCCCATAAAAGCAAGGATTACAAATACCTGCATATAGGATTAATACAAATAGTTGTGAAGCCTCTCACTAGATTAGGGTTAAATAACTCAATACTCTTATGCCTTAGAGACAGCAGGCACAATAAATTTACTGATTCCTTATTAGGAGTTGTAGAATCTAGTTTATGTAGCGGTCCTGTCTATTTTAATTGTTTTCCAAATTACTCAATCTCTTTAAGTGATCCTAATCTCTTAAAACTACTTACTCTTAATTTAAAAACCCAAGGGTTCGACATGAACCCAAGATCCCAAAATATAGCATTAATATATAGAATTTGCTATAAAGGCATGAATACTCTTCGTCCAAATGTCCTACAAATGGACACAAAGGGACAAACAGTATTTTTCCAAACAAACATGGAAAAATTAAATACTGTCATTCCAAAATCAATTAAGTGGTCCCAAATAGTTCTCCCGGAAAATTGGTCCATTCAGAATGAAAACCAACAATACCCAATACCTACTAATAATAATTCAGATCAAATAATAGAACATCCTGAAGGAGATATAGAAATTCAATTTAGCTCTAATAGGAGAACTAGATTGAACGTATCAAACGATGATCTAATCAGACTCCCAAAAAGGATTTCTGTTACATCCAGGCATTCTACTTCCTCTATAAGAGAAGAACCTATAATACATGGCTTAACAAGAACGAATAGCAATATACAAAGACCTGTATATAAACCCTTTGATCCTAGTCCTTCAGATGTTTCTGATTATGACTTCCAAGTCTTAACACTTCAGAAAAAAGAAAAGGTAGATTTAGAATTAATAAGAAATGATTATCTGTCCAAAGCTAATACTGAAATAAGAAATTGGTATCTGAAGGAATTCTCACAAGAACTTTTAGATGCTTTCCATAAAAGGTATAATAGGTTTATAAAGAAATATAGACAAAATATAGGATTCTTTCAATGGTTAATAACAACACTTAAAGATAAGAATATTCCTATCCCAAATTTTAAAATAAACACTCTTGAAGATTAATATCAAACCTATTATACAGCGGATGGCGAGGAAGTATTGAGTATACATCCTCCGGCACAAAATCTTCATATAAAAGGAGTAACAAAAGGAAAACCTGAGACAAAGGCCTCACCTTATAAAATAATACCAAGTGAACATAGTCATAAAATAGAAATAATCCCACATATTCTAGAACAAAATAATTGTACTAATCTTTGTTTACAGTCTTTTAGTAAGCAGACTATTAGAATAGAAAACTTAATTGAAAAACCTCAGGAGAAAATAACAAACAAGAAGAAGGCGATTTTGTTTAAACCTCCTCCTGAAATTAATAAAAAAGGTTTAATCTTAGAGGAATAAAGAAAAAGGACGATAATAAGCAATTAGTTGATGAACTAATCAAAAAATTATCCCACTTAAATATCAAAGATAAAGGGAAAGGAAAAGTAGTAGAATCCCAAGCTATGGTGATTCAAGAAGAACCACTCAGAAGAGAAGAGATATCTAAAATTGAAGAAGCTTTTAAAGAAGATAATAATCTTAATATTAATAGGATTGATTATGGGAAAAAGTGGAGACCGGTTGCCCCTTCACGAATGTATCATACTAGGCCTACTCCAGTAGATAAACAATTTGAAGAAGATCTAATATCTCACACATTATCCTATCCTGGAAGAACGATCGTAAATTGGAATATTGATGGAATGTCTGACCATCAGATCATTGATACAATGAAACATATTACTATGTATGGCACTGCTTGTAAAGCAGCCGAAAATCATGACCAGGAGGTCGCCAAAGCCATTGTCTGTGATTTCACAGGCTGGTTAAGAGGATGGTGGGACTTTCATATGAGTGAAACTACCAAGCATCAAATACTTAATGCTACCAGACAATGAGTGGTGAAAAATAAACTTAATCAGGATATACCCCATAGTGAAAGTGATGCAGTCAATACGCTAATATACACCATAACCCTCCATTTTGTAGAAGTACATCTTTACTTGATGCTATATCAGAAGATTTACTTTCTAACTTGAGATGTGTTTTTCTCAAATGGTATAAAGATGTGTTTTTCTCAAGATTACTATCCCGAGAAGACAGTAGTGCGGATCATTGGAAAGAAAAATTTATAGCAGGACTACCTTACCTTTTTGCTGAAAAGGTAAATAATAGATTGAAAAATAAAAATGGAGGAATCATCCCATATTCTTTACTTTAGGAGAACTCTCTGCAGAAATATGTGCTGAGGGATTAGCCTTGTGTACTGATCTCAAATTAAGAAGACAATTAGAAAAGCAGAAAATGACAAGAAGAAAAGAACTAGGAGATTTTTGCGAACAGTTTGGATACAATACATTACCATCATCCGAAAAAGTCCACAAGAAAAAGAATAAAAAATATAAACCTGGACAGATAAGAGAAAAAAGGACTGGAAAGAAGGATAAATTTACCGAGAAATTTGCCCCTAAAACTAAATTTAAGAAGGAAAATAAGAAGCTGCCAGTCTGTTATAAATGCGGGAAAGTTGGACACTACAAAAGTAGTTGTCGAGTCAAAAAGAAGATTAATAATCTACTCCTTGAAGAGGATGTTAAAAAACAAATATATGATATAATCCAGATAAATGATGAGTCTAAAAGTGATACTACAACCTCTGATTCTGAATCATTGCTAGGAAGAATAGAGGATGAAAATTTGATTCTGAGTAGTTCAGACTCCGATATAGATATGGAAGACTATTTTTGTAAGTTTGTTAATACTCTTACAAGTGAGGAAAGTCTAATCATAGATCTGATAGATAAATTATCTGAACCCGAAGAGAAACGAGAAGCTTTAATGCAATATATAAAGATGGCAAAAACAAAAAATAAGCCTACCCCTTTGGTAAAAGTTCAAGAAGAATACAGCCTTGTAGAAATTCTTAAAAGGATTAATAAGAAAGAAATTATACCAAGGGAACCATCAATCTCTGAAATAAAGCACGAGATAAATGAAGTAAAAACTGAAGTCCAGAGTCTTAAAAATAGAATACGAATTTTAGAAATGACTACAGACTTCTCTGAAGTAGGAACAAATGATGAAATAGAATTTGATAATCTTCTTAGAACACGCAAGGAAATAATGCCACCTTCAACTGATGAAATACCAGAATCTTCTAATACAGAAAATAAAACTATACAAGATAATAACTATGTAAACTTATTAGATAAGGTAGTTACTCAGAAATGGTATACACTAATAAGGATTGTAGTTAATAAAGAATATAGTTTCCAATCTCTTGCATTAATAGACTCAAGTGCTGATCTTAATTGTATAAATGAAGGGTTAGTACCTACTAAATATTTTAATAAAACAACACAGATACTCAATACAGCTGATAGTAGCAAATTAATAATAAAATATAAATTATCCAATGCTACAGTCTGTAATAATGGAAATTGTTTCGAAATGCTTTTTATTATGGTTAAAGGACTTAGTCATGCTGTAATTCTTGGAACACCTTTTTTAAACTTGTTATATCCTTTAACAATAGATAGCACAGGAATAGAATCAAATATAAATGGATACAAAGTAAAATTTGACTTTATTGACAAACCCAAAATTAAAGAAATAAATAATGTCAAACAAACTATAGAAAATAAAGAAAAATTTCTTTGTCATTTAAAGAAAGAAGTAAAATATAAAATAATAGAGAAAGACCTTTTGTTACCTGAGAATAGGTAAAAAATAAAACAAGTAAAACAGAAAATTGAAATGGAAATTTTAATCCATACATGAACTTCATGATTGTATATATTGATGATGTACTAATCTTCTCTGAAGACATACAACAACATTTCAAATATATTAATGTATTTATCAATGCAGTTAAGACCTCGGGTTTGGTAGTTTCAGCCAAGAAGGTAAGTCTTTGCCAAACTAAGATAAGATTTTTGGGACATAATATATTCCAAGGAAGTATTATTCCCATAAATAGAGCTATTGAATTTGCTAATAAATTTCCAGATACTATTCTTAATAAAACTGAACTTCAAAGATTTTTGGGATGCTTAAATTATATTTCCGATTTCTATGAAAATCTTGCTACTGATGCAAAGCCTCTTTTTGACATATTAAAAAAAAATCCACCAAAATGGACAAAAGAGCATACTTTGGCAGTAAGAAGAATAAAAATTAAAGCTAAAGAATTGCCATGTCTTTCGTTATCTAATCCTACGGCTTTCAAATAATTGAATGTGATGCTTCCGAATTAGGTCTTGGAGGCATATTAAAACAAAAAATAGATAATAAAGAACAACTTGTTGGATTTACCTCTAAAGCTTGGAATAACACTCGGCAAAACTATTCCACAGTTAAAAAAGAAATTCTTGCCATAGTACATTGTGTTTCCAAATTCCAAAGTGACATTCTTAATCAAAATTTTTAATACGAACAGATTGCAAAGCTGCTAAAGATGTTCTTCTCAAAGATGTTAAGAATCTTGTTTCTAAACAAATATTTGCTCTCTGGCAAGCTCTCCTTTCATCTTTTGATTTTACCATTGAACATCTTAAAGGAACTCATAATTTTCTCCCTGATTTTTTAACACGTGAATTTTTGCAGGGAGGACAGAGAGGAAGCTAGTCAACAACAGAGGCAACATAGTTCACAAATAATGAATACCAATAGCCAGAATAGAGGCAAAAACAAGATGGAAATTATTCCATCACTATCCCCTGGCTCACCAATAATAAGCTATCCACCGCCATCACCATCTTATGGGCAACCCATAATAAATTACCCAGGAGCCCCTAGTCATTTGATAAAACAGCAAGCTTCACCTAGCCCAAATAAAACCTCACCCTCTGGAAAATCCTCATTTGTAGAAACTACCTTTTTAATAGATACGATAATAGAGGATGAGCATATAACCCTGGACCCAAATATAATTGCCAACCAATATTTAATACATAACCTAAACCCTTCCAATGGAAACAAAACCCGAGAATGGTATGAGGCAATATTGTTAGAAACAGGCTCCATCTCTTTGGTACACTATTATCAGAGAAATACGAATATAGTGGCATACTCGAAACTTCAAATAAGAAAAATAGTTACATATGAGGAATGGGGCTCAGACCCTATGAGAAGTCGAAAGTTACAAGCTCCAGAATTCAATAACAAATATTTCCAGTATTCAAAATATATGGATGCTTGGCATAAAATATTTGCTCTCCAAAATAATAATAATTCACACACTTGGTTTATCCAAATGAAAATGCCAGTCATCAAGGCATTACCCAATTGATTTCGGAACTGGTTTTTGATCTGGGGTTCGGGATCACAGATCCTCCCCACAAGATACAACTATCCCAAGAGAAATTTGCTGAATATAATAATAAAGACCCAAATATTGATTATCATTTATATTTCATGGCCATATATCAAATTCCATGGATTATGAAATGGAATTTTTCAATATCTGAGAATTTGACCAATGACTGGGAATATATCCCAAAACTTGGTAAAACAATATCTGTTAAATGGTGGGACGTTTATGAGAATAAGTCCCTTGACCCAAACAATGTTATATTAAAGAAAATACCAGGTCAAATCCCAACTGAAAACCCAAATAGTTTCACCGAATATATAAATAAGATGAGGCGACAAAATCCCCAGGCTACAAAGGAAGAACTAAAGAAACAGCTTTTACAGATCTTTGAAGAAGAAGGAGATACTATGACAACCTCTTCACAAAATGAAGAAGAAGACTTTGCAGTAGAAAATGAAGATTGCGGGCTAATTCATCCTGAAATAGATTTCTCTAAATAAAAGCCCGAATAAAGGAAAGCCCAATACTCAATAAGACCCGATGATAACGACTCTAAGCCACCTGTCATCACTAAAGAAGCCACATGTGTAAATAAGATGCTGCCGACACCTTTTTGTCTATTCAGAATACTATGGAAGATGCTGCCGACACCTTTTTGCCTACTCATAATACTGTGCAAGATGCTACTGTACCTAATGGCCGACAACTGTCACTGTACAAGATGCTACCGTACCTAATGGCTGACAGCTGTCACTATACAAGTTACCGCCGTACTACCTTTTATCACATCAAACCATTGTGCCTGACTTTCCAGATGGCACCCTAATAATTGCTCTCTGCCTATATAAGGAGAACCTCCCCCATTTGCTATGCACTGGAAGACGGGGTCTCTCTCTCCTCTGTTCAGTTCTCTCCTCTGCTCAGTTCTCTCCTCTGCTCAGTTCTCTCCTCTGTTTAGCTCTATCCTCTGCTCAGCCCTCTTCGCTGCCATACTCTTGGCTCTGCTTTGCTCTCTCTCTCTCTTCCATCAAAAGAACCTTTTGCCCAAGAATCCAGAACTGCAGACTATCTTCATATCTACTCTTGGTAATCTATTCTGAGTCCTGAAGTCCGGGTATACTTCTCATATTCACTTTCCCTGTTTCTGAATTCACATACAGGTTCCTATTCTCTCATATGAATTAAATTCTCTTTCTTATGCTTTATTTCTTATTTGTATTCTAGTAAAATCTGTATATCTGGTGGTGTATCATAAGCCACTCAAACATTAAGTGTGATGTGTGACTGTAATCTAAATAGCCTACCGTCTTACTGTCCTGAAGAGTGGAAACTCTTCACCAGTTACTATATTTGCTGCATGTAAGTTCTTTCGTCTGTTTTTGCTTTTACAGATAGCCTTTTGACTGTACTGTTGGTTTCTCTTTATTGTAAATCTTTGGAATGCAAGTAAAGTTTATTTTATCTATTAAGGTTAGAGAAGTTACTTATACTAATTGGATCATAGTAGATATATCTCCTTTCTCTATCTTTGTCTTGAAAATTACATTATTATACGTAGGTATAGTACGTTTAATGCTTAACATATCCATTGATACTATTGATAAAAGAATTGTGTTTTGATTTAGATCTTGGTTTACTTTTGGTATCAGAGCCATAACACTTTATCAATAGTATATTAGTAGCTGGTCATAATATCCTAGAGTATAATCACTCAATATATATATATATATATATATATATATATATATATATATATATATATATATATATATATATATATATATATATATATATATATATATATATGCGGTTTCTATAAGGTTGCAACCTTAAACAATCCACCTAAGGCGCACCTTAAAATTTTATCATAACATGTAATTTTGTTGTAAAACATTCTTAGTATTATCTTAAAATCTATTTCATACGTAATTAGAAAATTTAAACTGACAAAAATGGTTAAAATCAAAAAGATCTATAAATATATGAAAATCTTGAAAATGGACGGTCTAGATAATGTGTTGAAAGATGCACTATTTTCGAGATTCAAAAACGTTTTTTTCATATTCATAGATCTCGATGTCGAGATGATTGATTAGAGGGCTTTTTAAACATTAAAACAACATAGATTTTTGAGGTGCATCTATGATTCTACATTTTAAGGTTGCAACCTTATATAAACTTTTCCCATATATATATATATAGAGGGAAAGGCTGGAGTTAGCATACGAGCTAACAGCTACAGTGTTAGGCAACAACCCAGATTGAATACGAGCTGATCTGACGGTTACAACCTCATTTCGTATTTGAATTTTCATTTTTCCCTACAAATCCAAATCACATGAAGTTTTTGATTTTCATTCTTCTCATCAAGGTGCACCTAATAAAAATATTTAAAAAAAATCCGAAAAATGTAAATTGACCAAAATACCCCTTAAATGTTTCAGGGGTATTTTGGTCAATTTATTTTTTATTTTTTTATTAGATTCTATTATTTTTAAAGAATAGACACTCAAAATTCAAGTTATTTGGATTAGTAGAAAAAAAATAAAAATTTAAATACAAATACAATCATGACCATTGGATCTGGCCCAGATTCAATCTGGGCTGTTGGCTAACACTGTAGCTGTTAGCTAGTGGGCTAACGCCAGCCTTTCCCATATATATATATATATATATATATATATATGTGTGAGATACTCTTAAAAATGCCTATAGGTGAAATTGAATAGTGTTTTGCCTTGCAACGGCTGTTGCCATAAAATTCGCAACGGACATGCTATGTCCGTAGTTGAATCCCATTTTTTTTCTGTGAAAAAATCCCGCAATGGACATGTTATGTCCATGGCCGTCTCTTAATCCCATTTTCACCCATAAGGCCTCTTCTAATATATATATATATATATATATATATATATATATATATATATATATATATATATATATATATATATATAAATGCTGATGCTGATGTTAGCCCACTAGCTAACAACTACAGTGTTAGCCCAACGGCCCAGATTGAATTTGGGAAAATCTAATGGTCATGATTGCATTTCGTACTTTAATTTTTCCTCCAAATACAAATTTCTTGAAATTTTGAGCATGTATTCTATAAAAATAGGAGAATCTAATAAAGGTATCAAAAAAATATTTATCAAAAAAATAAATTGATCAAAATTCCCCCAAAACTATTCACGGGTATTTTGGTTAATTTATTTTTTGAGAATTATTTTTTAATATTATTATTAGGTGCGTCTTGATGAGAGGAATGGACGATTAAAATTTCATGTGATTTGGATTTGTAGAAAAAATATTATAATGATATAACGAAATGAGATCATCACCGTAAGATCAACCCAGATTCAATCTGAGCCAATCTGGGCCGTTGGGCTAACACTGTAGCTATCAGCTATTCGGCTAACATCTTTTCCTTATATATATATATATATATATATATATATATATATATATATATATATAGCATATATCAATGGGGTTGTTATCTTGGATTAATACCGGATTGAAGAATAAAGTAGGAGATCAAATGGGTCAATGCAGGTTGTGTACAGCATGACCTCCACCAGCTTTTTAAACAATTTCTCCCAAACCACATGGTACTTGGAGTTGAAAATTTGCAGATAAGCTCCTCAATTAGTCCCATAAACATCAATATGACCTAATACCTATTACATGGTTATTCGCAAGATTGACCTAATACCCATTACCATAAATGCTCAAAACAAATACTGCTGCAGAATGACCTTCGGCCTATCAAATCTCCGTAACTCCATGGATAAGACGAGTTTTTGTATAAAAGTTGAGGTAACCCAATTCTCCACAAGTTTATATGAAGAGAAAATCCATCAAAATTTGGCAAAACAGCAAGGGAAAGTGATGGTACATGATGATTCGAACTCCCAAGGGAAAACCATTAATATTTCCCCCAACATCACTATAACTAACTTGACCTTTGATAAAAGAAAATGGGGCAAAAAGTTATTTTTCACCTTTAGATGATCTGAGATTTTGGGTTTCCATCCATGTTTAATCTGGCCTCCATAAATATCCCAAGCCTAGATCATTTTAAGGGGGGTTAGAATTTTAGAGAGAGGTTGATGAGAGCTTGAGGCATAGCATTCCTTGTCTAGCAAGCCTAGAGTTCTAGTTAGAGAAAACCCGTTGAATCTAACCCTAACCAACCCTAATATCAGTAAAACAAACCCCAAATGACTCAAATTCTTACTAGTTCTTGGACCAAACCCTAATCCACAGCACTTTGGCTTAAGTAAAGGACACATGTCCAGCACAAGCTGATATTCATGGGGCTCAAGGGGTAAGGCTCATATTTGTTACCTTAGGAGATCGACTGTGATTTCCTTACTTCCTCACTCCAATTTACTTTTTGGAGTGTGATCATGGAATCCACTGGCATCATATTAGTCAGGGTCTAAGAGGGCTCAACATATACAAACAAAAGGGAACTCCCAAAGCCCAATTGTAATTACTTTATTGAAGTTATTGCTCTTCTGTGCTGCATCTCTCTGCTTTTTGGAATCATCAACATACGCACACAAAAGGCACAAACAGAAATCTAATGAGTTAACCTCAAAAGAAGATGAATATAAGCATTCTACCAGTCTAAGATGCTAAAAATAAAATAACATAATTGGGACATTTCCTTCAAAATGTACACAATAAAGATAGGGATCAATCCATGCCCTAATCTTACCATGCCAATCCTTTTCTTCATGTTTGGATGGTATCGGAGCTTTTCAATTGGTCTAAAATAACAGGACAAAAAACCCTTAAAACACAACTTTTTGCAGCATTAATTATCTCAATGAAACAAAAATTGGGGTCTACCCTTTAACTTCTACAACATCACCGGGTTTTAAACTTGCTAAATACTGGCTCATTTTGCCTTCTGGGTAAACCTGCAAAAGAAGAAAAAAGACAATATGAGCACTCATACCGCGAAGATTGTTTATGCAAGTCATCCTAATGACAAATAACACATAATTGATGCATAAATGCTGTATCTTAAAAAGATAATGACTATATTTGGTAATAAGAACCCAAAATCATCTACTCCATTCAAGGAATAGGAGAATGTTTAAAAGAGAAGAGACAAATTCATGGGATGGGCACTCGAGATAGCTGTATCATAAATGCGCATCAGTAATCTGGGGCCTGGAAGTCCACACGAATGAAAGATCTGAGTATCAAACAACTGTGGGGCAGAGAAAACCCCCAACCATCCTCTCATTTTGATGACAATTGTCCAATCTAGCATCTCCAGAAAAGCTCTAGTGCCCCAAGTTACCCAAACAAGAAAACTATTATATTGTCCAATCAAATGCAGAAATATATTATATTCTAGTTGTATCATTAGATAAATGTATCATATAGTACAGAATTACATATTATAATGCCATTTATTAGAGTTAGTATTCAATAATATACATTAAAGTCTACAACTCAATGACCTTATGACTTGTAATGGCATAAAGCCAAAATATCCCTAAACACCCAGCTGACGGCCATTATATATCTCCTTTCAGACAAAAAAACTTACTCAACAGTGGCCCCTAGCATAATTGAGTTCAAGGATTCAATTAATTTTGTAAATTAAAGCCAAATTTACGGATTCTGGCTCTTTTCGCTTCATTGTACTCGTTTTGTTACCATACTCGTTTTGTTACTATTCAATATTTGTTTCATTGAGATAACTCTTCAGTTTCACTGCTAATGTCATGGTTCTCACCAAAAAGGGAAAGCTAAAGCATTACGCTAGAGGAGACTAACTGGAAATTCTATGCTATCATAAGCCACTCCAGGAGCTCACAAAGGAAAAGATAACACTCGATTTGATGAGGATAATAAAGTGCAGTAGTCCATGGTACCCTTGTTGAAGGGCTGCATGGGAAACATAAGAATAAGCAGAAAACAATTGCAATTGGATTAAAGAAAACAAATAAATCCTTAACACATCGTAGATTAGAAGGATAATGGGTTTTGTGTCTAACCATAATGGGAGCCTTTATTCAGGTTGCAACAGTTTAGACTTTACAAAGATTCTTCACAAAATGAGTATATTTTACAATCAAAGCCAATGATTTAAGCTATGTTTTATAGATACTTAATTATGGTTAGTGTACTTGAGTCATGTCATGTTTACCAGGTAATCCTAGGATACTTGAAAGTAGCAAAACTATATAAATCATAACATGAATAAAATATAATATTATGCAGTACGATATGTAAATACACATATCAATATTTTGGATGAATATGAGTATGCATTAGATAGAATTATTTGCATCCTTATCTATGTCCTGGACTTTGAGAAGTGCAGATTCATATTTGTCTCTCTGTATCCGTATCCATAAACGTATACACAAAAACCTAGGGATTTGGGGAATGGAGACCTCATAGAGATGATCTAACGATAGAAAATCCGAGGGCTTCAAGAGGCTACTACTGTTTTGTGCTGAGTTGCATAATTTCCTAAAACAAAACAGACCTTGGAAGTCTTACGTGGAATCAGTGATTTAAAACTCGCCAAGTCTGACTCGAACTCCCCCAAGTTAATCAGATTCAGGAGACTGCCGAGACTGGAGGAAAAACCTTGGGAACTGGCCGAATCTTGCCAGTTCCAAATGTTGTTTGGTTAATTTTGTTTAAGACCCAGTCAAGTCTCACTAGGACTCTGCCAGGTTGAGTTGCATGACTCAGGCTTGGGAACCTAGCAAGACCCGACCAGAGTAGATGATTTAGAACACCGCATGAAATTGTGTCAGCTTCTGGGTTTTTATCAGGTTGTCCTAGGTATGGATGCCAGTAGAGAAGTAATCGTTTTTTTCAAGAGTGAATACATTTTTATTTCTACTATGTTGTTTGGTTAATTTTGCCAATTCCAAAAGTTGTTTGGTTAATTTTGTTTAAGACACTAGGACTCTGCCAGGTCGAGTTGCATGACTCAGGCTTGGGAACCTAGCAAGACCCGACCAGAGTAGATGGTGTAGAACACCGCATGAAATTGTGTCAGCTTCTGGGTTTTTATCAGGTTGTCCTAGGTATGGATGCCAGTAGAGAAGTAATCATTTTTTTCTAGAGTGAATAAATTTTTATTTCTACTATAATCAAGTTTTCAGCTTAGACATGGTGCATGGCGCTGTTTAAAGAAACTTTTGTTTAACACTTAGAAGGATCGTCACAAAAATCACAAGTATGGTGACAACACAGATGAGAAGTGGTGATGACTAGTATTACCTAGTCTGTAGGGGGTGAAGTGGCCAAGCATTTGGTTTGCTATACTGCATGATAACTCAACAAAGAAATTATGGCAGCCAGTATTGCAAAGACCAAGAAGAAGATATGCAGGACGAAAAGGGAAGCTCATGCCCCCGGATGGCAAGATTAATCTGCATTGCCCTAACTTTCCATGCTACACAGAATGTCTGTCTTTGTTTCACATGCTAATTTCAATGCTAAGAAAGTTTGAGAAAACATAACAGGATTTCTCATGGATTCTGGCCTTCTGGGAGAGGGTGTTTGCAGAACTATACTAAAAACAGTCTGGTACAGTTTATTTAGTCAAATGGGATGAGTTTCATAGACTGATGACCCAATAGGAATTTTGGAACTGGAAAGATAAAAAGGGTGAACCAAGTATGACTAGTAAAATCTCTTTCATTTTTTCTTTTTAAAAAATAAGATTACTAATCAAATAATGGTCAATGTTGTTTGGCTAGCAAGGACATGAGTTATGAAGGATATTGTTTTGGAGGAACAAATTACTAAGAACATGAGTTATGAAGGATATTGTTTTGGAGGAACAAATTACTAACTCATAATTTTAGAGCAGAAGGAAGGGATGTGCAGCTTTATTGAGAGAGTTGACTATAATGAGGCCAAGCTGTATGAGTTTTGAAAATGGTTTCATACAATGTTCGGATTTTGGAAATGAGAAAGACATAGCTCTTGGAATATTGTCTGGTGTAGGACCACCTTGGGTATGTGATTCTCTGAAATGAAGACTGTTGCCAAAAATAAAGATGTTAGCATCCCAAGTATTATGAAGAGAATTATGAGTGCCAACTGGATACCATAACTGAGAAGACTTAAAGAGTTTATCGAGTTGCATAAGTTCATATATGTGAGTCTATGAAGGAGCATCAGGTAAGAAGCTGAAAGAAACTCAATACAGCTTTACATTTAGATACATGTATGAGAGCATTTCTAAGGGCGTCGGTGACTAAAATATCATGCAAGATAACTCATCATAGGGTATCATTTTCTTTTCTTTTTCTTTTTTTTTCTTTTTTTTTGTTTATATGAGGGTCCCAAAGGAAGGCTGAAGAATGGCAGACTCAGTACCACATCAGACGTGTCTACCTTTTCTGCACTTCAACTAAATTGGAAGGTGACTCAATGCAGCAACCACCACATGAAATCTGTAAAAGTGAAAGTGAAAGACTAGGATTGCAGGGTTCTCTAGTATCTATTATTTCCTTTTATTGTAGGGTTCTGTTCTTCTTTTTTTTATTGTTATTACAGGGTTGTCTATAACCTTTAGTGATTAGGATTTATGATAATTATTGCAGTCTATTCCCCTAAATAAAATCATCTTACTTTGAAAATTACCCAGAAAGGTCCAGAATATTCTGTCGTCACAAAACAATATAAGCAGTAAGGATTGCATTACATGGAAGAATGTCAAGTAAGAAATGTATATACAAAATTCAATTTTAACACGGCGCACATACCTTTACCATTAAGTCAAAGTAACCCTTGGAATCAGGATCTGAAATGGGGGTGTACCTAAAACAGAAAAGAAGAAATAAATCAGGACTTTCAAAAAATTATGGAAAATCACAACTCAAGCATGTTTTGAAAGATTGATATGCCATACTTCCATTTGGCAATATAGAAATATTTATCCTGATGTATTTTGCACAGATCATGGGAAATCAATGCAAAAAGATTCAAAACTATGAAAGAATTTGGAAATAAAGGACTACATATTAACTCTACATACTGAATAGGAAACATAGTATGCATTATAATAAATCGATCAATGAATGGAGAAAGAGAGGACTAACACAACATTGTATCTCCACTTGACCGATTAATACTGAAGATTAAAGGGGTCACCTTGGAGATTTCAAAACTACGGCACTTTCCAGAAGAGACTAAATATATTATAGTATTCAAAGCCAAAGGTTATCAAAACAAAAACATGTAGTAGTGAGAAAGGGCAGATCAGCCTCCAACGACGAGACACTGCCAATTGATTAGATATCACTGGAGCTACCTTTAGAGAAAAGAAAAGAAAACAGGACAAAAGTCTGGAATGCTATATCAGATCAAAAGCTTCATAAACCCAAATACTATTCTTACAATAATACTAACAAAAGCATTCGATTTAGCTGTACACTACATAAAGATTAATATATTAAACCAAAAGCAACATTATCTTATTCACCACAAGAACTTTTATGTGCACTGAGGCCTCTGCATTTATTCCTTTATTCTCTAAAGGCCAAGTGAGATCAATACAATTTGACCAATAAAAATAAAAAGAAAACAAAATGCCTACTATCAGCTACAAATTCGTGAGCTAGTTACGGAAGCGCCATTCCTAGTGAATGATCTTGTTCCTAGTACACGGTTTTTTGCTTGTTGATCCTCCTTGGGAGCATGCTCCTGAATGTTTATGATCCTGATCGCATTTAGCATGGGATCTCAATGCCATTTAATATGGGAATGTGATCCATACTGTTATTAGATACATGATACTCTTTTTTAAATTGATATACGAATAAACAGACTGTCAATTATAAAGATGGCTATATTCAGTAGCCCACTATACTACAGTAGTGTGTGTCTATAGATGCTAATTATATATCTTATATTAGTAGGAGATCGGAGACAAACCTCAAGGTTTCATGAGCACCATTGAAGGACAATGGTAGCTCATTGATAAATTGCAGTTGCCTTTATTGTCATGGCCCTACAATCTCAATTATTAAGGAACTCTCTCACTATGGAATTTCCATTGTGCATGTGTATATGATATTAAAAAATGGATCATTTGGTTTTGAATTTTTTACAATTTCACCCAATTTTATAAGTGCATATATAATATATGATATATATAACATATGTTTTAGAGTGCTCTCTGACATTTGTAATATATAAAGTTCATAATTTATAAATATAGGGGCTGTCCCAGACCAGCAATCCCATGCACTCCCAAGGGAGGGAACTCTAGGCAGGGACAATTCCCGCCTTACTCCTGCTCCCAACGACTATGCTTCAAATAAAAGCAAATATGGCCATGCTAACTTAAAGCGCCAAGGGCAGTGAGCTTATGACTTGTCCAATAGCCGGCCATTAATAACGATCAAGATCCAAAAATTTAGCAATCAAAATGATCATCAAACAAAAATCTAATGAGCTAACTCACCCAAAAAATAAAAAATAAAAATACGCACAAATGGTTTTAGAAAAGTTGAAAATAACATACAAAGTCAACAAACAAAACCTCCAATGTAGACTAAACTGCTAAGCATACATTATAGCTTTTTCAGGAAAACTTACGGGCGGATAACATATTTCGTCTTTCCTTCACTGTCTTTGCCAAATGGAGCTCTGCAAGCAGCATGAGTTATCTTTATGAGAAAAGGAGAAAAGTGGAAGTATAGACTTGCTTAATCACAAAACAAGTGAGTAAACCTCTTGTAAGGAAAAAAAAATGAATTGCAACATACCTTGTAAGGATGCATGAAGCAACACGAAGGCCTAAACTTAAACTATGGTCGAAGGAAAACCTGCAATTTGTGTGAAACAAATAATTTAAATGGACCACATGAGAGAGCCAATTCTGACAGAAAGACGAAAAGGACAAGAAAATTACAGAAGATGAATAAGAAAGAGATTAATATGAGAAGGATAACTAATTCCAATCCCACAGACATCTCTAATAGGTTGCAGTTATAAGCTATAGGGATTTCCCATACTCACAGTTATCTTCAGCATTAGGTATCATTAAAAAAAAAAAGGAATGCAAAGCTCAGAGAATGAATTGCATACAGAAAGGATCATCCCTAGAAGCTAGAGGTCACTCACATTCCATGTCACCATATTGTTCAAGATGTGGGTAAGTGACATGCCATATTTAATCGAAAAGACAAGCAAAAATGGTTTAAGCATAGATCAAGCAGAGCCTTGATTGACTGAGCATTACAGTTACCAAAAATTCTATTAAGGATCCAGATGATCTGAACAACAACTAAAGGAAAGTATTAGAGAGAATTTCTTGGTTAAACCTTAGTTCCTGGACATGCTTCAAGAACGTATGAAGGAATGAAAGTAGGAGTGTGATCTGACATGATTATCCCATGGGAACCACCAAGAGAGTATTAGTTTTGGTAGTGGATATGCTACCCATTAATATTCTAATAGTACTACTTCCTTTAACCATTCCTACTTCTTCCCCTTTACATGCTGCTTTGTTGTCCTTCTAGCAACCCCTTTCTTTTTCCACATACTGAATATTGAACAATTCCACAGAATCCTCCACCCTATTGTTAAGTAAGTTTGTAGTTAAGTAACATTTTTTAATACTTTACAACTTACACAACAAACTAATCATGAATATGACAATCTTAAACAAAGTTCATTTATATATATTTCTAACAGAAGGATACCTGACACCCATGAGCATTGGACTCAAAAAATGTGATTGCAATAAAGAAGAGTTTTGTGCAATGCATTTCAAGTTTGACAACCTCAAAAGAAAATTAATATATTTATATTTAAGCAAATAGTTCTTCATAAAAAAGAAAAATGAAAACTTTTCAAACAAAAGATTTAGTTAATCATCAGACAAAGAGTACTACATAATTTACCTAAATAAATGGGTGTTAGGGCTAACTTTTGCCTTTTCTAGCAACTTGAATTGAATCCACTTCTCTGGGTTGAGTGCTGCAAAACAAGCACATTCAATAAGAGATTCATGAAGAGAAAACAGTGTACCAAAGATTCTGATAACTATGCCATGGAATGTCCAGCATAAACTCTAAAAGCAGAAAAAGTCATAAGGTTAAACAAGTGATAGATGATCAATTGGGGAGTTTTCGTCGGAACCACCGTTTCTAGTGGGTATTTGAGGTGGTATGTCTTACTTTTATAGGTTAAGGTTGACGCCTGATAAACTTTTTTCAGAATTAGCCGAGGAGTTTGCCATTTGGGTCAAAAGCAGAATTATTAGACCACGTATAAAAGGCTCTTGAGGAGGGCAAGTCAAACAACTCATCCTGCTGGATAAAAGCTTCAAAGCGAGGCATACAAGCTGAAAGATTAGGGGAAGAGGAAGACTCGCTAGACGACCTAATTATATTAACATCCCCCCAATACACCACGGAGTATTAAAACGAGAAAAAACTCCAGATAATTCATCAAAAAAAGCTCTATACCCAACAGAATTTGAACCATACACATTAGTTAAAAGCCCATTGAAATTGTCTAAGGGACCCAAAAATAACACATATACATGTCTTTCAAAAATAACAAAATCAACACTATGAAGCACTCTGGGATCCCACAAAATCAATCAACCAACCGACGAGCCAGAAGAATCAGAACCCACAAAATTCAAAGGTCTCCTACCCCACACTTCTCTGGCTAACTGAAAATTCGAGAACACCAGTTTGGTTTCTTGAAGCAAAATGACATCTGGTTTTTCCACACCAAAGAAAAACAAGTCGTCTCCTTTTCGTCTAACACTGTTTAGACCCCGAACATTCCAGCAAACGAGATTCATTCAGAAACATAGCCAGCACCATGCCTGGTGGTTGTTGAAGAACCGGCACACATGGTCACACAAGGCTCAGAGTGTGCATGAGTAGAAGATATGCAATCATCCTTTTGACATACCAGGTTGTCCAATTCCCTTTGACTTCGTTCACCTACCAACACGACCAACCGGGCTTGCCTTCCCGCCGAGAACTGGATTTCCAGTTTTCCTAGGCCTACATCCCTTGGTCCACGGATTAGCAAAGCGGGCCGATTAGATGAATTGATTCCGGGGTATGCCTGTCAAGGTATGCAGGGCAATAAGGCAAGCAAGACTGCAGGAAGAGAAGAACTATGCAAGAGGTGCTGCCTGCTGTCCATAAGGCTAGGAAGGCGAGAGCAAAAATGAGGAGTAATGATAAGTCAACAATTGAAAATCTTGAAAATAGACGGTCCAGATAATGTGTTACAAAATGCACTATTTTTAGGAGTTGAAATCCTTTTTCTTCATTTTCATATATCTTGTGGTCGAGATGATCAATTGGAAGATTTTCCAGTGTCGGACCAACCTTTTCTAGTGGGTTTTTGATGTGCGCCTCACTTTTATAGTATAAGGTTGATGCCTTGTGCAATCTTTCCATATGCACATGTGTGTGTGCATGTGTATATAAATATCAATTACGAATCTGCCCGTACACATGTTAAAATACAACTCTTAATGATACGTCAATATCTCAAGAACTACCACAAACAAAAGTAGCATGTAGGAAAGTGCCAAACAATCCTTAACTCAAGACTTCCCCTCAAATTTAAACTAAGATATCAAACAATGCCAATCTCCATTTTCAGTGTTTATTTTAGGCTGTGCCACCACTTTTATGAGAATATCTTCCATATAAGTCTTCACAAAAGATGTTGGAACTCGGAATGGATATCAAGCTCATGGTAAAATAATTATCTGAATTGAATAGTTATATGGAAGGGATATCAAGCCCAAAGGTAATGTTTAAGCCACATAATGTCATGCCATATCCCTCCTTGTATCGGGGCAACCGACCCAATCCACACTACCATATGCACCCAACTCTAGTGAACATATACAAGAACAACAGTGATTGATTCGGCCAAGTAATTCAAAGCAAAATTCAAAAAAGTTATTCTAAGACTTAGGATTTATTAGAGGCTACTCAGCTTGTATGCACCCAAGTCTTGTTGGGTATTTATGGCCATTAAAGGCCTTATGAGAGCTTGTAATCAATATTAATTATAGTGGAACAATGAACTCCAGTAGAAGTATAGTCCAGAGGGACCGAAATAAGCAAATGCTATTTGTTAATACTCAGACTAAGCTTAACGCGCTAAGCCAGTCGAGTTGGAAAACCCTTAATTACTGGGCATAGAGCACAACCGAGGAAGGTTAGCTGATCTCTTGTGAGGTCACAGTAGTGAGTCATGGGACTGTGTGATCCTTATGCATGATGGTATGCCTGTAGAGACGAAGGCCAAAGCCTCATCATTGAACCATCACACGGCATTGAACCATCACACGGCATGCACATATGATAGCCGTATTGAGACAAAGAGTCACCATTGAGGATGATATGTGTACATGTGCCATAGATGACCCCTATGTAACATAAAGTTGTGGTTGCACCAGGTCTATGTGACTTTGGACTTATCTCTAGCGGAGAACTTGTAATCCATAGACTGGGATTGTATCTCCTCACCTATTAGATGATTTTGGTAGCTCAATCATGAACCTCTGCGATGGTCTATGGATCATGAGAACTGCTAGGTCAGTTTGTGAAAGTGAGTGTGCATTATAGTCCACAATAGAAGATGGAGTGCTTCGACAAATTAATAATTCATTGACCTAGTTGGATCCAAATCCCATCAAAATTATTTAGAATTAATTATTTTGATGTTAAAATATTTTTAGATTAATAGTTTGAATTTTTAGAAGTCTCTGGATATTTTATTTTAAATGAAATTATAAATAGAGAGAAATTGAATTTTTACTATTTTAAATATTCAAAGAGAAAAATAAAATAATTAATCTTTTCTAAAAATCATTTTACTATTTTATAAACACATAATATATGGGGGCACATAGTGGTGTGTGGGGCCCACTAGAGGCCCCTTATGTTGCACGGATTCTTTCCTATTTTGCAAGCTTGTAAAACTAGCAATTCAATCAATTAAGAGAAAAGGGAAAGTTTGGAAATTAATTTAATTTTTCAAGTTTAAGAATATTTAAGAGATAATATGGATATAAAAAGTATATCTTATATATTTTTCATATTTTATTTATTTGAAGGGATTAGGTTAAAGAAGCTGAAGGATAAGGTTCTAGTATCTTCCCTTTAATCATCATGGCTGATCTAAGGGTTGTATGGCTAAGATATCTCAACCCACAGGTCTCCTTTGATCAGTGGTCTGGATCTTTTCTCTATAAAGATGGCTAACCCTAAGAAACCCTAACCTTAGAGAAAATCTATAAATAGGCACCATAGCGGTCCTAATTCTCTACATGTTAAGCTCTCTCTCTCTCCCTCTCTAGGTGGAACGCCACCCTCTCTCAATCTCTAGCTTGATCTCTCATCTCTCTCTCCTGCTTAGAAAAGAAAGAGAAATAAGGGGCACGCCCTAAGCTTTGTGAAAGGGGGGGCACACCCCAAGCTTTGTGAAAAGGGGGGTAGGGTACCATACTAGGTATTGAGACCTAGCCTACTATTCTAGGTATTGAGACCTAGCATGGCCTACCATGCTAGGCATTGAGACCTAGGGTACTATACTAGGTATTGAGACTTAGTCTTCCATACTAGGTATTGAAGCCTAGTACACCATGCTTAGGCATTGAGGCCTAGCCTTGTAATTGTTCCACCATTGCTCTCTGATTTAAAAGGGTTGATAGCCCGAGGTTTCCCATACATTAAAAGATCAAAAAAAGACCTTGATCCCGTGCGCCATCAAAGGAGGAGACCCGGAGTTGGGTGTGTAAAGTCCAGTTGAGGTAATCTTCTGGCAATTTATTTTTTGTTTATGCAGTCATGTGTTTCATGATCCCAAGTCCAAGTTTATGCAATTTTGTTTATGTAATAAAGAGTTGTGAAAATGGAAACAAGTGAGTCCTTGGGATTCCTTTTGTTTTATTTTTTCTCATTATTTATTTAGACATCTGTAAGTAATCCAGGTGGTGAAAATAAAGAAAAGAAAGAAAAATTTTAATCAATATACACTTACCCAGCTTACATAGTCCAACTTTCAAGTCTAACTACAAAAACTCACCTACAAATAAGCTTAGGATGGAACCTACCAAGTCTTTTCAAGGACTCAAGGCTTCAAAAAATGCTAGGCGGCCCCTAGGCAGCCTACTTGGCGCCCAGCGCCTAGGCGGGCATCCAAAACCTCGAGCGCCCCGTAGTTTTAAAAAAACGAGAAACGCCTAGGTGCCCGCCCAGGTACATCCGCCCAAGGCGCCCGCCTAGCCTGCCTAGGCGCCCGCTTAGGCACTCGCCCAGGTACATCCTCCCGTGAAGGGCTGCCTGAGTTTAAGCGGGCGGATTTTTGGTCTAGGCCGCCTAGGCGCCAGGCAGACCATTTTTTAAAACATTGCAAGGACTTGAGCAAGATCACAAGAAATGGAAAAAACACTTACATATGTTCAGAGCTAAAAGTTGTATATTTCTATTATCTATTGATAGAATCACTTTTGCTTCAAAAAAAAAAATTTAAAACTAAGGACATTGGGAGTCCATCACTTGTCACTAATATACAATCGAATATGTTTTAGCTAAGTTTAAAAGCTTTATATTCTAAAGCATCCATCCAAAGTTCTAACTTTGTGTTGACACCGCCTCTAGTCTCATTAATCAAAACTAAGTGATCCACAAACAATATGCATCGCGGTACCTCATCATGTAAGTGCCTAATTAACTCTTCCATAACTAAAATAAAAAGATATAGGCTTACACTAGCCCGTGATGTAGGCCGGTTGTCATCGAAAACTCACTTGTCTCTCCACTAGTTGTCCTCACACTAGTTAGCGCTCCCTCGTACATCTCTCACTACATCGATATATCCTCTAAAGATCCTTTCTTTTCCAACATCCACCAAATTAAGTCCCTAAGTACCTTATCGTATGCTTTCTCTAAATCAATAAAGATCATGTTGAGGCCTCTCCCCTTCTCCCTAAACTTCTCAAGCAGTTGCCTAATTAGGAAAGTAGATTCAATTGTTGACCTACCTGGCATAAAGCCGAACTAATTTTCTGATACATTTGTTTCATGTCTTAATCATTGTTCAACCACTCTCTCCCACAACTTCATAGAGTGACTCATAAGTTCGATCCCTTGATAGTTTGTGCGGTTTTGTATGTTTCCTTTGTTCTTGTAAATAGGTACGATAGTACTTTTTTTCCATTCCTCTGGCATTTTCTTTGTTCACAACATCTTGTTGAACAGCTTGGTCAGTCAAAATATGTCAATCTCTCCA
Organism: Amborella trichopoda; assembly: GCF_054954075.1. Taxonomy (NCBI): domain Eukaryota; kingdom Viridiplantae; phylum Streptophyta; class Magnoliopsida; order Amborellales; family Amborellaceae; genus Amborella; species Amborella trichopoda. The sequence goes on from NC_142340.1 coordinate 32,570,219, forward strand.
ATGCACTTCCAACCTCTATCAGGTTACCATCTAGTCTTAAAGCTTTCCTACCTTCATTCTTCTCAAAGCTTCTTTCACTTCAGATATAATAATCTTGCAATTGTATCTATGACCTTTAACTTCATTTATGTCAAAGGTTTCTCTTAACGTTGTGCTCGTCAATAATAGTAGTGATATCCATTAAAAAAGGGGAAACATGCAAGGGACACCCATTCAATTCTCAAAAATTAGCTCATTTCCTATTACCTGAAATTCAAACATCATAAAATCCCCCACCATCTTCCATTTCTAAAAGAGCCTTACGATTCCAGTACCTAAAACCTTAAAGTCTTGGTTAATGAGAAGGATGCAACATGAGGAATTTGTTTCTTTTAATGAAGGGAAAAAAGGAACAGATGTCAAATCACCAAAGTAATATCAAGAGTGCTTCAATACAAGAACCACGAAGTAGACTAAAGATGTTCCCATTACTCAGCCTCACAAGCTTTCCTAGGGATAAAACCATACTTGCCTACAATTTATAGTACGCTACTACTTGTATATGCCTAACATACCTGTGTCAACACAATTCAAGATCGATACAACTACCAGAGACTGCTAAAACACTTGTAAATATAAAATACTATAAATATAAAGAAATAATATGAATAAATATAAATTATGCACCATGATATGGAGACATGTACTAATGCATCAAATGCACATATTTATCCATTATATAGGCTATATCAGATAGGATACTTGTATCCACATCCATGTCCTAGATTTTGGGAAATGCCAAGTTGTCGTAGTTTCACTCTCCTCATCCATGCTTGTATCCGGAAAAGTGCATCTTAGCCAACAAGTAAAATGTAATAATACACCACATTAAAATCATTGCCTAAAATACAATGATTCTCAATACATGCCTTTCCAAATAGAGAGATTTCTTATACTTACCCGAAGATGTGATACGTAATAAGCCACTTGTAATACACAGTTATCATTCTATAACATAGCTTCGTCTATTCAAATGACCAATAACAATATTGAATAATGTACTAGGACTCAAGTAGCCAGATCATTAATATCTCCCAATAGTGTTCATTAAGTAAATTGCTACTGCTCCTTTGCTCATACTCACAACTCACAATTGGAATCAAGGGATGGCAACAAGCTCTAAAAAAGAATATGCCCAATATTTCCTCTTCTAGTTGTATAATCCTAGTTGAGCCTCATATTTCCTCTTTATATAATCCAAGTTGTAGGCCATTACCGAAAAACAATCATATTATAAAAACTTGGCAATGAAATAGAAATTATCAAAACTTAGAAGAGCATAAAAATGTTAAGAAAAACGTTAAACAAATAGTAAGTAAAGCTAAACTTAAGGCATATGATAATCTAAACAATAAACTTGGAACAAGAAAAGGCGAAAAAAATGTCTTCAAATTAGCAAAAATGAGAGAAAAAAAGTGTAGGGATTTAGAACATATTAAATGCATTAAGAGTGAGGATCAAATGGTCTTGGTGAAAGATGAAGAAGTCAATGAAAGGTGGAGAGCTTATTTTCCATAATTATTAAATGATGAACACAATGGATACACAACAGTAGAAGGAACCATAGGCAAATTAGGGCAGAGGCTTTTTAAGACAAAGCCTCATAAGAATTTTCTTCTAAAATATGAGATCTCATGAGATTTTGTTTTTGACTTTGGCCTCCCACTTTTTATAGAGGGATATATAGACTGCTTTGCCCCTCTTTTAAAAGCAATATCTTAAAGCTTCTCATCTCTTAACTTTTTTCCCACGGTTTCTTCCCTCCTCTCACATCCACAATATAACCCAATGCATTCTTCTTTTCTCTCACATTCTTTCATATTCTCTTTAAAAAATGTGAGAAGAGGCAAGAATGGGGCTGAGGTTGAGAGAGAGAATGTGAATGGAGGCAAAAATGAGATTGGGTTTCCAGAGAAAGAATATGAGAGGAGGCAAGAAATGGGTTGGGCTTCTAGAGAGAGTGTGATTGGAGAAAATTGAGATTAGATTTCTAGAGAGAGAATATGAGATGAGACAAAAATTGGGTTGCGTTTTTATAGAGAGAATGCAATAGTGGAGAAGAACCAGTGTTCACAAAATCGAACTGGAACGGTTAACAGGACACCGGCCTGGAAGCGGTTTAAACGGCCCAACCGGTAAACCTGCCAATTCAACCGCTCTAATCGGGCAAGTCTTGGGCAGTCAAAAAAGTGTTAAAAAAATTAAAAAAAACAAAATCTACTAAAATATAAAAAGCATATAAAGAATGATTAAAACAAAACACATTCAAATGAAGTGGAAAATTAATGAAAAAATTGATTTTAACCCATTTTATATTTTCCAAGGGCTATTTTTAAACTTTTCTAAAAAAAATGGGAAAGTATAAAAGTGAGTATTAATGACCAAAACAAATTTTAATCTTTACCATAATGTAAAGAATATGTAAAAATGCATTACAAATCAAATTCCTTACTTTAGAGAATTTATATACATTTTTTTGAATTTTTTTTTTTAAAAATACTGGTTGATCACCCTAACCGCTCAAAACCAGAACCGATCTAACCAAGCGGTTAGCGATTAGATCAGGCGATTTTGCGAACAATGAAAAGAACATGTTCGGTGTTTAGAGGAGAAAAAAATTTTCAAAAATAAGTTTTCAACAAGTCTAATATCTTAAAAGTAGAGCCTAACAAGGCTTTATTCATAAAAATCCCTAGATACATTCGCTTTGAAGATGATGAAGATAGAAAAGGCTTTAGAATGAGATGGTATCCCAATAGAGGTTTGGAAGTACATAGGGGTATATTGGCATTGACTGGCTGACCAAGTTGTTCAACAAGGTGTTAAGAACAAAAGAAATAGTAGGCGAATGGAGGAAAAGTATTGCAATACCTATTTATAACAACAAATGAGACATACAAAATTGTGCGAACTATTGAGTGATTAAACTTATGAGCCACATTATGAAGTTATGGGAGAGAGTGATTAAGCAACAACTAAGGCATGAAACGAGTGCATCAGAAAACCAATTCGGTTTTATGTCAGGGAGGTCAATTGAGGTGATTTTCTTACTTGGACAACTAATAGAGAAGTTTAGGGCTAAGGAAAAAGACCTCCATATGGTCTCCATTGATCTAGAGAAAGCTTATGATAAAGTGCCTCGAGATTTAATTTTGTGGGTGCTGGAAAAGAAAAGTGTCTCCAGATACTATACCGATATGGTGGGAGATATGTACGAGGGAGCACTAACTAGTTTGCAAACAACTGGTAGAGAAACAAGTGAGTTTTCAGTGACAATAGGTCTACATCAGGGGTCACCATTGAGCTCATACCTTTATGTCTTAGTTATGAATGACCTACCTAGGCACGTACAAGATGAGGTACTACGGTGTATATTGTTCTTGGGCGACAGTTTTAATTGATGAGACCTGAAGCAACAACATAAAGTTAAAACTTTGAAGAGATGCTTGAGAATCCAAAGGTTTTAAAATTAGCCAGACTAAGACAAAATATATAAAATGCAAGTTTAGTAATAATAAGAGTAAAGACGAGGAAGTTGAGATTGACGCTAAGAAATACCAAAAAGAGCGCATTTTTTATATCTTGGGTCGATAATCTAGAAAATTGAGAGATTGAGGAAGATATTGCGCATAAAATTAAAGCTAGATGGGCAAAGTGGAGATACGAAAAGGAAGTTTTATATGACCGAATACCAATGAAGTTAAAGGGGGAGTTCCATAGGACAGCTGTGAGACCAGTTTTACTTTATGGGGCGGAGTGTTGGACGGTCAAGAAACAAGATATTCATAGGATGAGTGTAGCTGAGATGAGGATATTGCAATGGATGAGCAGCAAGACAAGAAGAGATAGAATTCGAAATGAATACATTTGGGAGAACTTAAGTATGGCTCCAATAGGCGATAAGTTGTGAAAGTAGACTTAGATGGGTAGGCCATGCGCAGCGCAGACCCAGTATGGCACCAATTGGACGGTGCGAATTTGTTCAAGTGGAAGGCTCAAAAGGGATAAGAGTTAGGCCCGAAAGAACATGGTTGGAAGTAGTGAGAAAAAATACAGGGACATATGGCCTCACTGAGGTATGACCCCTGATAAAGCAAAATGGCGGACCAGGAATCGTGCAGTCAACCCCAAATAGTTGGGAAAATGCCCAAATAATGATGATGATAATCCAAGTTGTACTTTTGAGACAACTAATACTCAAGTGGATTCAATCCAACCTTTAGTACATGTGTCTAATTGGTTCCCTCGCATCCTAATTTCAGCTTAATGAAATGTAGCTTATAACCCTCGTCCTCAAGTAGAGAGCATATTGCTTCACAAGAAACCTGAATATAAAGAAAAGTTTAGAGAATTATTAACACTATTGAGAAGTAGCTTCATCAACTTTGCTTCTTTCAAATCTTCACCTAGCATGACTATCCACAGAAAACACATCAAGTATCTAGATTTTCAACCCTTGAACTCCCTAGTTTAACTAAATATGGAACTCACCAAGGACTTTGTGAGCCAGTGAACCGTACACATCATATGAATCTTCCTTGAGAGGACATTTATCGGTTCCTAATCTTTAAGGCATATCTTTTCACAAATAAATTGTGTTAGAAGTTCCTTACTCTCCCAGAATCATAAACATGATCCTTACTCTTCCAGAATCATAAACATGATAAAAGCATCATCTAGTGGCATTTTATAATGTTATTCTTTGACCAAAGTATCCAGTGCATGCATTCCTACTTTACAATGAAATTAGTTGAACACATAGAAAGTTATGCATGTTTTGCTTAAGAGAAGTGGTTCTATCTCTATCTTACACTTCAAAGTTCAAATTTGAAACAGATTGAGGCATCAAAGTTGAGTTCAAGAATATGATGGAAATATCAAATGGATGTGAATAGTTAAGAGTTATATGGACTAGCCATCTCATTCTGCGAACAAAAAGAAGGAATACATAAATTGTAAATGGAACAACAGTATTGCACTCGTGCAAATACAGTTGGCAATTATCAAAGGGGGGAGTAGAAGAGGCATGAATTACAAGGATACATTTCCATCCAATTATGAATAAACACTATTTTGTAACAAAGGGACTACATACCTCCACTTCGAGCAGAATCTTCTGGTTGTGAGTCTAGCTGAACCTGTCAACACAAATGAAAAGATCCCTAGTAATTTGAATTTGGATCAAAAGCAAAAAGGAACACTAGCAAAATACAGTCGTAAGAGAAAATAGTTACATTTGCAGAACAAGACCAAAATATTGGTGAAACGCCTTTTAGCTTTCAGATTTAAGCATTATCAATACAATCGAAATGGTTGGCATATTTCACCTAAAGTTGTGAGAAATAAATAAATAAATTATTCAAAGAATGAGAAAAAAAAAGGAATATATATAAACAATGACAAAGTGAAAAATCAATGATGAAACTAATGCATGAATCCCCAATTGTACCCAAGTTTTAAAATATACTTAATATTCTTAAGATAGATGTCCGTAACAGATATGAACTTATAAGGAGATTTGAATCCCTGAAATTAAATCTTCGTTTCATTTTTTGTTTTTGCTACATATTTTCAGTTTAGTCATGCATCTCATTTGAAAAATCGCAATAACAAACAAGCGAATAGATCCATGTGTAGACACCAACTAAGAAAAAGCAAAGAGATGGAAATAAAATAATTCAATATACAGAGAAAAAAGGAAAAAAATTATGACAAAGAATAAAACATGAAATAAAGTGTCCAAACCCATAAATTACCAAAATATTTCCACCAAAACCATGATTACTGGGAAAAGTAACCAACAACACGTTTTTACTCAAAATGACTGAGTTAGTTGGAACACAGAGAAATCAAAACTAATTCAACTCCTCACAATCACATCTTCTATGAAAAAGATGCAAAATAAAAAAGGAAAGTGGGAGGTTACCTTATCATCAGAGAACAAGTACAAGTACGCCAGACCACCTGAAATTGCAGAAATGGCTCCAAAATGGGCCTTGCTTTTTTTCCATAACTCCTCAGAGGTTGTGTGAAAGGAAGGAGAAGAAGCCATGGAGCTCAAATTGGATTGAGCCCTTGATCTAAGAGCCACAGGAGCAGTTCTGGCAAAGCGCTTCAGAAGAAGAGCCATTGTCGAGGAAGAAGAAGTCGGTTCTTTGACAAGCTTGTGGATTGATTTAATGAATTGAGCAAGCTCCCGCGGGAGCATAAATTTATCTTTTTAACGGTTTTGTTTGAAAGGGAGGGGAGCTAGGGTGTGGCAATGGACGGGACCGACCCGGGTCTGGTTATGGGTCCAAAATTTGGACCCAGCAATCGGGTCGGGTCCAAATGCAGGACCCAAAATATTGAGTGGGGTCCAGGTCCGGTGAGGTACAGATCCCACATTTTCCAATTTATGAAGTTTATGTGCATGGGAGAGAGAAATAATGAATGATTTTAGGAGAGGAGAGATTTTTATGGAATGCGGAGAGAGAAATAAGGAAAGTAAGAGAGAGTGTCACGACTCCACTCCCTACCATCTCTGTCGGACCCACAAAGGGCTAAGTCCGGACCCGTCGGAGGACAATAGGGCGTGGAGTCATGACCACAGGTAGCGAGTGCCACTCAGACCGGAGTCCTCTCAACATTATGAAGAGAAAGAATTTCCAGTATCAAAGACAACCACAAAAGAAACGAAAAAAATGAAACACAATACATGTCAATATAGTCTATTGGACAAACAAGTCCCAAAAATACATATAACACTCCAAAATAGTACATATGGGTCTAAGGCACAAAGGCCCAACATCAAGACATATACGAACTTAGAAAAAATTATATGGCCAGACAGCCGACCAAAACGTATATTGTAAAATGGAGCTTCAACCAAAGGGGGGTAAGGGACCCCAAGCGCAACCACCAAGACATGTCATTCCAAACACGCTGGCTATCACTCTACATGGAGGGAAAATTTAAAAAAGTGAACTGTAAAGCCCAGTAAATAGATCTAGGTGTCATGCAATCATACTTACAAATATCACATCACAACAATAATCATGGTCTTATGCAAATCTTACAAAACATGGAGTCATGTGTCAAATTCACATATAAATAAACGTGTCATGCATGATTTGTTTCATGCTAGAGTAATAACAAATCAGATTCATTAGATATGATTGTAACAAGAGTCGATCAAATCATTCGAGCATGAGTGTCATAACAGCTCAAAACAGTTATGCACGTATGTAACAAGCATAATTTAGATCAAAAGATACCAACTAACTCTTGAAGTAGAAGCCCCATTATCTGGCAAGTCAAATCCTGATGCGTAAAGCCTCTACCATTACAACCAAGAGGAAGCACCACCAACAGGTAAATCTGTTGCGTAGTGCCTCACACACACACACGGTCCCCAGCGTGCTTTGGGACTTTTGATAGGTATTGGCCTTGCAAGACACGGCCCTCTCATGTGCCTTTTGGCAAGAGAGCGTTACACTACTAAATGGGTCTCAATAAGTAGTGCCTCACATAATTTTTGAAGGAATGACCACCCAACACGCACACACACTCCTAATTCTCATCCTATCATAGAGGCTTAGGGAAAAATAACAGCTGCCGGCACAAATATCTCATCATATCATAATAGAGGCATGTCTTTATGCGCCCATATCTTATTAGAAGCATGTTACCAGGCACACATATCTTATCAAAAGCATGTTGTCATGCACACATATTTTATTAAAAGCATGTTACTATGCATACTTATCTTATCAAAAGCATGTTGCCATGCACACATATCTTATCAGAAGCATGTTGTCATGCACATATATCATATCAGAAGCATATTACCATGCACACATATCATATCAGAAGCATGTGGTCATGCACACATATCTTATCAGAAGCATGTTGTCATGCACACATATCTTATCTTAAGGATGTTATCATACACACATATCATATCAGAAACATGTTATCATGCTTGGATCATATAACAGAACCATGTCTCTATGAATCATATTAGAAGCACATCATACACATAATCACAAAAATATCAACATACCTAGAGCATGCTATACATATAATCACAAGAACCATCATTATGTCATATTATCATTCTAGATATATTGTCATGCAATATCATGTCATATATCAATGCAATAGACATCACTATGTCATATTATCATGCTTATCAATTCTAGATACATTGTCATGTCATATATCAATGGAAAATATGTCACTATGTCATATTTCTGATTTTTCAGTATGAACACTGTCCACATTTAATGGCATATCATTAAATTTAAAGATCGTTCAACCTTGCAACAACTTTTATGACAATCCAGATTCATAAAAAAAACAACTTTTATGTAGGAAGTAACCCCAAATATCGGTCTAAAGTTTGTCAAACTATTTGATGTTCTAGAATGAAATTTCTGTTTTGCGCAGCAGAAAATCCAGGATGACACCTTACTTGAGAAATGACCATAACTTTCAAACCATAAGGAATTTTATTATGAATCCAAAACCAATGTTTAACTAGACTCATCTATCAATTAAACTCTTCACAAAAAAATATGTTAAATTCCTGGAATTTCATTTCACAGATCTGACATGCTTCAACAAACAGTTAACAACTTTCAAACTAAATGAGATATTACAAATGGGTCTATTCCATATAGAAGTACATTCAACATACTACTGAACAACCAAATTTTATGGTTTAAGGAATGGTTTATGGTGCCCTAACAATCTCTCAAACAGGGACCACACTTCTGGAAATCGGAATACACTCTAACAGAATTTTAGTAGCATGCACCCACACTCAAATTTCACATTTTAATTGGGCAAGGAAACATGCATTAACATAAACATGACACCATGAAAACTAAATCTACTTACCTACTCCAATTGAAACTTCCAAGGTGCAAAGCTCAACAAGTTCCACTTCGATTGCCAAGCATCAAGTGGATTGGGTTCAAGCTTCAGAGGTTAAGGGCTTAGGAGGGTGGGGGGGATGATGGGACTTGGAGGGGTTTAAAGGCTAAGGGGAAAAAAGGGCAAGTGAGGACGTGAAGAGGTGATGACAGAGAGAAAAAACCAAATTAATGAGTGAATATAAGCATGGGGGGAAGCATGCATGTGCCGCAAGTGATCATGCATGAGGAGAGAGAATGCATGCTTGAGGAACACAATAATGGGGGTAGAAGCATGTATGTACCATATGACACTCAAGTGATCATGCATGAAGAGAGAGAATACATGCTTGATGAACACAATGATAGGGGTGGAAGCATGCATGCGCCACATGATACTCAATTGATTATGCATGAGGAGAGAGAAAGCATGCTTGGGAGAGAAAGAGCATGAGAGAGAAGAAATACCCTAAGCCCACCAAACGCCACTTGAGCCCAACCGCACACTTAACCATCCGTGCTCCATGCGCACTCATTACCCGCGCTCAACTGCGCACTCATCCATCCGCACTCCACGCGCACTTGTCTACCCGCTCCAGCTGCTCACTCATCGACATTCATTTCTCTGGAAAAGTCTCAGACCTTACAAAGAGTGAGCGAGAGATTTAGAGGTGATGAGAGGTTAAGATATTTTTATGAATGCTTTTGTGAAGGAGAGAGAGAGAGAGAGAGAGAGAGAGAGAGAGAGAAATGGGGAGAGTGATAATGGGTGTAGTGAGATGGAAAGAGAAATAGGAAATAAAATATATATACATATATAAAAGATATTGGTTGTGAATATGTTATATTGAAATATTGGTTGCTAATATCTTGACGACAGTGGTTGCCAATGTATTGTTGGAAAAATTACAAAAAAAAACCCCAAGACTACACTTTCTATGCAACTTTCACCAACCTAACTTTTTCTCTCACTTTTTTCCCCAAAATAAACTTTCTATGCAAATACCCCCCCCCAAACAAAAAAATAAATAAAAAAACTACCTAAACTATCCCCCCTTACTTTTACCTTACCCATGCCTATCTCTCCTCTCTCTCACCAAAATAACGCTCTGGCACTGTGTAAGTGCGGTCCGACAGTGGATCAAGTGCTTCGGCACTGTGTAAGTGCGATCCGGCTGTGGAACACTTTGGAGTCACAAGGTTCTGACACTGTATAAGTGCGGTCCGACAGTAAATGTTTTGGAGTCATAGTACTCTGGTAGTTTCAAAGGTGGTCCGACAGTAGAACTTTTGAGTCATTGGGCTCCGGAAGTTGCAAAGGGAGATTCGGCAATAGAATTTCTGAGTCACTGGGCTCCAATAGTTGCAAAGGGTAGTCCGGTAGTACTCAGTTTCGGTCCGACAATGCTATGGTGCACTCCAACAATGTGCTACTGGGGTTCGAAAGTCAAAGTCAAATCTGGCCAAATTGATTTTTGCACACGGGGATGGCATTTTTGTCTAAAAAAAAATGATTGTCCCCCTTGGGGTATATTTGCATGGAAAGTTTGTTTTTGGAAAAAAAATGAGAGAAAAAGTTAAGTTATGAGTAAGTTGCATAGAAAGTGTACTCTTGGGGTCTTCTTGTAATTTTCTCTATATTATTTATTGAAGGTACATTCTCTCTTGAGTCCTAAAAATAGGGTATCTTGCAACACTTTATCTAGACAATCAATTTTCAAGATTTTCAGATGTTCATAGATTTACTTGATTTGATCCCTTTTTGGAGTTTAAGATTTTATAATTAGAGATGAAAATATATTCTCAAGCCATACTAAGTATTTTTGACACAAAATTTTTTATGATAAAATTTAGAGGTGAGCCTTAATTTGATTATTTAAGGTTGCAACCTTATACAATGAGACCATTTACCTTTGATACAAGTTGGTCAAAATTGCTTACAATCATCCGATGTGAAAATTGATAGCTTGGATGTGTCACAAAGTTCGAGAAAAATTCTTTTGAAGTTTGAGCTTGGTCAATGGAATAATTATAGCCTCCAAATTTCACATCCAATGGTCAAGATTAATGTGACTACCTTGTACCAAAGGTAAATGGTCACATTTTATACTTTCTATCTTTATATATATATATATATGGGAAAAGTTTATATAGAACCAAGGCTTTAAACAATTAAATTTGAGCCTACCTCAAAAATTTCATTAGAAGAGGTTGTTTTGATGCCGAAATATCGACAAATTGATCATCTCGACATCAAGATGCATGAACATGAGAAAAAAGTGGATTTCAAGTTTTGAAAATAGTGTATTTTGTAACGCATTTTTAGACCATCAATTTTCAAGTTTTCATAGATCTGTTGATCTACACCATTTTTGAAGCTTTAAATTTTATAAATAAATATGAAAATATATTTTAAGGCTATTACAAAGATTTCCAGCATTAAAACCACATTTCTTGACAATATTTGAAGGTAGGCTCTAATTTGATTGTTTAGAGCCTAGGCTCTATACAAGCTGCACTATATATATATATATATATATATATATGAGAAATGATCCTATAGGACCCTCCCTCACCCATGTGTATAGGACCCCAAAAGATCACCATTAAATTTGACACGGATCTATAGAAAAGTCAAGTCTCACACCCATGTAATTTTCTAGATATCCGTACCAATTTTAATGGTGATCATTTGGGGTCCTACACAAATGGGTGGACGATGGTCTTATAGGATCATTACTCTATCTCTCTCTCTATATATATATATATATATATATATATATATATATATATATATATATATATATATATATATATATATGGAAAAAGATGGGATTAGCCCACTAGCTCATATGAACATATGAGCCCAACGGCCCAGATTAAATAGAGGCTGATTTGACGATCATAGATGTCCGGTAGTGTTTGAATTTTTGTTTGATTTCTACAAATCCAAATCACTTGAAATTTTAGACATGTGTTCATAAAAAATACGTGAATCTTTAAAAAATATCAAAAAAATATTTTACATTTAATAAATTGACCAAAATACCCCCAAATTTGTTGGGGGGTATTTTGGTCATTTTATTTTTCACGGATAATTTTTTTATATTTTTATTAAGTACGGCTTGATGAGTAGAAAACACAAATTAGAATGACCTAAAATTTGGAGGGTATATACATCTTATTGAGGCGCATCTAACAAAAATATAAAAAACATTATCCGTGAAAAATAAATTGACCAAAATACCCCTAAAACTTTTCGGGGGTATTTTGGTCAATTGTTCATGTAAAATATTGTTTTTTATAATTTTTGAAGATTCCCTATTTTTGATGAATATACGTTCCAAATTTCAAGTCATTTCGATTTGTAGAAAAAAAAATGAAAAAAAAAATACTATCGGACAATCGTGACCGCACGATGAACTTTGGACGGTGATGGAGGTAGGCGAAATCACTGTTCATTTCACCTATAGGTGTTGCGTAGTGTTATATATAAATATATATATATATATATATATATATATATATATATATATATATATATATATATATATATGGGGAGGCTATGGATGAACCCGGACTAGGGACTATGTCCATCGTCTGTCTTTGTTGGTTTCGTTTGTCCTCCCTGCATAAATTCTAGAGTCAAAAAGTCCGGAAAATAATTATTTTGACCATTAATATGGTCAATAGTAAATTCAAAAGCAGAAAGAATACCTTGCCATCTTGCAAAAATGTGTTCAGACACAAGATTTTTTACGTCCTTTTGGAGGACGTCTTTAGCTGCTTTACAATCTGTCCTTAAAAGGAATGATTAATTAAGTAAATCACTCTGGAATTTAGTAATGGCATGGACTATTGTGAGGATCTCTTTTTTGACTGTCGTGTAATTTTGTTGAGCGGGGTTTCATGTCTTAGATGTAAATCGAACCAAGTGCTTTTGATCATTTACCTTTTGTTTTAGTACGGCACCAAATCCTTGTTCTGAGGCATTTGTTTCAACTATGTTAAATGCTGTAGGACAAGATAGGGCCAGACATGGTAATTCCTTTGCTTTTATTTGGATCTTTTTTACAGCTTTGGTATGTTCATCCATCCATGCTGGAGGATTCTTTTTTAATCTTTGAAATAGAGGTTTTGCATCAAGCGCTAAATCTTTATAATGAAAATAGACTGTTACTTACAGTGGTAAAACTGTAGCACTAGTAGCACAATTATACCACTGTAAGTAATGGAAGAAACAACTATATCTAGGTTATTCCAAACTATTTTCAGAATTCTCTGATTTCAATAAGAAAAGTTTAAAACGAAACTTTCACTTATATTTTATGGTCTTATATTAGGTCCCATGGATTTTAAAATAGGAGTACCAAATCTCATCAGACGATATGGACATATATGATTATGTTCCAGAATTACATAGACAGATCTCCATTAAATGGTGGGATAGTTACAAAAATAACTCCCTAAATCCCAATAAAATCAAAATAAAATTTATATCATCTTCCCCACCTCCAAAGATGGATATTTCAGAATATGTAGCACTTCTCCAACAACAAAATCCATCCACGTCTAAAGACGAGCTCAAACTTAAAATCTGGGAAGCTCTCAAAGTTACTGATGAAACCATGTTCATCCAAAGTGATGAACCTGAAGACTGTACTCCCCTTAATGAAGATGATTAATACGACATCAAATTTCCTTTAAAGTAAAGCAAATTTCGAGGGGGCAGGACGACTCCAAACTATCGAGGACACGAACCCCCAAAAAATTGAAGGAATCACCGACAAAGGCATCACATCACCGACAAAAGCATCACATCACCGACAAAAATATCACATCACCGACAAAAGCATCACATCATCGACAAAAGCATCATATCACCGACAAAAGCCACTGACAGCATCTTACTGTAGCAGATAGTGTGGACACTGTAGCTGAAGTGCGGTCACTGTAGCGTCGGTGCGGATTCCAAATATTTGAAGTCGGCCGAATTTGAGGTCTATAAAAGGAAAAGGCCTGAGATTATTTGAGCATCCTGGAGTTTCCAAGTCCTCTTAGCCTCTTTTAGTCTTTCTACTCTTAGTCTTTGCTCTCAGCCTCTCTGTTCTTTTTGCGAGCCTCTCTGTTTTCTTTGCGAACCTCTCTGCTCTTAGCCTCTCTGTATTCTCTGTAAGCTCTCTGCTCTCAGCCTCTCTGTTCTCTCTGCGAGCCTCTCTGTTTTCTCTACAAACCTCTTTGCTTTTAGCCTCTCTGTATTCTCTACAAGCTCTCTATAACTTCTCTGTAACCCCTTTGTGCTCTCTATAGTCTCTCTGATTCGCTGCAACCTCTCTACAACCTCTTTGTAGCCCCTTTGTACTCTCTACAGTCTCTCTGATTCTCTGCAACCTCTCTACAACCTCTTTGTAACCCCTCTGTTCTCTGTTCTCTGTTTATTGTTAGTTTTCTACTTTTTCCTCTGTATATCTGGTGGTGTATATAGCCATTCAGCTTAGTGAGTATAAAAGTGTTATGTGTGACTGTTTTTGGGACGAGGTCCTGTTTACATCCCGGAACAGTTAAAGCTTTTTACTAGCTTCTGTATTTGCCAGATGTAAGTATGTTTTATATTTAAGTCTTCATTGTGATTAGATATTGTTTCTTCTATTATAAGAATGTTGTAATATTTGATTGTTATCTGTTTATTGTCTGATTGTCTGTTTTATTGTCCTGTGCGCTTTTAATATTTGAAATAGAGGTTTTGCATTAAGTATTAAATCTTTATAAGAATCTAAAATATAATTTAGGCAACCAAGAAATCTTTGTAATTCAATTTTGCCTAAAATTATATTTGGGAATTTGGATGCAAATTCAATTGCCCTGTCAATAGGGATGATTCTGCCTTGAAAAATATTATGCCCTAGAAATCTAATTTTTGTTTGGCAAAGATTTATTTTTCTAGCAGAGACTACTAAGCCAACATTTTTTATTGCTTTGATAAACATACTTAAATGTTTCCAGTGCTGCTCAATTGATTCTGAAAAAATAAGTATATCATCAATATAGACAATCATGAATTTGGTGTAGGGATTAAAGATTTCATTCATGATGTTTTGGAACTCAGAGGGTGCATTTTTTAATCCAAATGGCATAACATTCCACTCAAATTGTCCAAATGGGACATTAAAAGCAGTTTTATATTTGTCTTCTTTGGGAATTTGGATATGCCAGTAACCTGATTTGAGGTCAAATTTAGAAAATATACAAGCATTGACTAGTCTATCCAAAATATCTCTCTTGTTTGGGATTGGATATCTAATCCACCTCAAGACTTTGTTGAGTGACTTGTAATTTATAACTAACCTTGGAGTTCCTTTTTCAATTTTCGACGCCTTCTCTACATAAAAGGCCGAACAGCTCCATGGAGACGAGCTTTTTCTGATAAGCCTTTTTTATAACAATTATTTTATTTCTTTCTTACAGATTTCAAGTAGCCTATTATTCATTTGAATAGGTCTAGCTTTTGTAAGAATTTTGCTTTCTCTAAAATCTGGTTCATAGGTTAATTTTACTATGTGTTGTTTTCTATCCCAAAGGCATTAGGGATATCCGCACATATTTCTTTTCCCATATTTATTTTTAAATACTTGATTTTATTCTGTATTTCAGGAAGAGACAATTTCTCTTCTATATTTATATATTTTATTTCTTCTTTCAAATGATATAAAAATTTTTCTTTGGAAGAAACTGTATTTCTAATTTTGTTAATCTCATGGACTCTAGGCTTTTCTATTGAGGTAAATTTGACCTTATGCCCCTCAATAATGGCTTCTATCCCTATATCATCGATCGTGATTGGATAGAGCATATTAAGGAATGGAGTCCCTAGGATAACAGGTTGGCAGAACCCTTTTACCATTATAAATGGAAAATTGAAACAAGTACCATTGTTGCAGACTGCAATATCAGTCAATTTGTAGTTTATGAGCATTTTACTACCATATGTCGTATTAAGGATTTGGGTAGTTTTACTGAAATATTTAGTTGGTACCAAACCTTTGTTGATACAATTCAGGTCTGCACCTGACTCTATTAAAGCGGTGGTTTGAAAGATGTATTCTTTTATTACTACGATTTTGATTTTGGTAAACCATTTTTGAGTTATTATTTTGTCTACCAGATTTATATATTTACAAGTTTGAATTTTTTCTATTATCATTCCAGCTTAAGAAGTTTCGGGCTTCGAAAGGGTATCTTCAACTTCTGGTGGGATGGGGATATTGTGTTCAGTTATTAATTGATCAAATTCTTCCTCTATATTCTCATCTTCATTTGTTTCTTTGATTGGATCATGAGCTAGTTCTAAAGATTGGACTATTGACTTTAGAGTTATCAGTTCATTTCTAACTTCATTAATTTCAAATTTCAGCTCAGATATTGAGGGTTCCTTTTCTTTATGAGTTTTATTTTGTACTCTTTTTAGAATATCTTGAAAACTGTAGTCTTCTTTTGTAGGGACAAGAGAAGAGTTGGGTTTTCTTGAAGGAGTTTTTGACATATTGATATATTTTACTAAGGCTTCTTTCTTAGCTTCTGGGTCTATTATTTTGTCAATAAGATCTATAATTAAATCTTCTTCTTTTGTAAGGGTATTGATATTCAAACCATTCATATCTATTATAGCTTTATAGTAGTTACATTGACAATTATCCTTATCTGTTTCTAGGTCCTTTTCATAGTTTGAATCTGAATCGAAGCTACTAAAAATGATATCTTCATAATTGATTTCTCCAATTAGCATTTCTTCTTCTGATTCAGAAGAGTTTGAAGTTTCAATTCCAATTTGGAGTATCTCAAATAATTGTTTTATGATATCGTCCTCCAATTCTAAAGAATTAATCTTCTTTTGGACCCTGCACTTGTTTTTATAATGACCAACCTTGACACAGTTGTAACAAACAAGGATTTTTCTTTTTCCCTAGTATTTGAAAGATGTTTTGTCTTTTAGAAACTTTTTTGAGAATTTATCTTTTGTCTTTTGGTAAGGTCTGAACTTCCTTTTTTTGATTGTCTCATGTTTTCTTTTGAGAAATGGTTTTGATGGGGGTAAAGTGTTGAATCCAAATTGTTTACAAAAATCTCCTAGCTCTTTCCTCCATGTTATTCTTTGCTTTTCTAATTGTTTTCTAAGTTTTAAGTCTGTGCACAAAGCCAGACTCTCAGCACAAATTTCAGCTGATAATTCCCCTAATGTATACAAAGAATAAGGAATAAGTCCCCCATGTTTGTTTTTTAGAATGGTTTTAATCTTTTCTACAAAAAGATATGGTAAACCAGCTATGAATTTTTCCTTCCAATGGTCTGATTTACTATCTTCTCTTGACAGTAGTCATGAGAAGAAGATATATTTGTACCATTTATAATGAGAGAGTGTTGGACATCTAAGATTAGATAATAAATCATCTGACCTTGCTGCTAACAGAGCAGTGCTTCCCACAAACTGGAGGGTTATAATATAAATCAATGTATTAACTGCATCACCCTCTTGTACTATATTTTCCTAGCCATTTTCTCATTTAACTATCCATTGTTTTGTAGCATTTAATATTTGATTTTTTGAGTCTTCATCCATATAAAAGTCCCACCAACCTCTTAACCAACCAGTGAATCCACATATTATGGCTTTAGCTATCTCATGGTCTTGATTTCGACTTGCCTTGCAGGCGGTGGCATACATAGTCATATGTTTCATGAGATCTAGGATTTGATTTTCTGCCATACCATCGATATTCCAATTCACTATGGATTTTCCTGAGTAAGAGACTGAGGTTGATATTAAGTCTTCTTTTATCTATAGATCTACTGGGGTAGGTCTAGGATAGTACATTCGAGTTTGAGAAACTGGTCTCACTTTTTTACCATAATCAATCTTATTTAATTCTAAGCTTGCAGACTTAAAAGCTTTTTCTATTTGTTCGATCTCTTCGTCAGGTGCCTTTTCCAAGACCTGAACCTCTCCCTTTTGGATTTTAGAAGATTGAGCTTTATCACTAATATTCAGTTTTTTCAATCTCTTGACCAGTTCATCTATCAGCTCACTATTTTCCTCTTTTTTTTTTATTCCCTGTAGGCTGAATTTCCCTGTTTCAATAGTTGGAGGAGGTTTGAAGAGGACAGCTTCCTTTTTCTTATCCAAGATTCTGGGTCCAGGAGTTGGTTTCAACTTATTTATGGCATTTTCTATTCGGGTGGTTTGTTTTCCTATTGTTTGAAGGAAAATGTTCGTATAATTATTTTGTTCAATAATATGCGTTATCTTATCAAGATTGGCCATGCTTTGCTCTCCTTCTTTGGGTCCTAATTTTAGAGGTGAGGCTATAATTTCGATTTTTTCCCCTAATTTTTCTCTTGTAAGTACTAGACTAGTCTAAGGGGGATGAATGGACTCAATTGTTTCTCCCTTGGAGGTTTGATATGTTTGAAAGGATTTTTCTACCATATTTACTTCAAACTTTTGGATTTTGATATTATAATCTTTGGTTATGTATTTTAACCATTTAAAGAATTAACAGTTGCCTTATGTTTTATTATAAATCAGTTAAACTTATAATGAAAGGCATCCCTTAATGGTTCTTTAAATTCTTTAAAAAACCATTCTCTTATTAATTTGTTTTTGTCAGAATAAAAGTCCGTTTTAATCCATTCTTTGTCAATTACAAAATCTTCCTTTTGAATAACATTAATATCAAAGTCTAGATCGGAAGGAGTTGGTTCTTGTTCTTCTATTTCAGAAGAACCTGGGGTCTCAACTCTATAGACTGGTTACTAGACTTGATTTGGAGTTCTATTTAGTCTTTCGATAATAGTTCTTCTATGGGAAGATATTCTTTCATGTTCTGATTGTGGAATTGAAGAGGTAGAACTTCTGGGAGGATCCCTGATAGTAGGGTCAGCTATTCTTAGTGTGGTTCTTCTGGAGGATGGAAAGCAGATTTTTATCTCTGCGTCTGCATATTTTATTATTTGTTTAGGGTTTTTGTTTCCTGGAGCTTTGATTCTGGCTTCTGCTTGCAAAGACCATCTTTCAGGTAATTTTACTTGGGACCATGCTGTAGACTTGGGTATGACCAAGTTTGATTTTTCCATATTTGTCTGGAAAAATATTGTTTGACCTTTAGAAGCCATTTGCCTAACATTAAGACATAAGGTATTCAATACCTTATAACATATTCGGTAAACAAAAGCTAGGTTTTGTGAATCGGGGTCCATGTCAAACTCTTGAGTTTTAAGGTTTAAAGTTAAAACTTTCAAGAGATTTGGATCTGTTAGGGCCACTGAAAAATTTGGAAAACAATTGAAGTAGATGAGCCTGTTACAGAGACTGGATTCTACTATTCCTAGCAGAGAATCAGTGCATCGCTTATGTCGGCTGTCCCTTAAACAGAGCATAACAGAATTGTTCAGTCTTGTTCTAGTTAAAGGTTTGACAGCTATTTGGACAAGGCCAATATGTAAATATTTGTATTATTTCCTTTTATGATCTTCTATCATCCTTTGGGAAAGTAGTTGAAATTTATCTTGGGTCTCCATGACAGAAATACTTTGTTCTATAATTTTGATAGAAAAACTAGTTTTAAATTCAAGCGTATATATATATATATATCACTGTTTTGTAAAATAAATTGTTTTAAATGAGTTTTTAAAACTCATCTGATTTTGATTCTCAAATCTCAACCCTAAAAAAAAGTAAGGGAAAAGATAGGTTTTCCTGTGATCTAAAACATATTGTGTGATGAGAGAGTAGGGGAAAGAGAAGGCAGAAATTGGAGATTTTTATTTTTGCATACCACCAATTTCTCTCTCTACCATTTTATCGTTCTAGTGGATCCCTCCGCCTTCTATAGTGTAAGCCAATTCCTTGCCTTCAACTTACCACTTCATCCTTGCATTACCAGGAAACCATATTCGAGAGCAACTCTCCGGTCATCGAATCACAAGAAAACCACTATGCGGGTTTCAAAACTGCGTTTTGCGAATTCCAATCCACTTATTAAGAGTCCAAAACTGCTTTTAAGGTGGTTTAGCTCTCAAATTGTTGCCATGTTGTGGTTTTCATGGAGACATTGCTCTGCAGTTTGCTATCAAGGCATTACATTGAAATTCTGAGTATTTGGGAAAGTATAAAATAATAGTATTGGGATAATCATGTTTGGCCATTGGATGTGGAATGAGAAGGCCAAACGTGTCCCATTGACCAAACTTATAGTCCAAGAGAAAATATTTCAAAATAATGGCACACCCAGACAACTATGAGCGACTGTGAAAGGTTAATTGTATTGTATTATAATATACAATCTCTTTTTAAAATATTTATATAAGGATTATATGTTATAAGATTGTTTACGGACCATACAATTTACAATTGCTCCTAGCCATGAAATGTGAAATTATATAGTGGGAATATATCATTTTTCTACAAATGATTTCGAGAATAAATTTAAGCACAATGGCACATTACCAGCACCCATTTTAACTTTTGACATCTAGGTTTAATTGGGCATTTTCTATAAAAAAGTGAAAAAGCTGTCTTATCGTATACTTTCCTCCACACACATGCACACATATATGATGCGGTTTATATAAGGCCAAGGTTTTATGAGAACAATATAAAGCGTCACCTCAAATTCTCGTCTAGAAAGTGCTTTTGGTGACAAAAATGTATCAATTTTCTATAGCAATGTTATCAAGCTTTCTTAGAGCACCGCTATAGACATAATAGAGAAGCAATTCGGTTCTGCAAAAGATTAGGAGGAAGTCTTTGGGAGTAATTTAAAGTTTAAAAAAAAAGGGATCATGTATAACAATTTGTAAAAAAAGTTTATTATAGGGGCATATCTTATAAAATTATGAATGCAAGCTTTTTTTTTTTTTTTTTTTTCAAATTTTGTATATTTTAAGGTTGCTTTTACATTTATAGTGAGTAGTTTTGAAATTTATAATGATATATTCATTTTAATGGGGAAGCGATTTGCTTCACTTCGACTTGGAGCCTGAAGAAAAGACTTCGACGATTTTGAGGGAAAAAAAAACAATGCAGTAACATTGCTCTACTTAAAAGTCCGAGAAAACCTTTCTCGTACTTTGAATGCATTCAATGACATCACAAACGATTACACATTTTCAACTACGACTATTCCATCCTTTCGTACCAAAAAGTAAACATTCTTATTGTCACAGCCCCGCACCTTGCCCCAATACCGTCCTTGCTAGAGGGTAACAGGGTGCAGGACCGTGACTAGAGGTAGCGAATGCCACTCAGGTGGGAGTGACTCGATGCTTATGAAAAGCAGGAATCAAACAAACCACGAAAGAAACAAAATATCTAAACACAACCATAACAAAAGCTGTACAAACTAAAATCAAATTTATATACAGTTTTCAGAGTATTACAAATTGTTCAAGGCAAGAAAGGCCCAACAACAAAAACAATACATAGCTTCCAACAAAACAACTATATAGCCAACTGCCATCTAACACCTACAATAAAAAAGGAGCTTCAAGTGCGGGTCTTCAACTGCTAGTCGCGATCACCCAACCGTTGGGCCTCAACCTACGAGCTATCACTCTACATTCAAGAAAATCAAAGGAATGAGCTATGAAGCCCAGTAAGTGGATCAAAGCGTCTAGCATTCCTGCCTATACACCGTTATTCATAACCTTCCCCAAGATTTATGCAGGTTTTATAATATAAAGTCATGTATCACAATTGTATTAGTAATATGTTGTGAGTAATTCCTTTCATGGTGGGGCAATCGCAAATCAAATATCTGCCATCACAAGAGCTAACAGTTTATCAAATCTTTCCATTAACATAACAGATCAACAAATTCAGGCAAACATATATTAACTACATGCAATCCTAGTGTTGCATACTCCTGAAGTAAATGCCCTATCAATCAAGCCAAGCTAATCCCATGGCTTAAAACTTCTACCATTCCTCTGCACATTCAATATTTTATAAGCATTCACTATTTCATAAGCATGCCTTATTACAACCATGCTCATTCAATATTTCATAAGCATTTAATATTTCATAGGCATGTCTTATTACAACCGTGCACATTCAATTTTTCATAAGCATTTATTATTTCATAAGCATGTCTTATTACAACCATGCTCATTCAATATTTCATAAACATTCAATATTTCATAAGCATTCACTATTCCATAAGTATGTCTTATTACAACCATGCATACCCAATAATTCATAACAGAGCAGAAATTTCAGTGTAACAGTCTCTTAAAAAAATGAGCATAGCTTCCACTCTATAGGGAATTTGATCATGGTTCTAAAATCATTTTAAAAATAAACTCACTTATCTTTCATTTAGAAATAGTTTGGCATCAATCAGAGATATTTTAGTCAATGAACAGTTCCACAAAAAAGTATGTAACAATCCTGGAAAATAGTAGGAATTTTAGTGTATCAGTCTCTTAGAAAATTGGGTATAACTTCCAATCCATAGGGGATTTGATCATGGTTCTAGATCCTTTTTGAAAATAGACTCACTCATATTTCATGTAGAAGTAGTTTGGCCTCAATCAGAGATATTTTGGTCAATGAATAGTTCCACATAAAAGCATATAACAATCCTGAAAAATAGCAGGAATTTTAGTGTGACAGTCTCTTAAAAAATTGGGCATAACTTCCAATCGATAGGGAATTTGATCATGGTTCCAAAACATTTTTGAAAGTAGACTCACTCATCTTTCATTTAGAAATAGGGTGGCCTCAATTAGATATATTTTGGTTAATGAACAGTTTCACATAAAAGCAATCCTAAAAAATAGTAGGAATTTCAGTGTGATAGTCTCTCAGGCATAACTTCTAATCCATAGGGAATTTGATCATGGTTCCAGAGCCTTTTTGAAAATAGACTCATTCATATTTAATTTAGAAGTTGTTTGGCCTCAATCAGATACATTTTAGTCAGTGAACAGTTCCATATAAAAACATGCAAAGTTCTTAGAAATTCATTTCAAAGTTTTGGCATACTTTAAAGAATGACTACTAACTTTCAAACCAATGTAGGCATTAACACTAGGTCTTTTCCATCTTTAAATAGATTCATAGGAGTACTTTCCTACCAATTTTATAGCAAACAAAGATGTCTTCAAGACTCAAACTTTGACACAAATAAAAGTCTCAGTTCTGGAAAAACAGGGAACATTCTAGCATAAATTCATTAACATATATCCACCCCATATTTACAATTACACCCATGTTCATGTTTGGATTTCATGTAAAACAATCAAACAAAATCATGAAAATATAGATGCTAGATCTACTTACTTGTACCCAAAAGAACTCCAAGTTCCCCACACAGGTTCCCCTTAGAGGCCAAGCTTCCAAGCTTAAGGTTCTAAGTGTTAGAAAGGGAGGGCGTGGGTGAGAGAAGGCAAAAGTTCTTGGAGGGGTGTGAAGGTCAGTATTTTTAAGCAAAGAGATGGGAGAGGGGAGGGGGGGGGGAGCAGCAGACTAGTGGCATGCAAGTGACACCTAAGTGGCATCCAGGGGGCTTACTGTGGCAGACAAGTGGCAGACATGTAAGAGAAAAGCATAAGAGCTCCCCTAGCATCCACGCTTGGCAGTAACACTAACGACGGTATCATGCTCGGCAGCATCACGCGTGGCAGTGATGCGAACGACAACTTCCTCCTTGGCAGCAGCGCTCACGGCGGTAACATACACGGTGGTGATGCGCATGGCGATGACGCACACGACAGCATCCCTTGTACACACGGCTACTTACTCTTACACGTATGGTGGTATCCCTTGCACACACAGAGGCTTACTCTTACACTCACAATGACATCCCTTGCATGCATGACGGCTTACCTTTACATGGCGGAAAAGTTCGGGTCCTTACACTTATTGTACTTTTCATTATATATATGGGTGAGGTTTGTATATGGTTACCTCCTTATACAAAAGAAATAAGACGTACCTCTAAAATTTGCTACAAGATGTCATTCAGGTGTCAGAAACCTTATTATTTTTCTTTATGTTCTTACATAAATAACATTTTGGACTTGGACTTATTATTTTTCTTTATGTTCTTACATCCCGAGGTCGAGATGATCAATTAGTGGGCTCTCCAACACCGAAACACTCTCTTCTGTAAGATTTTTGAGGTTCACCTAATTTCAATAGTATAAGGTCAACCTTATATATACGTTTTCCTACATATTAGGGATTGTATAAGCTTGTCTCCTTATGCAGTAGAAATAAGGCTCATCTCTAAAATTTGCTTAAAGATATCATTCTGGTATTGAAAACCTTATGATGCCTTGAAAATCTATTTTCATGTCTAGTTATAAAATGTAAAATTTAGAAAATAGTATAGATCAAGTAGATTGATAAATACTTGCAAATCGCAAAAATAGAAAATCGAAATAACTTGGTAGAAGAAGCACTATTTTTTTTGCTTGAAATTTGTGCAAATATCTCGAGGTTGAGATGCTCAATTGGAGGACTCTATTCTATGAGATTTTTGAGGTGCAACTTGTTTTAATAGTATAAGATTACCACCTTATATAGACTTTTTCAAAAGGGTGAGGTTTGCCTTCTTATACTGAAGTAAGGTGCATCTCTAAAATTTACTTAGAGACGTCACCATGGTGCAGGAAATCTTATAATGGCTTGAAAATCAATTTTCATATCTAGTAATAGAATTTAAAATTTGAAAAATAGCACAGATCAAGCATATCATTAAATACTTTAAAATATTAAAAATAGATGGTCCAATTAATTTTTTACAAAATATGACTCATATTAGGTTTTTGTTTATGATGGAAAAATTATTTGACAATAGATGTCTAGGAATTTAAAATATGGAGGCACCCTTTGGAGTTTAAATTATCAATTCATGAATATATGGAAATTTATTAAACCATTCTCCATTCATCAATTACATTTGGCCAACATTCAAAGAGCAAATCAAGGTGCACATCAACTATATATCATAAGAGCCAAAATCTAATTTGTCAATTTTCTAGTTTCACCCCTCTGCTAGAATAAAATGTCATGAGGATCACATTTTGATTGGTCAATCTCTGTTTTCACCATTGCATTATATATATATATATATATATATATATATATATATATATATATATATATATATATATATATATATATATATATATATATATATATATATATATATATATATATATATATATATATATATATTTTGTCACGCGCCAAGAATTTACAATACTGATATTTCTGAGATGTGACAGTCAAAACCTATATACATCTCTTGATAGGACAAATTTATAGAGACAAATTCTTACAAAGTAACAAAAGAAAGTTTAAGCACAACTACAATATCTTATAGAGTTGATCCTGATGAGCACTCAAAATGAAACCGCAGTTATCCTGAAAAAATGTTTACCATAATTTGATGAGTTTGGCTACTCAGTAAGTGATCATCATTATCCTAAAAATGATCATGGTTGAAAGATATCAATATTCTAAAAAAGGAGATCTATTAACAAAAATGCATTAACAGTTTCGCTTTAAAAAATGCATAATTAAGTATAATCCGAATAATTGAAATGCATATAACACTTTAACGACAATGCATAATTCAAAGGATTTTACAAAATACCCTATTGGCGTCCCAAGTAGGTCACCAATATACCCCATCAGCATCCTGATGAGTCCACTTAATTCCTATCGGTATCCCAGATAGGTCCACTTAATCCCTGCAGGTCCACTTATACTTCACCGGCGTACCAGATGAGTCCACTTAATCCCTACTAGCATACCGGATAGGTCCACTTATACCTCACCGGCGAACCGGATGCGTCCACTTACATACTTAAAGTATTTCTAAATCTCTTTAAACATTCGAAAGCAGCAATATCATGTACTCAACATATCACTGAAATTATTAATATGAATTTCACTGAAACCATTAATAATAGTCACTTTCAATAATATTTCAAAAATAACCGGTAAAATATTTTGGGCTCAAATTTAGAAACGTAGCAGTTCGTAAAGACATTCTAGCATAATTGCCAATCTAATATGTATAGAAAAACTCTTATAAAAATTCACGAATACGGAATTATCACAATTTATGGGATGTCAATTCGCAAATAAACATTTCACAGATAATGCTATAATCAAATGCAAAAATATCAGTTTTCAAATAATAAGGTAGTCATTTGCACATGAATTTTACAATGTCTAAAAATTAAAAAACAGTAGAAAGAAATCTCACAATTTTAGTAAAAGCAGAACTATCACATTTATTTCTAATAATTTTATTTCTAAAATTTTCTAACAACAGAAAAGAAAAATAAATAAATAAATTTATTTCTAAGAATTTACCGCATTTAAAATTTATAATATCATAATTTTAGTGAAAAGATTATTTTTCAAAATAATGAGGTCGCTTGCGCATAAAATTTATTGCGCCTAAAATTCATGATAATAAGCAGAAATAATTTTCTCATTTTTAAAAAGAACGGATTATTTTTCAAGATAATGAAGTCACTTACTTAAAATATTTGAGAAGGAGCTTTCGATAAAAATTCGGATAGAGAGAGAAAGATCTCAAAAATTTTCTAGGGTGGGAGTCCTCGCCTCTCCTATTTTAATTCTTAAGATATCTTATTACATTATCTTATTAAGTTACACCTTGTACATAAGGTGTAACAATTATATTATACCTACATGTTTAAAGCCCACGTCTACTAAAGGACGTGGCAAGGCAGCAAAAACTTAAACCAAAAGCTTTTGAAAGTAGTGATGGTCCCTAAGGACCATCATGCTCATATGGACCATCACTTATTAAAAGTTTCTTTTCTTCTCTTTTTGTTTTTGAAAGTTTAGGATTGTTACAATTTTTGACAAATGTTATCAAATCTTATTGATAATAAGAGTTACCCGAAAGGGATTACATCATTAGAAATGGAAATAGCAGCCAAAGAAACACCCACATTTAGCCTAATAGTCTGCCAAATAATTGGCTTCCCTAAAGACATGCTGAAACGAGATAGGCAATCTGATCAAGAGATTAAAAATTTCGATCCAAATAGATTTCAATTCCTAAGGCACCATTTGATTTTTGTTGCACCATTGAATAACATTCAAAGAGTCTCCTTCAACCACTATACAATTTCCCAAATTTTTATTGCAAAGAATCCTCAGCCCATGGAAGATGGCGAGCATCTCAGCAACATTTGCAGTAGCTAGTGAAGATAACCTGGCCGTTTGAGTCTCGCACAATGCCTCCCACACCTACCACTCTTGGGTTTCAGTAAAATCAACCTCAAGAAGCCTTGAGGTGGAGGGGTCCATACACTCCTTGGATGAACTATAGATGTAAAGACCCAGACTTTTTCGGCATATTGAAGTGCGCAGGCGAGTCGTTGGCACAAGGAAGCTGACGTGAGGGCACTTGTGTGAGAGCATTGACGGATCAGTGCGTGGTTAAGTACGAGCAGGCGATTGTGCACGGTAAGGTGTAGGTGAATAAGTGCGTTGTTAAGTGCAATGGGCACACGATGATGCACGGATGGGTTCTACGTTGGGGTGCGCAGATGGCTATTACGCTTTTGTGCGCGGGTGGATTGGAGCACTGTTGAGCGCGAATGGTTATGGCTCGCTGGCGAGCATGGATGGATATGGACGTACGTTGTGAGCGCGGGGTGATGAGTTCGTTGCTGGGAGCGTGGGCGATAGTGTGCACCGTTGGGCGCGGGTGAAGTACGGTAGTCCAAGGGGAACTTATTCTCTCTCATGTTTACATGATCTCTCTCGCTCTCCATGCATGTGTGCCATGTGGCACATGCATGCTTCACCCACCATGATGATGTCTCCCATGCTTGCTCCCTCTCTCCTCATGCATGCCCACTGATGTGCCATTTGTTAATTGCATGCTTCCATCTCATGATGATGTACCCCATTATTGCCCTTCTCTCTCTCTTCATGCATGCCCTCTTGAATGCCATGTGGCAATAACATGTTGCCACCATCCAAGCTTACTTATACCTCCTTCACTCCCATCCATGGGGTTTGCTCTCTCACCACTCACTACTCACTACCCTCTCTCACTTAAGTTCTCCCCCTCTTGCCTTAAGACTTTGAGCTTTGAGACCTTTCCCAGCCTTTAGCCCTTGAGCTTGAACCCATCCTTTGGGACTGAGCATTTGAAGTGAAATATGTGTGGAGCACTTTGGAGTTTAGTTTAGTGCTGCAATTGGATTTTATTTCTATATTTTCATGCTCTAGATTGATGCATGCTTGTTTAGCTTATCAAAGTATGAGACTTAAGTATGAGTATGGGTGTGAAAATTGGTGTGGATGCATGTTACTGAAATCCTGTTAAAGTGTTCTCTGTTTTTACATAACTGTGGCTTTGATTTGAGAAACTATTTGAGTATCCTATATATCTCCTTAGATCATGAAAATTTGTGGAAACATAGCTTATTGAGTCTGTTTTATCATGGAAAAGACCTCTTGTTAATATCATTTTTGGTTTAAAAGTTATTTACCATTTTCTAAAGTATGCCAGATTTGTGAAATGAAATTCCATGGATTTTACGTATTTGTGTGTGAAGCTTTTCACTGACCAAAATATATCAAAATGAGCTCAAACTACTTCTAAATGAAAGATACATGAGTCTATTTCAAAATAGTTTTATTAAATTCCTTGTGGTTTGAATGTTATGCTCGTTTTCCTCTGAGCATATCATCCTAGATTTTTTATCATGAAAACAGGAATTTTGTTTAAGAACATCAAATAGTGGAAAACTTCAACCCAAAATTTGAGGTTACCCCCTCACGAAAGTTGTATTTTCAGGAGCCTAAATTGTTATAAAAGTGGTCTCTGGTCCAAATACTATTTTTATCTCATGATATGCCTTTATAAGTGGACCATGTTCACTGTGAAAACCCAGAAAAATAACCGGAAGTTGTTCATTGAACTAATGAGCCTGATGATCTATAGTATGCCTTGGACATGTTGGTGTTTCATATGAACCTATCTCTATTATGATATATGTGCATGAGAGCATGCTCGGTTATGAAATGAAGGCATGATAATGAGGCATACTTTGTTATGGAATGAATGCATGTAG
Source organism: Amborella trichopoda (assembly GCF_054954075.1). Lineage (NCBI taxonomy): Eukaryota > Viridiplantae > Streptophyta > Magnoliopsida > Amborellales > Amborellaceae > Amborella > Amborella trichopoda. The sequence goes on from NC_142340.1 coordinate 32,599,294, forward strand.
TAAGACATGCTTTGTGGTGATATGAATGCCTGACAATGAGATATACTCTATTATGATATGAATGAATCTAGTAAGACATGCTCTGTTATGTTATGAATGCATGTAGTAAAACATACTCAGCTATGATATGAATGCATGATAATGAGATATACTCTGTTATGATATGAAAGCATGCAGTAAGACATGCTCTGTCTGTTATGAATGCATGTAGTAAGACATGCTCTATTATGATATATGTGCACGATTATGATACATGTTCTGTTGTGGATATGGGTGCATGATTTTGAGACATGCTACATGATAAAGGCCCATGTGGTCAGTGATATGTGTGTATGATTTTGAGATATGCTAAGTGCTATGTGATAAGACCTGTGTGGTCAGTTATGTGATGAGAGATATGTGATTTATTGGCATGCTTTGAGCGTATTGCATGGCCACGATGAGATATGATGTGTGAGCATGGACTTGTCGCACGATGAGATATGATGTGTGAGCATGGACTTGCTGCATGATGAGATATGACATTTGAGCATGGACTTGCCATATGATGAGAGCTTTCCCTGACTCCCAATGATAGGAAGGGGCTAGGATGTGATATGAATTTGGGAGGGTCGCGCCCCCCGAGATATATATGGGCACTATCCATTGGGACCCCTTTAGTAATGTAGCTCCCTCTAGCGAAGATGCAAAAAAGAGGACAATGTGTTGCATTGGCCAAGAGCCTATCAAAAGCCCCAAAGCGCGCTAGGGTGTGTGTGTATGTGAAAACATTACGAATTGGATTCTCTCATTTCTCAATGTTTTTCCTCCTGAGTGATGATAGAAGTTCTAAGCAATGGGATTAGTTTGGCTTGATGAATAAGGCTTCTACTTCGGGAGTAGGTGAATTAAGAAGTGAGTTAGTTGGTAATTATTGATGTCACTCTAATATGTTACTGTGCTAGAATTGGTGTGAATGACTGATTTGTTTGATCTTTACTTCCTATCATATATGATTGATATGATTTGTTATTGTTTTACTATGAATCATGCACGACACACTGATAGATATGATTAGGACACATGACTCATGTTTTATAAGAATGACATAATACATTGAGCGTTGTTGTGTGATGATATTCATAGGAAGGAAAGCATGACACCGTGATCTACTTACTGGGCTTTATAGCTCATCCCCTTAACTTTCATCTATGTAGAGTGATTGCCGCGGGTTGTGGACGGGGGGTTTGGTGATCTCGGTTGGCGGTTGGAGTCTCGTACTTCTTGAGAAAGCTTTGTTTTGATTGTATGTTTTAGATAGTAGTTTGGCCATATAGTTGTCTTTGATATTGAAGCTATGTAATTGTTGTTGGGCCTTTGGTGCCATGGACTCTCTTGTAATATTTTGGATCTATCTTATGAAATTTTGGGACTTGGATTTGTCTAGTATTTTTGTGGGTTGTGTGCTTTTTAGTTTGGTTTTTATTTTGTGGTTGGCTTTGATTTACATCTTTTCAAAGCATTGAGCGCACTCCCACCTGGGTGGAATTTGCTACCTGTAGTCGCAGTCCCGCACCCTATTGCCCTCCGACAAGTACGATAGGGGGTAGGGGGAGGGGCTATGACAATAGAAGAACCCAACTTCATCAGATTTTGCAAGTTAACCATCACATCTACTTCAGTAATCCCCCAACCCTCTTTTGTGGCAGCTAACCAACACTACACTAAATGTTTAATTTTATTAAAGACACCTTCAAAAGATAGGTATTCATCTTCAAAAGTTCTTCGATTTCGTTCCTTCCATATCTCCCACATTATCACACTTCTTGTGATCTTCCAAATTACCATTCTAGTTTTCGGCAAATCAGCTAGAGATAGATGGGTGATGATACCCAATACTGTTTGAAGTAAAGGTAAACTGATCCCAAGAGTGAGAAGAACCACTACCAAATCGTACTTGCAAACCAGCAGCGTAAGAAGAGGTGTTCCCTAGTTTCTGTATCTTCTTTACACTTTAAACAAACATTTGACAATATTTTTCCTCTTTTAACCATGTTATCTATGGTTAGGATCCTATCTTGAGTGGCTAGCCAGAAGAAGGCTTGCACTTTATGAGGAATGGGCCACTTCCACATCTGAGAAACTTGAGGTAAAGTCTATCGTGAACGATCGTGGAAGCAAAGTTTATAGCAAGATTTAACTGAGAAGATACCATTATGTTCAACCTCCCAAATCATCTCATCTTCCGAACACACAGGGATATACACCTCATTTAACATATTCAACAAAGAGCTAAGCTGCTGAATCAACTAATCTCGAAGCCTATTTTAGGGGAAACTTATATTCCAAGTGATCGAATTACCACCACCTTCAAAGACTTTTGAGACCTGCGCACAAATGTCTTCACATTCTGATTGATCACCTTCTCAAAGATATCTAAGAATATTACTTTTAACGAACAATTTCCAATCCATTTATAGTGCCAAAAGGGTGATCCACCTAAAATTCCTAGCAACAAGAGGCTTGCTAAGGGAAATAGCCTTTCAAATCTAAAAACATCATTTCCCCGACCATTCTCTATCCAGACACTATGCCTATTAAGATCGTAGTTGGCTGCATGGATATTGAATCATAGCTGATCCTTGAAAGGAAAGCTTCTCCACTACCACTTACAAAAGAAGGGCTTGATTAACCAACTTGATTTTCCTAATCCCCATGCCTCCCTGATTTTTGGGGTACGTACTCTATCGCATTTTAACAAATGGAATTTCTGCTCTTCTCAAAAGGTCCCCCACAGAAAATTCATCATCATTCTTTCTACTATTTTAACAACTGACTGGGGCATCTGCATAATAGTCATATGGTAAATTGGTAGGTTAGCCAGGTATAATTGAAGTAGAGTGGCCCTTCCTTCAAGAGATAAATATTCTGGTTTCCAAAGATCCAATTTATGTTGAACCCTTTGGATAACCTTATCCCAAACTGAAACAGGAAGCCTCCTATCCGAGATAGGTAGTCCTAGATAGGGTGATTGGGAAACAATCAACCCTGCAGTCTATAGCCTCAACTAGTTCCTATACAATACCTCCAACACAGTCACTGCCTATCAAAGAGGTTTATTGAAATTTAGCTTCAACCCCAAAGCCAGTTCATAGCAATTCAAGAAAGTGACAATATTTTTAATCTGGGATAGCTCTGCCCCGCAAAAAATGAGTGTATCATTTGCATATTGAAGGTGAGAGATGGAAGATCCCAAATTATTGATTCTAAATCCATCAAAGTAACATCTATCCTCAATATTTCTGATCATAAAGCTAAAACATTCAACATATAAGGTAAACAAGAAAGGACATAAAGGATCACTGTCACAAATACCCCTAGATGCTCTAAAGAAGGCAGTTGTGCTACCCTTGACAGTTTGACTAGAACCGTTTAGTGCACTGAGTATAGACAACCAAATATCCAACTTCTCCATTTATCCTCAAAACTAATTTTTCTCATGATTTCTAGAAGCACCCCCATTCTACTCTATCATACACTTTTTTCATATCCAATTTGATCACCACACTTTGAGATTGACTTGAAACTTTGGAATGGATACATTCTTGTGCCACCAAAATACTATATGCAATTAGATGGTCCTGGATAAAAGCTGCTTGCAGCTCCAAAATAATGGTAGGCAGCACAACTTTAAGTCTATCTACCGGGATTTTAGCCACTATTTTGTATGAGCTTGTTAATAGGCTTATCGGTCTAATGTCAGATAGTTCCACAATGACTGATTCTTTTAGAATTAGAGAAATATAACTTGAATTAATCTATTTGAACATCTTCCCACGACTAAGAAAGCCTTTCACCATCTTTAAAAGTTCCCTTTTTTGTCAAATCCCAAAAATTTGGAAGAAGATAAGGGGAAAATCACCAGGTTCTAGAATCTTATTACCAACTAAGGCAAAAATGGGAAGTTTTAATTCTTCCATAGTTACATCTTCCTCCACCGGCCTGTGAGACTTCAAAGTCAGACATTTGAAAGGGACCCAGTTTAATCTAGAGGTAAATCGTGCTTCAGTGGAAAAAGATTTTTTAAAATGCTCAACTATAGCAGAGGCCGTAGCATGATTATCATTAGGGTCTACACCAGAGATGGTTACATCCGAGATATCATTTTACTTCCTATGACCACTAGCTAGCAAGGAAATACTTAGTATATTTATCCCCTTCTTTTAATCACTTGGATTTGGATCTTTATTTCCAATAGATCTCTTCTGATATGCGACAATCCTGGAGAGATTTGAGCTTGTAATGCCTCTTAGTCCCCAATTCCTCATTTATGAATCCCTGTTGTTGGATATTAAAATCCAAAACTTCTATATCTAACATAACTTCCTCAATCTTCATTTTCACAAGGTATTTGTTATCTCTCTTCCATACGATCAATTTATGCTTGATGTTATGCAGTTTTTTATGAAGATGAAAGTCAGGGGAATTTAAAGAACTGTTCACGGTATTGTTACTTTTTTATACCAACATCTCAAACATCCTTTGAGATATTAGTATTTGTAAATAATAATATTTCAAGGGTGATTAAGATGACTTATTTTGTTAAATATTAGTGCTCAAATATAATAATATAAAAAATGCAGTTTTATTTGTAAAAACTTTAAACATGTGGAATATTGGTACTTAAGTATCAAAATCTTACCTATTTGATATTGGAAACTGAAAGTTCTCAAATAAGTGAAAATTCTGGACTTCTAAAAGCTGGATATTTTGATTTATGAAATTGATAAATATTTTGCATGATAGAACTCTAGCGCCCTATGTTTGATTAAAGCTGGGATTTTGGAATTGGGAGGAAATAATGTGGTTATAGGTCAATACACAATTGATAGTTGAGAGCACTAACTAATTATCTCAATTTTATTTTACTTTTTTTATACAATGGATTAAACTCAAAATATAGGCATCCATACTTCTCACTCTCATGTACCTGTAAGAAATGTAAAATAATATTTGTAAAAAATAACCTTAACTTTGAGGGGTATTTTTTGTTATTTTATTTTATTTAAATTAATTTTATATTTTTTTTGATAGATATGCTCAAATGAGTTGCACGCACACTCCAAATTTCATCTTGATCTACCCTTCGAAAAAAGAAAATCATGGATGAATATAAGGCCAAAAATTTTTAAATAACCAAATAGTCCACATTTTAGTCATCTCAAAGGATATCAATTTGTTGCTAGCATGTCGTATTTGAATTTTATCTTCTTCTTCTTCTTCCTTTTTTTTTTTTTTTTTGTATGGTAGTGGGCTGAAATTTGTCTTCTTTTTAAAATAAATATTAAAAAATTAAGTTACCACAATACCCGAAAACTTTTGGGTATATTTTATCCATTTTAATTTGCTGTAATTGTTTTCTTGTACTTTTTAAAAGATGTAGAGGAGTCCAAGTCCTCCTAAAGTCATTTAAGAAAAATATTTAGTTTTATTAAAAAATAAAAAATGAAATATAGAAAACAAATTTTAAAATGACACCGGGAAAAAAATAAAATATACAGAAAAAATTTGAAAATGAGACCGGAGTCTTTCAGCCAATTCTAAACTTCAGTCTTCCATGGAACTGGCAGTATCCAATTTTTATGGAAATTGGAAAGTTCTAGATGGGCCTCCCACTAAAGAAATTCCTGTTATCAAACATACAAGCAGTGCCACAAAAATCTAGAACTTCTAGCTCCCAAAGCTAAGAGTTCCAGAAATCAAACGCGCCACAAGTTATTTATATTGGGGCTTGAAGATTCCGATATAACTGCATTTTACTTTGTAACATATTAGTGATTTGTTTTTTCCTTTTTGGAGTTTTTTTTTCTTTAAAACGGTTAAAGAAAATTTTCCCAAATGATATAAGGAAAGTGCACAAAAAGTACAGAGGTTGGGGACTAGACTTACGACCAACATAATTTTGTTGAGTAATTGAAAAGCTACATCTCTAAATGTGCCCTGGCAAAAAAATCATCTATTATAGAAAATCTGTACCTAGAACCGGCCTCGCCCATGGGCCGAGGCCGAGTGACTTGTCCGAGTCCGAGTCGCATTGGCCGAGTTCAGAAACTATCGCTCAAATCATTTCCAAGATCAAAATTTCCTCCAAGACTGAATTCGAGGTGACATCGAAAGCCATATATGACACATACACAACCAAGAGTGGGTTCTCTTTTTGTTGGTTAAATACCTCCTCTCTCTCTCTAGACCATTGCACCCTGTCTCTCAGCACAATCTGCTGCTGAGACCAGGAGAGTGACATAAGACGTAAAACTCCTGTGAAGAAAGCAACCCCAGACACCCACCAAAAAACCCAAAAGCTGTTTTGTGGAATCACCAGCAAGATTTGAAGTGGAAATGCCACAACAAATAGACCAAGCCTAAAGCCAACAGAACCTTCATCACTTTCATGCATACAATAGATTGAGGCACAAAGACTAACATCACAATGATCACAACTGAGGTCATGAATGTCACCAAATAAATACTGAGCAGAACAGGCAAAGCATAAGGTCAAGAAGTCTCGAACTGGAGGCGAAGGCTGAGCACGAATGCGGAAGCCATGCCTACAGCCACGGGGCCAATGGCCTTGTACGTTGGTTTCAGGTCTGCCGGAATATGTGTAGTATTACTGAGTTTCAGCAAGTCTTCGACTGATTCCGGCGAAAATTGGCTCTCATTATCATATTCTAAAGACAATGTGCGGCACAATCTTCTACCTGTGAAAGACAATGAGAACAAGTTACAGGGAAGTTTCTTTTTTTTATCTCTCCCTATACTAATGTAAGAGTTTTTGCCATTGCTAGAGAGGGGGAACTCATTCACTCGGAGAGAGGTTATATTTGATTTTTTTATCTAAGAAGGTGTTCCTTCAGGATCATATTGTATATCTACTCTTTGAAGCAAACGGCCTACTTAGAAGGATTTTACTTAGGACGATTTATCGATCTGAAATTTTGAATTTTAATCAAAATAATTGTACGAGTATTTTCAGAAAAGTAAAATCAGATTTGGGTTCTAAACACTTTGATCTGACCCTCAAAAAATTGGACAGTTTTTTGTTCAATTTCAAGTGACCGTATTATAAAATTGGTTTTTTTTTTTCCTTTTCATTTGATATTATTTGATGGTTTGCGGAGGATAGATTCCAAGTAAGATTTTATCCAAGAGAATAATCAAAGATATGCTCCCGCGGTAGCATATAATGTTTATTTGGGGCTGGAGAAAAGGACTGGTTTTATTTTAAGCCAAAACGCAGCCTTGGCGATGTATTCAACATTTAGTAATTTAATTATAGAAGGAAGACATGGCAAAGATAAGCCCCTTTAATACCAGCTAAGGTTTGGGGACCTTTTCTTTCTACTCTCATAATGTGGTGGACCTCTTCTTCCAAATTATTCGCAGTGAGATAATAAATATCAAAAAGTTCAGTTTGATTATTGATGTGGTAGCTCTTAGCCGCAAGAGTTGAATGCATGTTGTCGCAACCATTCACACGTGATGGGCTTAAGATGTAAACCACAATATATTATAATGCCTCAGGAGTATACTGTTCATCTACTCTAGGGTAAAACCCATCTAGTATCCTAAATTGTGGGGATGCAACCTCTTCAACTGACAGGTTGAACTTTATTAAAAAAAAAGAAAACGAAAATTCTGAATTATATCCTCTATGTACTTCAAAAAAATATCTCGAATAGTTCAACTTTTAGAGGACGAGATCTAAACGTTAGAAAACTCTTCTTCTTTTTTATAAGAATAATAATATAGTGAGGCTTATGTAGTTCCAAAATTTTCATATTGGAAAAAATCTTCCAAGTAGTTCTTCTGACCGAGTGGATGTACACTGTATGCCAGTGCATAGTCTGTGTGCTCTTATAAAAAAAGCTTTCTATGGTTACTGTATACACATGATTATTATGTGTTTGTGTAGTGCTTCTCTGAAAACCGACTAGATGGATTGTCGACAATGATAAAATTGAGAGAAAATAATGACGAATATAATCAAACACAAAGCATAAGAGATCAAAATGATGGGCAAGAACATTGATACTTATGTGGTTGGGCATGGGCTCTAATCATAGATATTTAGGGTAGAAGCTACCACAACTTGATATCTGGAGTGTTGTTTTACCAAGTCCCAACCATAGTTAGTAAATCCCCTTTTAATCGGCTTTTTTTTCAAAAAAATCGGTGCTTTTATGGAAATAATTTTAAACGGCAACATTTTGAAAAGGTCGTGAAAAAATGGCATACTTTTCATAAAAACATTAAAAATGCGATTTTTTAATAATTCGATTTAAATCAGGCCAAAAAATTGTATCTTTTTTTACCTATAATTTTTTTCCCCTGTTTTGTGAATTGTAGCCATTACTACTTTCATGCTTTTGAAAAAAAATATTATTTAAAAAAAAACAAAAATAGAAATGTTTATCTTCACTGTGTTCTTCAAAGCCACAATTACAAATTGAAATTATGAATTTTTTTTCTTTTTTTTTAAAAACATTTAAACAAAGTTGTTATTATGGAAACTCATTGTGTAAATGAAATAATACTGTTTATAGAAAATCATTTCATAAAGTAAATCATTGTGTAAAGAAAATCATATACATGCAGATTTCTGTTATTATTTGTGATAATTGTTTTTATAAAAATAATGTTAATGGCACAAATTAGAGCTCAAAACATAGTTTTGTACTAATGAATGAGAAGCAGAGAGTGTGAGTACAGGTTTTTGATTATGTGATAACAAAGACAAACACTGTAGTGTAAATAAACTTACAGAAGTATGCAATCCCCCAAACTTGTAGTTTCCACAACAAAATGAAAAACCCTCTTCCTTTTCGCTCTCTAAAAATCAGTTAGGGCCTCTTTACAAATAAAAAATTAGTTAGGGCCTCTTCACAAATCAGTATAATCAGGGCTTTCTCTCAAACAACAACTCCGTATAATTAGGGCTTTATCTCAAACAACAACTCAAATTAGAGAGAGAAATCCTTTACAAACTCTCCCAAATCAGCATACCATCTTCCTTTCCTTGTCTCTATCTAAAAATCAGTTAGGGCCTCTTCCATTAGGGTTTCTGAAGCCAATGAACTCTTCATTTTTCCTTCTTCTCTCTCTATAAGCCTAAGCTGATGAACTTTTCCTGCTTCATTCTTCTCTCTATAAACCCTAATGGCTATGAGCCTCTTCTTTCATTCTTCTCTCTTTCTCTCTAAACTTTAAACATAGAGACCTGAAACCCAAATTTCTAGGAACCTATTTGTAACAATCCTAAACTTTTTTTTTTTTTTTTTTTAAAAAAAAAGCCTTTTACCTTTGATGGTCCATACAAATAATTTCCTTAGGGACCATCATTTTTATTGCTCTTTTTACCTTCGCCTTTTGTTTCATGTGCTATGTCCTCTAGGGAAATGGGCTTTAAGTGTTCGTGTAACACCTCATGTATGAGGTGGGTTAATAATATATTATAATAATATTTTTTTTGTGTTTAAAAAGAGGAGAACGAGTTGGATTCTCTCTCTGCAAAAACAATCTCTCTTACGCCCCTCCACTCAGAAACGTTGAGCCCTCTTTGTGAATTAAAGAACGCAGTGTACTCCTTTTCTCTAGCCGAATTTTACCGAAAGTTCCCTCTCAAATATTATAGGTAAATGATCTCATTATCCTGAAAAATAGTTTGTTCACCATTTTTATACTGTAATTTTATGCGCATATGGTATCATTTTTTTATGTTAAAATTATTATTATTAGAAATTTAGATATTGTAAATTATTAAAAATAAAATTTCTGCCTATTATTATGACTTTTAGACACTGTAAAATTTATGTGTAAGTGATGTCATTTCTGGTAAAATCATTATGTGAAAAATTGATATTTCTGCAAGTAATTATAATACTGCCAATACTGTGAGATTTACAAATTTCTGCATTTAATTGTATTTTTATTTGTCTATGAATTTTAGATACTATAAGTTTTACCTATTCCTGTAAAATAATTAATTATGAAATTACATTCCATAAAATTGTGATATTTATGTGTTTAACCTTGGATTTCTATAAAAGCTCTTAAATTGATAATCGACTGCCTATTGGATTCCATTTCAAATATACCTGCTCGATCTGCTACCTTTCAGCAATTTTTATCCAAATTGTTTGATTAATTACTTACAAATATTTCAATGAAAGTAATTGTTTAAATTGCTTCAAGTGAATTCCTGTTAATGATTTCAATGATACTTTGAAATGTTGATGCTTTCTGATGTTAAAGAGTTTTTGAGATAATTTAAGTATGTGTGGACCTATCCGAGACGCCGATAGGGACTATTTGGACTCATCCGGTATGCCGGTGATGTACGTTTGGATCTGCAGGGATTGTTTGGACCTATCCGGTTATGTCGCTAGGGACTATTTGGACTCATCAGGACACCGGTGAGGTATGTTTGGATCTGCAGGGATTATTTGGACCTATCTGGTTACATCGGTAGGGATTATTTGGACTCATCCGGGACACCTGTGAGGTATGTTTCGACCTGCAGGGATTGTTTGGACCCATCCAGGACGCTGATGGGGTATATAGGTGACCTACTTGGGATGCCAGTAGGGTGTTTTGTGAAATTTTTTGAGTTATGCATTTCTGTTAAAATATTTATATGCATTTCAATCATTTGGATTATGTTTAATTGTGCATTTCTGAAAGGGAAATTGTTATCCATAAATGCTTTTTGGCTCGCATTGTTTCTAATAGACCTCCCTCTTTGGAAATGCCTATATCTTCCGACTATGATTATTTTTGAGGGCTATGATGATCACTTACTGAGTAGCCAAACTCATCAAACTATGGTAAAAACTTTTCAGGGTAATTGCAGCCTCCCTAGTTGAAGGCACAACATGACCATCTTTGGAAGAAGTCATAGTTATGATCAAATTTTTTCTTTATGACTTTTTTTCAAATTCACTATTGTAAATTTTGTCCTATCAACAGATGTATATCTAAACCTTCATGTTAATACTAGTTATGAGTAGACTTTGTACAAACTCTTAGAAATGGAAAAATTTGTTTTAGTGCAATTAATGGTGAAGTAGAAAAATTTCGTTCTGTTAAAGATAGATTGTTACATCTCTGGGATTTCAGTGTTATAAATATTGGGGTGTGACAATTATGGTATCAAAGCAATAGGTTTCGGATTCTTAGGAAATTCGAAAAGAATGTACTCTAAGTCGTATTTATTGTATGTACAGATTAGTACAAGGTCAAGATCCTGAATGACTGAAGCTAATATGGAGGGAATTCATAAAGCCTTGGAAAAGATTGCTGCCCTTATGCAACATCAGATGGAAAACAATAATACACCAAGGCAATCAGTTACGTGAAACGGTGGGAGTAATATCGACCAATTTAAGAAATTGAACCCACCTTCTTTTAAAGGTGTTGTAAACCCACTGAAAGCCGAGGGATGAATTATATAATTGGAGAAAATATTCGAGGTAATGGAATGTCCTGATGATAGGAAGGTGGCATTGGCAGTTTTTATGATAGAAGGTGAAACACAACATTGGTGGCGAATGGCAAAAGGAGTATTGGTTCTAGAAAATAAACCCTTGACTTGGGAAGTATTTCTAGAGACATTTAATGAAAAGTACTTCCCAGATTTTATTCGAGATAAAAAAAAAATGGAATTTCTGGAATTAGCCCAAGAGAACAGGACAGTAGCACAGTACGAGGCCAAGTTTACTGAATTGGCCAGGTTTGCACCACATATGATTAACAATGAGGCAAGAAAGGTGAAAAAATTTGAAAAGGGCCTTAGACCAGCCATCAGAAGCAGAATATCAGTCTCAAAATTAGGAACTTATGCCGAAATAGTAGATCGAGCCCAAATTGTTGAAAAAGATTGCGAAGATTACTAAAAGAAAAAAACCCAGAGAAGTCAGAGTAGGCCAATACCATCTAATTGACAACAATTTGAAGGAGCAAACAAAAGGACAAGGCCCTCGCCATTTCAAAGCCCACTGGAGCCTTGTAAAAAATGTGGGAAGAAACATGGGAAGAGACCTTGTTATTGGGAAACTGGAGCTTGTTTCAAATGTGGGAAGTTGGGGCACAAGATCAAAGATTGCCCTGCCTTAAAAATGCAGCAACATTCGAAGCCTGAAGAGGCAGCCCAAAAACCTCAGACGAAGGGAAGAGTATTCGCGATCACTCAACAAGACACTCAGGCCTCAAAATCGGTGATCCAAGGTACTCTTACTATTTTTCAAAAAGCAGTTCATGTTTTGATTGATCCTGGATCTACTCATTCATTTGTGTCACCACACTTTGCATGCCATTTAAAGGTAGAACCAGAACAATTGGAATACATTTTAGAGGTAGCCACACCTACAGGGATATAATTAATACCAATCTAGTATACAAATCTTGTGTGATAAGGATAGAAGAAAAGGAACTTCTAGTGGATTTAATACTCCTAGAAATTCAAGACTTTGATGTGGTCTTAGGCATGAATTGACTCTCTGCATACCAGGCAAGTATTGATTGTTACAAGAAAATGGTTACCTTTTGTATTCCAAATCAACCAGTATTTTACCTCCAAGATATCAAAGAAACCTCCCCACCATTTTTAATCTCCTCCATTCGGGCTAATCGTCTCACTCAAAAGGGATGTCAAGGTTTTCTTGCCTATATTAAAGAAGATAGAAATGAAAAGATAAACTTGGACACCATTACGGTCGTCCGAGAATTTCCTGACGTATTCCTTGAGGAATTGCCAGAGTTACTTTCTAAGACAGCCCCAATTTCTAAGGCCCCTTACCGAATGGCACCAACAGAACTTAAGAAACTTAAACAACAATTGGAAGAATTACTAGAGCAAGGTTTTATCAGACCCAGTGTGTCACCTTGGGGTGCTCCGGTATTGTTTGTTAAAAAGGAAGATGGGACCATGAGGTTGTGTATCGATTATAGACAGCTAAACCAAGTGACTGTGAAAAATAAATATCCACTACCTAGAATTGACGATTTATTCGATCAATTACAAGGATCACAAGTATTTCCAAAAGTTAATCGTAGATCTGGGTACCATCAGCTTAAGATTAAAAGTGATGATGTTCCCAAGACAGCTTTCAGAACAAGGTATGGTCATTATGAAGTTTTAGTCATGCCTTTTGGATTAACCAATACACCAGCTGCATTTGTGGATTTGATGAATCGAATTTTTAAGCATTTTCTGGACAGGTTTATTGTGGTATTCATCGATGATATTCTAATTTATTCCAAGGATCGGAAGGAACATAAACAACATGTAAGAATGGTATTGCAAACACTAAGAGAAAAGAAGTTGTATGCCAAACTAAGTAAATATGAATTTTGGCTTGAACAAGTGACATTTTTAGGACATGTGATATCAAAGGAAGGCTTCTCAGTTGATCCTTCAAAAGTTGAAACCATAGTTAATTGGAAACAACCAAGCAATGTAACTGAAATTCGAAGCTTTTTGGGATTGGCAGGATATTACAGAAGATTTGTAGAAGCATTCTCTTGAATTGCAACTCCATTAACTCGATTGATACAGAAAAATGTCAAATTTGAGTGGACAAAGGAATGTGAAGAGAGTTTTCAAGAACTAAAAGCTCGATTGATTTCAGCGCCTATTTTAACTATTCTTGAGGGGAGTGAGGGATTTGTGATTTATAGTGATGCTTTATATAAAGGTTTTGTATTAATGCAACATGGGAAGGTAGTGGCATATGCATTCAGACAGTTGAAAGAATACGAGAAGAAATTTCCAATACATGACTTGGAGCTAGTTGCAATAGTATTTACTTTGAAAATTTGGAGGCATTATCTATATAGTGAGCAATTCGAAATATACACATATCATAAGAGCCTGAAATACCTCTTTTCCCAGAAAGATTTGAATATGCGGTAGATAAGATGGATGGATTTCCTAAAATACTATGATTGTACAATCCATTGTCATTCAGGAAAGGCTAACGTCGTGGCCGATGCTCTAAGTAGGAAATCTGCAGGAGTTTTAGCTTATCTAATGATTCAAGAAATGAAATTGTTAGAAGAAATAGTGGAGTGGCATCCTGCTCCGTCCTTTAATGGTGTGGTAGGTATGATTGCCAATATTAAGGCAGAGCCCCAATTAATTCAACAGATTCGATTGGCACAAACGAAGGACCCTTAGTGTATAAAAATTATAGAAGAGGTGAAGTTGGGAAAGAGAGACGAATTCTCTGTAAGCAATGGTGATATATTGACATTTAGAGGTCAGATTTGTGTCCCAAATCATGAGAATGTAAAGAAATCTATCTTGGAAGAAGCATATCACTCCCGTTATACTATACATCCCGAAAGTACTAAGATGTATCAGGACCTGAAGAAAACTTACTGGTGGAATGACATGAAAAAGGAGATAGCACTATTTGTATCCAAGTGCCTAACATGCCAGCAAGTAAAAGCTGAGCATCAGAAGCCTGCTGGGTTGTTGCAGCCTTGACTAGTGCCAGAGTGGATGTGGGACCATATTTCTATGGATTTTATCTCCGGTTTGCCTAGAACAAGTTCAGGGCATGACAACATTTGGATAATTGTGGACCGGCTGACTAAAGCTTCTCACTTCCTACGGATCCGCACGACTTACACTTTGGTTCAACTAGCCCAGTTGTACATTAAGGAAATAATGCAGTTACAAGGAGTTCTGATTAGCATTGTATCGGACAGGGACACTCGGTTTACTTCTAAATTTTGGGCTAGGCTACAGTCAGTCATGGGGACGAAACTTACTTTTAGTACCGCCTTCACCCCCAAACTGATGGACAATCGGAGAAGACCATCCAAACCTTGAAAGATATGCTAAGGGTCTGTGTCATTGAGTTTAAAGGAAATTGGGATGATCATTTATCCATGATTGACTTTGCATATAACAATAGCATCCAAACCAGTATTCAAATGGCACCATATGAAGCCCTGTATGGAAGGAGATGCAGGTTACCCGTCTGTTGGGACGAGGTTGATGAAAGACGGCTTTTGGGGCCAGAAATCATCCAAGTAACCTCAGATAAGATAATATTAATTCGAGAAAGGCTCAAGACATCTCAGAGTTAGCATAAGAGTTATGCTGATAACCGACGGAGAGACCTTGAATTTGAGGAACGTGATCGGGTCTTCCTAAAGGTGTCGCCAATAAAGGGCATCATGAGATTCGACAAGAAAGGAAAATTGAGCCCCCGTTATATCGAACCCTTTAAAATCCTGGAGAGAGTCGGAGGAGTCCCATATAGACTTGCCTTACCGCCTGAAGTAGCAAACATCCATAATGTCTTCCATGTATCATCATTACGAAAATATCAGCCCGACTCATCCCATGTCCTGAAATATGAACCTTTATCGATCAGGGACGACCTGACCTTTATTGAGTAGCCAAGCTTGATACTGGATAGGAGGGTGCAGGTATTGCGCAACAAAGAGATTCTTTTAGTCTGTGTATTGTGGCAGCATCATTCGAGAGAGGAGTCAACTTGGGAACGAGAGGACGAAATCAGAGAAAAATACCCCTATCTTTTTTAGCAATCAGGTACACAAATTTAGAAGACTAAATTTCTTTAAGGAGGGGAGAATGTAATAATCCTAAACTTAAAATAAATACATAAATAAATAAAAAATAACCTTTTACCTTTGATGGTCCATACAAATAATTTGGTCCTTAGGGACCATCATTTTTATTGCTCTTTTTACCTTCACCTTTTGTTTCTTGTGCCATGTCCTCTAGGGACGTGGGCATTAAGTGTTAATGTAACACCTTCTAAACACCTCATGTATGAGGTGGGTTAATAATATATTATAA
This sequence comes from Amborella trichopoda, assembly GCF_054954075.1. Classification (NCBI taxonomy): domain Eukaryota; kingdom Viridiplantae; phylum Streptophyta; class Magnoliopsida; order Amborellales; family Amborellaceae; genus Amborella; species Amborella trichopoda. The sequence continues at coordinate 32,615,168 of NC_142340.1, forward strand.
TAATATTTTTTTTGTGTTTAAAAAAAGGAGAACGAGTTGGATTCTCTCTCTGCAAAAACACTCTCTCTTACGCCCCTCCCTCTCAGTAACGTTGAGCCCTCTTTGTGAATTAAAAAATGAAGTGAACTCCTTCTCTCTAGTCGAATTTTACCGAAAGTTCCCTCTCAAATATTATAGGTAAATGATCTCATTATCCTGAAAAATGTTTTGTTCACCATTTTTATACTGTAATTTTATGCACATATGGTATCATTGTTTTTTGTTAAAATTATTATTATTAGAAATTTAGACATTGTAAATTATTAAAAATAAATTTTTTTTCTATTATTATGACTTTTAGACCATGTGAAATTTATGTGCAAGTGATGTCATTTCTGGTAAAATCATTATGTGAAAAATTGATATTTCTACAATTAATTATAATACTACCAATACTATTAGATTTACGCATTTCTGCATTTAATTGTATTTTTGTTTGTCTATGAATTTTAGATACTATAAGTTTTACCTATTCTTGTAAAATAATTAATTATGAAATTACATTCCATAAAATTGTGATATTTATGTGTTTAACCTTGGATTTCTATAAAAGCTCTTAAATTGATAATCGACTGCTTATTGGATTCCATTTCAACCAGTTCGATCTGCTACCTTTCTGCAATTTTTATCCAAATTGTTTGATTGGTTACTTACAAATATTTCAATGAAAGTAATTGTTTAAATTGCTTTAAGTGAATTCCTGCTAATGATTTCAATGATACTTTGAATATACGATGTTGATGCTGTTAAAGAGTTTTTGAGATAATTTAAGTATGTGTAAACCTATCCGGGACCTCGATAGGGACTATTTGGACTCATCCGGTATACCGGTGAGGTACGTTTGGATCTGCAGGGATTGTTTAGACCTATCCGGTTATGTCGCTAGGGACTATTTGGACTCATCAGGACACCGGTGAGGTTTATTTGGATCTGCAGGGATTGTTTGGACCTATCTGGTTATATCGGTAGGGACTATTTGGACTCATCCGAGACACCTGTGAGGTATGTTTCGACCTGCAGGGATTGTTTGGACCCATCCAGGACGCTGGTGGGGTATATAGATGACCTACTTGGGATGCCAGTAGGGTGTTTTGTGAAATCCTTTGAGTTATGCATTGCTGTTAAAATATTTATATGCATTTCAATCATTTGGATTATGTTTAATTGCGCATTTCTGAAAGTGAAATTGTTATCCATAAATGCTTTTTAGCTCACATTGTTTCTATTAGACCTCCCTTTTTGAAAATGCTTACATCTTCCGATTATGATTATTTTTGAGGACTATGATGATCACTTACTAAGTAGTCAAACTCATCAAACTATGGTAAAATTTTTTCAGGGTAATTGCAGCCTCTTTAGTTGAAGGCACAACAAGACCAACTTTGGAAAAAGTTTTAGTTATGATGAAATTTTCTCTTTGTGACTTTTGTTCAAATTCACTATTGTAAATTTTAGCCTGTTAATCGATGTATATCTAAACCTTCATGTTAATACTAGTTATGAGTAGACTTTGTACAGACTCTTAGAAATGGAAAAATCTGTTGTAGTGCAATTAATGGTGAAGTAGAAAAATTTCATTTTGTTAAAGATAGACTGTTGCATCTCAGGGATTTTAGTGTTATAAATCCTGGGGTGTGACACTATTTTCAACTAAAGAAATTTATAAAACTTTAAGCATAGTTATCTAGTGACCATAGTAGTGACCATACTATAGTCGAATCATTGTAATGAGAAAGCAAAAAGCGTGAACTTTTTTGTGATACCAGCTAAGTAGGTGTGATGTTTTAAGTATTTAATGAATTTATGTAGTATATTTGTCACCATACTATAGTTAAAATATTTAATCAATAAATTTATATAGTATATTTGTTTTTGGTATGTAATAAGTAGGTGGGATATTTCTTAAAATATTTAATGGGTAGATTTATATGGTACATTTTTTTTGGTATATACTAGTTAATTATGTATTTAATATTAGATGATTGGATGAGAGTCACGGGGCATCTAAATTAATTGACTCAATAATATTAGTCTAGTAAAGTTTTATAGATGAATTAGTTATTGATAGCTTTGACATAATTTTTGTTTTTTAGAAATTTAAAATTTCTAATATTATAAATTTATCTGATTTTTTGACTCCGATTTTTTGAGCCTAATCCGATATATTAGTGATATCTTTATATGAAGTATTTTTGCCGATCCGTATTTTTTGTCCAATTTTTTTATCTGAATTTATAAAATGAAAACGATTTATTTCCAATTTGATGGTGAGCCGATTCATTGATAGTCCCCGACATGCTAACTATGGTCCGAACATAGAAAGTTCAAATAACAATTAAGGAATTATATACAATGAGATTATTTACCTTTGGTACAAAGAGGTCACAAATATTTATAACCATCAAATGTGAATTCTGATAACTTTGGTAAGTCCCATAGTTTCGAGAAAATTTCTTTTGAACTTTGAGTTTGGTTAATGAAACAAATGTAGCCACTTAATTTCAGATCCAATGATCAAGATTAATTATGATCACCTTTGTACCAAAGGTAAAATGGTTTCATTATATATTTTCCTTGAAATACATATCAACTTTATGTAGTTTGTCATTGATGTTGCACGAGTGTGGCCATTAAGGCCTTACAAGTGCTTGTAATAAACATTTTTGAGTGGTTGTAATAAACATTTTGATAATGGAACATGAATTTAGTGGGAGTGTGGTCCCTCGTGGACCATATTAAGCAATCGATATTTGCTGATACCGAATTGAGATTGACGAGCTAGGCCAGTCGGTTGGAAAAACCTATATTACTTGGGCATAAAAAACTATTCGATAGGGGTTCTAATAGGTCATCCCTTGATGAGGTCGAAGTATGCCAGATGAGTGAGCCGAGGGACTGTGTGACCCTTGTGTGTGATGGTAGCTTTCAGAAACCAGGGCCAAAGCCTCATCCACGAGCCATCACACAGCATGCACATATGATAGTCATTTCGAAAAAGCGATCCACCTTTTAGGGTGAAGCTTATGCATGTGCGAGAGATACTCCTATGCGCTAAATGAGCTGTAGTCGCATCTGGTCTAGGTGACCTTGGTACGTCTCTAGGGGAGAACTTAAATCCACAAACTGGGATTACGACCCCTAAGCTCATCGGTCAGACTTTGGTGAACCACTAATGAGCCCCTGCATGGACTGTGGGTCATGAAAAACGCTGAGTCGGTTTGATAAAACAAGTGCGGAACATAGTCCACAGTTGAGGGTGAAGTGCCCCAGCGTTTATTTATTTAATTCCTAGACTATATGGACCATTTTCCCATTTAATGAATTTAATTATATTTGTTCTAATGATATATGATTTTTAGAATTATTTTTTGAATTTTTCTAGATCTTTTGATATTTTATTTATCAAATTTGGATTTATAAAAAAAGAGATATTGATTTTATATTGATTTAATTATTCATATTCATTTATGAATTTTTGCATGGGAGGCCCAATAAGCATATGGCCCACCATTGCAATATGGATGGGGCCCATGAGTGCCACCTAAGGTGGCACGCCCTACTCTAAGGAACTTTCCAATTTTGTCAAATCAAGCTTTGGCTTGAAGAAAAAGGTTTCTGATGTTCTGGAAAGCCTTTGCCTTGAGAAAGTTTTGAATGAATTTTTAGAAAGCATAAGAATGCTTTTATTTAGCACAATATTATGAATGACATTATTTTTTTAATTCCTTTTGATGAAAAATGATTTAGAATAGGGGATAAAGGTTCTAGCACGTTTCATAATGTTGATGGCCCATCTATGGAATGGAGGGCTCAAATTTCTCATCCCACAAGTAACACAAGATCAATGGTTTATATTCAATCTCATTGGAAGAGGCAAGCCAAGGAAAATCCTAAAAAATCCTAATCTTGATCAAGCACTATAAAAATAGTTTGTCTCTACCCAAAATCTCTACACCTTGTCTTTTTAACTCTCTCATGACCACTCATCTCTCATTAGGGTTTTAGACAATAGGGTTGTGGTAGAAAAGAGAAGCATCTCTCTCAAACTAGGTTTGCTAAGGGGATTCACCTAAGGGTTTGAGATTTGTAATAACTAAGTTCATTGTTCCATTAGAGGGTTTGACCTAAACTTGCTTTCCAGGTTGAGATTGAAGATTGATCGTTGATCCTACGCCATTGGATGATGGTGACTCGGCATAGGGTGTAATATGTTCGGTTGAAAAAATCTTTGGCTCTCTCTTTTTGTTTCTTACCATATTTAATTATATTGTCTTTATATTCTCAAGCATGAGAATTGTGAATATTTTCTTTGTTTAAAGAAAATTTGTTTAGTGGCATCAAGGTTTCTAAGATCTTAGATTTTGAAGTTTTGTTTTCTTTGAATGGTCTTTAGCAAAAGAAAATAAGAAGAAAAGAAAAGGGGTGAAAAGAAGAAAAATAAACAAACTATATCCCCCTGAAAAGATTACATTAGTCTTTTTTTCATTGGTATCAAAGCTATTGATATTTGATGCCATTAGTTGTCTTTTCTCTTTAGTGAGTCTAAGTCAAGCTTGGAAATGAGTTATAAGAAAGCTAATGACATTTGTGGTCAAGTAATACACCCATGGTTAATAATTGTTGGAATATTCAAAAACCGAAAAAGCACTCTGCAAAATGTATATTATGTGCTATATTGGAACAATGATATGAAGAAGATAATGATGCATTTTTCTATTATATACCTTAGTGATACTATGCGGTTTTTAGAGTAGGATTTACCTACAAAATTTCAGTAGGAGATCCTAGGGGAATTGAGAGTTTATAGACTCATCAATGAAGGGTATCAGTTTTGACCCTACAAAATCCAGGAACTGTCTATTGAGTTCCATGATTTTTCCCATCAAACATATGATTTTATTTCTAGCTGAAATTTGACTGCAACTCATCAAATTGAGTCTACTTTCATAAAAAAATTAGTTTTATCAAGAAATTCCTTGTGGTTTGAAAGGTATCATCAATTAATTGAAGGGTGAGCAAGTGTTGTTTTTTACAACTAAAACTATTTTAATGACTTGGAAGTTATGATTTTATTTCTATTCTTAACAGAATGTTTTATAGCTTACACCAAGTTTCTATAATTTCATTTTGAGTCTAGTTTCTAATAAAATTTATTTTAAAGAAAAATATCTACGGGAAGAGAGAAATAAAAAGTTGAGATTGAAGACAGGTCATCATGAACTTTCTGCTATTTAGTATGTTCTTCATTGAGACATGAATAAGTATATTTATCAAGCCTACTTTGCAGAGTTATATAAGGCTTCTAGATACATATGTATTACCATTATGTATCTACTTTAAAAAAAATTGGTTTGAAAGGAAAACTCTGTGAGGGTAGAGAGAAAAACGCAATTTTACTAGATAGTGTTCACTCGGAATTCTGCAGTATGATATATTTTATGATGTGAAGGTCACTTATTTATTTCTCTGAAGAAAGGTATAATATGGGATTCACAGTATGATATATTTCTTTGATTTTGAGTCTAGTTTCCAACGCAAAATATTTTAGGATGAAATTCTTTGAGGATTGAAAAAAACACTTATTTTATTGAGAGGTGCGCAACCTGATTTTCTACTGAGAAAATTGTATCTTTGAATTTACTACAAAATAGAACACGAGCATCCTATGATAAAAATATGATTCTCTCAACTCATAAAGATTTATCTCTGAATCCTTTTGAGCATTGAAATAGACTCAAAAATATAAAATGATGCTCATTTTCTTCCCTAAGTCACATCATTTAGTGGGTCTGCAATTTAGTGACATTCCCGTCGATGTAACTTGTTAAGGGATAACTTTGGATTCCTAATAATGGAGATCTTTTTAAGGCTCATTTAAAATGGTTTTATAATGTGCTATGAGTATGATTTATTTTAGTAAAACTTTAGAGAGAAGTTATACAAAGTTGGCTAGATATGACACTCTATAAGAAAAGTATTCGATCTGGGAATAACAGAAAGAAGAAGAAACACAATGCCTTTAAAAGCATATTGGTTTCTTTGAAATGAAGGGATATATAAAGAGAGACTTAGCGGTAGCAAATCAACGCTAAAGATCAGTGGGATAATCAAATTTGTGATATTTGAAATGATGTGATGAAGAAGAGTATTTCTTCACGGTGTGATACAGGGGGAATCCAAGTGCCGAATAGATAGATACTTTGCGAATGTAAAATCGCGTCGAGTGCTCTTTCAACATCACAAAAGCTTATCAAACAATTACAAGCAATGAATCAAGAAAGCCCAGATACCACACTACATGATTTTGAGGTATGAAATCTATCACACATTACATGGTAAGGTCATATAGAGAAAGGCGATTCAATAACTTTTTATTTTATTTTTAATATGCTTTGGTTATATTTTGGCTAATTGTTTTATGAATATGTGTGGAACTTATGAATATTAAGTGATAGGTGCTAACAAATTTGAAAGAGCCGATTTATGAATACCCTGTATTTTAGTGCCTCATTGTACTAGAGTATGAACTACTTAAAGTAGTGATACACATAAAGATATGATTTGATCAAGGGCTTTGAGCCATAAAGATGAAACACGAGAGATGGTTGTGGCTCATTCAAATATGTAAGTATGAAGGGAGTGTTCTAATAGAACTTGGTCTTAGTGACCATCCTCCTAATAATATCTGATAATATGATGTGTTGCATGTCCTGATCCATATTTGCCAAAAGGAAGTAGTTTGTCAAAGTTTTGATAACGATTCTTTAGCCATGCTTTATTTTAGATAAAATTATAAGATGGTCTTTATAATTATTTTTTGTGGCCGTGAACTTGACTTGGTAGGAAATTAAAGGTAAATGCAGTAAAATGATTTATGAAGGCTAAGCATGTATTTTAAAATTACATTGGATGATTTGAGAAAAGGCCAATTCTATGAATATAGTTTTGAGAAAACCACATAGTTTTGCAAGGTCCACTAAATCATTATGGAAAATCATTCTAAACCGTCATACTATTATCTAACTATTGCTTTTGAATGTATACATACCTGGTCAACAGCTTTTTGATTAAAGAGAAAAATTGTGTCTTTAAGGTATTTATAAAATTGGGTGAAAAATTGTCATGCATTGATTTTTAAATGCCCATATGCATTTACCCATGGTTTTAGTTATTTAAAATCCTCAATTACCTAAGGCCTTGAACCATAGGGAATGTTGTAGGAAGGCCATTTTGTTAGGCTTCCTTGACACATGTTGTGTTGATTAGATAACTTGGATTGTATGGATTTACTACCAAGATGACTAGTATGGTTGAACCTTTATGGTTCAGGAAGGTTTTTACATATTGTAAAACCAACGAGCATTGAGTTACTTATTACATAAGACTTACGCATGATATAAGCCTAAGAATAGTAAGAATATATATGTTGTATGTGCAATAATTGAGTGGGAGCTGCTACAGTCCCACGATTTTTTTTAGCTGCTTGGACATTCTAATATACAGATGTAAGCTATCTTACAGATCCAGATGAATCGAAGTCTATATCTGGATATGTGTTCATGCTTGGAAGGGGTATAATTTCTTAAAAATCAAAGAAACATGATGTGGTGGTAATGTCCACCATGGATACAGAGTACGTGGCGCGCTGTTTGGCGGCCTAGGAGGCCCTATGGATTAAGAAATTTCTTAATCGACTTGATTTTCACCCATATGGTGCGTAATAATAAAGATTTTCTGTTACAACACGACGACGATATGCGTGTCAAAGGAGTCACGATTCCATAAGAACTCCAAGCATATAAAACCATGTTTCTCTTACTTGAAGAATGGGATGAGATTGAGAAAGATCAAGATTAACTATATATATCCACATATATGATTATTGCAGATACTTTGACAAAAGGGGTTGCCCCTAATGTTTTCATAAAACATGTAAGTGAGATGGGGATGAGAGAAAGTGAAGAAGATAGAATGTAAGACCTTAAAAGGCCAAGTGGAAGATGTTGGGTGAGTGTGATCATTAAATGCCTTATGAGTACTTTTAATAAACGTTTTGATATAATGGAACATGAACTCAGTGAGAGTGTGGTCCCTCATGGACCATACTAAGAAAACGATGTTTCCTGATATCGATATGATCTTGACGAGCTAGGCCAGTCGGCTGAGAAAAACCTATGTTATTTGGGCATAGAAAACTATCCGATAAGGGTTCTAATAGGTCATCCCTTGATAAGGTCGAAATATGCCCGAATGAGTGAGCCTATAGACTGTGTGACCCTTGTGTATGATGGTGATCTCCAGAGACAGGGGCCAAAGCCTCTTCCGTTAGCCATCACACAACATACATATATGATAGTTGTTTCGGGATAGCGAATCACCTTTGAGGGTGAAGTTTATGCATGAGAGAGAGATACCCTTATGGGTCATAGGAGCTGTGATCGCATCAGGTCTAGGTGACCTTGATACGTCTCTAAGGGAGAAACTAAAATTACAAACTAAGATTACGACCCCTTGACTCATCTACCAAATTTTTTTAACTCACTAATGAGCCCTTGCATGGACTGTGAGTCATGGGAAACACTGAGTTGGTTTGATAAAGCAAGTATGGACCGTAGTTCACAGGTAAAGGTGGAATGCCCCAGTGTTTATTTATTCATTTTAGACCATATGGATCATTTTCCCATTTAATGAATTTAATTATGTTTGTTCTAATGACATATGATTTTAGAATTATTATTTGAAGCTTTCTAGATCTCTGGATATTTTATTTATCAAATTTGGATTTATAAAAACAAAGATATTGATTTTAGATTGATTTAGTTATTCATATTGGTTTTTATAAATTTCTAATAATCATATATATTTTAATTAATTTAGTTTTGCATGAGAGATCCAATAAGCATATGGGCCTACCATTGCAATGTGGGTGGGGCCCATGAGTGCCACCTAGGGTGGCATGCCCCACTCTAAGGAGCTTTCCAATTTTGTTGGATCAAGCTTTGGCTTGAAGAAAAGGTTTATAATGTTTTGAAAGCCTTTGTCTTGATGAAGCTTTGAATGGATTTTTAGAAAGCATGAGAAGGCTTGTGCATAATTTTGGTAAGCATAATACTATGAATGATATTATTGTATTTAATTTATATTGATGGAAAAATGGTTGGTTTAGGAATGTGGGATAAAGGTTCTAGCACATTTCATAATGTTGATGGCCCATCTATGGAATGGAGGGCTCAAAGCTCCCACTCCACAAGTTACTCAAGATCAATGATTCATATTCAATCTCACAAGAAGAGGCAAGAGAAGGAAAATCTTAAGAAACCTTAATCTTGATCAAGCACTATAAAAATGGATTGTCTCCACCCAAAATTTCTAGACCTTATCTTTCTAACTCTCTTATGATCTCTCATCTCTCATTGAGGTTTTAGAATATAGGGTTGTGGTAGAAAAGAGAAGTATCTCTCTCAAATTAGGTTGTTTAGGGGATTCACCTAAGGGTTTGAGATTTGTAATAAAGGAGTTCATTGTTGTATTCGTGGGTTTGGGCTAAACTTACTTTCCCAATTGAGATTGAAGATTGATCGTTGATCTCGCGTCATGAGATGGTGGTGACTCGGCATAGGGTGCAATAAACTTGGTTGAGGTAATATCCGACACTCTCTTTTTATTTCTTGCCATATTTAAATATATTGTCTTTATATTCGCAAGCATGAGAATTGTGGATATTTTTTTTGTCTAAAGAAAATTGGTTTAGTGACATCAAGGATTTTAAGATCTTAGATTTGCTAGTTTTATTTTCTTTGAAGCAAGAGTTTTTGTAATAAGACTACTTGTAAATGAAATTTGACAAAAGAAAAGAAAAAGAAAAGAAAAATGGGTGAAAACATGAAAAATAAAAAAATATATCCCCTGGCAAGATCACATTAGTCTTTCTTTCAATTGATAGGACGACATTTGTGGGGAAAGAAGATTAATGGTTTCACTATATCCTAATAATTCTCTCTAAGTAATTACATTGATAAAAACCTTATATATTGTCTCTAATGTTAACTAACACCCCACATAAACACATTTATATGCCTAAAATGCTCCTATAAGGTCCCCAAATTTGAGGGTGGGCACTCCTGCCCCCAACCCCTATCCCGCCAGTTATGGCCAAGGAGCATGATGGCTTGGGATTAGCATTAAATAAATATTAGGTTACTCCTTAGAATTCAAGACTTTATGATATGATAACCGAGAAAGCTGAAAATAATATAACAGGGGATACCACTTCTTTCTCAAGTCATAATAAATATGTGACACTGTAGTTGAATTCCTTACATAGATTGGACAACTCGATCCCTCAAGATACACATAATTTACATGTGCACGGAGACATGTAAAAAAGCTTGGCAATAATTTCACATATTCACCTAAACCCCTTAAATTTGTGGATGGAAAGGTCTTTATGGCTATTTTTGGTGATGTTTCCTCTACCATTATCTGTTCAAATGGATAAGACCTTCATTATTCCCATCCACTATCAGATGTATGATGTAATAAGGATGATAATGATCTAGAAAGAGAGTTACGATCATGATAAGGTTTAACATGATAATAATTAATATGATATATTGTAATCTCTTCATGTGGTAACCTCTTTTTATAATTTGTACAGATTTATTGTAATCACATTTTTGATTGAGTCAATCAATGATGAATACATAATCATTATAAATAAAATTCACATATCTCTCTATGAGCATGGAGAATTTTATATAGATATTGGCCTCTAAATTTTTTCATAGTATGAAAGCTTTTTCTCAATGTTTTCGCAACTCTCTATCTTTTGTTCAAATAAGTTACATTCTCTCTCTAAAAAATTAAGTCTCTCTCTCAATATTCCTCTCATCCCTCAAGACCCAGGACCCATCTCTCTTGTCCCTCAAGACCCAAGACCCAAGACCCATCTCTAAAAGTTCCTCTTCCTCTCGTTCCTCCCTACCAAAAATTCTCTCTCGTTCCTCAAGTTGGGGTTGAGCTTCCTCGCAAAGCTTTGCAAGCAAAGCCCTTTATTGCTTCCAAAATCTGTACATCTAATATGTGTTAATCTTCAAATAACCTACAAACACTCGCGCATCTCTCTCTCACTCTAAAAGACATAGGCCTTTCTTCAATTTATTCATCTTTCTTCATTGTTGTCTCTCTCAAAGGCTTCCATCGTACCCTTCTTACTAACACATATCCCATCCAAGAACGTCTTTATATCCTTATTCTTGACATGGCATTTCTGGCTTATCTAAGCACATGATTGTGAAACAAGCACAATATCATTGCCTAATACTAATTTATCCTTGACCTTCTCAATGCAAATGGTAGTCAGCCCTTTCAACATCGTCATTTTTCTCTACCTTTTTCTGGCTAAGAAAGTTTTAGATCTCTTAACATATCATGGATTACCTCTATATTATGCTTTGATATTTTGGTACAAGTTCTTGACGTTGCCACTGCAGAAGATCTCTAATCTACTTTTCACGATTATTATTACTATGCATAATAATCTGAGGTATAATTGATGCACCTTCACACCAAACTTCAAAATTGCACATGTAGGGCACAATCTATTCAAGAGTATTTAAATAAGATGAAATCTCTTTTTGATCAGTTGGCAATTATACAACATCCAGTTGATGATAAAGAAAAAGTTCGGTATGTTTTATGTGAGCTTGGTTTGGAATACGAATTTTTTGTTACGTCAGTTATGGTTGGACCACCTTTCCTATCATCCTCTCCTACTTGAGCATGAGTTGTTCAATCTTTCACTTAAAATGTTCGGTATGTTTTACGTGGGCTTGGTGAGGAATATAAAATATTTGTTACTTTAGTTATGGCTTAACCACCTGTCCCGTCATAGACATCTCTCTGCCCTCTATTACTTGAGTATGGGTTGTTATTCAATCTTTTACCTATGAAATATTGACTCAACCACTGCATTTAGACCAACACATGAGGTTCTCTATGCATCCTCTCAAATGTCCAAAGGGAAAATGACTAGGTCGTTGAAGAGGACGAGGACAAGGACATGGTAATCAAGGTTGTCCACCACACTATGCAAGTCGAGGGCGATGACATTGATCAACACAACCAACACATCTTATGAACAGGACTGGTATTGGATTCTGTTAAATCTGTGGTAGTATAAACCATCTCACCCCGCACTGCTATTATCACTACTCTCGACATAATCCTCACCCAAACACTTTAACTCAATCTCTTGGGTCTATGTCTCTCACCACACCCTCCGAGGCGAGTTGGATTGTGGACATTGGAGCTACAAATCATGTAGCTACTGTTTCAGATATGCTTGTTGATATTATTCTCTCTAGTGGTTCATGTCGTATGAGTGATGGTTCATCAGTTCGCATCTCACATATTGGTATTGTCTTTGTTGCTTCGTTTATTAATTCCATGAAATTGCGCAATGTTTTTTTTGCTCCTAAATTTCATAAAAATATCTTCTCTGTCTTTCAATTTATTGACCAATTTAATTATTCATTTTTATTTATACCCACTACTCTTTTGGTGAAGGATCTTCGGTCTACGAAGCTCCTCCTAAAGGAAAACGTTTGGAAAACCTCTATTTTCTTAAAAGTGAAGAAGTTTATGCCTTGTTTGTTGTTATCCTAGCCTCTAGAAGTAGTTCTAGAATCTCTGTAGAACTATGGCATCATCAGTTTGCTCACACGATCTATGTTATAGTAAACCATTGGAATAAACTCAAGGCCTTACCCTCTTTATGTAATAAAGGACCAAACAACATTGCTTGCAAAGGCCGTCAAATTGGAAAATAACATCAATTACCTTTTTCCAATGCAAATAAATGTACTTTTCTCTTTCTTGAATTCATTCATACTGATTTATGGGGACCATCTGATGTTGCCTCTCTTTCTGGCTCTCGCTATTATATCAGTTTTATTGATGATTTTACCCTCTTTACATTGATATATTTTCTAAAATCCAAATCTAAAGCTTTTCAAGTTTTTCAGTCCTTTAAAGAATTTACTGAAAAACATTATCAACTTTGAATTAAATTTTTTCGTAGTGATTATGGCGGTGAATTTGCTTATCATGCATTGCACGTATGAAATTACTTGCAGTAGATTAACTAATTATTCAATGATCAAATAAATCTATTAATAAAAAAATTGATTAATAAAAAAGAAATGCTTTACTTATCATTTTTATGAAATAAATCCTACTAAAACCTTGGTTTCTTAAAATCATGTTTAAGAGAATCACTCTTTCTTTACTCTTCAAAAGCTTCCATAAAAATCTATCATCTCTCCTAAAATCTCTCATCATCGACCTCTTGTGCGTGCTCTCTCTCTTCTCAAATCTATCACAATGTGAGATCTCTCTCTTGTGCGGACTCATATTCTATCTCTTTCTCTCTCTAATTACGATAAAATGTGAAGATATGGAAACAATATTGAAATATCTCTCTCTTATGTATACTCATACTCCTCTCTCTTTTAAATTTAGTTATGCTAAATTAGTGCTCATTCTATCCATCTTATCTATAGTTTGGAATGTATCCTACGATCTCTATATAATTAGGTACGATATCTATAGAATTAGGGTCCATTCTTATTTCCACGATATGTATTCACCCTTTAACTCTGGCTTAATCTCTCCCCTTAAAGGTGGGAATGTCTCCTACAACCTATATAGAAATAGGGTCCCTTCGTATTTTCACAATATGTGCTTTGCATGTGATTAAAAAGCATTGACTATCTAATTAAAGCATAAATTTTTTAGATAACAAAAACATTATATATAAATATAAATAAATAAATGAATAAATACATAAATAAATAAATAAATAAATAAATAAATAAATAAATATATATATATATATATATATATATATATATATATATATATATATATATATATATTTATGCACATATGTGCATAGCAGAGCAAGTTATGCGCAAATACATACATACATACATATATATATATATATATATATATATATATATATATATATATATATATATATATATATTTATTTATTTATGTGCATATGTGCATAGCAGAGCAAGTTATGCACAAAGCCCAATAGAGTGTGTGCTTTGATGCGTAGCCAACTTTGCCTCTGCGAGTTTTGTCGTTAGCGCAACGAGCCCAAAAGCAGCAGTCACAAGTGCTTTGATGCTACACATCAAAGCAAGCACTCGCTCCGCTAGGGGGCTTGTTGGCTACACAAGCCAGCCACTGAATTTAGCCTTTTCTGGACAGCTCTTCTCCTGCCGTTTGGGTTTCATTCTTCTCTCTGCCATTTGATCCAGGTTTCAGCACTATCTTTCTTCAATTTTAGGGGAGACGAACAGAACTTTCTATATATATGTGTGCGTGTGTGGAAAACTCACTAAAATTATGAAGTAACTAAAAATTTGTAATCATTTTAATTGCTTATAATTCTTGTTTGCTGTTTTTTACTTAAAATAAAACATTCACAAAATAAGATAATGTATAAATTAATTCAAAGAAGGTGCATATGGAATTTCAAACAAATAATTACATACGTTGGGAAAAACAACGTTTCTCTTCTATTTAAAGATTAATGCGTTCCTCAATCTTCATAAAATGGGAAGAATACTGAAAAAAATACAAACACAGGTAATGAAATAATAATAATAATAATAATAATAATAATAATTACTACGATTTACCTTAAATATGAACACTTAAAAAAATACTAATAGAAACAATGGCAAAAAGTAAATAAAAGCAATTACTATGTGTTACCTTCAATATGGACTTTGACGCTTCATTCAATTGTAGATAATACCCAAAAAATATTGCAATTGCAAAATTTATATGTAGAAAAATGGGCACTAACCTTTCTTCTCTTCCCAAAGAGACTTATTGAAGTAGGGTATGATGCAAGATATTAGAGGGCCAACCTTAGCATTTTCCGATATATATATATATATATATATATATATATATATATAGGAAAAGTTTATATAGAGTCGAGGCTCTAAACAATCAAGTTAGAGCCTACCTAAAAAATTTCACTAGAAGAGGTTGTTTTGATACCCAAATATCCTCAAATTGATCATCTCGACATCAAAATACATAGACATGAGAAAAAATGGAGTTCTAGTTTTGAAAATAGTGTAGTTTGTAACGAATTTTTGGACCATCAATTTTTAAGATTTTCAAGTTTTCATAGATCTATCGATCTATACTATTTTTTAAGCTTTAAACTTTATAAATAAAGGTAAAAACATATTTTAAGACTATCACAATGATTTTCAATATTAAAACCATATTTCTCGACGAAAGTGGGCTTAAATTTGATTAATTAGAACCTAGGCTCTATACAAACCGCACCCTATATATATGCTCTCCCTCTGCATTTCTTTCTCCTATGCCACTTCTCTCTCTCTCTCTCTCTCCTAGCTCCAATGGAAATGGTCACCCCCCTCTCATCTTCTCTCTTTAAAAGTCTCTTTAAAAGTCTAAATATGATGCATAGGACGGTACGGTGCATTTTCGTAAAATTAGTATGGTGTAGAGTTAGTATGATTAGCATGGTCTATAGTTAGTAATGGTGCATAGTTAGTCTGCTGCATAGTTAGAATAGCTAGTTAATGACTATAGTGTTAGCATAGTTAGCATTAATATGGTGCCATTTTTTAAACTTATCCGTTTTTTTTTTCATTTTGGAGCCTAGTCCGCTATATTTGCGATATTTTTACATAAAGTATTTTTGTCGATCCTTATTTTTTACCCGATTTTTTCATCCGACTTTTAAAATAAAAATGATTTATCTCCAATTTTATGGTGAGCCGATATATTGGTATTCGCCGACTTGCTAACTATGGGTGTGATAGGGATAAGGTTACAATCTTTAACAATCCAAGTAAGGTGCACTTGTAAATTTTATTATAAGATGTAATTATGATGTAAAAAATTATTAGGATGGCCATAAAATCTATTTACATCTCTAATTATGAATTTTTAAACTTAAAAAAAAATTAAATTAAGTAGATCTATAAACTCTTGAAAATCTTGAAAATAGACCGTCTAGATAATGTGTTGCAAGATGCAATATTTTTTGGACTTAAACTATTTATTTTTTAATATATTTATGCATCTCAATATCGAGATAATCAATTGAAAGGCTTTCCAATATCAAAACAACATTTTTTGATGGATTTTTGAACTGCACCTTAATACTACATTTTAAAGTTGTGACCTTGTATGAACTTTTTCCTTTTATTAATATAATTATTTCGTTTTATTGCTTTATTTTTTTCTTAACAAAAGAATAACTTGATTAGAACCTTGGCCCAGAAAAAGAGAGAGAGATCTGGGTTTGTATTACTGTATCATGGTTGTGCAAACAAAATCAATCGAACATATTTCAAATATAAATATGACAAATACATACACCGTTTATTACAGCTACCAACATGAGGATATCATATAGGTAGGAACACACCACAATTAACGATGACACACAAAGTGTAATGAAAAATCAGACGGGAGCAGCTATTAACACAAATACATGTGCCCAAGGATCCCCAAAAGAACTCAAACTCAAGGCATGGAAATAATAAAAAGTGTGAGTAGATTCCCCTACAAGAGGGGTATGAGAGTATAGAACCATATGTGGGCCAATCGACATGTAGAACCTGGCCAATGAGAAACTGGCAGGTTTTGCTCTGAAGGCTTTGCAAGGCCGCCTAGAGCCCCAAACTGCGCGCAAACGGCCCCAGGATAGAAGATCGCCTCAGGATAGAAGATAAGGAGAGCAGGGTGGCGTGTCTAATAGGCGGCGAGCTGCTAGGCAAGCATTGTCACCGAGCAATGACAAAACAACGAGCATTGCTAATAAGAGGGAGATCTTGTGAGAAGCCATGAGGGCTAGAGAGAGAGAGGAAAGAGAGACGATGACTAGAGAGAGAGGCGGCGAGCTGCTAGGCAAGTATTGTCACCGAGCAACGACAAAACAATGAGCATTGCTAATAAGAGGGAGATCTTGTGAGAAGCCATGAGGGCTAGAGAGAGAGGAAAGAGAGACGAGGACTAGAGAGAGAGAGCAGAGAAGAAACTAGTGGTAAACTAAAGCGGTGTTGGGGTATCCTTATATATAAGGAGAGGGAGATGTTTAGAAGAGAACCAGATAAGTATTTGCTTTGGTGGTTGGCTTCCAAATGCATTTGTGGGTGAGACATTTAATTAATTCTCCCATCTACCATCTCTGCATTTTCTCTCTCTCTAAACCCACATCCTTTTCTATTTTCTCACTCAAAAAACGCAATATGTGTAGATGCGAAAATGTGCATCCACTTCCGCTCATAAGCACGCACGTATTGGAAGATGAAGTGCAGTCCCCGAACTTCTTTGATTATACGCTCCAGCAGGAACGCATTGTTCATTTATCCCAATATTAAATTTCATATAGGAGTACTTTTAGGACCCGAAATTATGCTAAAGTAACTTCTTTGGAACGGTGGCCAACCCCCCCCCTCCCAAAAAAAAAAGGAGAAAAAAAAAAAAAATTTATAAGCGCTCAAGTGTGAGCTCTTCGGCCTTTCTGGTGAACATGTGTTAATATTTAATTGTTTATAAGTTCAAAATCCAACTTATTATTATTTACAAATACTTTGGATCTCAAAATTTCAGATTAAAAAATATATATCTAAGAAAATGTGCAAAGAAACTATAAACTTTTAATACATGGAGGTTACACTTACTCTTGTCCAACAGATTTCAAATTGGGTGGTCGTGAGTGTGCATTGACTAGAATCAAACTTTCAAAAAAAAAAAAAAATTCCCGTACTTTGTTTCACACTCTAAGCCATCCAATTTGACATCTAATGTCTAGTAATAATTGCGACCTACTTGTAACAAAGATAAATAGCCTCATAGTATACAATTCCAATGTAGAGTGTTGTTTGTATAAGGCTGAGGCTCTATGAAAATAAGATGTACCTTCAAATGGTGTTAAAGGATGTTGTTTAAGTATTGGAAAACTTTGCGATGACTTTGAAATTTATTTTCATTTCTAATTATAAGGCTTAAAGCTTCAGAAAGAGTGTAGATCAAATTAGATTTATTAATACTTGAAAATCTTGAAATTTTATGGTTTAGAAAATGCATTACTATATGCACTATTTCTAAGACTTGAAATCTTTTTTTTTCTCATATTCATATTTTTCATTTTTGGGTAATTCAGTAGGGAAGACAAGCCCCTACCCGTTTTTTAAGTAGATTAGGAGTTAGCGTTTTGAAAGTATTAGTGGGGTGATATTAATGATGGGGTACTACCACCACGACCCCAGTCCCTTTCCCAAAGTGGTAAGTCAGTGGAGATTTGGGCCCCTACCCATTGGTGAGAATGAAGTCAGAGACCTCAACATGGGGTACGATAATACTACCGCCAAGGCCCCATGCCATTCTCATGATTGATTTGAGGATTTTTGGGCATTGAAACAACATCTTCTTGTGAATTTTTGAGGTGCGCCTTAATTTGATTGTTTAGCGCATCACCCTTATATAAATGTTTTTCTCCAATATAGAAGGGAAAAAGTTTACATAAATGTGAGGCTCTAAACAATCAAATTGGAGCTCACCTCAAAAATATCACTAGGTTTCGTTATATTCCGATGAGATTTGACATGATCAAGGCAAAACTCAATTCTCAAATCCATCTCCTATCGTGCTGAAAGAGACCTTATAACTACATCCTTATTTGTGGTGTTTCAAAACAATACCAGACTGCTGCCATCAGATCCAGAGAGTCGAAAAACCCTATAGATCAAATTTGGGCTCAATCGGACATTTCAGGACCATTTTAGGCCCAAATTACCACAAATGGATAGGTTTCATACTATTGTGGTGTGGCCTTAGTGAACTAGTTGCCATATATGAAAATTGTGTTTTCACCCCTCAAGACAATTTTTAAGTGCTCATAGCTCGCTCATTTAGAATTGGAACTAGCTCAAAATAGGTCACGAGCTAGATCTCGACGGCCCAGGCGTTTCACATATGGCACGTGTCATGGCGTGGTCCGAGACGAGAGAACTTCTAGAAAGAAAGTAGGTCCAAAAGCATGAAAATCCGAATTTTTTTGAAAGATGACATCTCGTACTTCGAGAGGACATAACCTGAGATCCAAGTATCGGATCAATGAAAATGTGGAACCGTTGCGACCGCATCACGAAGAGGTACAGTTTGGTATAATATTTGTGTTCAACTAAATAACATGAATTTCAAGTTTGAAGATGGCAAGAATTTCTCGGTCGTCGGCATCCCATTTTCCGGTGACTTCCCAGATTTCCAATGTACCTAAATGAAGATCAAATCGGATAAAACTTAGTGCAGAATGATCATGACAATGTTCTCTTCAAATCAAGATAAAAAAGATTCAGAACACCACATATCTCACTACATTGGCGATCAAAGGCTATGGACTTATCCGGATTTTTACCCTTCGGGCAAAGTTCGTTTCAAGATGATTAAAGGATGCCAAAATGTTCAGAGTGGATCAAGTATCAATTCTACTACAATGGATTGTTTCAACCACTGCCACAAGAGTCCGAAAAAGCTCTCGAAGTCTAACAATGGTGATAGGCCCCTCGAGTAGGGATGGTTTCATCACTAGCCCAAAAGATTTAAGGGGTATTTTGATCATTTTGTCCAAAAATAAGATTTTATTTTCATTCATTTAATATATAATTTTCAAGAATTTAGCTTAGTTTTGAGCGTTCCACCCATGTTTGGGGATTGGTCAATATAAACAAGCTTAGGTCAATTGTAAAAGAGCTGGATTATTTGTTAATGAAATTAAGGCATTAGCTTGCATTTACTTGGCTTTGCTTCTAATTCTTGGATCCAGTGGCGAGGAGAGAGAAAAATTTTAGAGAGAGAAATTACCCTTATCCCAAGCACCCTAGCCTACCCCGTGGTCCATGCGCACCAATGACTCGCAGCAAACCTGCGGTCCCATTTCTCTCTCTATGCTTCTCTCTGTTTTGCCTCTCATAGCGACTCGAAGTCACAGCAGACTTGCGGCTCTCTATGCCTTTCTCTCTTTCATCGTGTGATAAGTTTCGAAGCTGTAGCACCTACGACCCCGTCTCTCTCTGTTTTGCCTCGAGTAGCAACTCAGAACCGCAGCAGACCTGCGGTCCCGTCTTTCTCTCTATGCCTTTCGCTCTTTGAATGTGTGATAAGCTTCGGAGCCACAGCACCTGCGACCCCGTCTTTCTCTCTGTTTCTGTCTCTCTTTGTTGCCTCGCGTAGCAACTCGGAACCGCAGTAAACATGCAGTCTCGTCTTTCTCTTTACGCTTTTCCTCTATTTCGTCACGAGTGGAGGCATATTACCTGTGACCCCATCTCTCTCTCTCAATGCCTTTTTCCCTTCATCCTACTATCCGTCCTACACTTGATTTGATACCTCCCAGAGTAGTCTAAAGAGTCTTAACACTCGGATCACCGCTCTTCCTCTCTGTACAGTGGAGTTGAGTCACGAGAGAAATACATGCTCTTACCCTCACTCACTCGGGTGGAGTCATCCTGAGTTGGTAGTCGAGAGAGTTTGGACTCTTTAGTCACTTTTATTGTCAAGTTTCGCAGCGTTTGAGAGAATATAGGGAATTTTTTCATCCCTTCTCCTTCATCTTTCATTTGCCAGCCAATCCTTATTTGAGTGAATCGTTACAGAGGGGTACTTTCGAGTCCACATTGCAAGCTCTTGAGAGAAAGAATGAGATGATGCATCAAAGTTTGAGGAAAATTCGTGTCCAAACTGTGCTGGCAGACAACCGGATTGCTTCGTGAATTTTTTAAGAGGGCGACTACCCAGGTGTATCCCCTAACCTACAAATGACGAGGTAAGCGTCTAAACACACCCTTGTCCAAAAATCTCTCTTGTTGTTGGTTCCTATCCGCGTAAAGAAGAGTGCACGCGTATGCTTAAAACACGTCCTACGAGTGCACCCTTCGCGGTTATTTGAGAGTGGGTTTCTCTCACCAAGAAAATCAGGCCCCTAGGTCCCTCACTCCCATCTCTCGACACCAACGGCGAAGCAGTTGTCGTCAAGTGCATTTGTCACAACCCCGCCCCCTAATGTCCTAACCAGACCCACATATGGCTAACCCGGGCCTGCCAGAGGACAATAGGGGGTGGGGTCAAAACCAAAGGTAGCAAAAGCCACTCGAGTTGTAATGCGCTCAACGTGGACTCATCTACTTGCACGTGCGCTCCAACACATACTAATCCAGTACATCAGGAAAGTCCCGGATCTCATAACATTGGTGACCCAAAGGCAACCACTCTCCATGTGCACCTATTGGTGGCTCACCTGCCAGTCTTTATTCGAAGGGCAACCCAAGGCCATCCCTCTAAATTCATTCTCTGTTATTGGCAGCCCAGTTGCCATTACTTCTATGGGTAGCCGAAAGTCCAACCCTCATAATCTCCACATGCATATCGGCGGCTTGCCCACCAGTGCCACTCAAACACCTCATACTGCCGGCTATGCCATGGGCCCCTCACATTCGAATGGCCACAAGGCAAACCCCCATACTGTCATGCACCACACTGGCGGCCTAGTCGCTGGTCCCTTCACTCCCACTCTCATTGACAACTTAGCCACCGATCTCCCACATAAGGCAACCCCCCACATAAGGCCTGGCTGCTAGCTCCACACTTCGGTGCAGCCCAAAAGCTACCTGGCTCACTCTCACTCACCAGGCCTCTTAGGACCCAGACCCACACCCAAGGGAGGCCAGGCCACAAAGGCCACTCAACATACACATCATACCATTGGTGGTCCGCCCACCAAACAATCCACTAGGGGAAGCCCAAAGGTCGCACTCCATCATGCACAATGCCAACAACCCGCCCGTTGGTGACACCCACAGCTGCAAGGCTGCCCCATCACTACACTGCGAGGGTGGCACCACTGATGACTGACACTCCCAACCACCTCGGATTGGCACCAAAACCATGCCACCACACTACTGGATTGTGCACATGTTCACGTGCCTAGAAAAGCACCTAGCTCTGAGGGAAAAAGCCGACGACATGAGCCTACCCATCTCCATAACCCTTCCACTCAAATGACCTCTACCCTTGCTTTGAGACTAAGGGTGTCTGGTCTTGGGTGAATCCTTCTGTCTTGCCTCTACTTGGGATGCAACCTCTGAGTGTGAGAATGATGGGACATGCGATACCACGTGCAGGTGCTGGTATGGCTCGAGACAGTTGTCATGCGACTAGATTTTTGTCGACCCCAAACCAAGGGGAGGTGAAAAGAGGTATGAAGGTGCCCGATCACCCAAGCATTAAGACTCAGGATCTGCATGGCATCATGCGCACAATGGGAGTACCTAAACCCATCACTAGCAGGTACTCGAAGACTTTCCCTTCAAGTACCCTTCTATCATCTCCCCCAATGTCTCATATGTATGCTGGCCCCTGAGGAAGAGCTCTAGGAAAATACCCAAGTTGACCTACGTCTTTGTCCTTCAACCAAATGCGAGCTACCCAAAGTGGCCACGAAATCTCCTACCCCGAGCCATCATATTTTGCCTGAACTTATGGACTTCGCCCTAAACTACCTAAGAAGGGCCAACTATCTCGAATCTCGCTCCTAGTTTCAATTCTGGGAGCATGTTTACTGGGGTTTGAGAATAAAACACAAGAAGGGTGTGAAGATTCCCCTCAAAGGGAAAAGGGTGTCAATGTCAGCCAAACTAGTAGACCTCTTGAGAAAAAACCCATTCTACCCATTGCAGGCAGCAACAGATCGGAAAGCAAAAGGTAAGCCTAATGTCCGGTCATTGAAGTCTAAGAGGACGGGCCAAGCCACCATGTATCACGATCTCAAGACTGTCGAGAACCGGCTCCTTCACGGTCTCAAGACCGTCAAGAACCGATCCCCTCATGATCCCAAGACTGTCTAACACCAACTCAGGCTGAAACACGATCCCAAGACCGTTGAGAGCCGATATTAACCAGATCCCTAAGGCGAGCCCATGCTTAGTTGGGGCATCCTCAGCCCCTTTTACCCGAACTCTCAGATCAAGGTTCAAAATGATACAAAGCCCCTTTTGTGCTCAGTGCACCAATTATTGAGCAGAAAGCCAATGTCATAGTGGTCAGTCAGGCCATTGACGAGCCCGAGGACCCAATGGCTCGCTTTGCCAAGACCATTAACTAGATTATGGAAATTCTTAAAGAAGTAGAAAATGTCAGACCTCCTAGGATATCCTCTCATCAAGTGCGTAGCTCACCCCTTATGCCACCATATGAAGACCACCACCTCCCCCAATGACACAAACTCCTCCCCTTCAAGATAATCGAGCCACACCAATTCCTCAGGCTGCCTTGCCCACAGTCACCCAAGAGAATATCCAGACTATGATCAATCGAAGCCTTCATGGCATGCAAGTCATTGGATTGCAAGAAATGACATCATATTGGAAGCCATATACAGCCTATTTCCATCAACGTACAAGAAGGGAAGGTTGTCAGTCTTCAACGGCACCGGATTGCCCCAACAACATGTGGCACACTTTGTGTCAGCATGCCAAGAGTTAGCGTTCGATAGTGGACTGCTCCTTCGTCAGTTTCTGGAAACCATGGATGGGCCAACTTTCAAGTGGTATGTTCGCTTGCCCCCAAACTCCATCCACTCATGGAATGAAGCAGAGTGTTTGTTCTATAAATGCTTTTATGAAGTTGAGTGAGAATTTCAGGTCATAGAACTTCTCACCATGACCCAATGACCAAACATGTCCATAGATAAGTTTAGCCAAATATGGAGAGACCTCGCGGTATACCAAAGCAATCATATGTCCGAGGAGGATGCAGTTCAAACCTGTGTCTGAAATATGAGAAAAGAGATATCGCTCCATGTCGAGAAATCCAATCCTATCACCTTCTCCGACATGATATCCAAGGCAGTACGAATTGAGGCCTAGTCAAGCACCATGGTAGCACATAGCCACAAGCCTCGAACGGAGGAATAAATCGAAATTTCGGCAACAATCGGCCTGACCCACGAGATGACCAGCAAATTCACTTGGGCAATCTCAAGAAGGCATTTGAGGCCTCCCATATGGTCGTAGTCGAAGAAGAATGACTTCAAGGTGTGCATCCAAGCGAAGTGTCACCTGATCTCTTCCCTAGGATATTCATGAGGCTCATTCAGCAAGAGATGATAGGCCCCCATCCACCCAAAAGACCAAGACATCTAGCCCAAGCATGTGAAAACTTACCAACAAATGAGGAGGCATGATATACCTCAATGTTGGGAATTTAGATCCATCTTGAGAAAGCACATGACAAGTGACCAATTGGTCATAACACATTTAGCACCTTCGCATGAGGGTCTTATTCCTGTCGGCTGGTCAAAGAAGCTCATTCTCTTGACCACATACCCCTGGAATCCCTCACCCTGGAAGAACCTCTAGTATTGTCTGAACCCTGGCAGGTCTACCATGGGCACGATAAAATGAAGAGCCTCAAAAGAGAGGCAATTCAGCAATAAAATGTGGTACCCACACCATGCCATCAGCGCAACTCGCCCCCATCAATAAGAAAGGAAAAGTTAAGCGACCCCCAAGCGCCCAACATCAAAAAGAGAGGATATTGTAGCCTCCGGTGGAAGCAGTATTCCTACCACCGGTACGTCCGCTTCCCACACCTTATGACTTATCCCAAGACAAGTCCTCTTGTTCGAGGGTGATAAGACCAAAAATACGGAAGCAAACTGAGACGTTACCCAAGATGTGGCACCCACTTATGCCATTCATCCAGAGTCCGATATGGGTGAAGACTCTAAAAGCACCCCTCAGCAATCGGACACAAGTGAGTACTCTAAAAGTACCCCTTAGCAATCTAATCCCCTATACTCATCCAACAAAGGTTATGACATTAAAAGATCATCGATCATGTCCAATGAGAATGAAGATGTTAAAAGCCACTTTGAGTCCAATACAGGTGAGGACCTCAAAAGCTACTGGGCTCGATCCAATTTGAGTGAGGACCCTAAAATCTCTTCCCCTTCTTCTATTCCTGATTCTTCAAACCCTTCTTCTCACACCATGTCTCTCTCAAAACTCACCCTTGAATGCCCAGATTTTGTGGCTCTTGATGAAGAGCTCAAACATTGTAATATCAGGAAAAGACATCATAAGCAAATGAGAAAGATGGTTCCTCAAAGGATTGGTTTCCTAAATGTTGGTGAAGCCATGGCTTTCGCTGCTAAAAAGGAGAAGCCCCGTCCTACTCTGGAAGAGTTAATCGAGCACTTCTGTAACCCAAAGCCTAAAAAGTCTTGTTGGGCCCTTGAACCAGACTAGGAACAACAATGGAAGGACCTGAGAAGAGAAAGATCTTCTTCTCATGAGGTATGTCACAGGTGCGGATTACTATAGGAAAAATGACAACAGATGTTGACCAAGTTGAGTTTAGATCGAGAAGAAAACTCCGGCCTACTTAAAAGCTAAGGCAGCTAAAGCTCCTAAAATACCCTAGTCCACTACTTATTTTATATCCAAACCCATCTTCCACCCAGCTTATACACACACCCTTTCTCAAATATTTGGGTCTGCCACTTGTTCCATACTCGAATCCATCACTCACTTTCTTTGGAAATCTTGAATCACCTCAACCCAAAGTCTACCCTATTTTACCAATACCTATCCCAGTTGTGCAGCCTATTCAGCCCTCTTCTACTCCCCCCATAGCCGTAACCAATCCTTCCCCACCAAGAGCTGCTCCATTACCCCTTGTGCCTCCAAGACCAATGGTAAATCAAGGAACTACCCAACCTAATGATGACAAGGTCAAATATGACATGATTGGGCATTTAAGGAGACTTCCGATCTTGTTGAGCATTTATGATGCTTTCATGATATCAAGTGACTTTTGCATGGATTTGATCCAATTCTTTCCCGGCCCAAAGTATATGAGACCAAGGTTGAGTGAGTTGAAATGGATCCCACAATTCTCAATAATTGCATGGTCGTCACCTTTTCAGGTTACGATATTCAGTTGAGGGTTGCATTTGATGCCCCAAAGGTGCCCACCAAGTTTCTTCTCGGTCAGACAAAGATACAACAGAACAAGACAAAGTTTCACTTATAATGTTATTATCTAACATTTGCAAAATCCCTCATAATTAGGGCTATATTGCCAAGCTATTTGTTGGTTTTCAGGCCATCACATACATACTCTGAAGGCCCAAAACCCTAGAATACCAAGTTTCAACTCATTTGTTTCTTTCTAGGTCCGACTTTCTTAAAATCAGTATGCCTTACACTATTCATGAGGAGCCATTATGATCTAGTTTTCATGTATGGAAACCGTGATTTTCAAAAATGAGGTTTCTTGCAAAGACCATATCTTCTTCATCTTGAAGTCAATCGATCTCAAACTTTAGTATGTTTTTCTTTTCATCGAGACGAACATTTCGACATATGGTACAACCCGAGACAACACTTGAGATGGAAGAAATCTTAAAGAGAAATTCGACCGGAAAGCACAAAATGTAGAATTTTGTGAGCAAGAATTCCCCTTGCTCCAATGAACTTGGAGGCCCGAGATTGGATGACCCCGAAAATAGATTGTTGCGACCGTGACTCGAAGAGCTTCGATTTAAATTAATATTTGTGTCCTAAGAAAACTTCAACTTTTTCAGAGGCCATTGTTTGGTAAGCAAGACCACCGGATTTTATTTCTCTTGCATTACTCCATGATGTGGCACAAACACCCTACTCTAGGATTGTAAGTTTATGAGTTGTATTCCTTCTTTTTTTTATTCTTAATGAAAAATTGGGTAGAGGCATTTTCCCGCACTCACTTACCTAAAAAATAAGTCCAAGTCCAAATCAATCTTATACAACCAAGTGCATCTCTCTCTCTCTCTCATACACACACCATTGAGTCTCTTCAGTGGACTTGAAGAACATACAACTTTCACTTGCGAAGATTCACCTTGCATTGATTTGCACGAACTAGTTATAAAAACATGTCAATACTTGAAACCAAAAGCACACAACCAATCACTCATTTTCTCAAGAGAAAGAATCGTTTTGATGCACTCACGGACCACAATACATAGGCACTCCGTCGCAAAAAGTAGAACTAGGGAGCTCACCATCTAACTAAATCAAAAAGAGAACAGAAACTACCTCCTTTCTCTGAACTTATACCAAACTGATATATATTGTTTTTGTCTACAATATTTTTTTCGCCTTATTTTTGCCCCCGAAAGTAATTTCATTTTATACATTGCTCTTTGTAACACTACACAGTTTTTGTAACCCTATAAATGGGGGTCTTATACACAATTTCATAATTCAGAACTACAGTGATTTTCACATAGTATTAGAGCCCTACCTTGGCTCATCAGCCTTCATTGATCTTGCTATGTTTCTTGCAAAGGTAATTTCCCATGAACGAGCTTCTACAGTTTCTCAAATCCGAGTTCTTGCAAAGAATTGGACACGGAAAACAGGTCCTCTATTTTTCAATTGCTCTAATTTTTTTTTAGATTGCGATACGTCTCTATGTACCATTGTTATGTGCTCTTGTATTTTTACCAAAAAAAAAAAGAGTTGATATTATTAGTACATTGTTTTTGAAAGAAAGACCGATGTGATCTTTTGAAGGAGAAATACAATTTATTTTTTTTAAAAATAATAATCACCCTTTACAATTTTGGCAACAAGATCACTCACAGATAGTCATATTACAAACAATAGAAATTCAAAAAATAAATAACACATCAATAAAATAGATCTCAACAACTTGATGTCATTCATACAACCTAATACTGTGCTTGAGAAGATAAAATAAAAGAACTACCAAATAAAAGAAAAGATGCCGGAGATTACCTCAATCGGGCTTTTTACACCCCACATCGAGTCACCACATCCAATGACAGAGGGATCAATGGTCAAGCTTCAATCTCGAACTGGGAAAGCTAATTTCGGTCAAACTAGGTAACCACCTTTAAATCTTTATCAAACCCTAACTCCAAAATAATTAGGCTCAAACCCTAATTTTTCCAACCCTTAGATAGATCATGAGAGCGAGAGTCTCTATGTTGGGGCGTGCCCCCTTAGGTCTTTTTAGAAGAGAGAGAGAGAGTATAGAGAGAAAATCAGAGAGTAGTGAGAGGGGGGGTATGGCCCCTAGGGAAGAGAGAGAGAGAGAGAGTTTATAGGAGAGAGAGAGATGTATAGAGATGGGGGAGAGCACCCCTATTTAGGGTTTCCCATAGTTTGTCTCTTTCTTGAGATTGAATATAGACCGTTGATCAAGGTGACTTGTGGGGTGAGAGATCTGAGCCATCCATTTCATAGATGGGCCATCAACATTATGGAATGTGCATGAACAATTATCCCCCTTTCCTTAAACCATTTTCCTATCAATATATTTAAATAAATTAAATCCATTAAAGATATAGTGCATACCATAAATTGCATATTCCATCTCATATTTTCCATAAGAATATTTCAAAAATATCAAGTCAAGATATTCATTCAATAATCAAGATAAGACATGGTCAATATTTCCTAATCAATATTTAACCATATGCTACAAAATATAGTTACCATATTTAATAAACTTGAAGACAAAGCAACAAGAGAAGGTATCCAAAGGTGGGGTGTGCCACCTATGTATGGTATGTGGGGCCCCACCTAATACCCACAAGGTGGGCCCATGTGCACTATGGCCCCATGTATTTTTTAATAGATATTTTAAAATTAAACAAAATGAATTTTAAAACATTAGAACTCTGTAAATTAATAACTTCATTTTTATAAGTCCAAAAATAAATATCAAACGACTTATAAAATTCAAATAATAAATCTAAAATAATTAAATAATAAAATGAACACCATTAAATTAATATAATGGGAAGTGGATTCATATGATTCAGGAATTCTATCAACAATCACAAGGTACTCCACCTTCAACTGTGGGCTACAGACCACATTTGCTTTATCAAACTTACCCAGTATATTTCATGACTCACAGTCCAAGCAAGGGCTCATTAGCGGGTCACCAAAGCCTGGCCGATAAGCTAAGGGGTCGCAATCCCAGTTTGTGGATTACAAGTCCTCCCCTAGAGATGAGTCAAGGTCACCACTACCTGATGCGACCATGGCTCTATGACGCATAGAGGTATCTCTCGCACATGCAGACACATCACCCAAAGGTGGATATCTAACTTTCCTGAACGATCTATCAATATGCATGCCGTGTGATGGAATATGGATGAGGTTTTGGCCCCCGTCTCAGTAGGTCTACTATCACACACAAGGGTCACACAGTCCCTCGGCTCTCTCATCTAGGCATAAGCTCCGACCTCATCAAGGGCTAACTCAAAACCCTCCTCAGTTAATTCTTTATGCCCCTGTACCTTGGGTTTTCCAACCGTATGGCCTAGATCGATAAGCACAGTCCGCTATAATCAAACATCATTTGCTTAGTATACTCCTCGAGGGACCACACTTCTACTGAGTTTTTGTTTCACTATAATGAAAGTATTTCAATACACACTCGTAAGGCCTTTAAAGGCCATATAAACCCAACATCTCCCACTTGGCCTTTGAAGGACTTACATTTTCTCTTCCTCGCTGTCTCTCATCCCCATCTCTCTCACATGTCTTACAAAAAACATTAGGGATAATTCCCTTAATCAGAGGGTCTGTAATCGTCAAATCCGTCAATATGTAGCTGATCTCGATCTCTTTCAATCTTACCTCATTTCTCAAGTGATAAAAATAAAGCTTAATATGCTTGGAGTTCTTGTGAAACTGTGGCTCCTTAGAGACACAAATAGCCCCAGTGTTGTCGTAGAAAATTCGCACTGCCTCACAACATACAGGATGCAAATTAAGTTGATTAAGAAACTTTTTAATCCACACAGCCTCCTTGGTTTCTAGACAACATGACACATACTCGGATTCCATGGTGGACAAGGCCATAATATCTTGCTTTTTTGACTTCTAAGAAACCGCATCCCCTCCAAGCATAAACACATACCCAGATGTAGACTTCGCATCATCTGGATCCGCGAGATAGCTTGCATTTGAATATCCCTCTATTGTTATTTCAGTTCCCCCTTTATATGTGAGCGCATAGTTCATGGTCCCCTTTAAATATCTGAGAATTCTTTTACAGCTGTCCAATGCTCCTCTTCTAGATTACTTTGGAAACGGTTTACCAGACTCATGATGAAAGACTTAACTGTGCTCCTGTATGACACTCTCGTCATGACTCTTATATCCATGTCTTCGGTAGGACACATCTTATTATTAAGCTTTATCTTTTTGTCAATTGGGGTAGATATTGGCTTACACATACTCATATCAAACTTTTTCAGAATCCTCGTACAATAGGTTTCTTGGGAAAGTTGAATAGTCTTCTCTCTCCTGTTTCTTATTATCTTAATGCCCAACACATATGAAGCTTCTCTATGATCTTTCATATCAAACTGTTGTGCATGGAAATTTTTCGTCTCCACTACTAGGGTAATTGAGCTACTAACAATTAGAATATCATCCACATATAATGATATAAAGATCACATCACTCCCACTGACCTTTTGATATATGCAATAATCCTTATTATTTGTGGAGAAACTTGCAAGAGCAAAAGTCTCCTGGAATTTTATATACTACTATCACGATGTTTGTTTCAGACTATAAAGGGATTTATTAAGTTTGCATATTAGGTTCTCTTTCCCTTTCTCTTCAAATCCCTCAGGTTGGGTCATGTAAATTTCTTCTTCTAAATCTCCATTTAGAAAGGCTGTTTTGACATCCATTTGATGAACCTCAAAGTCAAAATGGGCTGCTATAGCTATAAGGATTTGGATGGATGAAAATTTGGCAACAGGGGAAAAAATGTCCTCATAATCTATCCATTCTTTTTGGGTGAAACCCTTTGCAACCAACCTAGCTTTGTATTTTTCTATTTTCCCTTCAGAGTTCAACGTTTTTTTGAAAATCCACTTACAACCAATGGCATTACGTTTTTCAGGTAGGGGTACTAATTCTCATACATGGTTTTGGTTAATGGAAGCATACTCATCTTTCATGGCTTCAACCCAGTATTCCCTTTCAAGACAGGTCAAGGCTTCATGGTGAGTTTTAGGTTCTGAATCTGGATCTTTCCTAACTTTATCAAAATTTTCTCTAAGGTAGACAAAATGTTCTAGGTAAAGAGGTGGTCTACTGACTCGGTTAGTTCGTCTTGGTTCAGGTAAAGTTTCACTTTTTTTAGGGAGTTCAGAAACAGGTTGGGTTGGTTTAGAAATTTCAGGTTCAGGGTCTCGAACTACATCCTTTTTTTGGCCTCCTCATAAAAGTTGGCTTGTTTTCTACTCACCCTTGCTTTAAGGAACTCTTCCTCAAAGAAGTGAGCATCGCGATTTTAAATAACCGTACCAGTTTCATGGTTGTAGAGTCGATACCCCTTACCATGATCTGGTAACTAATGGAAATGGATTTGATAGTAGTAGGTTGCAATTTGATCCTATTTTGATGTGGGTTAAGGACATGGGCTGAGTAGCCCCAAACTTTCAAGTGTTCAAGGGAGGAAGTACGACTTGTGAAGATTTAATGAGGAGTAAGTGGGTCCGCTTTTGTGGGAGTCCGGTTAAGGATGTGACATGCCGTTAATACGGCTTCTCCTCAAAACTCCAATGAGAGATTTGCATGCTCCATCATACTCCTTACCATTTCCCTAAGGTCATATTCCTTCTCTCAACTATACCATTTTGTTTAGAAGTATAAGGCATGGTGTACTGATGGATGATCTCATTTTCAATGCACAATTATTTGAAACGGTCAGATGAATATTCCCCCCTCTATCGGCTCTAAGGACTTTAATTTTTCAGGTTGGTTTGATTCTCTACTTGGGCCTTATATTCTTTGAATTTTTCTAGGTCTTCCGATTTTGCATGAATAAGGTAGACATGGCCATATCGCGAGTGGTCATCTATAAAAAAGATAAAATATCTTTTTCTACTTTTAGTGGTCATATTCATAGGTCCACATATGTCACTATGAATGATTTTGGGAAATACGCTAGTAGCTCTTTTTGCACTGGTGGTATTTTTCCTTATTAATTTTCCTTGCACACAAGACTCGCACACTTTCGATAAATCTCCGTTATAATTTTGAAGAATCCCGTCCCTTTCTAATCTTTCCATTCGTTTGATATTAATGTGTCCTAACCTCATATGCCATAGGGTAGCATCTAATTCATTAGGGGACGAGACATAAGCAACGTTCTCTTTTATTTCAACAGTAAATAGCCCATCTACAAGTCGTCCAGTCATGATCACATCTTTCTCCTTCTTGACTGCTATTTTTTCCCCAATGAAGGTGGTTATGAATCCAGTCATAGACATCTTAGAAACCGAAACCAAGCACTTCCACATATCAGGAGCATAAAGTACTTGTTTTAAGATCAAGGTGCTCCCACTCTTCAGTTTCAGCTCAAATCTCCAACTCCAAGTACACCAGTCTTCTGATTTCCTCCCATATAAATATGCTGCTGTCCTGGCCCCATGGGAGTGAAAGAACGGTAACCTTCCTTGGTGTTTATGACATGGGTTGTAGCCTCCGAGTTAAGACACCAAGAAGCTCCCTTGGGATCAGCTAGCATGAACTCGAAAATCACACATGTCAATTCCTTGCTAGTTCCACCAAATTTGTTGAACCGACAACTATTGGCTATGTGACCCACCTTCTTGCAAATAAAACAAGTTCGAGTCTCTCTCTTTGCTCCCTTATTTCCAAAATCTCTTCTTTTGAAATATATTTTCTTCTCAAAAGTATTTCTTCCCTTTCCTTTCTTAAATTTAAACGATAGTTGAAATTTTACCATATGCACCGCATCCCTTGGGGGTTTGCCTTGAACTCCTCATTTCTTCTTCAGATTTGATGGTCGTGATGAGTTCCTCCAATTTTGGTGCCTTTCTTCTAGTAGAGATGGAAGATATGAAAGTCACCCATAGATTAGGAAGAGAATTCATTAAATGAGTCACTTGCATAGATTCATTGGGCTTCATGCCTGTATCTTCCAAATCTCTGACTAGCGCACGAAACACGTGCACATGATTTGCAAACTTGGTACTTTCTACCATTTTTAAATCATTGTACCTTCTTATAGCCAAAGTTTACTTCATGAGATAGGGTTTAGCATACTCTCTTGCAAGTTTGTCAAAAATCACACTTACAGTATAGATTGATTCATACTCAGAAGCATACGAGTCAGTCATGGCACATAAAAGAATGTGCTTGCATATCAAATTCCTCATCTTTGATTATTTGAGATGAGTCATCAGTTGGATGATGAGTCGGTCCTCAAAGAGTACCTCATGCAAGTTTTCTGCATAGAGCACAAATTTGATTTTTCTTTTCCATGAAGCAAAGTTAGCCCATCAAACCTTTCAGTTTTCAGGATCTTGGAGATGAAGGTACGAGCACCCATTATATTTCTATTCTCAAGCAAAAATAAGAAAAGACTCCTAATGGCAATCAAGTAAAGCTAGCTCTGATATCAATGAAAGAAAGACCTATGTGATCTTTTGACAGGGAAATACAATTTTTTTATTTTTTTAATAATAATCACCCCTTAGAATTTTGGCAACAAGATCACTCACATTTGGTCTTATTAGAAACAATAGAAATTCCAAAAATAAATAACACATCAATAAAATAAATCTCAACTACTTGATGCCATTCATACAACCTAATAACTTGAGAATATAAAATAAAAGAACTAACAAATAAAACAAAAGATATTGGAGATTACCTCAATCGGGCTTTTTACACCTCACACCGAGTCACTACATCCAATGGCACGGGATCAACAATCTAGCTTCAATCTCAAACAGGGAAAGCTAATTTCGACCAAACTACATAACCACCCATAAAACTTTACAAAACCCAAACTCCAAAATAATTAGGCTCAAACCCTAATTTTCCCAACCCTTAGATTAGATCATGAGAGAGAGAGAGTCTCTATGTTGGGGCGTGCCCCCTTGGGTCTTTTTAGGAGAGAGAGAGTAGAGAGAGAAAATTCGAGAGTAGAGAGAGGGGGGGCGTGGCCCTAGGGAAGAGAGAGAGAGAGTTTATGGGAGAGAGAGATGGATGTATAGAAATGAGGGAGAGCACCTTTATGTATAGTGAAATTTAGGTCTCTTTAATGTTTCTCATAGTTTGCCTATTTGTTGAGATTGAATATTTGATTAAGGTGACTTGTGGGGTGAGAGATCTGAGCCATCCATTTCATAGATAGGTCATCAACATTATGGAATGTGCATGAACCATTATCCCCTTTCCTTAAACCATTTTCTTATCAATATATTTAAATAAATTAAATATATTAAAGATATAGTGCATACCATAAATTGCATATTCCATCTCATATTTTCCATAAGAATATTTCAAAAATATCAAGTCAAGATATTCATTCAATAATCAAGATAAGACATGGTCAATATTTCCTAATCAATATTTGACCATATGCTACAAGATATAGTTACCATAGTTAATAAACTTGAAGAGAAAGCAACAAGAGAAGGTATCCAAGGGTGGTGCGTGCCACCCATGTATGGTATGTGGGGCCCCACCTAATACCCACATGGTGGGCCCATGTGCACTATGGGCCTCCAAGTATTTTTTAATAAATATTTTAAAATTAAACAAAATGAATTTTAAAACATTATAACTTTGTAAATTAATAACTTCATTTTATAAGTCCAAAAATAAGAAATAAAATATCAAATGACTTATAAAAATTCAAATAATAAATCTAAAATAATTTAATAATAACATGAACACCATTAAATTAATATAATGGGAAGTGGATCCATATAGTTCAAGAATTCTATCAACGATCACGGGGTACTCCACCTTCAACTGTGGACTACAGACCACACTTGCTTTATCAAACCGACCCAGTATTTCTCATGACCCACAATCCAAGCAGGGGCTCATTAGCGAGTCACCAAAGTCTGGCCAATAAGCCAAGGGGTCGCAATCTCAGTTTGTGGATTACAGGTCCTTCCCTAGAGACGAGTCAATGTCACCACGACCTGATGCGACCACAACTCTATGGCGCATAGGAGTATCTCTCGCATATGCATAAGCGTCACCCAAAGGTGGATATCGTGCCTTCTCGAACGATTTATCAATATGCATGCCGTGTGATGGAACATGGCTGAGGTTTTGGCCCCCGATTCTAGAGTTCACTTGAGTACTCCTCTCTCTCTTTATTCCTCTCCAACCAACATCCCTGACATAATGAATGATGTATAAGATTTCGACACCTTCATTGACCGACTCAAGAGTTTCTTGTCATATAACAACTAATGAGTCTATCCTGGTTAACTGTAAGTCTTTTTTTGATATCATTCATATTGTTGATGGAGCCACCATAGAAGTTCAAAAAATTGGCTTTATTTCTCTCATGTGTCATCCTTCTGGTAAATTAAGTGTTTTTTATGTCTATTATCTCCCCTCAATTACTATGAATCTTCTTTCTGCTAGCTAGACCGCACGCTCAAATTATAAGTTTGTCTTTTCTCCTTCTAGTTGTTACATACACGATCAACTGTCAAGAAAGTTGACTGGGACTGGGCATAATGTTGGAGATCTATACTACCTATTCTTTTCAAAGGGGATCATGTTATTTTGTAACGTTTGTTGATGATCACACTCACTATACATGAGTTTT
Organism: Amborella trichopoda; assembly: GCF_054954075.1. Taxonomy (NCBI): domain Eukaryota; kingdom Viridiplantae; phylum Streptophyta; class Magnoliopsida; order Amborellales; family Amborellaceae; genus Amborella; species Amborella trichopoda. Next base: position 32,650,994 of record NC_142340.1, read on the forward strand.
ATTTATGAACAATTGGGCTGAACTTTACAAAAATTTCACTTTACTCCTATGAAGATACTCAATTTTCTACTACAATAAAAGCACTACATGTAGATTTGATAGGAGAATATATTATTGGGATGCAAAACTTTGTCTCTAACAAAAATATTCAACACCCAAAATCATGTCCTTGCACTCTAGAGAAAAATGGTATTATAGAGCATAAAAATCATCATATTTTAGACATCACAAGGCACTTCTTCTATCCACTTATGTATTCTTGGTAGAAGCTATGCGCGCAACAACTTATCTTTTCAATATTATTTCATCCTTTATGTTATCTAGAAAGGCACCTTTTGAAAAATGTGCACTTGACCACCTATTTATTCTCTTCTTCATGTGTTTGGTTATACTTTTTGGTGTACTTGCCCCCAATTGAGAGAGACAAGTTATCTCCCAAAGTTTTAAAATATTGCTTCTTGAGTTATCCTGATTACCAAAATAGATATCGATGCTATTATCCAATGGTTAACAAATTTCGGGTATCCAGACATGTTGTGTTTTCAAAACATGCTCCTGTCTTTCAGAAAAATACTGTTGATAGTTTATCTTGTAACCTTTCTTTTCTTGTCCCCTTTTTTGATATTGTTCCAACCTCTTCTGAAAGCTCTAATGTTGTTTTTGTACTAAAAGATCAGATCAACCAATTGTTAGTGAAAGTCCTAATCAGATGCCTCCATCTGCTGATCCTATTGAAATCCTTGTTGTTTGACGAAGCATCTATGTCTCTATCCCACTTGCATGCTTTGCAGATTATAAAAGCTTTTAACCTCACCACCAAGCTTTACTTACTTTCAGTTCATTTTTATTACGAATCTCAGACTTATAAAGAAGCCACAAGTCGGTCTGTATGGGAGTAGGCAATGGTAGAAGAGTTGAATGCTCTAAATCGAATGCATGATTGGAATCTTGTACATCTCCGGAAAGAAAATAGAGCTATTGGTTTTCTGTAGGTATATAAAATCAAAACAAAAGCAGATGGAAGCATTGAATGATATAAAGCTCATCTTGTGGAAAACGGATACAACCAACCAACAATATGGAATTGACTTTGCTAAAACCCTTACCCTAGTATCACATATGACAATTGTTTGGACACTTATTTATCTTGCATCTATCTGATAATGTCCTTTATACCAACAAGATGTCAAAAATACATTTCTCAATGGTGACCTTGACGAAGAAGTATACATGAAGTCACGTCCTGGAATTACAGATTCTCAAATTAGGGTATGTAGGTTTCGACCCTTGAATGGACTCAAACAAGCACCTTATGCTTGACTAAAAATTTTGTAATATTGTCACAAGATTTGGACAAAGCCATTGTGATCCAGGCCTATTTATGTTTGATACTTCTACTCGATGAGCACTTCTATTACTCTATATGGATGATATGATAATTTTGAAGATGATGTGGGCACCATTCATGAGATTAAACAAAAATACAATTAAATATTTGAAATGAAAGACTTGGAGTTCTTGTGATATTTTATTGGCTTAAAAGTTGCTTACTCTTCTAACATATATCTATTATCTCAACACAAGTATGCCTAAAAAATTATCTCTGGGGCTCGCCTCACAGATAATTTTAAGATAGTTGACACTCCCACTGAATTGAATGTCTCCTTGACCCAAATTTTTACTGCCAATTGGTTGGGAAATTGATATATCTGATAATTTATTGTCCATATATTGTTAATGTTGTCCATTTGGTTAGCCAATTCCTGAGTGCTCCCGCTTCGTCTACTTAGTTGCAATCTTACGTATTATTCAGTTTGTCAATGATACTTAACACTAGGCTTTGTCTTTCTCTTCTTCTTTCTCAATTGAAATTTGGGCATATGCGTACTAAGATTTTGCACTGAACCCAAGTGATCGCAAATCAACTAAAGGATTTGTTGTTTTTCTTAGTAACTCTCTTTTATCCTAAAAAAGTAAGAATTAAAAAAAGATTGCCCAATCTACAATAAAATTTGAATATAGGGCAATGGCGCAAATTACAACTAAAATTGTTTGGCTTTGAAGGTTGCTTGTTGGCATGAATGTTGCTATTATCACTCCCACACTACTTCATTGCGACAATAAGAGTGCAATTGTCACCTTGTACGACAAGAATATTTGGCAGGCGCACTTTCTCTTCCATATATCGCCTCCTCTGAGTAGTTGGTTGACTTATTCATCAAAACACATATTACACCTTAATTCTCTTAGTTTCTCTATAACTCTTCACGATTTCTACGAAACCATCTCGAGTTTGAGGGAGAGTGTGAAATTATAGAAACATGCATATATTATTTCGTATACAATATTTTATTTCTTATTTTGTGTCCCATACTAGGAAGGTTATTGATCTCATATGTTACTCTATGTAACATACACAGTTTTGTGTATATTTTCTTTTTATAGTAACTTATATATATATATATATATATATATATATATATATATATATATATATATATATATATTAGTACAATATTTTATTTTTATTTTTGTGTACGCATATTAGATAGGTGATTCATGTTATATATTTCTCTTTGTAACACAACATGATTTGGTAACTGTATAAATTGGGGGTCTTGTACACAATTTCATAATTCAAAACCACAATGATTTTCACACTTTTTAGGGAGATAAATAACTCTCATGTTATTACAATCAAGAAGAGAAGTAAATGCACCAGGACCTCGCTAGGTGTATATGTACACACCCATGCAAACACACAACATTATATCTCTACATTGGCATCTCTTTCTCTACACCATTGCAGCCTCTATCTCTGCATTTGCAGCTGCAGAGACTGAGATTACAAGATAGAGCAGCAAGACCCCCACCAAAACTAGGACAATACAGATGAGCCAGAAAATCCACAGGATTTCATGGGGAAGCAAAAGAAGCATTTCCAAAAGGAATGCCCCAGCAAACAGTACCACCCCAAATACCAGCAACACCTTCATCACTTCCATGCCTCCGATTGACTGTGGCACAAAAACTAGCAAAACAATGAGCACAACCGACACCATGAAAATGATCAAGTAAACGAAAAGCAAAAGTGCCAAGGCATAGATATTTGCAGTTGCGAACTGAAGGCGGAGGGCGAAGCCAAAGGCTGAAGCCATGGTGAGGGCCACGGGGCCAAGGACCTTATAAAAAGGTTTTGGGTCTGCCCTTTTAATAGATGCCATCGAATCAGGGATTCGAAGGATGGATTTCGTTGGGGGTTGGCGGAGGTTTTCCGTAGTCAGGTCCATTTCTTCCTCAGCTCCATCTTTGATTATGGGACTGAAGACATGGAAAAAATAAATACATAAATACAAGAGCGAGAATAAAAAGTCAGAGAAGAAGAATTGAAGGATTCAGTTCAGAAGAATTGGAAGGAAAGTGTACAGGAGATTTAATTACGTGTGTGTTCCCAAAAAATTGACCCCACAAGTTGTGGAAACAAACAGAAAAGCAACAGGAGGACCTGTATTAGTAAAAACCGGAAGAAGAACCAGGCAAATTCGCCAAAGTATTTGTGAGAGATAAAGTATTAAATATCTTGCCCAATTACAATTAGTCCAACTCAAGACCAACAATTTTTTATGGCTATTACGGACCCTAAATTTGAGGTAAAATACCAAATACTTCATTTATTGGCAAAATTTACAAATATGGTCAGTTAACCCACTTTTTTTATTTTTTTAAAATTGCCTTTTATAAGCAAAAATTATTAAGAAGATCGATCAACTCACATTATTTTATTTTTTCAAAATTGTCCTTCAATCAACCCGAATTTTGAACTTTTTTTAGTCCTATCGTTAGTAGGGAAGTACCTTAAATCTTGAGATATTGCCCTACTAACGAAAAAACTAAAAAAAATAAATTATAATTTCGGTTGATCAAGGGGCAATTTTAAAAAATAATTTTTTTGCCTATAAACGAAGCATTTTGTATTTTACCTAAAATTTTAGAAAACTAAATCAGATAGGTAATTTTAGAGATTTCCCAAAGAAAAAGGAAAGGAGAAAAAAGACAAAGAAAATCTTATCCAAAACAAGCTTTGGTTCAACAATGTTGAAAACTCTATTGATAGAAGAAACCAAGGAAAAAAAAACATGTCCATAAGGAGATTGGTACTGCCTAAGTTGATTGAAGAACTTGAAAAACAGTAGAAAGGATGTATGACAGCAAAACAAGGACTATCTCATCAATAGAATAAAAACACTAGAGCGATTTAGATATGGAGCCTAAATTTTTTTCTAAAATACAAAATGCTGAAAATTACAAAGAAAGTTAGTCAACCCGTGTTTATTTATTTTTTCAAAAATTGACTCTTGGTCCGAGAATCCTTTGACCGGATTTTTTTTTTTTTTTTAGTTTTCTTATTAGTTTTGATTTTGAATTTAGTTTTCCCTACTAACAAACAAATTAAATAAAAAACTTAAATTCAATTTGAAGATGGAATCATATGATCAAGGGGCAATTTTGAAAAAAATAAAAAAATTGGGTTGACCGACCTTCTTTATAATTTCCACCAATAAATAGAGCATTTCGTACTTTAGGAAAAAATATAAAGTCCATACGTAAATCACTCAAAAGACTATCACGTTTGGTTTGTGTGAAAATATTTCACATGAAAAACTTCTCTTATGTGGTCAAGTGTGAGAATATTTTTATATTAATTAATTATCAAATAATGTAAAAAGATGCACTAAAACAAATTGATATGAAAATATTCTCACATGAACCGTACAAGAGAATTTTTTCATGTGAAAATATTTTCAACGAACAAAATATGCCATATAAGAGAATGATTCTTATTGCTAAGATCAAACTTTCTCAAGAGAAAAATAAATATGGAAGACCGGTGGTACCTGTTGTGAGATCCATGATATAGAGAAATTAAGTCACCGATTATGAGCTCTTTGATGTACAGCGCTTTATATAGCCACCGATTATGAACGATAGCGAATTATATCCATGGTCCATGATGCATGTGTATGACGTATGGATACATGGTCCATGATGCATGGTGTATGACGTATGAGGAAAAAATGTTGGGAAAGTCCTAGGTCGGTGTTTGCTTGAAATTCCACTTGATGACAACATCAAGAGATTATAAAATTGTAGTGGACGGTGTGGAAATCTTTGACCGTTGCTATTCTCAAATTTATTAAAATGCATTTCGCTCTTTTTGTACTTTATCTTTTGTACGTTTCTTCATTATCTTAATAAAAGCTTACCGATTCAATAAATAAAAAATAAAAAATAAAAATTAAATATTAAATGAATCACGAAAAAGGTGGAGGTGAACCACAATGAAAAACTTACTTGTCCCATTAGCATGCATATAATGGACTTAAAACAGTTTACTCCTTTCTCCAATATATTTTGATAGGTACTTTGAAATTAAATCAGAAAAGATGGGTAAAAAAACCCACATGTTGGCGGCCACGCTCTTTTTGTATTTCTCTTGAGTGCCATTTTCAGTGTAGGTCGTGCACTATTTTATGCTTATGTTCTTAAACGCCGAGCCAACCCCAGCATGTGGGGTTATGATTGATGGATTGCAATTACGAAGTCTTCAATTGAGAATATTGGGGAGGGATATCTCCTCTGAAGGTGCTTTATGTGGTTTAGTCGGGATTTTTGGGGCTTGGAGTTGTAGATGCCTTTGAGGTAAGGGTATGGTTTGTGTTTAGAAGTCTTGATAGGTCATTCTTGGAAGTAGTATTTTCTTACTTCTTTCTCTCTTTATTACTATTGTACTCATGCAGCTCTGCTCCTCTAAATAATGAACTACTAGTTAACATTAAAAAAAAAAAAGAAAGATGGGTAAAATATTAAAAGAAAAAGTTTATATAAGGTTGTAACTTTAAAATGTAGAATTAAGTTGCACCTCAAAAATCCATCATAAATGGTTGTTTTAATTGATCATCTTGACAACAAGATGTATGAATATGAAAAGAAAAAAAAAATTCGAGTCCTAAAAATAGTGTATCTTGAAATATTACTAGACAACTGTGACCGTGCGATGAAGTTTGGATGACAATGATGGTAGGCGAAATCACTGTTCATTTTTTCCTATAGACATTTTGTAGTATCTTCTTATATATATATATATATATATATATAGGAAAAATATGGGATTAGCCCACTAACTCATCTGAACATATGAGCTCAACGTCTTAGATTGAATATGAGCCGATCTTGCGATCATAGATGTCCGGTAGTATTTGAATTTTAGTTTTTTTTTTCTACAAATCTAAATCACTTGAAATTTAGGCGTGTATCCATCAAAAATAGACGAATCTTCGAAAAATTTCAAAAACATATTTTACATGAAATAAATTGACCAAAATACCTCCAAAACGCTTTGAGGGGTATTTTGGTTAATTTATTTTTTACGAATAATTGTTTTTATATTTTTATTAGGTGAGCCTTGATGAGAAGAACATGCACTTAAAATTTCGAGTGATTTGGATCTGTAGAAAAAAAAAAAAATTCAAGTACTACCGAATATCCGTGATCGTCAGATCGGCCCAGATTCAATCTGGCCCGTTAGGCATGAGCTAGTAGCCCCATCTTTTCCTCTATATATATATATATATATATATATATATATATATATATATATATATATATATATATATATATATATATATGGAAAAGTTTATATAGAGCCTAGGCTATAAACAATCAAATTAGTGCTTGCCTCAAAAGTTTCACTAGAAGTGGTTGTTTTGATGCCGAAATATTCTCAAATTGATCATCTAGACATCAAGATGTGTGAACTTGAGAAAAAAATGGGTTTCAAGTTTTGAAAATAGTACATCTTGTAAAGCATTTTTGGGCTTTCAATTTTTAAGTTATTCAAGTTTTCATAGATTAGGTCGATCTACACTATTTTTTAAGCTTTAAATTTTGTAACTAAATATGAAAATACTGTTTAAGGATAATCAAAGATTTCAAGTATTGAACCACATTTTTTCGACATTGTTTGAAGGTGGGCTCTAATTTGATTGTTTAGAACCTCGACTCTATACAAACTGCACCAAAATATATATATATATATATATGTATATATATATATATATATCCCCAGCCTTTTCTACCTTTGTGACCACGTTCGCTAGTCATTTAGAAAATGGAAAAGCATGTCATGCGTCAGGCCACACAGAACTAACACAGTTACAGATAGGCATACGGTAGATTGATGGGCCCCACCAAATTTTAAAATGGACACATATGGTGGGCAATCTTATATTCATTTTCTTAGGAGAAAAGTTTATATGTGGTTGTAACTTTAAAATGTAGAATCACTCCACCTAAAAAATCTATCAAAAATGTTGTTTTAATGTTGAAAAATCTTTCTAATCAATCATCTCGACATCGAGATCTATGAATATGAAAAAAAAAAATTTTGAATATCAGAAATAGTGCATCTTGTAACACATTATATAGACCGTCCATTTTCAAGATTTTCATATTTATATTTATAGATCTACTTGATTTTAATATTTTTAAAATTTAAAATTTTCTAATTCAGTATGAAAATAAATTTTAAGATGCACCTTAATTGGATTGGTTAAGCTTGCTTGCAACCTTATAAAAACCGCACCCTTTTCTTTAAATATGGGTCCCTCCATAGTTTCTCATACTTAAATTGATGGAACCACTCCCACTAATTTATGACTTCAATTATTGAGAATAGTTGACCTTTTAGCTGTGGGCACAGCTCTTCCTCCCCCGTGGCCCCCCACCGGATGGTTTCCTCCTTCTCGTCCTCCTTTCTCTCTTTCTTCTTTTGAATACTTTCTCTCTCCCCCTCAATAAATATGTGTAAAAAGTTTATGTAAGGTTGATGCTTTATATTTTAAATTAAGGTGCATATAAAAATCTATTAAAAAAAGCTATTTTGATTTTGGAAGTTATCTAATGGGTCATCTCGATGTCGAGGTGCATAAATTTGGGGAGGGAAAAAAAAATTAAGTACTTGAAGGTTTATATTTATTTATAGATCTGCTTGATTTTGAACCATTTTTTGGGTTTAAAATTTATAATTATAGATAAAAATCGATACTTAGGTCATCCTAAAAATTTTCAATGCTACAATTATATCTTATGACTAAGTTTGGAAGTGCGCATTACCATGTTGATATACTTATATTTTCATTATAGGGAAATAAATTACAAAAAAATGCGTCATTTTTTATGTTTGGGTAATGCATATAGCAAATAGGAAATGGAAACACATTACATAAAATTACCCCCAAAAATATGAAATCCATTACACGTGCATAGGGTTGAATTTCATATTACGGACCTGTCAGATTAAGTGTATAACGGTTAATCCATTACATGTTCCAGCAATGTTGTAGAAGAAACATAGCTGGAATTTTTATATTTTCGAATTATTTTGAAAGATGTTTTTGCTAGTCTGGTGTAATGTCTAACATTTATATTTTTTAATTATAAGTTTTCTTTTTTTTCTTAAGTATTTATTTTTTTTTCTTTTGGGTAAATTAAGTATTTCTTATTTTAATATTCGAATTGTGGTCTTTAAGGCTTGAATTAATTTCTGGTGTTGATTGGAGGGATTTGAATCTTTGAGCCAGTGAATTATGGTTCAAGTGGTTCTTCATCTCTCTCTCTCTCTCTGGATTTCTTGGTTATATTTTGATGCCTAGATAGTTATTTTCCCTTGGGGCGCATTTGGTTCCCTCGATTTCGATTATGGAGAGTCCCATTTCCAGGACAACCATCCCAAAATAATGTTTGGATGCTGTTTGACATAGGCATATACGTTCCCCCGGATTTCACATTTCCACATTTGTAGCCAGAAAGCTATAAATCTTAATTCCACCAAAATAGATGGAATTCACATTTTCTATATAAGGTGTCAATTTTATATTAAAGAAGAATTACCCAAAAAAAACTTTATATTATAGAAGTAGGTGTATGATGTAAAATTGATGCAAAAAAATAATAACACCAAAAAAATAAAAAGAAAAGGTTGAGAAAATATACATTATCTCAATGTCTGCAATGGCATCCCCCCCAAGGTTGCGATAATATACCCTCTCTCAAAGTCTGCAAGGAATCCACCCCAAAAATCTCACCAAATTTTATTAACTCATCCACCTCTTTTTTTAAGATGAAGGGAAATCTCCCTTTAAATAGATTAAAAAATAAGATAAACATTAACAAAAAAAACTCTCTCTACACTTTTCTATTTTATTTTTTCTTCCCTATTTTCTCTCTCTTCCCTTTATCCTTTTACATTCCTAAACTAGCTCCCTTAATTTTAACTTTATCTATTTATATTCCAAACTAAGTATCCCAAATCAATCAATAACTAATTAACCCAAATCTATAAATATCAACTCACACACATACTCAATGCCCTCAAATATCCTTACGTACCTCCTCTCCTATTCCTGAAGAGATAAACTAAAGAATAATAAAAAAATTTAAATAACCCTAATGTTATTTGCATCATTCTCCCCTGGTTGGGAGAAGCTCGACCTCGATCTCAAAAGTTGGTGATGAAGCCCCATCATGAGTCTCGATACTTTTTCTTCGAGACTGATACCTGCAATTGTGTTCCAAGAGTAATTGTTGAATACGAGCTTGAGCTAATTAGTCCTAACCAGGAATCAGTCTAACTTCAAAAAAACACCAAGTTCAACCGATGAACCCGCTTGACCATGAAATTTTGGGAGATAGATTTTAATGTCAAAATCTCGTGGTCGTTCTATAGGACGGGGTGGATCTGGCTTCTCTATAGTACACGGTGGATCTAGCTTGTTAATTACCATCAGATCTGCCTAGATAGATTCTGGGTCATTTGCTAACACTATAGCAGTTAGCCCGTGAGCTGACAGAATCCTCTATATATATATATATATATATATTACAAAATGCTTATAGGCGAAAATGAACAGTGATTTTTCCTACCCTCAATTCAATCAAAAGTTCATCGTACTGTTGCGATTGTCCAATAGTGTTTCATTTTTCATTTTTTTTTTACAAATCGGAATGACCTGAAATAAAGGGTATGTTCATAAAAAATAGGTGAATCTACGAAAAATATCAAAACAATATTTATGTGTTTTGGAGATATTTTGGTCAATTTATTTTCATGAATTATTATTTTTATATTTCTATTAGGTACGGCTGACTAAGATGTACGCATGCTCCACATTTCAAATCATTCCAATTTGTAGAAATAAAATGAAAAATGAAATACTACCGGACAATTGTGACCGTGTGATGAACTTTGGACGGTGATAAGGGTAGACAAAATCACTGTTCATTTGCGCCTATAGGCATTGGGAAGACTTTGATATATATATATATATATATATATATATATACTACAAAATGCCTATAGGCGAAAATGAACAGTGATTTCGCTTACCCTCATCACCATCCAAACTTCATCACATGGACACAGTTGTCCAGTAGTGTTTCATTTTTCGTTTTTTTTTACTAATCGAAATGATCTGAAATTTGACGTGTGCACATCTTAGTGATGCGCACCTAATAGGCGAAAATGAACAGAGATTTTGCCTACCCTCATCACTGTCCAAAGTTCATCGCACGGTCAGTGTTTCATTTTTTCGTTGTTTTTCTACAAATCGAAATGAACTAAAATTTGGATTGTGTGTTCATAAAAAATAGGCGAATCTATGAAAAATATCAAAAAAATATTTTACATGAAAAATATTGACCAAAATACCCCCTAAATTTTCAGGGGTATTTTGGTCAAAAAACTTTTGCAAATTATTTTTTTATATTATTATTAGGTGCGCGTCACTAAGATATACACACGTTTCAATTTTCAGATCATTTTGATATGTAGAAAAAAATTAAAAATGAAACACTACTTGACAATCGTGACCGTGCGATGAACTTTAGACAATGATGAGGGTAGGTGAAATCATTGTTCATTTTCGCCTATAAACGTTTTGTAGTATATATATATATATATATATATATGAAAAATGATCCTATAGGACCTTCCCTCACCTATATAATAACTTTTCTAGAGATCCGTATCAGCTTTAATGGTGATCTTTTGGGAGGGGAGGGTCCTATAAGAACAGTACTATATATATATATATATATATATATATATATATATATATATATATATATATATATATATTTATAAAGAGAGAGAGAGAGAAAAAAAAAAAATGTTTAGATTAGCCCACTAAGTCATATGAACATATGAGTTCATATGAGCCAAATGACCCAAATTCAATTTGGTCTGATCTGATGGTCATGATGTCATTTTATTTTTGAATTTTAATTTTTCATCTATGAATCTAAATAATTTGAAATTTTAGATGTGTATTCTTCAAAAATAGTAGAATCTAATAAAAATATATAAAAAAAATTTTGAAAAAATAAATTGACCAAAATACCCTTAAAACATTTCGATGTATTTTGGTCAATTTATTTTTCGCAAATTATTTTTAAAATATTTTTATTAGATGCACCTTGATGAAAAGAATACACGCTTAAAATTTCACATTATTTGAATTATGAACATATATATATAAAATATGGTAGTGAGAATCCTTGAAATTGAATTTTAATAGAAGTTCAATGACTAGCTAGAGGACTACTTATTACTTTACAAACTCCGGTCCAAGTGGTATTGCCAGAAAAAAAAAAAAAAAAGGGAAAAATTAATGCTATATTGCAATGATTGATGCTGATAGAAGCAAACCAACATGGTACAAACCTCATTGATGAGGGTGATTCTTCAAAGAAATAAGTTTATATAAATGCAGAATTCAAGATGCACCGTAAAAATCCATGTGAAAAGGTTGTTTTAATGTTCAAAAACCTTCTAATTGATCATCTCGACATCGAGATGTAAGAATGAGAAAAAAACAAAAAGATTTTGAGTCCCAAAAATAATGCATCTTGTAATACATTTTTTTGGTTGTCTATTTTCAAAATTTTCATATATTTATAAATCTACTTGGTTTTAACCATTTTTGAAGTTTAAAATTTATTAATTAGATGTGAAAATAGAAATTCAGATAATCCTAAAAAAACTTTGACTCCTAAAAAAACTTTGACACCAAAATTATATGTTATGATAAAATTTGAAAGTGCGCCTTAATTTGGATTGTTTAAGGTTGCAACCTTATAGAAACCCCACCCTTCTTTAAATGCAGTTTCAAGTGTAAAAAAGAGCAAACATGTCCCTGAGACCTTTATGGTATGAAATCCCAGATATTTGCAATCCCAGATATTTGCTCAAAAATAGACGTCATATTTGCCCCTCCTTATTAGGATTAGCCAAGCAAAGTGCAAGCCTTTTGAGACTTCATAACTAACTTTCGAAACTTCTTAAGGCTCCTGTAACCAACATGTATGGTTGTACTATAATTTTTATTAATGAAGAATACATAATGTTTCAAAAATAAAAATAAAATATCATTATCATCATCCAAGCTTTATCCCAATAATTTGGAGTCTCCTACCATGTATTCGTGAATATTCACAACAACACACATTTAAGGTCACAGATATTTGACGGATGTCTAAGCACATTCAATCTTTGATGAGTTCCCTTAAGCTTGGCTTAGTGGTAGACACGTCAATCTGGGTGAGGGAGGTCAAGGATTCAAATCCTTGAACTTTTGTCCCAAAAAACCAAACAAAGCAGACCTACCTTTTTTAGGGGACCCTTTCCCCATTGAACTACCTAAAAAACAAAAACAGACAAAAGGTTTCTCATGATCAGATTGTTCTCTTGTGGAGATGCTTCCAAAGGGTTTGAATGCGTAGCAACTATAAGACAAGACGTGGGTTGTGAAAAAACTGTGGGTTAGCTTGGTTTATTTTTTATGATGAACCTTAGGGATCAAAGATTTGAAAAGCCCTCAAGTTAAACTAAAGACTTGGCCCTGGACCAGAAACAAGGAACAAACCCTTAGCTCAATTTGGGCAAATAAATGATCTATGCATTTCTAGGATCCAAGATTATCATCTATTACATGAAAAGTATAGGAACACTCAATAAATAAATGGTAGCCAAAAGACATGCCAAAAGTGGCATATATGGGGCATCCAAACTTCAGGGCCAAAGTAACTACTGGAGCTTTTTTATCCCAGGAAACGAAGGAAGAATAGCAATAAGTGGGTCACCATAGCCTACTGGTTCTGTAAAGCAACAAAACGAATCACAGTTAAAAGGTTGAGTAATGCGCTTTACTTTTGAGAGATAATGGATGGTAGATATTAACTGCAGGTCTTCATGATGGGCACTTCCCCAAGTATAGTTAATATCCACCATCCATCATCAACAGTAAATGTTGGGTGCCCGTGTTGCATCATATTACATGACCACTGGTGTTTGATATACTTTCCTTAGTGATCAATATCAAATTCTAAAGAAATGCCCGTGTTGCATTATGTAACATGACCGTGTTTGATATACTTTCCTTTGTGATCCATATCAAATTCTATAGAAATTCACAAAAAGAGTCCCATCTAATATTTAAAAATAGTCCCCGCATATTTTATAGTTTTATGATCAAGTGCCACTTTTTTGTCTTTTTCCCATTTAACTCCAATTCGGACATCCAATGCCTAGACTGAAGTCTTTTTATGTTGATTGAAATATCAGATGTAACATTCAATGTCCGAACCGGTCCTCCACTAAATTCATCTTTTTTAAATGTGGGAGCTTGAATCAGCCTAGTTACGAAAAACTGGTTTGGACATGCAATGTTTGAACCAGCCTCACTCTAACAAGAAAAAAAGACCGCAGTTCGAACATTGTACATCCGAACTAAAAAAAAAATGGGGCTTGAGCATAAAAAATATGAGGGGCTAGTTTTTAATTCCAAAAATGTAATGGAATTTTTTCGTGAATTTTCAATTTCTATATATTATTAGACGATCGATGCATTGTGCTTGTTAAGTAGAGGGACTGGGATAGGTTCAAGGTGTATACCACCATCTTCTCTCAGTATTTTTATGACCTCCCCTGCCACATCAGACTGAAATGAGAAATACAAGCTGGAATAAGTATCATTCTAAAATTTAGAAGGAAAAACTGAAAGAAGAATTAGAGCATGGAATAATGGGAACACAAGTACCTCAACTGGAACCTCGCCACCCAGTTGCTCCACATAGCAAATCACCTGTCCTTCCTTTACAATTTGTTTCTGTAACAAATAATCCAAGACAATATATCTATGGAGACTTTCTTTTCATATGGAAAAGAACATAAACTTGGATACCTTACTTGAGAACTACTCAGAAGAATGATTCGGGGGGGAAGTAATAGTCGCTGGTTATTGCATTTTAAAAAGAATTGCAGGCAGAGTTTAAGTTTAGGACAAACTGGTTATGGGTTCAGTACGAAATAACACAAAAGGTGTATGTATCTATAGAATCTTTGTAAACTGATAGTGTTTTACATATTCTCTAGGTTAGGATTCAAGAAGCACGACCTTCATCGTGAAGGTTGAGGAAATACTTCCTATCTAATGAATTTAATAAAGGAGAAATGGACATCTTGGATCTTGCCCTAATACAAAAAACATTGCAATTTGTTCCCATCATAATAGCATATACCCATTCTAGATATCCTGTTCCCAATAAAAAAAAGGGAAAATATCCTATTATTCCCTATTTTTAACTTCTATATCTCATCAGACTCAAGAATTGAAAATATTACTCGTAAGCAAAAGGGCTCAATCTTTTCTATCTTCCAACCCCCTAAACCCTTTTGACCATGTATTATTGACCTCAACAACTTATTAAATGACTTTATCTCTCTTTCTCTCTCTAAAACTCCATCTCTCTCTCTCTCGCATCATTGTCTCTCAAAACTCCATCTCTCTCTAAAACCCAAACTTCATCTCTCTCTCACATCATCCTCTCTCTCACACATCATCCTCTTTCTCTCAAAACTCCATCTCTTTCTCTCTCTAAAACTCCATCTCTCTCTAAAACCCAAACTCCATCTCTCTCTCTCTAAAACTCCATCTCTCTCACACACATAAGGTGTGCTCGTGTTCGAGCTCAAGCTAAACCCCTTGGCTGGTAAACTCACCGAGAAGTGAAAAGAGAGAGATGAAGTTTTAGAGAGAGAGAGATGGAGTTTGAATAGGGTGTCATTTTATTGTTTGTTTGGGTCAAAAATTTATGATCAAAGGGGTCCAAGGGGTTGTTAGATAGAAAAGATAGAGACCTTTTGCTTACAAGCAATTTTTTCAATTCTTGGATCTCATGAAATATGAAAGTTAAAAATAGGGATAAGGAGATATTTTCCCTGAAGAAAATCCAGTTTCTCCACTGTAAGTTAGAAATTCATAAAATGATAGGTAACTTCCATCAAGGGAAAAAGGACAAATATCTAGAACAATTCTCGAGCAATTTCCTTTTTCTTTGAGAGAGATCTTTTCTAATGAAATTGTCTGAAGAAATCAATGATATATTCTCAGTCCAAACCTCTTTGCATGCTGCAGGACCACGTTTTCCTTTTACAGTACGAGCTCTTCTAAAATAACCGACCTGCATTGTAAAGTATACTTTGGCATCAGAAACCAGTCTCCATAAAATAATGAAACTGTTACGCTCTTCATGAACCATTCTTCCCTCTTTAATATGTTTTTGAAAAAATGGACATATTTTCTTTTAGGAAACATTTAGGCAGAAAAAAGGCTTGAGAATGGCCAACATCTTACCATTTTACCCTACCCAAGCCAATGTTCAAAGCTTTGCACTATGTTTTGTCTAAAACTCATATTTTCGGGAAACATTTTGTCCACTGTTCCAAGTACCAGAGTAGGGAGAATATGGTAAAAACGAGATTGGCACTTGCTTAGTCTGGGTAACCTGCATAACATATGCCAGTATCCAAAACACCGTTTTCCTTCAACTTTGCATGGAACCCACCTTTGGGGAGTTAATTATCACCAAGCCCTCATCAGCAGCTGCCTCTAAAAGTCTCTGAATCCTAGTTAGAGGAGGTTCAGGTTTAGAAATGGTCGGAGGAGGGCTAGCAGACCCATTTGAATCAAGGGTTTCCTCAGCAACATTAGTAGTAGTGTGAATAGGAGAGCTTGGAGAAGTGGGTGGAGGCATGTCCTTTCCATTGATATCTCTTGCCACGTATAATCGAAAGCCGTCAAGCTGGTCATACGAAAAGAACTTATCAGCACACAGTTTAGAGCTCCCAAAAAAAAATTAGAAAAATTTAAAATAAAAAATCTGCATATCAGTGAATTTTAAATGGATAGAAAAATATGTAAAGATGAAATGGGAAAAATGGCTATTTACTTTGAGTTCGAATTCTGCAATGGAGGTTGTCTCACAAATCTCTTTAACCAAGGACTGCACCTGCAGATTAAGAAAATGAGAGGAATAAAACTATTAAACCAGTGCAAACAAAGAAGGGCACTTCCATGAGGGCCACAAAATAAAACGGTCGAATATATTCATAGTGCTGATCAGCTAAGAGTTAATGCAAATAGAGTTAATAAAAGCAGAGTGGAAAAAAAGCAAATCATCTCTCTCTCTCTCTCTCTCTCTCTCGTGTATATGCATGAACATATAGAGACATCTCTCTCTCACATGTATATGCATGAATGTATAAAAGCATACATGTAATATATAGAAGTATAAGTTGGTTTACTCAAATAATTAGAAATAATTATATATATTATTTGCAAAAGTAGCTTGGAATCAGACAGTCTATTTGAAACAATTACATAATGTTTGAAATTTTAGAATTATTTTGAATAAGGCTATTTCCAAAACCCTCCAGAAGGGATTTGGATGCACAATGCCTGAGACGACTTTGATGGTCAACGGTAGGTAGTTTTGGGATAGAAAACTCATTCGCACAGTAATGCAAACTATTCTGTTTGAAAAGGAAGCCGGACCTCTTTTTCTCTTCTTTACAGCACACAATTGCTGCCACTAATCCACTCACAAGCCAATACCAATACCAAACAATGCAAGAATCATTAGAGAAGACAACTGTCAAGTATGGACCTATCTGGTATTTCATAGAAGAATTTGGACGCAGTTGAATTTGGTAAAAGACATAGTCCCTTGAACCAGTCCAATATTTTAAATGGTCAGAAAAATTATCTATGGCACTTAAGAGATGAACTATTTAACATCTCATCCATTTTTGGTTTAATTTCAAAAAGGGAATGCATACTATAAGATTATTTATCTCAAGTATAAGGAGGTCCCAATCACCCCTATCTGTCAATTGAATCAAGTACCTTGTTGAGGCTCACAAACTTCAAAAAACTTTCATTTGGATTTTAAGCACGGTTGACCCCAAACCGCGGAATTTCACATTCAACGGCCAAAGGTGATTGTGACCTTGTACCAAAAGTAAAGGATCTTATGGTATGCTTTTCCTTTCAAAATCCCATCAAAGAACACACAATCATGAGTTATAATTGATATTTTGGTATATTTTGATAAATGGGTGAAAAGTTAAATAGTTGGTATTTCATGTGTGCTTTGATAAATCCCATATAAAGTTTTACAACTCACAGATTTGCATAGTGCTACATGTGTGAGTCATGACTGTTGGAATTTTTAAGGCTTAGGCAGTTATTTCTAACCATTAAAGTGAGTGAGTGAGAGAGAGAGAGAGATTGCTTCTTTTTAGATTTGCCTTTGGTGCTAGGTGAAACTATAAAGAGAAAGTGACATGTCTTCCAAATCGAATTAGTCACCTAAATGAATGGACATGATTAGTCACTCATGTTCCCCTCATTTATTATTTAGTGAAATTAATCCTATTGGCTATAGATGCTCTTTCTGATGAGCCATACAATTCTCTCAGTACTTTCTACTTTGCTTCTTCTCTTTCAATATTTTACTAGTTTTTCCCTCTAATTTTGTGATATTCCTTTTAGAACGAAGGAATATGTATTTCCAAATAAATCTGTCGCTTATGGGCAGCTAAAGGTATTGTTGTATTTAAATCCCTTTGTAGCTTTGAAGAGCTTTTGATAAGGAGTATTTTCAAACGGGAAGAAGCTTATTGAAAGAGAAATAATTGTGAAATACTGTGTATTTAGTTATCTGCTAATAATGCAAATTAGCAAATTAATTTCAATAAATGATTAGGCTAGCTTTGCCTTGGTTGGTGTTACCTACAACTCCGTGCATATGGGAGAGATCCGAGTGAGGCATTGATTCTAGGATTCTTGGGAACCCTCGATTGCAGGACTAGAAATGCTAAATATAAGGATATCATCCAAAATGGTACATATTATCAGCTAGATGAATGCTAA
This sequence comes from Amborella trichopoda, assembly GCF_054954075.1. Classification (NCBI taxonomy): domain Eukaryota; kingdom Viridiplantae; phylum Streptophyta; class Magnoliopsida; order Amborellales; family Amborellaceae; genus Amborella; species Amborella trichopoda. The sequence goes on from NC_142340.1 coordinate 32,669,323, forward strand.
ATATAGGGATATCATCCAAAATGGTACATATTATCAGCTACATGTAAAACAAGCGATTAGAATCACAAATGAGTGCAAGAAATAAAGCAAAACAAAAGGAAACCATAAAAACACAGCATATGCATGGCTCACCATTAAATGGTTACATCCATGGCCTAGGCAACTTAAAATCCACATTATCTCAATGAAAGATATCAGCTCTAGATTACAAGAGATATATCTCTCTTTAGTCATCAGAAAAACTCCTAACAGCAATCTTGACCGAACTACGTCGCCAATCAACTTCCCTCTTTTCAACTGCAATAGTACTATAGGGAAGAGAACCTCAAGATAGCCAAGAATCTTTCGCTCTCTCTATAAATGTTTAGTAAACTAACCTGAAAACACATAGGAAAATTACCTCTCTTTAGGAGGTCATGCCTCATTTTCATGGAGGCTCATCTCTGTCTCTCTAAGAGACATCCATACCCAAAAAGGGTGATCCAAAGGGAGTGGGTAAAATGTCTCTTTGGTTCCTGGAGGTCCAAGATTTATCAAATGCAGGATGCCAACTCGACGCACTATGGAGGTCTAATGCATTATGCCCTTCAATGTAGTGCATCAATGCAGTTAAAAAAGTTAAAACAAAGATACAAAATATAAAACTATAAGAATATAAACTTGTATAAATATAAAGAATGACATGAACATGTGATTTATGTGAGTAAGATTTTAGTTTAGTATTTGTGTCTAATATATATACGATATATACTGATATAGAGTAACAAAGAACTTTTTGTCTCTATTCTCTAATATAATTGAAAATTTAATATAAATGACCCAACCATTCATTAAATTCAATAAAACACAAAAGAATATTTATTACATCAATGAAGAACTTAGGAAAACAAATTAGCATCAAGCAACTACGTGCACTGCAGCCTATAGCCAAACTTACAAATACGTAACCTTAGTTACTAGGATTTCCCAGCTTGGTGGCAATTCCACCAAAGCATGGATTCAGATCTTACATGAGGGGAACATGATCGCCATCCCTTACGATCGGTTAATATGATTCACACCTACATTAAATAGAATTTTTATAAGGCAAGTAGTCTTAAATGCATATTGATCAAAAAATTGTAGAAGCGATGATAACAATAATATAATATCATTTTTTTTTTTTTTTTTTTTTTGCTTATGTTGTGTAATGTTTGGCATTGTGAGTAGAATTACCCGGTTGTGAATAAAAGAAAAAGCGAAATTTTTGAATTTACACCCCGAGAATCCTACATAGCCACTACTTTTAAGACGGCCTAGATGTGGAGGACATCACTCTAGGGTTTTTGATATCAAGGTTGATATTTCCGATTTTAACGATAAGCATCAACTCGGAGAATTCATTGATTGGTTACCGGAGAATTCATTGATTAGTAAAATACCATTGAGAGGTTTTTTATTACCAAAAAGTTCCTTAAATTAAAAGGGAATTTCTTCTATAAAACCCTTGATGATAGTCACAATTTCATGGGTGATCCAATACTTGATGAGAAACCTTCTGATGGAGTTAGTGGTCTTGTCTTTGATAGTGATCGCATCTTTGATAAGGTCCTATTGATGATTTGGTGGGTGATAGATGTGAAGAACAGCAAGATGAAGAACTCCAAGGAGTTAATAGATAAGGTTGTTGGTTCACTCATCGAATCTTGTACTTTTCATGAAGATGCTCGCTTGGTTTCTTCTTCTTTGAACCAAACATATGCTGTGAGGACCCGGACTTTTCGGGCATTATGAAGGGATGCCGCAGTGCGTGTAAGCCGTTGTGCGTGCAAGTGATACTGCCATGTGTGCGAGGGATGCCATCGTGCGTATAAGCCATCGTGTGTGCAAATGATACCGTCGTGTGTGCAAGGGATGCCGCAGTGTGTGCAAGTGCGCGTTGCTGCCGAGAGTGAATGAACTTCCATGAGTACTATGTTGCACATGTACGCCACTTGTATGCCACTATAAGCCACCTGGATGCCACTTGTAGCCCCTTGCATGCCACCTGCCTGCTGCCTCCCCCTCTTTGCTTATATATACCCCCTTCACACCCGTCTCAAGAGTTTTGCTCTCTCTCTCTCACGAACTCCCTTTCAAACACTTAGAACCTTAGTCTTGGCCATCCTTGGAAGCTTAGCATTTGAGGGGAGCCTATGTGGGGAACTTGGAGTTCTTTTGGATACATGTAAGTAGATCTAGCATCCATGATTTTGTTTGATTGCTTAGTATGAAATCTAAGTATGCATGTGAATGTAATTGTAAATATGGGTGGATGAATGTTAATGAAATTATGCTAGATTGTGCCCTGTTTTTCTAGAATTGTGACTCTTATTAGTGTGATAGTTTGAGTCTTGAAGGCATCTCTGTTGGTTATAAAATTTGGTGGGAAAGCACCCCTGTGAATCGATTTTAAGATAGAAAAGACCTTGTGTTAATGCCTATTTTGGTTGGAAAGTTATCAGTCATTCTTTGAAGTATGTCAAAACTTTGAAATAAATTTCCAGGAACCTTGCATGTTTTTAATTGGAATTGTTCACTGACCAATATGTCTCTGACTGAGGCCAAACCACTTTTAAATGAAAGATGAGTGAGTCTATTTTCAAAATGGTTTCGGAACTATGACCAAATTCTCTGTGGATTGAAAGTTATGCCCAATTTTCTAAGAGACTGCCACACTGAAATTCATGCTATTTTCCAAGACTGTTATATGCTTTTATGTGGAACTGTTCACTGACCAATATGTCTCTGATTAGGGCCAAACCACTTTTAAATGAAAGATGAGTGAGTCTATTTTCAAAATGGTTTTGAAACCATGACCAAATTCTCAGTGGATTGGAAGTTATGCCCAATTTTCAACGAGACTGTCACACTGAAATTCCTGTTATTTTCCAGGACTGTTATATGCTTTTATGTAGAACTGTTCACTGACCACTATGTCTCTGATTGAGGCCAAACCACTTTTAAATGAAAGATGAGTGAGTCTATTTTCAAAATGCTTTTGGAGCCATGACCAAATTTGCTATGGATTGCAAGCTATGCCTATTTTTCTAAGGGGCTATCATACTGAAGTTTCTGCTCTCTTGTGAATTATTGTAATAAGACATGCTTACGAATTATCGACTATGCATGGTTGAAATAGGACATGCCCATGAAATAGTTAATGCTTATGAAATGGTGAATGTTTACGTAATGTTGAATATGCATGGTTGTAATAAGACACGCTTATGAAATGGTGAATGTTTAGGAAATGTTGAATATGCATGGTTGTAATAAGACATGCTTATAAAATGGTGAATGTTTATGAAATAGTGAATGCCATGAGATAATGACTGTGCATGGTTCTAATAAGACTTGCCTATGTGATAGTGAATATGCATGGTTCTAATAAGACATGCCTATGTGATAGTGCATGGTTGTAATCAAACATGCCTCAGATGTGATATGAAGCATTATGCAAAAGGTCATCCATTGGTAGTGCGATTTGGTATGATAAGAATGTCATCCGTTGGTAGCGTAATGTAATGTGATATGATAAGAAAGTTGTGTCGGCAGTTGAGATCTTTCCGTGAGTCCCCATGATAGGATGGGAGTTAGGATGTGAATGTGAATATTTGGATGGGTCGCGCCCCCCAAATCTATATGGGCACTACTCATTGGGTCACCCAGTGGTAATGTAACGCTCTCACACCAGAAGGGCATAAGGAGAGGGTCGTATCTTGCAAGGCCGCTGCCTATCAAAAGCCCCAAAGCGCGCTATGGACTGTGTGTGAGTGTGAAGACATTATGAAATGGGTCATCCATTTATCATTGTCTTCCCTCCTGAATAATGGTAGAAGTCTCAAGCAATGGGATTGGCTTGGCTTGATAGGGCTTCTATATCGGGAGTAGACAACATTAGGATTGCATATAGTTAATATATGTTTGTTTGAATTTATTGATATGGTATTTTAATAGAAAAGATTTGATAGACTGTTACCTCATGGGCTGTCTAATATCTGATTTGTGCTTACTTCACTATGAAAGAAATAACTCACGACACACTGCTAATGAAAGTAAGGTACAATATTCCATGCTGAAACCTGCATGAATCTTGGGGACGGTTGTAAATAACAGTGTACAGGCAGGAATGCATGGCGCTTTGATCTACTTACTGAGCTTCACAGCACATTCCTTTGACTTTCTTGAATGTAGAGTGCTAGCTCATAGGTCGAGGGCAGACAGTCGGGTGATCGCGATTGGCGGTTGAAGACCCGCACTTGACGAAGAACTTCCTTTTGATTGTAGGTGTTAGATGGCAGTTGGTCATATAGTGGTTTTGTTGTATAGCTTCGTATTTTGTTGTTGGGCCTTTAGTGCCCTGGGACATATTTGTAATAACTTTGGAGCTCTTTTGTATATATTGGTTTTAAATTGTTCAGCTTTTGTTATAGTTGTGTTTGGAGATTTTGTTTTCTTTTGTGGTTTGCTTTGATTCCTTCTTTTTAAAAGCGTTGAGCCACTCCCACCTGAGTGGCATTCACTACCTCTAATCGCTGTCCCGCACCCTGTTAACCTCTAGCAAGTACAGTATGGGGGCAGGGGGCAGGGCTGTGACATATGCATCATAACTATTCCAATGTTTCAATGCATAATGGATCTATCTCTATTGGGCCAATAACCTACAGGTCCCAAGATTCAAGGCCCAATGTTCAATTTGGAGAAGATAATTATTTTGGTGCAGAATTCATCTTAGTCTATTTCAAAACTCAAGGATGAATTTTCTCCAACTAATGGAGATTGATGCAGGAGCAAATGACTCGTATTTTGAATTTTTTAAATTAAAATTCAAGGAAGTATTTTTGGGAGATTTTCAGGGTTTAATGTTTTGCTTTTAAGTGTTTTATGGATTTCAAGGTTTTCTTTAGTTTTTTAGTATTTTTAGGAGCTGTTTTTGGAAAAGTCGTTAAAGTACTCATTGAATTATTTATTCTATCGGGAATAAAAATATTCATTACAAATTTTCTTTTAATTATGACTTCTATTTTAATTAGAGTTAAGATTTCTTGGAGTCTTAAGTAAAGTCTTTATTATAAATAGGGATTGGAAACTAAGGAGATTCACATAATTTTTTAATAATGAAGAAAGAGAGCTATGCTTGGAATCCCTGGTCAGGATTTTATTTAGGAGAACGCTCAGGATTCTCCAAGAGATTGCTTGTGTTGACCTGAAATATTGCAGCTTTTATGTTCTTCAAATTCTCAGATTACGTTTTCACATATGCAAGGCAAAATACTTTGGTAGCAACTCATTCTCTCATGAAATGTCAGTCTATCTCGATGTGCTTGGTTCTATCATGCTGGACTGGATTGTGAGTTCTACTAATGGCAGCCTCGTTATCATGATACAAGGACATTGACCCCTCAACAGGAAAGCCAAGCTCTCATCATAGGATTTTTCGCCAAAGAAATTCATGCACCATGAGCCATGAATCGTTACTCTGCTTCTACACTTGAACAGGCTACAACTAATTGTTTTTCCCAAGTCATATGGATACCCCTAACCAGAGTACAATAGCCTAGTGTAGTAATTAGGTCCACAATAGAACTAGCCCAATCTGCAACTATATAAGCATCAACACGCAGATGTCCATGTTTGATAAACAGAAATCCTCTACCTCCCCAGCCAGCATGCTTTTCAGTTGTTGAATACCCTTAGAACCAATGTTCAAAAAGACGGATCCGGCCACCTAGGCGACCAGGGGTCCTGGCCGCCTCAGAGGGCGCTCAGATACATGGGTACCCCAAAGTGTGGGGGTGGGGGGTATGAGAGAGAAAGAGAGGAGAGAGAGAGACGAGCCATGTAGAAATGAAGAGAGAGAACATTGTACTCCTAATTTTAAATAGCTACATATGTTGTCAATATATCAATGCTTTAACATGTGTGTCATAGTTAATTGTACTATGTTATATTATATTAGTAACTTTATACTTTGGTAGGAAAAGAGCCTGAGCTTAATTGGTTAGTGCTTGATGATTTGCAACGCTACGATTCCTACCAAGGGTAGGGGCCCTCTCCCCACTGACTCACCCAAAAAAACAAAAAAAAAACATCATTGACCCGCTTATTAATAATATATTGATGTTGACAACATTGACACACATCAACAATAATAATGATATTAATATTTTAATACATTTGTACCGTAGTTGATAGTACTGTTAGTATTATATTACTGACTTTGTAGTTTAGTATTGATATCAATAATATAGTCATTGAAGCAATGACTCATATCAATAATATAGTCATTGAAGCAATGACTCATATCAATAATAATAAGTTAATGTTATTTTAATACATTTGTACCGTAGTTGATAGTACTGTTAGTATTATATTACTAACTTTGTAGTTTAGTATTGATATCAATAATAAAATCATTGACAGCAATGACTCATATAAATAATAATAAGTTAATGTCTTACTACATTCGTATTGCAGTTAATGTCTTATTACACTTATTAATATATTTGTACTATAGTATCAATAATATATTATTTTTTAAGAAACATGTTGACACATGTGTTAGTAAAATATTGACATTGATGCATGTATCAATAGCTTATTAATGTGTTTGTACTATGGTCATACTATGACCATACCCAATGAGCCTATGTCGGTTGCTAGCCCAGTTAAATGACCCACTCAGTACTTTCGCTTCATCTTTGCACCCTCAAATATCCATGCTTTTGCTTGTCATGTCTCTCTTACTCCATCTAGACATTTCTGGACTATTGATTCCGGAGCCTCAGACCACATGACCAGTATGACTTCCTTGTTTCATTTTTATTTTCTTTGTTCTAGTAGAGACAAATTTAGGATCACTGATGCATGTTTTTCTTCTATTTATTAAAAAGGAACTATAAATATTTCTCCTCAAATGTCAAGGTCATCAGTTCTTTGTGTTCCTAGTTTTGCTACAAACTTAATGTTTGTCAAGAGCATTACCAGGAGCCTAAATTGTAGTGTAATCTTCTTCCCTTCCCACTGTGTTTTTCAAGACTTGGATACAAGGAAGACGATTGGCATAGGACATGAATTTCGTGTCTCTATGTTTTGGTTTTGATGACACCAATGTTCAAAAATGCGGATTCGGGTACCTAGGCGTTTTGGGTGCCCGTCCAAGAACTGGGTATCCTCACAATCCTCATAAAAATTGAAAAAATTGAACCCCCCCTCTTCCCCCCTTGATATGACTTTTAAATGAATATATAAGATTAACATGTTACCATGTTAGTTTTACAATAAGAATTTACGCATTTAAGACACCAATTAATTAAGAATTTAAGAATTAAGATATATGATATGATATCATTAAGATGGTAGTTTCAAAACAGTATGACTTGATATTATTTTACAATAAGACTCTAATGAATATACAAGATCTTAGTTTGACTTTAAGAATTAAGACTTCATTAAGATATCACATAAATACATAATAACGAAACATGACACCTTGAACAAAAAAGAATCAACTATTCATAAAAGAATATATATATACTCAAATTCATCATCCAAATGAGAAAAAATCAATTAATCACAAAAAAATCAATCTTTTACCTACAAACATGTAAATATATCGACATTCTCAAAAAGAACATGTAAACATATAGTAAGAGAAAAAAAAAGTAAAAGAAAATACACATGATTCATAACATAATATATTGTAGAAAAATAAAATCACAACCCTCTCCCAAATATGATAATACTTTAAAAATATGAAAATCAAATCGATGTCAGTTGCAAAACTCATCTATTGGGTCGCCAAGAGTTCTCAAAATCAACTACTCGAAGCTCCAAATCCACCCACGAACTATTGCCTTTGTTTTGGGAAGAAATCGAAAAAATAAAAAATTTATCGATCTTTCGTTAAATCACAAAAGTGTGGTTTTTGGGGGGACTTTCTCACCCTAAAGGCCAGTTTTTTGTTTTGGGGGGAACCACAAAACCCTTTTCCCCCCGTAAAAATTAAATTTTTTGACCATCACCAAAGTTTTTTTTTCCGTCCATCCGCAAAGTTTCATAGGGCGGCACCTAGGTGGGCACCCAGACAGTAACGCCTAGGCGGCGCCTTGCCCACCTATGCGGTCATCCAGAGACAGGGCCCATAATGATCCCGCCCAGACAGCATCTAGGCATTTTTTGAATTTTTTCGCCTAGGCGGTCGGGCAGCCGAATTTTTGAACAATGGATGACACCTATTCTTCAAGGCCTTTAATCATGCTCAAGTGTTTATAAAAATTTGATTTGGCAGTGACATCTTTGATTAGGTCATTAATCTTTTCAGTCATTGAAAGTTTTGTTCCTGAGTTGTTTATTTCGACTAGTGCGTCAGAATTTTCAATGTGATGTGTGTGAACTTCCGTGCATTGTAGAAGCTCATTTTTTACCTAGCAATAATAAACGCATTGCTCCTCTGCTATTATCTATCCTGATGTTTGTAATCCCTCTCTTGTTACATCTGTTTTGGCTATCGTTATTTTGTTTATTCCAAGGAGGATTCCTCTCGTTGTACCTGGTTCTATCTCATGAAGACCAAAAATGAAGTTCCTAATATCTTTAAGGTCTTTCATAAAATTATCCACACTTGTTTATACTAAAAATAAAATATTGAGATCTGATCATATTAACGAGTGTTGCATTTGAACTAGAGAGTTGTTCTATTTGGAGAACGTGGCATTAAATACTAAACTTGTTGCTCATACACAGTACAAAAAATGGTATGGCCGGAATAATGTATTCAAGAGATTTTGGTACCATACACATTAAACTTGTTGCTCATACACAGAACATGGCATTAAACATTAAACACCTATTAGAGGTTGTTTATGCTCATCTCTGAAGTATGAATATACTCAAAGAGATGTGGTTTGAAGCTATGCTCATTGCATGTTATCTTATCAATCAGATGCCATCTCATTTACTATATTATAAATCTTCCTATAAACTTTTCCATCCTGATTGGCCACTGTTGGGTATGCCCCTTAAAGTCCATGTTTGTATTGCATGTTATCTTCTCAATCAGATGCCATCTCATTCACAAGATTATAAACCTCTCTATAAACTTCTCCGTCCTGATTGTCCACTGTTTGGTGTTCCCCTTAAAGTCCGTGTTTGTATTTTCTTTGATCTTGGTTCATACCTTACAAAGTTGGATCCCTAATATGTAAAGTGTATTTTTCTTGGATATTCTTCTACTCAGAAAGATACAAATGTTATGATCCTCTGTCAAGAAAAAAAGTTTGCCTCGATGGACATAACCTTTTTTGAGTCTGCCGCCTTTCCCTCCTCCTTTTTCAGGGGGAGAGTAGTGTGTAGAGAGGACTTTTATTGCGCTTCCTATTCCTTTTTTTCCTAGTTCTGGAACTCACAAGGACAGTGGGAAGCAAATCCCATGAATAAGAGAGACTTGAAGTCTATACTCAGCAGAATTAGAAGGAATTGTAGACCACCATAGCAAACAGGCCTCTAAGCAAATGCATACCTTTTATCTAGGTACTTTCAATATATGCCAATGTGATGATTTTGACCTGGCTATTGTTGCATGAAAAGGTAGATGAAGTTGTATTGTACACCCAATTAGCAATTTTATTTCTTGTGAGTCCTTGCCTCCTTGCTACCTTGCTTTTGTGTCTTCTTTGTCTTTTGTTTCTATTCCTACTAGTATTGTTGAAGCTTTAGCTTATCCTGAGTGGAAATAGACTATGTGCGAGGAGAGTTGAGAGCATCAATCACAGATGGTACTTGGAAATTGGTCGACCCTCCTAAAGAGAAGTTGTTGGTCGGTTGCATATGAGTTTACACTATGAAGCCAATGGTATAGTTGATAGATACAAGGCACGATTAGTTGCCCAAGGGTTCACTCAATTTATGGAATAGATAATCAAGCGACATTTGCTCTTGTGGCTAAGATGACCCCCATTCATGTCCTTTTGTCTCTAGTAGACAACTTGGAGTGGTTGTTGCACCAAGTAGATGTTAAGAATGCATTCCTTCATGGGGAACTACAAGAAGAAACACACTTGTTACCTCCACTTGGATTTAGTACTCTTGGATATGAGGGTGAAACTCTGCCATAACCGGTCCCATGCCAGTCATGCTGGCCCCAAGCTTGGAGAAAGGAGAGTTGTGTTAGGTTGGCAACTAGCATAAAACTTTTCCTACATCTTTTTCATGAATCATGATCCAATGTTTTATGCTCATGCTAGGGCATTCTCCGTAAGTGGTGCACTGTATCAGAACCCATGTGTTGTGAGAAATGAGTGAGGTTCAGCTAGGTAGTTCCCTAGAAGTGACACACCACAACGATGCCTGGTTGCGACCATAAGTAGGCAAGGGCCCAAGCCATTTGGATAAGCATGGATAAAGAAGCTAGTCCAAGAAAATAAGATACGTCTAGCCATATGGAACATAAGAACTAGGAACTTTAACAGGTAAGAGTATGGAGTTAGTGGATACAATAACATGAAGGAGATTAACATAGCTTGCTTACAAGAAACTAAGGGAAAACGAGCAAAAGCTAAGAAAATTGATGGATATAAACTTTGATATACAAGAAAGGATAACAATACAAATGATATACACCATACGCATATCAATAGATGCAGATTTAAAGGTGAAGTAGTAAATGTTAAGAGAGTGTAAAGTAGTAAATGTTAGGAGAGTAGGTGATAGGCTCATTTTAATTAAGTTTGTGTGAGGGGAGAAGATCATCATCATCATCATCCAATCCTTATCCCAATTATTTGGGCCTTCCCCATGCTCTTTTAGAGCCTTCTGCTTGAACCAAATCATATCTCCTAACAGGTGAGGATAGTTTTAGGAGGAAATGGACGGATAGAGAGGATATTTTTAGGAGGCGACTTAAATGGTCATGTAGGAAAATATAATAGAAGATATGAAAAGGTACATAGAGGATATGGATTTGGAAATGAGACAGGTGACGCTATTCTCGATTTTGCTATGGCTTATGACCTAGCGATAGCAGACACCTGCTCTAAAAAGCGAGATGAACATTTAATAACTTACAAAAGTGGATCATATAAAAACCAGATAGATTTCTTTCAAGTTAAGAAGGCAGCTCGACCATCATGTAAAGACTATAAGGCTATCCCAGGAGAGAGTTTGAATGTGCATCATAGGCTCACGGTTATAGATGTTTGAATAAGGAGATGGAAGAGGAGTGAATTAAGTAGTTGTATAAGAACTAGGTGGAGGAATAAAAAGGGATAAAATAGACTTATTTAGGAATACAATTGACAAATGAAGGAAAATAGAATTTTGAGGACGAAGTCAATGTTATGTAGATTAAGATGCCTGATTGTATAAAGAAAGTTTTGAAAAGACATTTTAGAAGAATCTAGAGGGTAAAGACAATCTGAAAAGGAAACTTGGTGGTAGAGTAATGAAGTTCAAAAGGTCATTAATGAAAAACAATCATGTTACAAATCTTGGCAATGAAATAGAAATGATCAAAACTTAGAACAATATAAAAACACCAAGAAGAATGATAAGTAGTAAGACTAAACTTAAGATATATGATGATCTATACAATAAATTGGGGGCAAGAGAAAATAAAAAAGATGTTTTCAAACTAGTAAAATGAGAAAGGGGAAGTGTAGAAATCTAGACCTTGTCAAATGCATTTAGAGTGTGCATTAAAGGGTTTTCGTGAAGGATACAAGGTCAATGAAAGATAAAGAATTTAATTTAAAAAATTGTTAAAGGGCGACTATTATGGGAGCACAACGTTAGGAGGAACCTTTAACATAAATGAGGCCGGAGGTTATAAATACGTCCATAAGATTAGGTTATATGTAGTGGAAAAAGTATTGAGAAAGATTAAGATAGGACAGATTATAAGACCAGATGGTATCCTAATACAGGTATAGAAGTGCATGGGGGATATTGGCGTATTTTGGTTGACCAAGTTGTTCAACAAGATCTTGAGAACAAAGAAAATACTACACTAATGGGGACAAAGTATTATGACACCTATTTAGAAGAACAAAGGAGACATACAAAATTGTAACAAAAGAGACATACAAAATTGTATAGATTATCGAGGGATCAAACTTATGAGTCACGCTATGAAGCTATGGGAGAAATGATTGAGAAACAATTATGACATAAAATGAGTATATTAAAAAACCAATTCGATTTTATGTTAGGGAGGTCAAACGTCAACAGTTGAGGCTATTTTTCTACTTAGGTAATTGATTGAGAAGTTTAGGGAGAAGAGAAAATACCTCGTGGTCTTTATTGATTTAGAGAAAGCATACGATAGGGAACCTAGAGAATTAATTTGGTGGATGTGGGAAAAGAAAGAAGTATCTAGAGGATGTATTGATATGGTGCAATATATATATAAGCGAGTGTTAACTAGTGTAAAGACAACTAGTGGAGAGACAAGTGAGTTTTTAATGATAATAGGCCTATATTAGGGATCAACATTGAGCCCACATCTTATTTTAGTTATGGAAGAGTTAATAAGGCAGCAGGATGCGGTACCGTGGTGTATGTTGTCTATGGATGACATAGCTTCGATTGATGAGACTAGAGATAGCGTCAATGCAAAGTTAGAACTTTTGAGAGATGCTTTCGAACTAAAGGTTCTAAAATTGATCAGAGTTTACATAATATATGAAATGTAAGTTTAGTAATAATAGGAGTAGAAACGAGGAAATAGTTAATATTGATGGCCAAGAAGTACTAAAAATAGATTATTTTCGATATCTTAGATCGATAACGCTATGAGAATGGAGAGATTAAAGAAGAAGTTACAAATAGAATTAAAGCAGGGTGAACAAAATAGAGATGTGCTTCTAGAGTCTTATGTGATCGATGTTGGGGTTTAGTGGCCTTTAAAGGCCATAAAAGTATGTAAATTAAATTATATTGGATTCTAGACTTCAATGGGAGTACGTTCGTTTGTTGACTCAGCTAGGGTTAGGAGGTTTATGGCCCTGTTCATGTCCAAAACCCTTACCCCTGGGTATATGGCACTACCGAATTCAGAGGATCATCATCCCTTGTTGAGATCAGAGAGATGTATAGAGATGGTTCGTAAGCCAGGAGAGCTTCGTGGTCTCCTATGTGCCTATACAGACCTGTGAGAGCAAGGGCTAAACCCTTAACAAACTTCAGCACAACATGTACACATGACAGCCGCATTACTGGGAAGCAACCCTGAAAAGAGCCCTTGCACTATAGTGATATGTGCGTATGACTTTCTATTAAGGGGTGGAACCTGTAATCCATATTTTAGGATCGTGGTTCCATTATTTATTGGCCAACTTTGATGAGCCAATCATGAGCCCTTGAATGAGACTGTAGGTCATAAATCTCGCTAGGTCGGTTTGAGGAGATAATTGTAGATCACTGTCACTGGCTAATGTGGAGTGCCCAAACAGTCACTTATCTTCACCTAATGGCACCAGTCCACTTCTGGATATTGCATTTTTGATGAAAGAAGGTTTCTGTGAATTTTAAAAAAACAAATCAAAATTTTTAAAATTAATTTCAGCTATGAATTCCTTGAAAAAGGTATTTTTGAAATTATGGTTTGCTGAAGTGGCACGTGTGGGGCCCTTGGATCCAACTCCACATGCATGCCACACCACATGGGTGAGGCTTGGAGCCCATGAGGACCACAACCCACTCATGGAGGTGGCACACCCCCTCCTCTATTATTTTAGTTTTGTTTTAATCGAATTCGAAGGTGTCTTTTAAGTTAAGGAAATCTTTTAAAAAATGATTATATCTTTATTTTGTGGGAGTTAGTTTTTTACCACATGTTTATCTTTTTGGATTCTTACAATCTTGAGAGATGTGAGAGTTCTAAAATATTACGTTTAAATAGGTCTTATCCTAGTTTGACTAGAAGTGGATATGAATCACAAACATAGGGGATAAGGTTCCTCATATTCCTGCCTAAACTATGGCGGCTGATTCATGGGATTTATTGGGATGAATGACTTAGATTTAATTCTCTCACCTTAAAGACTTCTTCAAATCCTGTTGATAATGATGAGTCATGATTGGAAAGGCACATCTAAGGCACATGAGGGCTATATAAGGAGGGGTTCCCCCTAATTGTCAACACCTTTTATTTTCTAGCCTCTCTCTCTCTATCTACTCCCTCTCCTCCACATCCCACTCTCTGTTCTCTCTCTCTCGTTCTCTCTTTTCTCTAGGTGGCACGCCATACTCCATTAGTTTTTAGGGGTGCACCACCGAAAGAAGGAGAGAAGGGGCCAAGCCCAGCCCTAGATTTGGTTAAGGAGAGGTGCCATAGTGGCATGCCCCATATTATTGAAAGGGGTCTTGAAAACCCTAATATTCTCTTATGCTCTCAAAACCCTAGTTTGGAGGTATTGTCTAAGGAAGCTTCCAGCTCAAAAAGTTCAGCAAGGCCAAAAGGATCAGAATGCGCCATTGGCAAGGAAAACAAGGGTGGGTGTACTAAGTCCCATGTGGGTGACTCTCCAGAAATTCGAGTAAGTCTTCCCACCTGTTTAGTTTTATTTTAAGTCAACTTTGCTTGTTTTATGTGAACTTTCAGGAAAATTATTTGTACTAAAATTGTTAGTGGAAGCTTGTTTTTAGTTTCTAAATTGTGTCTATCCTATTTAGCAGTAAAACCAAAGATTCTAGATAGTATTTTGGGTTTTATTTCTTATTTGCAGCAATGAATTGTGGCGCTTATAAGTGGAATTCAGATTGATTAATACAAGAAAAAGAGAATTTTCGTTTTTACTCCCTTGAATTCTGAATCGCCACTTCTTCCACATTGCATACCAATGAAACTGAAGGGGAAATTCCATACGACGGCTGTAAGATTAAACAATATCGATAGAATGATTGCACTTGAGATGAGGATGTTGAAATGGATGAATGGCAAGACAAAAAGGATAGAATTCAGAATGCGTACATCCGAAGGAACTTAGAGGTAGCTGCAATAGGCGATGATGAGGGGCAATAGACTTAGGTAGTCTGGTCAAGTACAGTTTTGACCAGTGTTTTAAAATGCGGGATGAGGCCCTGATGCGGTGGGGGGCCGATGCGGCCCCGATGCGGGTGCATCTTGGTCAATAAATGTAAAACAATTCTAAAAAATCTAAAAAAATAAGTTAATGCATAGAAAAAAATATGAAGGTGATATATGTGATAGTAGGTATTTTAGTTCAATGATCAACTTCAAAACTATTAGCTGTCAGAGATTTTGTATCCAGTTATCCACTATCCCCTGATAGAAACTAGAAACTTGAAACCAGCTTCATAAAGCATTTAACAATCAACAACCATAAGCACAAATTTGCACCATAAGCACAACCATCAACAACCATAAGTACAACCATAAGCACAAAATAGTGATATTACAAAATACAAACCAAAAGTCAAGCTCAAAAAGAGTTAATAGTTAATAACTTAATACAATCATCCATTTTGAGAGTCAATTTTGAAATTTGAACTTCATTTTTTCAAATATCAATCAGACAAGTCATCTTGAGAGTCGTCATGCGCATCATCAATATCATCTTCGACGGCCTCCATGTATTCTTCTTCATCGGTCTCCTCTGAGTCAGCTTCCTCCTCGACCTCTAAAGCTAATGTGCGAGTGCGACTAGACCCAACAGCTCCTCTACTCTTTTGTGCTCTAGTGTTAGGTCGATCTTCTTCATTAACCCCTGTTGCTAGCTCGACATCAAGCCATGTAAGATCCTCACCCTCAAACACATGCTCTTGTCTTGGATCTACGGTCCACTCACTTATGGAATCACCATCAGCTTCATATAATTGAATATGGTTGAGCTTCGTGCGATTTTCATACTTCTCCCTAAGCCGCTCGTTATACCGCACATAAACCAAATCATTCAACTTTTTCTGCTCCAACCTATTTCTTTTTTTTATATGGAGCTGTGGTAGAAATTTGAAATCAGATAAATTAGATTTTAGATTAGAAAATTGAAATTCAAGAAATAAGGATTAAGGAATAAAGAGTAAAAGACTTACATGCTCAAATGCACTCCAATTGCGTTGATAACCAGATGAGCTACATGTGAGATTCAACACTCAAATAACGAGACATTGTAGATTTGGTGTCTCGCTTCCATATAATGCCCACCATGCAGCTGTATAATATTTTATAATTTAGAATATAGTTAAAATTAAGGGTATAAAATAAACAATGGAACTATACATAAAGTAAGAGACAAGTAAGATTATTTTTGGGCTTTTGGCCTTTACCTGGATCTGTAGTGTCCCTATTTCGAGTGGCAATATCTCTCCCAAAGTTTCCCAAGGCTAACTTGAACTTAATTAATTCATGGCTCTAGATCTCATCCTGGATATCTTTGTCTGGCACCAACCTCTCCAGCACATCTAAGAACCCACCATTTATTACACGATCTGACTCAATGGATGGGTGCTTGTAGTGAAGAGATGGGTTTAGAAAATAACCGGTTGAATAGAGGTGCCTGTGCATAGCCTTGCGCATATTTTCAGCCTTGCCCATCTCCTATCAATAATTTCAAGCATAGCCTTGCGCATATTTTCATCATCCTTTAAAACATTTTTTATTTCAGTTCTTGCCCTAGTCATTGCCTCATGTATGTAGCCCATGGAGGGCTTCGCATCACCATCAACCAGTCGAAACACTCTCACTAAAGGGCGAGCCACCTTCAATGCAATAATTATTTGACTCCAAAAAGATGTATTCAAAATAATCTTTTTAACCTTTCTCCCATCCTTATGCTTTGACCATTTGCTTTGACTCCATGGTCCTTAAGGCACTTTTTTGCTTGGCTTCGAAGAGTGAGAACTGACGTGGCAAATCTAGTGATACCCGGTCTCACTAATTCTCTCTTCTTTGTAAAAGACCTCATCATGCTTAAGACTATGGTGTGATTGTAAATAAATCCAACAACAAACATAGCTCTTGAAATCACCCCACTAAATAAAGATGTTGTACCCATTTCCTTAAGCATAAGATTAACACAGTGAGCTGCACAAGGTGTCCAAAACATATACTTCATTTTCAAAGTCAAGAAATGCCCAGCTGCAGCATAGTTGGCACCATTGTCAGTGATAATTTGTACCACATTTTGCTCCCCAACAAAATTGACAATCTCATCCATCAAGCCAGATAAGTATATACCATCATGTGACTTGTCTGATGCATCAATAGACTTAACAAAAAAAGTACCTGTTGGGCAGTTAACCAAAAATTAATGAGTGCCCTTGATTTCCCATCAGACCAACCATCACACATAATAGTAGCCCCATATTTCTCCCACCCTTCTCTCTGAGAAATCAAAATTTTATTCACATCAAATACAGCATCCTGCAACAAGGGCTCCCTAACCTCATGTAGTGAAGGAGGAATAAGTCCTGGGCTATATTGCCCAATTGCTTGGACCATACATGCAAAACTATCCAGAGTTATAGTATTAAAAGGAATGTTGGCCATGTAAATCCACTTTGCAATCCATTTACATGCCGACTTCTTTTGTTCTTTCTTATATTTATTGTCAATTGTGGTTTGTTTTGTTTTTTGTTTTCTCTCCTGAACCACAATTTTGGGGCTAGGGTGAAAAAAGAATCCATTGGCCCCTTAGAGAAAGGTGTTCTTCTCTCAGCACTACCACCAATATTTATAACCCTCTCTCTTGAGGTTGGAGTATGAGTACCCCTTTGCCTCATAGCAACTTCAGACATATCATCATCATCATCATCATCATCATCATCATCAGCAACATCAAATAATTGCATATCATCAAGTAATTCCTTTCCTTTTTTTTCTTTATTCTCTTTATCTTTTTTCAATCTATCCAAATATTCTCTAATCTGCAATTTTATATCATCCATAGCTTGTGGGCATGCTCTTACATTGCCATAAATTTCGACTAAATGCTCTTTTTGTTGAAAAATACCACCCGTATAAGTATTTCCACAAAGCAAGCATATCACACAATTTCTATCTTTCGGATTTTTTAGTTTAGCATATTTTCAAGCCGGATCCTTGTTACTAGAAGATTGGGAAGAAGACATTGCCCCAAAAATAAATATAACAGTATTATTGTACAAGAAGGAATAAAAAGTTACCGACTCTGTGAAGTAGTGCTCGATTTCTTCACAGCCACTGAAATCCCCAATTTCTTATCACAAATTCACCTTAACATCCCCAAATCAACAATAAAAGGCATCAAATGAACATCCAAGTATCAAACAACCGCCAAATCGAAGATTTGGATGAAAAACAAATTTTCGCCAATTTTTTTTTTCCTTCAATTTGATGCAAAAAAAGCTACAAAAGTGGCTGGAAATCTTTGACTAGGGGGTATAGTAACCCCCCAAACAGTTTCCCTAAACATTGGAACAAAAAAAGACCATTTTGCCCCTCCCCGAGGGGCAAACTTGAAAAAAACTTTCGTGGAACAGATGCGGGCGAGATGCAGTCTGATGCGGCCATGATGCGGCCTGATGCGACGCATATGCGCCTGAACGGGATGCGGATGCGAGCGCATCTCGCATGATGCGGCTGCATTTTAAAACACTGGTTTTGACCTAATACCTCACCTGTTAGGAGGAGCGATTTGATTCAAGTGAAAGGCTTTAGAAAAGCAAGGGGAAGGCCCAAAATGACATGGATGGAAGTAGTGAGAAGAGGTATAGTGACTTATGGTGTGACTGAAGGTATGGCCCTTGATAGAGCAAAATGGCGAAACAAGATTCGTGCAGCCAAACCCCAAATAGTTGGGATAAGGCTCGGATGATGATGATGTATATGACAAAAAAGCGTGTAGATTGTGAAAGGCTATTTATTAACTAAAACAGGCTCCTGAAACTTGGTTTGAGGGGTTTGCGGTTTTGCTCAAAGAATTGGGTATACATGAAGTTATGCAGAGCAAACCTTATTTGCCAAGCATAACACATTCAGTATCACTGCCATGATTGTATATGTGGATGATATAGCTGTAATGAGTAGTTGCTCTAAGCAATGTTGAAAAATTCAGCACCTGGCCTCATAGGCGTGCCCCTAGGAGGGCACCCTAGGCTAGGCAGGCGCCCTGGCTAAGGCTCGCACCTTGGCCCTCTCCCTTCTTTCCTACATGTATAATTACATATTTTTATATTATACATCTCTTTGCGAATTGATATAATCTCCTTTGGGGGAGAAATTGGAGGTTGGATTGCACTATATAATGGCTTATCGATGCTAACATCAGCTGAATCCCTAGTCAATGAAGCATTATGAGCATTAAACTAACTTGGACGATTGAATTTAGCTGCCCCACAATGATCACATTTGCACTTACTCTTATCTCCTTGGTTGAGCCCCACTTTTCCAAGTTTTTGACGTCCACCTACCTTCTTGTCTTAAGGAACTGATGATGCTGAGGCCACATTGAACAAACAACTACCTGAGCAGGCAACATGACACTTTTTCTACTGTCATGACTTTCAACAAAGGACTACATTCGGTCGAGCAATGGAAGAGCATCCCTATTGAGTATTTGAACCCTAGCTAACTCAAACTCAGGGTTCAATCCTGTCAATAACTCAAAAATATGAGTTTGCTCCACAAACTGCTTGTCTTTCTCCCCATTTTCCTTACAAGCCGGCTTAAACAAGTGGTAGTGGACCAACTCCTCCCACATGCTACAAAGGAGAAATATGCAGCAAGAGACGTCCCCCCTGTCGAGAATGGAAAATTTTCTGTCTCAATAGGTATACTCTAGCCACATTTTTGTTTTGAACAGGAAGAAGCAGCCCTGCTCCTTAATATGTTCCTTTGGGTTTCAATAATATTTGCGAGAGAGAGTCCCAAATCTCTCTCGCAATCCTTAGGAAGAAGAAGCTTTTACTAATCGATGGTTGCATAAAGTGTAATAACCAAGAGATTATGGTCAGATTTTCAGTTTCCAACTTCTCATGTGAGGAATATGTTCTTTTGGGTTCAATAATATTGTCATTAATGTACCCCACTTGCCCCTTCCACTAACGAACATTGACCACTCTAAATAAATTTTCTCATCAAATTTAACAGCCGTAATCAGCAGTCCAAAGTTATCTCCATAGATACATGTATGGGAGGTTACACTTGGATTACTAGAGATGGAAGAGGAGTCACTAATACTAGACATGTCAGCCAGCGTACAAACCAAGAGAACATGCTAGCCAACATAACCAGCACCTGAAATTCACTTAGCACAGGAATCCGAGACCATCCATACAAGAGACCCTAATACTGATTGAGTCTCAAAAATCAAAAACCAGGGTTTGACATATTTAAGGGTTTCGACAACACCATCAAATCATCCCAACCAGATAGAGCGCTTTTAATTCAACATCAAGAACCTGAATAAGGGTAAAAAGAGACTGTGAAATCGGGCTTTTACATTTTTTTTAGATTTAGGGTTTCTAAACCATACACTGATGGAGACCATCACACATTCAGACCACATCATTTGGGTTACAAGAACCATTCACCGACTCTTGCTCTGACACAAAGTTAAAATATACAGCAAAAGGAGAGGAAGAATAATGAGGGAGAAGAAAATATAGAGATAGAGAAAGAAAGAGGTTTAGAGAGAGAGAGAGTCACAAGGGAAAAAGGAGTGAAGAGAGGCAGTCACGTGGGTTCAATTAACCCACACACCCCTCCCTTCTAGTATGCGTTGTTATATTTTACTATTGGACATTGATGTCCTTTAACTAAACAAAAAAACAGATAATCCATAGGGACTTAAATACAATAGAAGTATGAAATTTAGCATTCACAACAAAAGGGTGAGAGAAGTATGGGGTGATCATCACGTGTGATGGACGGTCTGATGGAAGGTTTAGGACATTCATTAATTTTTTATTACAGAGGATATGGCCCTTGATGGAGCAGAATGGTGGACTAGGATTCGTGTAGCTTGCCCCAAAAAGTTGGGAAAAGGCTCTGATGAGGATTAATTCTTTTGTCAATTGTCCCTAGGAACTTTTCTTTGTAAGCCTATTGATGCATCAACAAGTCATGTGTTGCAACATACTTGCGTGGGTTGATGGATGATATTGTAGAGTTTGTTGGGGAAGAACATGTGGTACAAATTGTCATTGACAATAGTGCCACTTATTATACATCTGAACATCTCTTAATTTTGAAGAGGCATACGCTTTTGAGCCCTTACACAGCTCACTGTCATGATCTCATGCTTGAGGATATAGGGACGACATCCAAGGTTAAAGAGGCAATCTCAAAAGCCAAGTTTGTCATTAGCTCATCTATAGTCATACATTAGTCCTAAGCATGACGAACACGTCTACCAAGAAGATAGAGATAGTGAAAGTAGGAGCAACAAGATTTGTCACGTCATTTCTCACCCTTCAAAGCATATGTAGGCAAAACGATGCCCAAAGGACCATGTCTAGAAAAGTGGAATAGAAGTGGTAAAGCATTGAGATGAGGAAAAATTAGAGTAAATAGTGCTTAATCCATCTTTTTGGGCCTAACTCTACTATATATTGATATTTCTCGCCCTTTAGTGAAAGTGCTTCGCTTGGTTGCTGGTGAAGCAAAGCCTGCCATGGGCTACATACATAATACAATGACTAAGGCAATAGAAGAGACCAAAATGGTTTTTAAAGAATGATGAAACCAAATACATGTATACTTGAAATTGTGGATAAGAGATGGGATAACAAGCTTCACCAGCCCCTCCATGTCATTGGTTACTTCATGAATCCATCTCTTCACTATAGGCAGCCATCTATTAAATCCTCATCATCATCATTATCCAAGCCTTATCCCAATTATTTGAATCAGGTTCCTCCATCCTTCTCTATCAGGGCCATACACTCAATAAGACCAAAAGTCACCATATCTATTCTCACTATCGCTTAAGTGGAACGTCCTAGCATGAGCATATCACATAGGTCTCTTCATCCATTAAGTCAAATCATATAATAAATGAAGGTTCTTAGATGTACTTGAGAGGTTGGTCCCTGATCCAGCTATAAAATTTGAGATTCAAAGTCATGAGTTAATCAAATGTGCATTAGGGAAATTGGACAAGATATCACTATGCGGGCACGGATACTACACAACCAGGTAACTAAAGTGTTAAATTAATTGTTTCTTCTTTAATTTGTTCTACTTGTATAGTTGTATATACTACTACTAGTAGATAAACATCTAAAATAATATGCATCTAAGTTGTGTGCATCATATAGAAACGAGACACCAAATCTTTAATGTCATGCTATTCTAGTGTTGAGCCTCCCATATAATTCATCTGATTGCAAGTGGAATTGGAACGCATTTGAGCATGTAAGTCTTTGTTATCTTGGTTTCAACTTTTCAAAATCTAGATTCTAGAAAAATAGAAATCTATTGAGCATTGAGAAAGTTAAATAACATTTTTTCTTTGTTGCTTGTTTCCTTGCTTTGTATCACAGCTCCACATCAAAAAAGGAAATAGATGGAGCAGAAAAAGTTGAATGATCTCGTCTTCGTGCAATGTACTGAGTGCCTTAATGGGAGGTACCTGAAGAGCATGGATGTCAACCCCATTCAATTGGATGATCCCATGGCTGAGGGCACAATTGAACAGGAGATCCAGATTAGAACATGTGTTAAGAGGGTGAGGAACTTACTTGGGATGATGTCGAGCAAGTCATGGGGCATAGAGAAGAAGTAAGGCCTAGCACTAGATCGCAAAGGAGGAGAGTTGGGTCCAGTTCCATATCAATTTTTGATGTGGAGGAGCAAGAGTCTGGCTCAGAGGCGATTAAGGAGGAAGTTGTATATGTGGCAGAAAGCGATGATCCTTACATCTTAGGTTTCAAGTGTGGGAGATGCAGAAGCCCATGCACATGCACATGATGAATCACCATATGACTTGTCTAATTGAGAGTTTCGAGTTAGGACTTGGGAAACTTGAGAGTTGATTATCGTTTCTATGTTATATGTCATAAACTTTTGTTCTTTGCCTCTTTGGAGTTTAAACTTGATGATGGGATGCTTATGTAATATGTACCTATAATTATGAACTATGAAGTACATTTGGTTATTAAAATTTTATGTCATGACTAATTTGAATATTGGGAATTTTATTTATTTAATTTAGTGAATGAGACGGAATAGATTACCAAGTTTACGTGATAATTGTATTAGACATTTAGAGATTAGAGACTACAAACTATGTTACTCTTTATCAAGCTAGCAAGGAACTCAGATAGCTAATATATTAGAGGTAGTTAATAAATCGTAATACCTGCTATCACGTTTATTACACACTTAAGATTTTATTTGCATTATTATATTTTTATAATTTCTTTAAAATTTGTGTATATTTTTGACCGCATGGAGGAGATGTGCCCACATGGGAACCACATCAAACTGCTTTGCCATATCAGCCCCGCCCCCCCCCATGTCAGTAATGAGGTGTTATCGATGATGTCAGCGCTTACATCATCACCTGTGTCACTGATGACATCATTTTTTGCGTCATCCTTGCATCATCGGGACACGTGTGCTGGATAATTTTGCAATCGGACAGTCTCATAAAATTAGTAAATTAGTCTTCCATCTTATTGACAATATTAGCTTTTCCAATACTGTCCAGACTATCATTGCTAACAAATGAATTGTTTTCCCATTTGTACAGTAGTGTGTCTCTGAAGATCTCAAGGCTCTTCAACTTGAAAAACCTCTCTATCCAATAAAAATCTTGAAAAACCAGCCTGAAAATCAGAGCTTCACCCTGAGTACGAGCCTTAGGGTTTCAGTCTTAGTTTTTTGTTTTCCCATATAAGTTGTATTCTCAGCTCTTCTGCTTCTTCCTTTTCTTCTGCGTGACTTGTCTAGTCCAAATTCTCCTTTTTTTTTCATCTTCGTTTCTTCTGTATATCACTGCAATCCGCTTGTCTCATACGACTGTTGCAAATGGTCACTGTAATCTGCTTCTCTCATACGATTGTTGTAACTGGTATTAGAGCTTTTATTATGTTCAGACCTTATGCTCAGAGCTTGTAGTTGTTGTTTTAATATATAAAGTGAAGTTTGCCATCTCTTCTAGTAAGATTTTAATTTCTGCTTCCTCTATTTATACTTTATGATGTTCATGTTCAGTTTTAATTTGATTTAAATTATTTCTTCAGCAAGGCAATTTTATTTCTTTCGGTTTTTCAAAAACCCATACGCCTGTGTGTTGTTTCTCGAACTGTGAGGCCGTTTAGCCTAGAGTGCGTTTAGGCCGTTTTGGTTCAAAAAAAACTTTTCTATTACAGGAGGCCTTATGTGCCAAGAAAAACAACATGGGAGAAATAAATTGCTTAGCTAAAGAAAATAAATTAGATCGAAACAATTTTGAGCATCTATATCATTTGGATAAAAACGAAGAAAAAGATATTTCAAATCTTAGTAGAAGTATGAATGGACTTTTTCATTTTTGCAACCACTGGTTTAAAATATTTCCAAAAATCAACAAAAAATTTCAGAAAAGATTTCTAAGGTAGAAACTAAAGTAGATAGTTTAAGAATTATATATAATATAGACTTAAACCCTGAGTAAAAAATTTGCTAAAAAATTTTGAACAATCTTTAAATGAAAACAATGTTTTCAAAGAGCCTTATGAACCACATAAGTCACTCTACTTTGGTACTGAAATCCTGACTTTAGAAGAAGAGTATAATGATTTCAAAGCCATAAAAGATATCCTTGAATACTGTAAATACCGGTATATCAAAGAAACTGATTTTAAAGAAAGATCAAAGCTTCAAAAAAGTATGCAAGAATTGTTTTCTGAAAATGAAAATCTCATGATAAAAAACAATTACCATCTGATTTTAAACATAGATGAAGATAAGTCTTTTCGGTTTTTAAAGTCAAAATTGAGTCTGATACATAATCAGATTCAAAAAAAAGCAAAGAAGAAAAACCAGCTTCGGAATTAAAAAAAAAAAGAAAGGTTGAAGAGCCAGATCACTTGGATTTTGACCCCGATACCAAAAGGTATTCAGCCCAAGAATGGGAAGACTACCTAAGAAGTTTTCAAAAAGAAAATTTTCAAAATTTTCAAAAAGAAAAAGAAGCTTCTAACAAAGAAGACTTTTGCCAGACTACTGAGGAGAAACCTCAAGCGTCTGCAGCATCTGAAAAACCAATTCCCACTGTAAACAACAGAGGGAAAGATCTAAACAAACATAACGTTTCAGTAACTGGAATGTATTTGAATATTAAAAATGTTCCCTTCTCTGAATACAACCAAGTTATCAGCGAATGGGCACAATCCATGACTATTGTTATAACAAACAATCCTGCATGGACCATTGATAGATTTTTCGACTACCTTGCGAGAACACTGCAAGGTGATTGTTTACAGTTCCTTCGAAAGTGGGAGGATTCGATAAAAGGAAAAAATGTCAAAAAATAACTCTTTGATAAGAAAAAAGAGGACCTTTGGAAAAAAGTAACAAAACTTCTAAGAGAGGAATTCTGTGGCATTGCTTTTGATCTGAATCTAAAAGAAGATTCGGATTATTCACTAACAAAATTAAAGTTTTGTAAAATCCAAAGTTTTGAACCTTTTGCCAAAGAATTTCAAAAATGGTACCAAATGTTAGATGAAATCAAATATAATTTTTGGAAAAAACAGTTTTTTAACAAACTACCTTTTCCATGGGATGAAATTTGCACCAGAAAATATGACATGTTACTGATAACACATCAGTAGATACTCTTGGAAAAAGGATCAGATTTGCATTCTCTATGATAAAAAACCATTGCATCGAAGTCAAAGCAGCCAAGCAAATCAAAAAAGGACTTAGCATAAACGATTGCACCAAACTTCTGAAGCAGTGCCACATAATCTTCTTTTATGTGGCCGAAAACTGGTTGGTTGACAGTTTTTCGACATCTTGCGGGAACACTGCAAGGTGATGTTTTACAGTTAAAAGAAATATTGGACTTTGAGATCAAATACAGTTGAGGCAACCAGTAACTTTGAAATTGTTTTACAGTTCAAAGAAATATTGCCACATCAAACACTACAAGGTGATGTTTTACAACAGTTACAAGATCGAAACTGTTGTTTTTCATACCAATGTTTTTTGTCTGAATAAAAATTCTCATACTAATCTAGATGTTTTTATCATGGATAGAAATTAAATAATTTGGTGTTATTTTAAACCAAATTTTACCAGTGACAAGATTAGATTGAATGCCTCCTATTATTGCTTTAATAGGGTCATTGAATCCTTTGCTTAAAATAATGACAAGGATTGGTGTGTCAATTCCATGTCTGAAAAGTGCAGTGATTTCAATCAAAATGATTCCTATGTGCAGGTATCTCAATCTTGGAAATTTTTTTATCATTTTGGAAATCTTGCTTTTATCAAAAATAGGAATTTCTACAGATCCATTTTCAGTTGCTCTTGCAGTGGTGTTTCCACTTAAGCGCTCAAAATGTCTGATATTCCAAAATTGGAATTTCGACCACTTGTAGATCTCTTCCCTTTTGAGATTTTTCAGTTTCTCAATTTTTTCTTCATCGATGAAGAATTCTTCTTGAATACATCACCGAGTTTTACAACTTGTTCAAAATCTCAGAATTGTTTTCCGAGTTTTCTTCTGAATGCATCATGAAAACATATTTGTCATGTTCTTCTGACTCGCTGTCAAATTCAGAGACTACTTCAAATTCAATTTCATCTTCAGAGATTTCTTCTCCAAAACAGATTTCAAAATTGTTTTCATCAAGCATTTTGATCATCTTTTTACCATTTTTCCCTTTTTGGGGACAATTAAGTGCTATGTGACCTTCGTTGCAGATTTAGCAACGACATGAATTCTTTAGTTTGTTGTTATTTTTTCTAACAACATACCTTTTCTTCTTATTAAATTTCTTACCCTTGTTCCACTTTTTCCAACGAAATCTTTTCTTTTTGAAAAATTTCTTTTTCTTTCCTTTTGCATCACACCCAAATTCTAAATTGTTTTTTAGAAGTTTGGTGCAGTCGTTTATGCAGTCCTTTTTTGACTTGCTTGGCTGCTTTGACTTCGATGCAATGGTTTTTTTATCATAGAGAACACAAATCTGATCTTGTTCCCAAGAGTATCCATTGATGTGTTATCAGTAACATATTTGTCATATTTTTCAATTCAAATTTCATCCCATGGAAAAGGTAGTTTGTTTAAAAATTGTTTTTTCTAAAAATCATATTTGATTTCATCTAACATTTGGTACTATTTTGAAATTCTTTGGCAAAGGGTTCAAAACTTTGGATTTTACAAAGCTTTAGTTTTGTTAGTGAATAATCTGAATCTTCTTTTAGATTCAGATCAAAAGCAGTGCCACAGAATTTCTCTCTTAGAAGTTTTGTTACTTCTTTCAAAAAGACTTCTTTTTTCTTATCAAAGAGTTCTTTTTTGACAATTTTTCCGTTTATCGAATCCTCCCACTTTCGAAGGAATTGTAAAACATCACCTTGCAGTGTTCCCGTAAGATAGTCAAAAAATCTATCAGTGGTACATGCAGAATTGTTTGTTATAACAATAGTCATGGACTGTGCCCATTCGCTGATAACTCGGTTGTATTCAGAGAAGGGAACATTTTTAATATCCAAATACGTTCCAGTTACTGAAACGTTATGTTTGTTTAGATCTTCCCGTCTGTTGTTTACAGTGGGAATTGGTTTTTCAGATGCTACAAATGTTTGAAGTTTCTCCTCAGTAGTCTGGCAAAAGTCTTCTTTGTTAGAAGCTTCTTTTTCTTTTTGAAAATTTTCAAAATTTTCTTTTTGAAAATTTCTTAGGTAGTTTTCCCATTCTTGGGCTGAATACTTTTTGGTATCAAGGTCAGAATCCAAGTGATCTGGCTCTTTAACCTTTCTTTTTCCTTTTAATTCTGAAGCTGATTTTTCATCTTTGTTTTCTTCTGAATCTGATTCTATATCAGACTCAATTTTGACTTTAAAAACCGAAAAAGACTCATCTTCATCTATGTTTAAAATGGGATGGTAATTGTTTTTTATCATGAGATTTTCATTTTCAGAAAACAATTCTTGCATTCTATTTTGAAGCTTTGATCTTTCTTTAAAATCAGTTTCTTTGATATACCGGGATTTACAGTATTCAATGATATCTTTTATGGCTTTGTAATCAATATACTCTTCTTCTAAAGTCAGGATTTCAGTCCCAAAGTAGAGTGACTTATGTGGTTCATAAGATGCTTTGAAAACATTGTTTTCATTTAAAGATTGTTCAAAATTTTTGATTAAATTTTTGACTCAAGGTTTAAGTCTATAGTATTTATAATTCCTAAACTATCTACTTTAGTTTCTACCTTAGAAATCTTTTCTGAAATTTTTTGTTGATTTTTTGAAATATTTTTAAACCAGTAGTTGCAAAAATCAAAAAGTCCATTCATACTCCTACTAAGATTTGAAATATCTTTTTCTTCGTTTTTGTCCAAATGATATAGATACTCAAAATTATTTTGATCTAATTTATTTTCATTAGCTAAGCAGTTTATTTCTCCCATGTTTTTCTTGGCACCTAAGGCCTCCTATGATAGAAAAGTTTCTTTTGAACCAAAACGGCCTAAACACACTCCAGGCTAAACGGCCTCACAGTTCGATAAACCACACACAGGAGTATCGGTTTTAGAAAAACCGAAAGAAATAAAATTGCCTTGCTGAAGAACTAATTTAAATCAAATTAAAACTGAACATGAACATCATAAAGATAAATAGAGGAAGCAGAAATTAAAATCTTACCAGAAGAGATGGCAAACTTCACTTTATATATTGAAACAGCAACTACAAGCTCTGAGCATAAGGTCTGAACATAATAAATGCCCTGATACCAGTTTCAAAAGTGCTTGACAGTCCAAGAAAAATTGGCATTGAGATGTTTGAGACCAATTGGTTTTCTGTCTAAAGATAGATCTTTTGGTTCAGAAAATCGTGGTGCAAGACTGTTTGGTACTAATTGACTCAAACTTTTGGTTAAAGTTCTTTGACCAGAAAAATAAATATTTTTCCCAGATGCTTGGAAAGTTACTAGTTGCAAATCTTGGTTGTAATTTTCTTCAAAAAACCTGTCAACCAACCAGTTTGTAAGAATTTCCAAATCCTTCCAGTTGATTAACCGGGGTTGGATTTCATTATCAAAATTTCGTGGTTCAAAAATTTCGACAAATCTATTATCAATATTTTTTGTTGAGGTCTTAGTTTCGCTTGTAAGTTCTAGATGGCTTTCCACTCAATTGCAAGATCGAAACTGTTGTTTTTCATACCAATGTTTTTGGTCTGAATCAAAATTCTCACACTATCCTGGATGTTTTTATCATGGATAGAAATGAAATAATTTGGTTTTATTTTAAACCAAATTTTACCAGTGACAAGATTAGATTGAATGCCTCCTATTATTCCTTTAATAGGGTCATTGAATCTTTTGTCTAAAACAACGACAAGGATTGGTGTGTCAATTCCCTGTATAACTACATTTAAACCATTTGATGGTTTAAATGGTCACTAACTCAAGCTTGTATTGTCTGCCCATGCTTTTAACATTGTAATGGAACTAAGAATTTCATGCATGTAAGGTTAAATTCATAAAACCTTGATATATCATTCCAATTGATCTGTTCGACATAACCTAAAGCCAACAAAAAAGTACGAAATGAAAGGAATAAAATGACAAACAATTCATTAAGTATTTGAGCAAGAATTATAATTATTTCAGAAAGTTTATGTAACACGCATGCTCAAAACGAAAGAATTATCGAGATATTCTAGTGCATTACATAAAATCTAAATGCTGGAATAAATTGCTACCTCCAACGAATTTGGAACAATTGGACTTGATTTTCCTTTTGGGTCTTCTTTTGAACCATCATCAGAAGTACTCATAGCTGCAGTTTTGAAATAGAAGTAAGAGTAGTTCAAATCTTCAAGTCATAGATTGCACTCGAAGAAACATGTTTTTATTGTAGTAGTTATCTCACTCAGCTACGGATGTTTATTAAGATTGGAAAGGTCTCGACTCTCGAAGCTTAAAACATATGCAGAGATAGTAAACACTAAATATTCACATGACATATCAAAATCATACAAAAAGTATCTAAAGCACTTTGATCACTTCAGCCACATGAGTTATACAAGCAAAGATGTGTCTCTTCCACCAAAAAAAGATTTTAAATGTCACAGTAACTTCCACTAATGCACCACGGGAAAGGTTCTTGTGCAAGATTGCCATTGACAAGTATAACAAGTATGCATGTCCTAATACCTTTATCATTGACAAGTGACTCATTTCAAATTGATGGTCCAAATAAATTAAATGCCTATCCACCTGATCAAGCAATGAAAAATGAAGATTGCTTATCAACCTGGTTGAGCATTGAAAACAATAGATTGGTATCGATATTTGGAAGAGAGATTTCTTTTTTTCTTTGGGCACACCACACATCAATAACAAGCAAGGGCATCCTATTGTCCCAAGACAAGTTTGACTAAAAGTGGATAACTTCTCTGCATTTGCTAACCAGCTGAGCTGTTCAAAGGTTCAAAGAAACAAACTTCTAGTAAAGTACTTGAATCCAGCTAAAATTGACATCATGTGAAATGTCTACTATCTCATTTTTCTTTTCTTTTTTTTTGCTTTTTTTTTTTTATGAATGAAGAACTGTCTACTATCTTTCACCATTATGACAGCAAACATGTCAGCGGGAGTTTTTTTTTTTTTTTTTTTTTGGGTGAGTCAGTGGAGAAACGGCCCCTACCCTTGATAGGAATTGAGCTTAGGACGTAGCCTTGCAAATTGTCAAGCGCTAACCAATTAAGCCCAAGAGTTATAAGTTGATTCGTGCAAATTCTAGAAAACCTCACCTTTACACAACAAATCCTTTGATGCATGAAAGGATACAACAAAATAAGTACTTTAGGCACATCAGATCATGATCTATTGGGTATGATGACTGTGATGGTTGTCCCGATGATGAAAGGCCTAATCCAAGATATGGGGCTTATCTTGGTAGTCTTTCAATCACTGAAGAAGTAGAAGGAAAATGGTTAGGGGTACTTCAGGTGAACTGGTGTAACATACAAGTGCATCCATCTTAAGGGAATTTAAGCAGTTCAGATTTCTGGTTGGAAAATTCAACCAGAAAACCTATATTCAAGCATGCTAGAAATCCTAGATTTGCAT
The DNA here is from genome assembly GCF_054954075.1 of Amborella trichopoda. Classification (NCBI taxonomy): domain Eukaryota; kingdom Viridiplantae; phylum Streptophyta; class Magnoliopsida; order Amborellales; family Amborellaceae; genus Amborella; species Amborella trichopoda. Next base: position 32,700,579 of record NC_142340.1, read on the forward strand.
CATCCAACTCAAGGTGAAGCATTGGAACATGTATATCTTTGATGTATGGATGCATATTAGGTACAGAAGGCAATTTTGGTGCTTCTCTTTTCTCAATTATTTACTTGTCTGGGCACACTCAACATGTCAACAACAATTTTAAGCGTATCTAAGTCTTTTCTTCGTTATTTTGTAAAGAATGAAACTAAGTCCTTTTAATTATGTCTAGGTCACATTTCTTTTTTTCATGGGAGCTTGTTTGAAGGCACTGAAGGCAGGACACTGTCTCGTTTACAAGATCCTGTTGTTCTCTATTTATGTTTTACTTCATTGAAAGGTCTTGGTAAACTGTGTGGTTTGGCAGCCATAAAATTCAAAGACAGCTTCTAACATCACAAACTAGAAACAATTCTAAAGAAAAAACATTGCTTCTGAAAACATAATGTTTAGAATAACTAAGAGAGATGGACGCCCCAAAGTCAACTTCAAAAGCAATAACAGGGGAAGCAAAGATGCCAAGTGGCCACACGTCATTGTAGTATTCTTAAATTATTCACGAAAAGGCAATAGCAACAGTAACAGAAGATGGATTAATCAATAAAGCCCCCAGTAAACATAAAGATTACATTGCATCAACAGAATTTGCATATGTTAACAAATACATCTTTCATAATGTTTAATGGAGAAACAAGGACATCAAGATTGAACGTCAGACCTTCAGCTGATGGTCCAGAAAGAAGACTCACTGGCTTTACAAGATTCCGTGATTGCATCCTAAAACCTTCATAATGTAGTGACTGAGGCCCTGTGCATCTTCTCCTCATCATGCGCAAATCTGGTGGCCCGATGTATTTGCAGGTTGAGTGATTAGGTAAGTTTAAGGTTGACAGTTCCACCTTAGCAAGTGGCCCGAAAGAACCTAGTATTTACACAAGAGTGCCACAGAAACTTAAGAAAAAGGTTTAAAGTAATTTAGAGATTGCCATATGCACTCATCTTTTTGCTGCCTGTACAAAAATTCTTCCTATTTCCACCTAAAATGTCGAAGGAAATATCAAGCTCATAGACTAGCTAGAACCTCCACCCATATAAATGGGCACATGGAAAAAGCATGCACACAAATAGCAATGCCCCTGCTTTCTAATTTAATCCATGAAATCAGACACTCCAAAGGAACACTTATGGTGTCAAAACTTGTAAAAAAATATGCCTCTAAGAACCTACTAAAACCAAACAAACAACAAAACTGTAGTAAAAAATTACAAGTAGCAGTTTATCAAAAAATAAATAAATTACAAGTAGCCACAGCAAGGAAACATCCACAATCCAAGCATGCAAGCGATCTTAGACATGATTGTACATCCCTGAGTGATAGATAAACTTACCCTAATATAAGACATAAATATAATGTCATAACCTTTATATCAGGTCCTACTCATCTGTAGGCAGTAAGACTGCACATAAATATGGACATACATGACAACCTAGCTATCTCAGGAATCGGTTCTGTAACAAAGGGAATTTTTAAATAACTCCTAATCATCTCCACAGAGCATAATTATCTAACAACTCATGTATCTAATGTAATGGATGGACCGATGGATGATGAAGGTAGATATAATGTTGGAAGCAAATCTAATGACACATTCAAATTACCTGAGCAACCTTATTGTTAGTGTTCCTGGCTATTTCAGTTAGGATATGTACATCAGAATTCTCATTGTAAGATGTCATAAAGTGGAGTGGTTATTATTCTATCCCCCAGCATCTGTCTTCACCATGTGTTTTGCAATTTCTTGCCCTCTAGGTTCTTTTTCTGCCTCTTGGTACCAATGAACTTCTTTATGAAGTCTATGAGTTACTCAAATATGTCGATTTGCAGTTTTCCAATAGTCACGATTCCTTTTCATGAGTAATCACACATTCATTGAACAAGAAAAGTATACATCAAACTGCATCCAAAGATATAACAAAACATATTCATAATCAATATGCTGATTCTAGATCTAAATATACACATACGCTGTGTGGAGATACACTTAATATAAGAGGACATATGTATGTCTAACCCAAGTTTTAGAAGAAACCATTTCAGACACAAAGTGTCCAAGTCAAACACAGACATGCATATATATGTAATCCCAGTAAGATAGCTCCAATTGGTTATCTCCTTAACCCATTTTTCTATTAGAAATCCCAAAATATCAACCCCTATTCTAGCACCTTTATGCTTGCACAGAAATGACAGTTCATAGCCCAAATCTAAGGACGAACTCAGTAGTAAAAACTATTCACATATTTTTTTATTTGTTACACTGTCACTGTATTAAACTATTTTTACCACGCACTGTGGGTCCATCTTCAAGGGATGTTGCAACCCAATCAAAAACAAAACATGGCCAGGTAAGTTATTATTTTCTTAATTATTGATCTTCTGTTTGCATTTTGAGGTACACATAAAAATTTCTGGTTCAGTATATGTACAACATAAAGGTGTTAATAATTCAATGTCCAATCTTCTCAATTTTATGCATAGCGAGTGCATCCAACTGCACAATTTTTGCAGATTTGAGCATGCCCAAATATTGATCTTATCTCTCAAATATGCATCAATAATGTCATGGTAAAGGATTTTAGTTTAGTCTCTTCATGTTATTTCTGAAGTTTCACATGCCAAAAGAAATACATTCCAGCCAAAGAAGTTGAAGGATCTAAACTTTGTTAAATATAATCAATAGAATCAATACATTAGAGAGCATCTTATATAATGTAACAATATTGACCCAGATAACTCAACAGATGAATATAGATGCAAGAAATGAATCTTTCAAGGAAATCATGATACATAACATCGGTATTAACAGCAGTGGAAACTCAAAACATGAGGTTTACTTTGAGGAGACTGAAAAGAATGAAAGATACTCAAAACATGAGGCTACCTTAGAGGAGACTGACAAGGACAAAATATAAAAAGGCAGGTGATGATTCATGCAAAGACCTAGATCAGGGGAGAGTAAATGATAAAAGGATTAAAATTTGCCAAACTGTTTTAGACGATTGATCATTTCTACAATGGCATTTAGTTCTACAATTTTTCATTAATCTAAGAGATGTTGCATGTGTGTGGAAAACATGATTGTGTACATTTTGTTTTATTTTTTCAAATGTGCTTATTATATGGTCTAAGAGGGGTGAGGACCTTAAACTTTCCCTTAACCAATCCCAAGCCCAGATAAAAGGGGTAGGTTGTGTTAGATAAGCAGCCAATATAAAACTTTACGAAAACTTCTCAGAAATCCATAATATAGACGGATAGGGAGTTATGTAGCCGAACCCAATTAATTAGGAAAAGGCTTTGATAATGATGATGAAATATACTAATTATATGCACCTTGGTTGTTATTTCGTCAAGGTGTATTTTTGCTTTTTCTCGAATTGAATAGTATAGTGCATGATATGAAGCATCTTCATGGTGTGGTGTTTGTGCCATGTTAGTGCAATTAATAAAATCTCGCATACCTAGCCTGTGGCAACAAAATCGAAACTACTTATCATGCATACGTCAGCCAATGACACTTTGTCATTGATGTGAAACATCTTTATAAATTTCACATGGAGCCAAAAACAAAAGTTGTGTGCAATGTTCAAAAAGCGCTAAGCGGATCCAAGGCGGCTTGGGGGGTCCAGGCCGCCCAGCGCCTAGGCGGGCGCCCAAAACCTGGGCAGCCCAGTTGAATCCAAATAAGGATTCTGCAATGCAGTTATTTCAGTATCAGTTATATGTATTGCAGTACATAATTCAAATTATACTACATATTAGCATTTAGCACACACTCCATAAACATAATCATAATCCATAAGTCGGTTCATACTCCATATCCAATTAAAACTTAAAATTTACAACCAACCAAATTATCAAACCAAGTTATCAAATAGTATCACACCAGTACTGCAGTACACCACCATGAGGAAGAAAACAAAATTGAATTATGAAACTATGAAAGTAATATTTGAAGACTCAAAAGAATCTTCAATAGTTCAATACACAATACTTCAATCAAAGTTCAAACTTCAAAGTTTAATAATTATTCAACAATCAACATTCATCATTCATTCATCATCAGAAAATCTTGGGTCAGCGACATTGGCATCATATTCATTGGAGTCGATGGAGTTATCACCCTCCTCGACATATTGGTCGTCCCCGTCCTCCTCTGTCTCTTCTGAATCAGCTTCTTCTTCCTCCTCTTCCTCTATCCTTGTTCTCTATGCAAAAGATCTAGTGGCCGTAGGAGGGTCAGCTGATGTCCCTGAAGCATCTATGACCATGTCCCATGTCAATCATTCATGCCCCTCGACCTCATCATCATCAACTAACCACTTCATAGCATGGTCCATATTTTTTGATCTGATGGGGTCTCTCTTATCTCTCTTAGCAAACTTGTCCTTCAAGAATCGATTATACTTGACATAGACTAGGTCATTGAGCTTCTTTGATTCAAGCATGTTCTTTTTCTTTGTATGAATCTAACAAAATCAAATGAAACTAATTAAAATCGAATATCTATGGTTCATATATTATTTATAAAATTATACAAATTACCCTTACAGCCTTACCCCTTCAAAAGTACTCCAATTGCGCTCACAACAGAATGCAGAAGTGGTTAGGTTTAAGATTCGAATGGCCAACTTTTGCAAATTTGGAGAACTAAACCCATGTTGGCTCCACCAATGGGCTGTAAAGATATAAAATAAAATCATAAATAGATAATAGAATTACCTGATTACTTGAACTTGATGAACTTAAGAGTATTATTAATACCTGGATCAATTTTGGCCCTTTGCCTCATCACCATTGGACTTCCAAAAGACTTTAATGAGCACTTGTAATTTATCATCTCATCAGCGCATATAATATCCTGCATATCAAGATCAGGGACTAGCACCTCTACACACTCATTAAATCCATTCATAATTGTGTCATTTGTTTGTATATCCTTGTCAATATAAAAAAAAATTGGGTTCAACTAATAACCAGCTGCATGCAATGGCCGATATAGCTGCCTATTCCACTTCTCATCAATAATCTCCCAAACAGGCTTGTAGCAGGTTTCTTCATCATTGAAATTTTGGGCTATCTCTCTTTTGCATTTCTCCATAGAATCATATATGTAGCCCATAGAAGGTTTGTTACTATCAACCATTCGAAGGACTTTGACAAGAGGAAAAAATACTTTAAGAGCGTCCTTCACCCCTCTCCAAAAATCTTTAGAAAGTATAATATCTCTCACCTTCGTCCCAACCTGATCCTTAGACCACTTGCATGCTCTCCACTCATCTGAGATTAACATTTGCCTCAACTGCACTCTCCTCGAATGTATGATATCTAGGCATAAGAACTAGGTCGCAAATCTCGTGACCCCAGGACTCACAATCTCTTTCTTCTTTGTAAAGGTACGCATCATGCTGAGGGTGAGATGGTGGCTATAAATGAAATTTGTAACTAACTTGGCCTTCTTCACTGCGCTTGATATCTCGATGAAAATGCCAAGAGCCTCAAGCATGAGGTCTATACAATGTGCTGCACATGGTGCCCAAAAGATTCTAAGATAAGCTATGCGCAACAAATTAAATACAGCAACATTAGGAGTAGCATTGTTTGTGACAACCTGTACAACAAGATGCTCCCCAACCTCCTTGATTCCCTTCTCTATCACTTGAAATATGTAATGCGCATCATGCATATGATCAGAGGCATCAATAGACCTCGAAAAAGACAATCCCTGCAGGACAATTCACAAGCAAATTCATCTGACTTCTTCTCTTCCTATCACTCCAAGCATCAGTCATAATAGAAATTCTATGCTGAGCCCATGCATCCTTCTTAAGTTCTACAGCTTCCTTCGTGGCACTCAATGCCTTTTTTTAAAAAATATCTGAAAACTCATATGGGGTTGGGGGTTTCATCCCAGGGCCAAATTGGCCAACTGCCTCTATTGCAGCATAGAAGCTGCTTAAGCAAGCGATATTGAAAGGAATGCCCGCCTCATAAAACCATGTAGCAAGAAAATACGCAGATCTATCTCTCTCTTCCTTCTTGATTATATTTTCAATGGTGGTTTACTTTTTTGTTTTATCTCCTGTAACCTCAAGGTCAAGCCAAAGTAAAAAACTATCTATAAGGCCTCTAACTCGAGGCTTCTTAGTCTCAGAACCATAAGCAATTACAACTCCTTTCCCCTTTCCCTTAATAATGGATTGCTCAACCTCTTGACATTCATCCATTTCCTCATCACTATCATCATCATCAAAATTGACCCGTACCCCAGACCTAATCTCTACTATAGAGGCAAATCTCTCATCTTTTTTCCTTTTCACCATGTTCAAAAATTGTTTATTTCCTCTTTAACAGCATCAGAAGTCTTTTTACATGGGGAAACATCCCCTCTGAAACTGGCAAGATGTTTCTTGAACCGGCTTATGCCCCTTTTTGTATCCTTTTCATAAAACTTGCATCTTATGCAATTTTTATCATTATGATCTGCGTTGGAGCCATATTTCCAACCGGGATCACCGCTCTTATTAGATCCCGAAGAAGACATCTCAAAAAAATGCAACTTACTAAAGCAATAAAAAGAATCACTTACTTTGAGTTTGATTGCTCAATCTTCAAACTTCCACCTCAAAGATGCTTCTCAATCGTCAAAATCTTCTAAAAAAACAGCTAGTAACTTGGCAAAAACATAAAAAAGTAAATATAATATCAATGAGTGCTGTTTTGATTAATTTTTGTTAACTTTGAGAAACCCTTCGATCCTAAAGAATTAACCAAAAAGTAGATTTTTGGGGGCCCTCTCTCTAAAATTGGTTCCAACAAGTTTTAGGGTTCAAATGAATCTAAAACCCTAATTTTTTGCCCTTAAAAACAAAAAAGAATGACCAAAATTGCTCCTACTAAAATCAATTTCTGCCCCTGGGCGAGGCATAGGCCCTGGGCGCCCGACTAAGTGGGTTCCATACCGCCTAGGCGGCCACCCAGGGCTCGACCACCCAGATTGGCCGCCTAGGCCTGAGCGATGCGCCCTGGCCTTTCGGATCGCCTAGGGGCGGAAATTGGTTATGTTTATGTTGCAAAAGGCTTTTTGAATCATTGGTTGTGTGCTTGTTGCCTTTTGCAACATAAACCACCAATGACACTTTTCGAGTGAAGCAACAAAGCATAAAGGGTTGCATTTTGTATTTTGATTACATAGCCTAGGGTAGATAAATAGGTCCTACCTTGACCCTTATTTCATGATAGAACAGCGTGAGAATGATCTTTTTTGATAAAGGACGACCTTAGAATGATCAATGGAGTAGATACCAAAGGCTTCCATTATCATGGAACATAACACTAAGATTGATGATTGTATGATTCCCACATGAATCTTCACTTAATGCTTTCATGTCAAGGTTGCGTGCCAGACTTTTGAAATTTTCATAACTACGAGACTAAAAGTTTGCACAGCAAACTAAGACATGAATAAAGACATCCAATGCTTCAATAAAATTTTGCTTATACACTATTAATTATGAATGACTATCAAATAAATAGCAAAATTTATGTATTATCTGGCCCCATCACCTAGTGTAGCATGTACACTATTTTGCAAAATTGAAACCACTGCATTTCAACAGAAAATGCCAAAAAAGTGATATGTTGAGTAGGCAATTTAGATTTTTGAGGCATGCTTTATATATCTTTCAAATATTCAACCCAAAAAGAGAATTTCTCAAAGGACTTAACAAGTCCAACAGCTATGCACAAGCCACATGGTTGTTACACCCCACCATATATAGGACCCGAATGAAATTCATATTCAGGGAAACAAACATAAACACCATTACAGGTCGAGTTATTTCTGACAAGTGTGTTATACTTATCCTCCCTAAATCCATTGGACAATATGTAGTCCAATCCAATCCAATTAGGATTCCTGGATCCTGCATCCTTCTATAAATCCTATCATGGTCAAACCTCTAGAATATCAAAAATTCCTCCATGCTTTTAACAAACAGGAAACCTAATTCAACTTGGAACATTATGATTACCGAATACATAACAGCAAGCAAGAAAAAAGGACAGCCCCATTCACTAAAACATTCGCAACACAATTAGATTCCTAAAACCAAGAATACCCCCATCCTCGTTCGAAGATTTTCAAAAGAACAAGCCTGAAAATGCTGGTAAATAAGCAACTGCATAGGTTGAACTTTATTTCAAAGCTCACATGAACCCTATTACTTTGGCAAATAATTATAGTAGTAAAATCATGTGTTTTTGTCAATATCATCTTGGTAACTTTGAGACATTTTTGGCCGTCCATCTCAAAGAAAAAATAACTTTACTCATTACTTTTAGCCGATTACATTAGATAGTAGAAACGACATCAAGGAAACTGCCTGTTTCTTCCTTAGTTGATTGTCTGAAATTGGGAGAACCGCTAAGGGCAGAAACAGAGGATGGAGAGCTATAACATGTGCTAGATCTTTCGTCACCTGAATCCCAAGAAGAACCCGATTAACAGCTTATTACCATACTGTTTTCAATCCCAACAGAGCTCAATTTAAGAAGAGCCCATAACTACCATGAATTTACTTCCCAAAATCCCAATCCAAGACAAACCCATTAACGGCTTAAAAACTATTGGGATTCAATCACTCGGAGCTCAATCCAAGAGTAAGCCACTATTACAAATGGTGTGTAAAAGTAGAGATTCAGTCATCAAAATCCAAATGCAAGAAGATACCATTAACAATTTAAAGAACATTCACGAACCCAATTTCTGGTACCCAAATTCAATAAAATATGAACCCATTACCAGCTAAAGGACCATGGAATAACCACATTTCTAAGGAGACCTACAAATAATTTTTCTGGTTACCCAAGATAGCTTGCCCATAGACAAGAGCTAAAGACGAATGAGGGACCCACATGGTTGCATGCAAAAGATTTAGCGAGAGAGAGAGAGATTGAAAATGCTTTTTGGGACAAATGGAGAGAGAGAGAGAGAGAGGAAAAGAGAGAAAGAGAGAGAGAGAGAGAGCTTACTTGAAGCAGAGAGCGCCATTGATTTGGCTGGGATGTTTGAATGGAGAAATGAGGTAACGGCAAAGAGGAAGAGGAGAAGTTGGACGCAGTCGAGGAAGCATGGAAAAGCCTGAGATTGCAGTGACAGGGACATAAAATAATATAAATATTTAAAATACCATTGAATTAGATAAATGAAAAAGATAAATTTTGGGTAAATAAATAAATAAATATAAATGGAAATAACGTGAGGTGAAGGTAAATTGGGACCAAGAGCATGATTCGAGCCTTAGAAATATTGCAATTGTTTGTTATTACATTTATTCCTTATGAAACCCTTACTTCGCTGCCAGAAGACCAACTTATGAGATTTTTTTAGTCTAGAATTTTGGAGACCTCATAAGAATCACTAGAAAATTATTTTTAAAAAAATTTTAAATTTTGATTTTGCTAACGCTTAAAACTCACCATTAAAGAAATGGATGGCATCTATTCAGTCTCGGGATTTTTTTTTTTTTAAGTGGATGGATGGTGCAGTTAGGAATTTTTTTTAGTTAAGGTTAATCTAAAGGGTCTAAGAGGTTACATTACCATAATTTTGGATCCAAAAATTAAACGTTGAATACCTGTTTGGTTCCTTGGATTCAGATTTTGGGTTCCTTTTCCAGGCTATCCTGTTTGGTTCACCTTGAAGACGAAATTGATTTTTTGTGGGGGTTCCTGAATCCTCCTTTTAAGCCTAAATTTTCGAAATCTCAATTCCACCAAATTAAGTGGAATTTACTTTCCATGGAAACGAAGCTTAAAGCCATTGACCTATCACTGTCCTGCGATAAGTTAGATTTAAGAAATTTTTTGAGGTCCATAGGCTTCTCAAACCCTAACGACGAGAACCTCTACCATTTGTTGTCTCAAGTGCGAAACCTTAGCAACTGAACCTCTACCATTTATAGTCGCAAGTGTGAAACCCTAGTGCCTGAGAACCTCTATTATTTGCTACTAAAAAGCGAAACCTCGTCGTCTAAGAATCTCTATCATCTGCTACTAAAAAACAAAACCCTATCGCCTGACAACCTCTACCATTTGATGTTGAAAAACGACCTCAAAATTGCCTTTCTGCTAGATAACGAAACCCTAGCGCTTGAGAATCTCTATCATTTGCTACTAAAAAATGAAACCCTATCGCCTGAGAACCTCTACCCTTGCTGCTGAAAAAAGACCTCAAAACTGCCTGAGAAAGCCTCGACTTTAGCCATCTGCTGATGAAAATTGACCCCAAACCCTTGGGCATGAGAAAGCCTCGACCATTTGCTGTTAAAAATTGACCTTAAACCTTTGCATCTGAGAAAGCCTCAACCATTTCTACTGAAAATCATCGACCTTAAACCTTTGCATCTGAGAAAGCCTCAACCATTTCTACTGAAAATCATCGACCTCGCCATTGCTCTCTTCCCTGTGTCTCTGGAGCTTCCGCATATCCACTCGCACTTGTCAATGGAGCCCTAACACTCTGAAAAATGTGAAAAAGATTGATTAGGATGTTTAAACAAACATTAGACTCCAAACAATTGACCAGGGGACATCACACTCGGGGCTATATTTGCTCGTGCATTCTGTATCATAGAAACACATGTTTTTTTATATCATATACTGGGAACAAAACAATTCCAAATGTTTAATCCTGTGTTACAATTTACATCAACTACAGAAAAGGAAAATAACGCTTGATTTGAGACTTGAAACCTATATATTTGTTTTTAAGGGAGAAAATATACAAACATATCAAAAGAGGGAATAATATCAAAAGGCATATCAACTCATACACATGTGATTACACGCAGGCATATTAATCCTCAAGTCTGGACTTCATTCAAGAACGGGCATCAAGTGGATCACGAAAATAATATATATATATATATATATATATATATATATATATATATATATATATATATATATCAATAACTCTCAAAGTACGGTCATATATGGGACCGTCTCTTCTTCGCTCTATGTATGTCAGTCACTTTCTTCGTTCTCACAGTAGCAAACTCGAGTAAGTCCATGCCTTGCAATATTCTAATTTTCTCTTAGATGCGAGCAAAAAGCCTCTCCCTTGAAAAGAATGCGAACCCTTCTCGATGATGAGAGATGGGTTTTTATCCTTTTTCTTGTGTTGATAGGCCATAGTCTTTAAATGATAATCATGCATCTGCTATCTCTTTAATATGCACCCTTCATCTCCATCTCAAACTTATCTTCTCTTTAAAATCACAAAACTGTGGATCACACATTCTTATCACATTGTTTTCAAATGACAATCATAAGATTTGAATATATCCATATGCGAACGAATATCAATTGCTGATAACCACTTCTTTTAGTCAATGTTTATTCTTATATTATTCAATTTTTAATTCACAAGCTTCAGACCCAACAAAATCTTCATATGACCAAAATCAAGGAATCTATTATCCCCGTCCTCCATCGCCCAACAATTCAACTCTGCAGCGCAGTTGTGACATTCTTTCATATTTCCTCAACCACTTTTAGATGCCCAGTCATTTGATCATGAAATTTGGAAGACTGACAGAGGACTCAGAGTCAAACATGATAGTCCAAATCTCACTTCAATATGGACCTCAAATGAGAGAGATATGGTCCATTCAAGGTATTGTGTTTTTGCTGGAAATAGTGTTAGTAATAACAGTCAATTGCAGATGCAACTACTTCCAATATACATGTCAATCAATGTTATATCTTCTAAGGGTGATAAAACATCGAGTCAAGAATCCAACGGTCATGGCCTCATAAGAAAATTCATCCTATTAATAAAGAAATGTTCATTTTAGTAATTGCGTGTCATCCTGGTTGTAACGTATGGAGCATGAAGCTTTTAAGACTTTCATTGCCAGGCTATGCGGATGATGAGTGAATTCACCTCCAAGCAATACGAAACTTTGGGGCACGAGCTTTGACGCCTCGAACATAAGCCCCTGAGAGTATCGGCTTAATTCCAAAACATGAAGTTTTGGGGTGTCAGTCAACGTGTATCTTAATCGACAGTGGATATGGATATGGGTTAAGCCAATTATAAATATTTCCCAAGTTATATCACTCCTGGACTTTAAGACATATAATGCCTCAACATGTATATCTTCAGGGATTTACCTCAACATATCAACTTATGACGAGGTTTCCCTTATGCTCTGTCTATTAAAACCCCATATTCTTAATTGGTGGTTTAAAAAAGTCATATCACATCTCACCCAAAGAAGTCTATTATCGGTCGTGAGTCAGAACATATAGAGGTTGATTGACGAGTCAGGGTTCCCAAGGCATATTGCGGCCTTCATATCACGAATCTTGAGCATATCATATCTTTCAGATCATATCTTCATATTATGGAGCATATTTGATCAGGTGTTATCAAGAACTGTGCTCTATTGACCGTATATTAAGATAGTTATCCAACGTACATTATCGACTTTGTTCTATATTTGATACATTCAATCTATCAAGCATTTGTTAAAATGCACTTAGTCTTATTATGAGGACTAAGAAACATGTTTATCCTCCAAGATATACCTTCAAAGGCTAAGCTTGTCAAACCTATATATCTTTCATCCAACATTCATTAAGACAACTTATCCAACATGTGTTACAAAACTCACGCTTGTCCAACGTTTGTTACAAAAGTTACGCTTTATATCAACACCTCTATCAAGCATTGGTTAGAATAAACTTAGCTTTATAGGAAGACTAGAAGCATACTTAACCCTTAGGCACATTTTCTGGGTTTTAAGCTTACCAGACTTATCCATCATGAAGGCATTCATCTAGCGTGCATTATAACCCTTGTCTCATAATCACCTCAATCTTTCTTGAGTGCTCATTAGAATGTATTTAGTCTTGTATGCAACAAAAATACACCCAACAAGCCCCAAAAAAGAAGATGATTTTCCCCTTTTTTTTGTTTCTTTTTTTGGTTTTTTTCAGTGCATTAAAAACAATGGTTGAATCCTCTTTATATATGATGTATAAACTATGCCTTAATATTTAAAAAATATTTTCTGGGTAGCTATTTTCTTCAATTTTTTATATTTGAGGTTCTTTCAATTTTCGATAAAATTCTATTTATCCCCATTTTCCAATTAAAATTTTGACCTTTAGATCCCCTTGAAAATCACCCATATTAATTGGGTTTCTCTTCCGACTTAAAATATTAGAAGGCATTTATTTTTTCATCGAAATATTTTTTTTTGGGTTTGTGATTTTATTGGCAGATCTATGTGGTGTCATTCATTGCCAGAGAGAGAGATGGGTATATTAGATTTTGGCCCATTTAGATGTACTTATTCACTCTTTTTAGATATACTTCTATCCTTTCCTCGTAATTTTAGTGAGATTTTTGCATAGCTAGCTTTATTCCGATCACATAGCTTGCTATGAATGTGCACTTAAACATTTTGCTGCTCTTAAAGCATGCCTAGATTTTTTTAAAATTTCCTGGAAGAGGCAATAGTCTTGTGTACTTTTATTTATTGTAATGACCCAGACTTCCAGGAGAAAGGAAACACGGGCGGCAAAGTGCGCGCAGCAGTGAAGGAAGCAAAGGAGAAAAGAAACGCGTTCAGCGGAGTGCGCGCTGCAGTGAAGGGAGAGAAGGAGAAAGGAAATGCGCGCGGCGGAGTGCGCGAGGCAGTGAAGGAAGAGAAGAAGAAAGGAAACGCAGGCAGCGGAGTGCACGTGGCAGTGAAGGGAGAGAAGGAGAAAGGAAACGCGTGCGGTGGAGTGCGAGCGGTAACGAAGGGAGACAAGGAGAAAGAAAATGCGCGCGGTGGAGTGCATGCGGCAGTGAAGGGAGAGAAGGAGAAAGGAAATACGCGCACAGTGAGTGCGTGCAGCAAAGAAAGAGCGCGCGTTAGTGTGAGAGTGAGCGGCAGTGTGAGTACATGTGGCAGTGATAGGAGAGAGAATGTAACGCCGCTGTACGTGTCAGAGTGGCATCCGCCAAGGCTGTACCTGTCAGCGTAGCGTATGGTAGTGGTCAGCCACAGTGATTTCCACCGACCTGGTCAGTCACAGTGTTTCCCACCTACCCCGGGTACTTAAACCCCTCTCCCCTTCCTTTTCACTGTCATTTCCCTTTCTTGCTCTCTCACACACACTCTTTCTCTAGAATCAAGAGAGTGAACTGCTGCCCTTTGGAGAAAGCCATTGCATGAAGCTTGAAGTGGCCTGTGCGTGGGAGTTTGGAGGTGCCGTTGAGCACATGTAAGTAGGTTAGCATCCAAGCATCCCTTGATTTAGTAAGAATCAAATTCAAGTAATGAAAAAGGGGAAAAACGATAGGATGAAACATATGGATGTGAATGGGTTAAAACGAGCTTGAAATCTCAGATTTGTGTCTCTGCGTGTCATGATTGTTTGAGCAATGTAAATGATCTTGCTAGTTGTGGAAATTGGTGAAATGAATCACTTGTAAGGCTAGCTTAATATGAACAAGGTTTTGTATTAATATTTGTACTGGTTTGTGAAACATAAGTGTTGTTTAAAGCATGTTAAAGTCAAGAATGAGAAATTCCAGAACTGTGACTATTTTTGCATTGAACTTTTAGGTGGACAAATGGCATCCAAATGGACCCAAACTGGTTTTGAATGAATTAAATGGTTATCTACTTCAACTTTTCTTTTTATATCATCATGAAATTCCACATGGATTAAAAATTATGCTTCAAAATGTGGTATGTCACTGTTAAAAGATTGCAGAAAATCCCTGGACTGTCACTCTTTTTGTACCAAACTTTTGATCTATCAAACGATGTCCAAATGCTCTCAAATTACTCCCATTTAATAAATACAGGTGTCTACTATGAGCTTTATGTTTTAACCTTGTCCAAATTCTTCATAAATGATGAGCTATGATTTAAATTGTACACATATGTCACTGTTAGCGGATTTCCCTGGATTTCACAATTCCAGAACTGTGACTATTTTTGCATCAAACGTTTCAGTGGACAAATGGCATCCAAATGGACCCAAGCTAGTTTTGAATGAATTATATGGTTGTCTACTTCAACATTTATTTCCATATCATCGTGAAATTCCTCATGGATTAGAAATTATGCTTCAAAATGTGTGGGTATGTCTTCTATTAAAAGATTGCAGAAAATTCCTGGACTGTCACTCTTTTTGTACTAAAATTTTGACCCATCAAAGGATTTCCAAATTCTCACAAATCATTTCCATTTGATAAATACATGTGTCTACTATGAGTTTTAAGTTTTAACCTTGTCCAAATTATTCATAAATGATGAGCTATGCTTTAAATTGTACACATATGTCACTGTTAGCAGATTTCAATGGATTTCACAATTGTTACTCCTGTTATCATAGGTTTTGACTAACCAAACGGAGTCCAAATGCCCCCAAAATACTGCCATTTAAAATATCTGTATATGTACTAAAATCTGCATGTTGAACTCATTTTAAAATTCCCCATAGATTGAGAGTTGTGCCTCAGAATGTGAAGGTATATTACTGTTCACAGTTGCAGGAAATTCCAACAACTGTTACTCACTTTATGCCGACCCCAAGCAAACAATATCCAAACTCCTTAAAGATCCATGTTTAGAATTAAAGTTGCATGTTTAAATCATTTTGAAATTCTCTCTAGATTGGGAGTTATGTCTCCGAGAAGAGGGGTACTTCATTGTTACTCGTGACCAAGATTTCTAGCTTTGTGCCTGTCTTGAAAAATAAATTGTTTTATGCCCAAAGCAGGCCCAAATATGTTCAAATCACATCTATATGATCCTTGAGTGAGTCTATTTGGAAATTGGTTTTAGATCCACACTGAAGTTCTCCATGATTTGGTATTGGCATCCCTTTTCCCTATGTGAATGTCACGACTATGGATGTAGTGAACTGTGCTCTCTCTCTTACTGAGCAATGCATCGATCAATTCAAGTGGCGAGTGTTATGAATGTTAATTTACAAGCATAAGTGCTATGTGATGGTTTTCATGTGATGAATGCCGCAGGTTAAATGCCATGGTGTTATATGAACAATGTTATGTGACCATGCAATAAGTGTTGACCGATAAGTGCAATTGCCATGTGGTAGCTGTACGATAAATGTTGCATGGTAAACGCCATATTGCTAATGTGATAAAGTGTTATGGATGATGAGTGATAAGTGTAAGTGCCATGTGATGGCCCCCTTATGACGGGTGTTTCATGTTAAGTGGCACAGTGTATATGATAGTTGTATACTTCTGAATAAGACTCAGATTTTGCATAATGAGATTGGAATTGTCTGTCATAAGGTATTGTCTAAGCACGAGTACAATTAATGTTTGAATGTTCTGTTATGGTACTGTGACATTGATCCCTACGCACTGGGCCACCCATTGGTAGCGAATACTGTTCTGTTATGATACTGTGATATTGAGCACTACGCAATAGGACATCCATTGGTAGTGCGACTAAAGTGATGGATGCTATGTGAACTCTTGGGCATGCTTTGGGCATATCGCATGACCAAGATTGATATGAGTGGGTGCTTGCTTTGAGAGTATTGTAGGGCCTGCCTGTGTGATTGATACCAGTGAGGTGCATGCCTTGGGTGCATTACATGACCTGACCTAGTGAGTGCTATGGAACGAAAATATGCTCGATTATGAAATGAAGGCATGCTCCATTTTGATAAGAATGTATACTGTAAAACATGTTCAGTTATAGATATATGAACGATAGTGTGCAAAGCATGACTGATATGAATTATGATGGTGTTCACGAAGGAAGGGTTCTCTGAACTGCTAATTCTTATGACATTTAATATCTGCACTGTGAATTTGAATGGTAATTATTGTATTGAATGAATGAGAATTCTGATACTTAAAATGATGCTTGTGATGGATACTGATGAGATTTCTGATTTATGTGATATTTATACTGTGATACCTTATAATTGAGAAAACAATTTATCGATGCATGGCTAGACATAATAATGATGCTTAGTACCTAGATCTACTTACTGGGCTTCATAGCTCATTCCACTCTATCTCCCCTCCTTGTAGATTGAGAGTGGCATGTTAAGGGCCAGGAGTACGTGTTTGCAGCTGGAAGTCGAAGTCTTATTCCTTGAAGAAGAAGAACCCAGATCTTGTATGTAATTGGGCAGTGTAGTACTGGGCTATTGTTTATTTTGGAAATGTGTATTACGGGGCCCTGATGCCCTAAATTGAATTGTGATATTTTGGAAGAATTTTATATAGTGGATTTTTGGTGTGTGGGACTTTCTATTACTAGATGCTCTTCTGCCCTTTTGAATTATTGTTCTAGTTCTTTTCCATGGTTTGCTCCGTTTACCATATTATTAAAGCGTTGAGTCTACTCTGACTTGAATGACATTCTCTACCTCTGGATCACGAGCCCGCACTTGGCCAGTCTCCGGCGAGAACGACAGAGGGACAGGGGTGTCTTGACATTTATACTCGAAAATACGGGCAAGGAAGTCGTTCCCCACCTTTGTTTTGGGGTGCAAATGTGTCAAAATAGTTGATAGAGAAAGGGCTCCATCAAATTATGTTCCAGGCAAGAGTTGGGCCACAAGGCCTTCTCTCGCTTGGACTGTCAGCAAAGCCGGCTTCTCGCATACCTTAATCTTGGAGTTCAAGAGGGGTTTTGAAATATTTAATGAAGAGAGTAGGGGTTTAATGATGATCTTTAATAAAGAGGGCAAGATCAAAGGAAACAATAAATGGAACCAATAAAAGCTAATAAATATATAAGAATGAGATTAAATGGCATTCATGGATATCATTAATGAAAATAAAGAGAAGGGGGAAAATAATAGTTGAGTCTTGGCCCCTAGGCCCGGCAGCCGAAGTTGGTGCCGATTCAGAGTAGATTGTTGCACAGTCAGTCCCGATCCTTCGGGTATTTGACGAGGCAAGGAAATATAGGTATAAGATGGTCTGGAAGATTTGATTATCTAGATCGCCTTTGGGTTAGAGTGTAAAAAGCTTAGGTTAAAGTTCTGGTTCTAGGTCAAGTAGGGTTTGGGCTAAACCTGATAGAGCTTGCACACACATTGAGAATCTCGGCCTTTTGATAGAGCCTACGCACTTAGTGTAAAAATCTCGGACCCTGGAATCAATGTCAAGTGCATTACTTATAAGCAAAGTAATCTTAGGATCACCATTGGATCATTTTTTGTGCAATTTGGGCCCTTCAAATTCTGTTGCCAGTTGGACTAGCTTTGGCACCATTAGCAATGGTCTCAGATTTGAATTAATTAAAATTAATTGCAGTCAACATAAATAAATGCTCTAAAATTAGGTGATTTGGACCGGGTACAGCTTTGTGGGTGGAGTGTCAGAGGCCCATCGCCATTGCCAATAGCATTGGCTCCTGTCGGAGCTACTTCACAATAAAATTGGCCATGTGTTGTCTTTTGGGTGTTCTTCTGTACAGTTGATAGAACTATTAGAAACCATTGCATTTTTTACTTCCTTTGGCACCACTCCGAGTTGCGACGGTGTCAATCTACCATATGGTCTCCATCATATGATCGTTGATGGATTTGACATTTTTTCAATGAATGAGGGTGGTACGCCCTTTCGTACTAACATCTGACATGTCAGTACCCACCAACATGTGTCAGTTTGTACTAACACATGATACAAACTCGTACATCCACGTTGTCTTCAATTTGGATTGTTAGAGACATGACACTATTCTAAGGGATGTCGGTGTCATTGGCAATAGTACCATGCTTATTTAATCTCCTCTCATGTCACCATGTCTGATTGGTGTGTCGGTCGTTCTCGTGCCACCATTGGGAATTGTGTTGGTGTCATTGACAGTGGCACCAAAACCTTTTTCTCCTTGATTACCTTCAAGTTGTTGGTTCTAGGTTTTGATTTGTGCTGCTATGTTTTTCGAGGGAATTCTTCAATGTTTTGAGCTCTGTCAAGCGATTTGGGGCTCATGGGGTCTAGTCTACGAATGGGTGTGAGTGGTTCAAATACCGGGGTACTTTAGTCTTCCATAGTTTCTTCCATCGAGATCGAAGTGTCTACAATTGCCTCTCTTTGATGCATGTGACACACTCAAGTGATGGAGCACATGGCAACAAAGAAGTAAATGCCTGAGATATAGAGCTAAGTGGTGAGGAATTGAAAGGGTTGTCCCTCGAAAGCGTGACATCAATCGGCTCATAGTGCATGTGGTCATATGGGACCCCGAGGTTAGCTAGCCCATTGTTTGAGGTAGTCATAGGTAATAGCCCTCTGTTTATTGATCAAAGGCTGTGTGCTAGTATTCCAGGGAAGTCTGAGTTTTAATAGTTGAGTGGAATGATTTAGATGAAAATGGAATACAAATCTGACCTAGTGGGCCATATACGACCTCATGCCCCAGGCGTATTCCTAGGCTTTAGGGCTGCGATGGTTTAGAATTTGAATGTTTGTTTTTTTTATTTTCTGGCTTTCATAGGGAAATGGGTATGTAGCATTCGTTTGCCATGGTCTTTACCTTTTGGACTGGGTGACCATATGTGCATTCTGATCATCATTACTGGGGCTGATCCGACTCCATTTTTTAAAACATTTTAGGAGATGTTTGGAAATCAGGGAGGGAAAGTTTTTAAACAAATACCTACCTCAGGTTATGATTTGAACCAAAGAAATTAATGTTTTTGAAATTACATACATGAAGAGTTTTGATGAAATTCCCGGACCAGGATGACCCAGAGTTTGGGTCTTTGGAAAAAGGGGTGAGATTTTATAGAAATGTTTTACTGAAATAAACAAGGTCTGTAGTTTAAGCTTAAGCTTGTGCGACCGGGGAGCCAACTGAATAGTTTAACGTCATGCAATGATGGACATAATGGGCCAACGACCCCAAATAGATTGGAAGTTTTGATTTTTGGCACTATTGTCGGTGGTGCCAAGGGTGTTTGGACTGCCTCCCATGCTGCCATGGGTCTTTTGGTCATTTTCTTGACCCCATAACCGAGGAAAACATCCTTTGTAAGGATTCTTTGATCTATTGTGTCATATTTATATTTATATACTGGTACTTTGGGCTTGATTTGAAAAGATTAGTCCCCAATGGCGCCATTGCCAATAACGATAGCTTGTTCGAGTTAGAGCTTTATAAAATGGGGCCTTTGAGGCCATTGGGGGGGACCATTTCTAGGGAGATTTATCCTTGGAAATCCCTATTTTTCAGGCCTCCTCTCTCTTTTTTAACTCAATCTCTTGCCCAAATGTCATCTGTTCTATTACTCATTCTCATAGTTCGATTGTGTGCGAACAATGGTGATCCCGGCATGGCTCGTGGTGATTCTAAGGGATTGCAGCCCTTTGCAAACAATTCAAGAGTAGGGTAGGGCAGTAGCATTGGCAATGCTGAATAGGCCTAGTTTCATTTTAGTATCCGAGATGTGGAAACATGTGAAAGGAATCTTAAGGGCATCTATCGTTGTTTGGGTGACGCCTCCCTTTATGAGTTGTGCATGTTCCCTTTTCTTATGAAAGGGATGATAGAGTTGTTGCAGGGTATTTTTGATGCGCTTTGTTTCCAATGTGCATAAAAGAGGAGGCGGTTGCAACCATGCCCAATAGATAACAAATATGAGTATGGACTACTCAAGCCCAAGCGGAATAAGCCTAATTTTGAAGAGCTATCGAAATGATGTCATCTTGGGCCCAAAAAGTGTGTGAGAGTGACATTTGACATCCCAAAGTTCTTCCCAAAATTTAGTTTGGAGTGCTATGCTCTAACGTGTACAATTTATACCATTAGCTATCAGTTATTTCACCCGATTTATGCTCATCTGATGTAATTGGAGCTCATAAGTGAATATGCGCTTCACTGAATATTCGATCTACCTTGAATATGTGCTAGAAGTGGTGAATATTGTTGAAGTTCATATTGATGTTTTTTAATGTTGAAAATGTAAAGATTTATTCAATATTTTTACTAATTTTTGGCTGATTTGGCCTCTATTTGGTAATGTAAATGACCGTAAAATTTGACAAATGAATTTATAGGTATGAAATCTTATTAAGCATGAAATTAAAATTACTATCTATTGTTATACATCATTTTTGATGTACTTGTATCCCCGAGGCGAATAAGGAGAGAGCTAGTAGTAACCTGTTCCCTCGAGGGCCCCAGATGCCTCTAGACCACGGGAACACTGTAGCAATAAGGCTAATATTGAGCGACCTCTAAAGGAGTGTCAGAATGGCCTCAAATTGTATGAGAGGGTAATTTTCAATGCCTTAAGGACACCCGTAAATGTTTGGCATTCTAATAAGTTTTGAGTTGATCAAGACAAAACTCAATTGTCAAATCCATTTCCTATCATGTTGAAAATGTACCCTATAACTATAGCCCTATTTTTTGGCCTCAAAACAATACCAAACCACCTCCATTGGATCCAAAACGTCGAAAGACTCCCAAGTACCAAATTTCGGTTCAATCGGATCCTCCAGAACCATTTTGAGCCTAACTTATGGTAAAATAGTGGGTTATACACTATTGCGGTGTAGCCTTGATGAACCAAATTCTATTTAGGGAAACTGTGTTTTCTCATTTTGGGATGATATTCAAATGCTTATAACTTGCTCATATTGGGTCCAATTATGCTTAAATTAGGACATGAGCTAGATCTTGACGATACGCTCGATTTGACATATGGTATACACCAAGGTGTAGCCCGAAACAAGAG
Organism: Amborella trichopoda; assembly: GCF_054954075.1. NCBI lineage: Eukaryota > Viridiplantae > Streptophyta > Magnoliopsida > Amborellales > Amborellaceae > Amborella > Amborella trichopoda. The sequence continues at coordinate 32,722,375 of NC_142340.1, forward strand.
AATTATTAAAGAGAAGATGGGCTCGAAACATGAAAATTCAGATTTTAAAAAAGAAGAACATCCAATTCTTTGAGAAATCATAGCTCAAGATCCCAATGTTGGATCCTCGCAAGTATGGGTCCGTTGCGACCATGCTTCTTGCTTGCTTTTTATACTTGACTTGCTTAGTAAGACACAATCCTACGATCAACTCAACCAATCAATTCAATAGTACTAGCTGAGCGACTGGCTTGCATAGTTGTCTCTATCCTGCTGAGACTGGACTATTTCCCTTGCCTATGGGACTGCTGCCTACCCTACTTCCCTCTTGCTTAAGAGCTACAGTTTGATATAACTTTTGTGTATGATCGGAGGCCGGATAACACCAAATTTTGAGGTCGAAGAAGGCATACTTTTCTGGTGGCCGGAATCCCATTTTTTGGTGACTTCCCAAAATTGGAGCATGCTCAAATGGAGACCAAAATGGACAAAATTTATCACGAAAGGATCGCGATAATATCATCTTCAATTTGTGATCAAAATGAAGACTCGAAACATCATGGATTGTGCCACATCGATGGTCGAATAATCACAAGTGTATGGAACTTGGACGGATTTTGGGTTCTTCCTTAAAAATCTGTTTCAAGACAATCAAAGGGTATCAAAACATGTGCAATAGTTCAAACATCAATTTTGCCACGTTTGATCACTCGAATTACCACCGAAAGCGTCCAGAACAGCTCCTGAGACCTAGCAATGCCAAGAGGCCCCTCATGGAGGGATGGTTTTATCATTTGTTGAAAAGTGCTTAGGGGCATTTTGGTTTTTTGGTAAAAAGGGGGATTAATATTTTAATTCATTAAATGCATATTTTTTGACAATTTTGATTGTTTTTGAGTAATTTACCCTTGTTTTGGGGTTGCTCTATATAAGGAACTCAAGTCATTTGTAATAACTCTCTTGGAGTAATTCTTAAACTCTTAAACACTTAGTCATTTGTAATCAAGCTCCTGGAAATTCTTGCTTGTTCTTTTGCTTTGCTTTGAAATTCAGGACTCAAGATGGGAGGAAAGAGAAACATTTCCTAGAGAGAGAAAATACCCTTAGGAACCCTTCACTCCCTAGAATCTCAAAATCATAAATCCTTTAGGATTCCCAACTCTCAATCCCATACACCTTAGAACTCCTAGCTTCCATACACATTAGAACCCCTAGCTCCCAATCCTACTCCATACACCCTACATCTTATCTTAGCTAGCCTACACCCTACTCTACACCATGCACCATAGTGCCCCATACACCATAGCATCCTATACACATTAATTAGCCTATATTTTAGTCTACCTTAGCTAGCATATACATTAGTCCATCCCATATACCCTAGTTCCTATACATCATACCTCAACCCAACCCACCTAAGCTAGACACCTAGACCTTAGACCCTAACATTGACCCAAGACTAAGACCTCTCTTTCTTCTCATGTGCATGCAAAGGAACTGACGAAGGTGCACCTAGGTTCAAGCTTGTTCTAGGTCCATTATCTCCCTTCTCCTTTCCCTTCTCTCTCTCCTTTCTTCTTTCTCTCTTTCTCTCTCTTCTTCTTTCTTTCATTCTCTCTCTCTTCTCTCATCCTTTTCCTCACTCTTTCTCACTCTCTCTCCTCCTTTGCTTGGACTCATGGCGGGTGCAAGCCTCCCTCTCTTCTTTTCCCTTCTTTTCTCAGTCTCTCTCTCCCACACCTAAACGTTTGGGCGCGCACCTAGGGCAGGTCCGACTACTCTCCCTCTCTCATTATCTCTTTTTCTCTCTTTCCCCACTCAAGGCACTGGGCCACGCCCTAAGCAAGTCCGTCCCCCCCTCTCCATTTCTCTCCCTTATCCCATATCTCTCTCCCATCTATCCATTGACCTGCACCATAGGTGGGTCCGCCCCCTCTCTCTCTCTCCACTCTCTCTCGTCCATTCTCTCATTCCCCTTTGCGCCTGGACCCACACCTTAGTCAGGTCCATCCCATTTGCTCTCCACTTTCTCATCTCGTCCACTCTCTTACCCCCCTTAGAGGCATACCTGCACTTAAGGTGGGCCTATGTATTGGTTAATGATGAAGGTGAAGAAGCTATGCCCCCAATTAATGAGAGACACTTGAAAAAGTATTATTCATATACCTTGGTCCAAGCTGCACAACCTTAAACTGCGTGGCAATGGTCTAAGCCTCATGACTTTAAACTGCATGGAGACAATTCAAGCTACACGACCTTAAACTGCGTTGCATTGGTCCAAGTCGCATGACCTTAAACTATGCGGCAACAGTCCAAGCCACACGACCTTAAACTACATGGCATCAGTCCACACTACAAGACCCTAAACTGGGTGGCACTGGTCACTGTATGACCTTAAACTACATAGCACACGTCCTGGTGGCATGATGCTAAACTACATCACACACGGTCTCGAAGGTATGACCTTAAAATTGCCTCCATTAGGTCTTGGCGAATGACCTTAAAACACACAAAATTTTATGGTCTCGAAGGCACGACCTTAAAATTGCCTCCATTAGGTATTGGTGGATGACCTTAAAACACACCAAATCGATAGTCACGGTGGCATGACCTTAAACATGCCTCCCCATGGTCACAATAGCATGACCTTAAGAATTGCCACCTCAAAAAGATCGACATGACGAAAACCCGCAAGGGCGTCATGGGTAAAATAATCAAAGGAAATAAAAGAAAAAAAAAAAAATGACAAGCATAATAGTATCACCAACTATTACGAGCAAAATATGCCAAAATAAAAGAAAAGAACAAAATGGGCATGATGAAAACCCGCAAGGGAGTAAAAGTGTAAAATGGCAGACATGACGTACAAACCATGTGTAAAAGCGCTATATATATATATATATATATATATATATATATATATATATATATATATATATATATATATATATATATATGTATATGGATTTTTTTTTTTTTGAAAAAATGGCACATACCCCAAAGATTTGGGTGAAAACCCGAGAGAGCATTCAAGTCGCATATGGTGGAGGCTAGACATGCTTCCATGAGAAGCAGGCCTCCAAGATTCATCTCTTACCCCCTTTCTAAAGGAGACAAGAGTTGGTCACAAGAGATAACAGAAAGATGCAAACCATGAAGCAGAGAAACAAACAAGTCAAAGAAGAAAGAAAATAGCATTCATTCCACATAATAGAAGATTACAAAATTATGGTTACAGTTATCAAAAATATGCAAAAGAAATGAAAAAAAGATAGAACAAGCAAAAAGAGTAAATAATTCATGAGCCCCTAGAAATTGTCAAAGGCTTCATGAATCTTGGTCTTCAACACTTTTGAGTGCTCTGAGGCCATATTCATATGCTCTTGGAGGTGGGAGATCACCTGAGTAATTTAACTTGACAATGTGTTGGTCAAGGCCACCTCGGAGTCCAATTTTTCTAATTCCTGAGACTTGCTTCGAGCCTCTTCTCTCTTCTGATCCTGCTCAGTCTTCAACCGGTGGATATAAGTTTCCAACTTTTCCTTTCTTCCTCTGTAGCCTTTATCTTTGCAGAATATATAGTGTCTTCATTTTTGAAGCTAGTCTGATGAGAAAGGACAGAGACCTTCTTATCCTTATCGCTCATTATGAGGCTCTGATGCTGAGCCAAGGAGTCCTCTAAAGAAGCCAGGCGACCCCCACATAATTGTTGCATTTCAGCTTAACGCTGGACTCTCCATCGTTCAAGGTCATTAAAAAGACCTTTGAATAGTTCAAAGGTTTCCTTTTCATAGCTAACAATCATCAAAGCAGTAGCACAGTCCCTGACTGCAATAATCTCAGCTGCAAGATCAGAGAGGAAGCATTCCTTTAGCCCTTGAAGAATTGACTATAACAAGTTCTCTACCATCAAAGTCTTCCTATTTGACATGGTGCTTGACACCGAAGAAGGCAAATATGAAGAACTAATCACCACAAGGGGTGCAACTTTAGCAACAATCGCTGGTTCTTGAGAAACAAGGGCCAAGGACTCACTGGAAGGAGCATCTGGCTTGGATGGGAGCTTTACATTTGGAATTGCTGAAATTGGCACTTCAGGAATATGAACAACTACAAGTTCCAAAGTTTTACTTGAAGAAGCATCTGGTTGGGGCTCTGCTTCTTAATTAGTTCGAGCGGGCACTTTTGAAGTTGTTGTTTCGATGTCTGGAGCCACACCGATTGCTTCAGGCTCAACTTCAAGAATATTCCCTTCTTCAGTAATAGTGCAGAGAAAGTCTCCCTGGCTCAATGATGAGAGAGTCTAATTCAAGATGAATTGGGTTGTCAGCGATGGGTGCCCCTATTTCTACCACAAGAGAGGGACTTTTCTGGTCAACAGCTCAAGCCAAAGGAAGTCTGACTAGATGAACTTAGTTGGGTTGTGACAATTTCAGGAATTGTCTCTTGAACGGGAGATGCTGCCTCTGATGATAGAGTTGGGCTAGCTGGCGCCTTCGTCTTTTTACACTTCTTCGACCTGGGAGGTAAATCAAATCCTTCACTTGAAGCAAATGGAACCAAATGAGATGCATTTGGACTTGACAAAGCCCTCTTGCTCAGTTGGGTACTCTTTCTACGAACCTCAAGTTCTACAGTACTACTGGGTTCGGGGCTCTTTATGCCCTTCTTCTTCTTTGTCCCTTTCTTCTTTACCCTCTTCTCTGGAGTTGCCTCATATCTTGACTTTGAACGAGCAATCTTGGTCTTTTGACCATAGCGAGATTTGGCAACCGGAGCTGAATGCAATCCACTCGTTATAAAAGCATTGAGGTGTTGAACATGACGACCTACATAACCAGGGACCGCACGACCCTTGGTCCACTTGAAGATTGAACAAAGGTCATAAAAAAAAAGACCTGGATTCACCTTCAAATGAGAGATATTGGATGCTAGTATGGTCCATGGCTAATGATCAAGGTTATCCAAGCCCCTTCCAGTCCAAGGGGTAATCAAGTTTGTAAACCTTGAAGAAGAATGGAGGTGTGAAATGCATCATGTGCCTTGTATCATGCTTAGTACTATTGATGGCCTTCCATGCATGGGTTGCCTTCTAGTAAGAACGGTTGGTGGTGTTCCACCACTGCTAATAACCCTCAGTGGCATGGCCTACATGACCATAATGGGGGATGACAAACTTGCTCAAGCCAGTACGAGCAAGACAGGTTTCCCAAGTCATTCTCTTGTTGCTACCTGTCTAGGATTCACGACTTTCACCTGGAGCATCATGGTATTGTTGAGACCCCTTCTTCCCATACTTCTTCGCAAAAAGTATCGAGAAGGAGCACCCTTGGTCTGAGCTATGTTGGCGTGCAAATCTGTGGGGAAAGTAGCTTCAAGCTTCTTATCTCTGACACCCCTATAAGGTAAGATGCATCCCCTAGCACTTAGGAGATACATGGCTTCTCGGGTCTTAGTGGTATGTCCATCAAAGGCCTCACCAAAAGCAATTGTGTAAACACGGTCAGTGGGACCACCTACAGGAAAGGGGTCCCCACGAGAGAAGAAGGAGTGGTCAGCTAGGAATCAATGTGCCTCGCTTGGTCCTCTAAATATGGCCTTCATCCCAACAATCCTCAACATTTGAGGGCAAGTATACTCTGACAAAGCCTCATTGATCTCATATGCTCTGGGGGTATAAGGAGGAGATTATTTCTTGGGAAAGTATGCTGAGAGCTAGCCAAAGATATAATGAACATGGAAGCTCGTTTTGAAACGGCCAGGTAAGACCTCTCCGTCAAAAGACTCACTCTTGCTATCTCTAGATGCTACCTTACCACATGCAATTGCTCCTAAACTGTGGTATATGCTATAAAGGACTGGTTGGGCCAAGGAATATTTACGCCCTTGAGCAAGGCTATAGGCCACAAAGAAGCAACCAGGATGGATGGCATTACCCTTTGACCTTGGGAGTGCAATTTGCACAAAAAGAGAGTGAGATATGTAGCCAGTACACATGGTCCTTTTCAGGCCTTCTAGGAGGGTTCACTAGATCCTTGGTCTCTTCTTCCACCTCTTGCTCATCATCATCCCAGACGGCACTGGAATTGGGTTCCTCTTTATCTTGAAGATTCTCATGAAAGAAATCCCTTCATGCATTGAAATGCATTATCTTGGATTTGGTCTTGGTCTCTGAAAGTAGGAGTTGGTAAATTTCGAACAACTCACGAAGACCTGAAGCGTGTGGTTCACCATTGATGGTTTGAGTTCCAAAAATTAGCCCGTTACTGGGGATGAACCCTTCATACATGGCCCCCAGCATGGGCAACCCACCATTGAAGTACATGTCAAGGAGGGTAATTCCCTCTTCATTGTGATGAAGGTGCCAGCTGTTACTTTATGACACCAGAGCTCCAAGAGGGCCTTGATTGTATTTGAGCACCTATTGTAGTAACTAGCTGAGCATTGGCAAGCTGCAGATAAAGCACATGCTACTACATCCTTAGCATGCGATTGAAGGACATCAAACATCCATGTGCTATACCCCCGCATGTATTGGTGCTCTCCCTCAAACCGGAGTCCACTAGATTCCCAATGAAGGCCTTCTTTCTCCATCATTCTCTTCCCTAGAGTGGGGAGATTCTCACTTGAATCAAAATTCCTATGAAGCGAATGATACATGGGTACACCATCTCCTTGAATCACAGGTTCACCATTTGCATCTTCATAAAGATAAAACTGAGTGTCTTCACCTACATAGGTGACGCTTAAGGGCCATTCCAGCCTCTGAGTGATTTCAAGACACCAAGGTTTGTGGATCTTGTAAAAGAAGCACCTTTATATGCATCAGTGCCCAAGTCTCTAAGACGCGGTAAATGGTTCGCTTCAAGAATTATGACTGCAAAAGAAGCACAAAAAAAAAGAAAAAAAAGCAATTAAGCAAGATAACAGGTCAATCTGATAAGAGTTTTCAAGTGAAAGAAGAAGAGAAAGCATCAAGAATTTTGCAGAATTTCAGCGGCATCTCCCCTATATTCAGAGGTTTGACAAAGAAGGTGTTTGGCTAGTCCAAAGTACTCAGGAGATTCTAAGAAATCACAAGTCCGTAGGTTAAATGCCCATCATGAAAAGTGACCCTGAAGAGCTCCGTTTTCTATCATAGGAGTGTTCAAGAATGCTCAAAGATGCATAATTGTGCATGAAAATGCTTAGAAATGCTTGACTATGCTCAAAATGCATAACTATGCATGAAAGTGCTCAAGAGCCACACCATGATGCATAACTACGCTTAACTATGCTCAATTACATTAAAAAGATGCATGTAAATGCATGACAGTGCTTAGAAGTGCTCAATGGACTTTTAAAATTCGTAACTATGAAGTGGAGGTGCTAAAAATGTCCGATTTTGATCCAAAATTATTCTTGAAATACAATGGGTGTCTGAAGAGATGCTTTAGATGCTAAGATATGCATAAAAGCATATAAGAAGGTGAAGAGTTATGTGAAAATGCGAAGGGTTGTCTAAAGAAGATATTTCAAGAAACATTTGGGATGTGCAAGAAATCTTTGGGAATGTTCAAGAAACATTTGAGAGCAAGAAATATTTGGGAGTACTCAAGAAATGTTTTTTTAGAGTGCTCAGTGAAGTGCATTCATGGTGCTTAGGGACATTGACGAAGATATCCATGACACTCGAGAGTATAGTCATATGGTGCTCAGAAATTATTTGGGGTATCTAGACATATTCAAAGTGCTCGAAGAAGACATCTGTGCAGCTCAAAACATGCTCATATGGTACTCAAAGCAATTTTCGTGAAGCTCCAAAATGTTCATGATGATTCAAAACAATACTTGCAGTGTCTGAAAATGCTTGTGATGCTCTAAGAAAATATGCTTGATGCTCAAACGTATTCGCGTGACGTCCAGCAGTTAATTACAACGTGCAAAGTGATATTCGTGATGCTCAAGTATGTTCATGATGCCCGAACATGTTGGTGATGCTTAAGAACATTTCTGAAGCTCAAATATGCTCATGGGGTTCAAAGAAATTTTCGTAAAGCTTCAAAATGATCCTGGTTCGTAATGTGACGAGCATGTTTGTGAAGGTCATGGTGCCAAACAAAAAAATATATGTTCGTGATGCCCAAGAATTGGGCGTGAAGCTCTAAAATGCTCACGGTATTGATTCATGATATTTGTGACGGACGTGAAGCCCAAGAATTGGGCGTGAAGCTCTAAAATGCTCACGGTATTGATTCATGATATTTGTGAGGGACGTGATGTTCGAAAGGTTCATGATGCCTAGACAAGTTCGTGATGGTCAAAGATTGATCCATGAAGCTCCAAAGAATACTTCAGATGATAAATGAGGAGGCAAGATGCACTAAGAATGCTCAAGGAATGCTCAAAAGATGATCAAGTCATCTAGGTTACACTAAAAACGGGTGTTCAAGCATTAAATCAAACATGAAGCGTGAAAAGAGGAGATAAGAAGAAATGAAGGAAAAAGAAACCATCAAAAGCTTTTAAGGAAGTAAGAGATGGTTACCTGGGGGTTAGAAGTATAGCCATGGTCCCCAAATATATTATCTTGAAGGTCACTTTTTCTCTTTAAAGAAAGGTCCCTCTCACTTTCTCTCTAGAAGAACAAGAGAGGTGAGGATGAAATGGGTGAAAATGCACCCATTCACACTTATAAAACTCGGACGTACCTCCTCTCTCACGAAAAAAAACTCGGACGAACCCCTTTTCTCACGAAAAATGCTTGGGCCCTCGCCTAGGCACAGCCCGTCTTTCGTCATCCCTCATCTACGTATCTCTCTCACACCCGTCTAAAACGCATGGACCTGCACCTAGGCGGGTCCGTCATCCCTCATCTTCATCTCGTTCTCTCTCTCTGTCACCCGTCTAAATGCACGGAACCACACCTAGGGCAGGTCTATCATCCTTCATTTTTATCTTGTCCACCTAAACGCACGGACCCGCGCCTAGGGCGGGTCCATCACTATCTATTTTTATCTCCTTCTCTCTCTCCAATGATACCCAGACCCATACCATAGGCAGGTTCCTCACATTCCTCTCATTGTCCAGCACTCTCTTCTCTCTTGTACATCTAAAAAGACATGGACCCGCACCCAAGGCGGGTCCACTCGTCATTTTCTTTTTCTCTCACTTCATCTTCTCTCGTTTGTCACTACTCACACAAGCCCATGGTTTAACCATGAGCTGAACATAACCTTGTGAACATTTGACACAAGGTGATCAAAGGGGCTATACTTCTTATTCTACCTACACACACTAACCCCCAAATGGGTAACCTTGAGCTATATGAAGCCCAAAAGCCTGAGCTCATTAGCCCCATTTTTGGCAAACCCTCGAGGTTTAAACCATGAACCGATTATCCCAGTGAAACCCTGAATTCATTTTTAAATTTTTCATGGATCCATGCTACCCATTTGAGTCCCACTTTCAAAACCATTAAATTCAAGTATCCTAAAAATGATGACCTAGGGCATCATCATTGTTAAGGATGTTTTAATCCTTAAAAGTGCCTGATCCACGGCGGAGATACATACTTAATTTGCCTCATCCCCAATGGAGATACACTGAGCATTTTTGTAAGGATATTATTGTCCCTAGCATGTTCAAACACTAATGAAGATACACCTTTGCGTAAAAGCTTCAAAATTGCAATCGAGCCTATTATTTAGCTGATGTATGGCTCACAGAAATCATAGCTTCCAATGAAGACCCTGATGACTCATAAAAACTATGGGAGTCCCAATCACCCCATTAGCTTGAACTATCATCCCAATGAGTCAGAAATTACCCTTCCCATTGCAATCCCATTCATTAGCTTAAACATTATAAAATACCATCCTCAAAACCCCTTTACTTGGGATTCACTTAAGAGCTCCATTATCCTCATGGAGCCATACCAAATATATCCCACTCACTTGAGCCTTCATAAGCCCCATGAGTAATACCATGCTCAAGGAGTCCCAGAGCCCCTTGATGGGCCATTACCCCCAATAGACCACTACTTACAGTGGATCATCACCCCAGTGTTTCATCATCCCAATGGTCTGTCACTCCATAGGTTTATGATCTCTAGTGATAGGTCATCATTCCCAGTAAGTCACTACCCCCAATGGTGCAGATACACTATGACTAATGTATGGAATATGTTATTCCTTCATCACCTAAGGGAGGTAACCATTTCTTTACCTTATAGACATATATTATCCCTAGGTTGTTTTCATTCACCAATTATCTTATGGTCCATCTAAAACCCCTATACCCCAAACAAGTGTATGTCATTCATCACCTTGCAAAACCCAAAGACATCGCCAATAGTGTTCACCTTCCTAATAAAAGCCTCACCCGTGGTATCCGGTGAGCCCCCAGTGAGACTAGTATAGTTATTACCCCTCCATCCTATGCATCATCAAGGAGGAGGTCTTCTCTTTTTAGTATAAAAAGAAAAAAGGTCGGACATGATGAGCATCCGATGAGGATCGTCATGAGTAAAAGTGAGAGCTTTAGATGGACATAGCCACGATGTTATGGGTAATATTGCCAAAAATAAAAAATTTGCATGGTGAAAACCCGAAATGGCACCATGAGTAAAAATGAAAGACAAGCGTGGCCATGAAGCTATGAGTAAAAGTATTTTACAAATAGAAAATCAGGCATGGTGAAAACTCGAAAGGGCCCCATGAGTAAAAAAAGGAAAGAAAAGGTGAATGTGACCTCAAAGTCATGAGCAAAAGAGCCTTAATAAAAGAAGAAGTTGGGGAAACCGTTTTACGACGCCACTTCTATCCAGTTCAGGTGGAAACCTGAAAGGGCACCTGGACTAATAGATAGGTTGATGCAACATTCAATCAAGGTGGCTTCAACCAATTACAACAAAATTTTGTCGGTTTAGGAATCAATACCCCGCATGGGTACCTTACCATCAAAACCCAAAAGAGCTTAAGAAAATCCAATAACTCGGGCTATCCTTGTTGAAGGGCCCCTGAAGATCAAAAGAATTATCAAGATGGCAAGTCAGAATAGCCATTTGTTGAAGAAATTCTCCAATCCGAGACGTCAACCAAAATCAGGAAGAACATGTTGACAATTCGAGATAGAAGTTCTTATTAGGCAATTGATTGCCTAGCTTGGATTAATGCCCTGGTTCTAAGGGTAACCATCTTATTAAGGCTCCCATCTACTGTCAGACTTAGACTTTCGGGATGGCCACTAAAAAGCCCTCTACTAAGCCCCAGTATGATCGGGGTTTCAAGCCCCAAAGAAATTGTTTTACTAAGGCCCCAGTTGTCGACATGTTTAGACTTTCAGGATGGCCACCAAAAAGCCCCTAACTAAACTTGGCATATTAGGTGTAAGCCCCCCCAAAGCCCCAAAGAGACACCTCTTGTGCCATTAGTCCACGTCCTGGTGAAGTAGTTGATACGCCCCATTAAGGGCTCTCCCCGATTGTTTATCTAAAGCAAAATAAACAAATCAAAGGTTCAATGTAAAAAGGGAAGGAAGCCCTTAAACAAGGCACCTGCCGTGTAACAATCCTAAACTTTCAAATATATATATATATATATATATATAATAATAATAATAATAATAATATTAATGTTGTTAACAGAAATAAATACAAAAAAAATAAATAAATAAAAATAAATAAATAAATAAAAATAAAATAAAATAAAATAAAATAAATAAATAAATAAAATAATAAGTATATATTAGTAATGATAATAATAATAATAATACTAATATACCGTTAGGATATTGTTGCTTTTATATTAACAATAAAGAAAAGATATTATTGTTAATATTTTTGAAGGTCCAATTTTACTTGGGTGGACCTTAGGTCCACCACCTTAAAGGTTTATAAGAACACTCATTTAAACGACACCTTGCCTTGAGGTGTTCCTTTTTTATACGTCTTTTTTTCTCTCTCTCCTATGCACATCTCTTTTCAAAAAGCCCAACCTTTTCGCAAGTTTCAGATGAGGAGAGTAGAGAATTAGGATTGGGGTTAGGGTTTTAGCAGAGGGCACGATTGTGGAGTTAACGAAGCGAGGGGATTAAGGTTAGGGCTACCAGAATTTTTTCTTTTGTGGAGTGAGCTCGTGGATTTGCAGAGAGAATTACAGAGAGTTTTGGATCTAGCGTTTGCTAAATTTGTAGAGGGAGGGAGAGAGAGATAAATGAGAAGGTATCGTGCAGTTATCTAACTACGTTCTCTACCTCTGCTAACCATATAAAAGGAAATCCAAAAGCTTTTCAGTTACGGACTCCTCGCTCTTGTTTCTCTCTCTAGACTTCTCCTTGGAGCTTGACTCCTCCTCATCTTCTTCTGTGTAAGTGACATCGTCTTTCTGAAAAATAGTCTATTTTTAATAAATAGTGATATTTCCGTCTAGGATCGTTATTTTATCAGTTTTATGTGTAAGTGACCTCATTGTCTCGAAAAATAATCCATTCTTTTTAAAAATAAAATGAAATAATTATTTCTGCTTATTATCATGAATTTAAGTGCGATAAATTTTATGCGCACACGACCTCATTATCTTGAAAAATAATCTTTTTAATAAAAATTGTGATATTTTATCTATGTTAGAAATTTTAAATGCTGTAAATTCCTAGAAAAATAAATTTATTTATTTTTCTTGGCTATTGTTAGAAAATTTTAAATACTATCAAATTATTAGAAATAAATGTGATATTTCTGCTTTTAGTAAAATTGTGATATTTCTTTCTACTGTTTTGAATATTTAGACATTGTAAAATTCATGTGCAAATGACTGCCTTATTATTTAAAAATTGATATTTTTGCAATTGATTATAGTATTGTTGTGAAATGTTTATTTGTGGATTGATATCCCATAAATTGTGATAATTCTGTATTCTTGAATTTCTATAAGAGTTTTTCTATACATATTAAATTGGCAATTATGCTAGAATGCCTTTACAAACTGCTACCTTTCTAAATTTGAGCCCAAAATATTTGATTGGTTATTTTTGAAATGTTATAGAGAGTGACTGTTATTAATGGTTTAAGTGAAATTCATACTAATGATTTCAGTGATATGTTGAGTACATGATATTGCTGCTTTCGAATGTTTAAAGAGATTTAGAAATAATTTAAGTATGCAAGTGGACTCATCCGGTTCGCCGGTGAGGTATAAGTGGACCTATCTGGGACGCCGGTAGGGATTAAGTGGACTCATCCGGTATGCCGGTGAGGTATAAGTGGACCTGCAGAGATGAAGTGGACCTATCTGGGACGCCGATAGGGATTAAGTGGACCCATCAGGACGCTGATGGGGTATATAGGTGACCTACTTGGGATGCCAGTAGGGTATTTTGTGAAATCCTTTGAATTATGCACTGCCGTTAAAAGTGTTATAAGCATTTCAATTACTCGGATTATACTTAATTATGCATTTATTGAAAGTGAAACTGTTGATGCATTTCTGTTAATAGATCTTCTTTTTGGAAAATATTGATATCTTTCAATCATGATTATTTTTAGGATTATGATGATCACTTACTGAGTAGCCAAACTCATCAAACTATAGTAAACATTTTTTTCAGGATAACTGCGGATTCATTTTGAGTGCTAGTCAAGATCAACCTTGGAAGATACTGTTGTTGTGCTAGCTTTCTTTATTTACTTTGTAAGACCTCGCCACTGTAAATTTGTCCTATCAATAGATGTATATATGTTTTGTCTGTCACATCTCAGGAATAACAGTATTGTAAATTCTTGGGGTGTAACACACCGCTAGCCTTTCAATAGAAAAATAAAACATTTAGTGTAAAAGGGAAGGAAGCCCCTTAAGCAAGGCCCCCCACTACTAGCCTTTCAAAAGAAAGATCAAAGATTCAGTGTAAACGGGAAAGGAAGCCCTTAAGCAAGGCCCTCCACTGGTAGCCTTTTTAAAGAAAAATCTAACGGATTGGGAAGAAAGTCTCTAGGCAAGGCTCCTGACTACCAGACACATCTGGATTATGATAACATTGGGTTTATCAAGCCCTTAAGCAAGGCGCCTAGTTGTTGGAACAAAAAGGGCTACTGAATTGGGATCAAGCCCCAATGGCACTCACCAGTTGGCTCACTTAGGAAGTATTGTTGAGTTGGAAAGGAAGCCCTTAAGCAAGGCACCAGGTCAACATGCTCCCTAAAAAATTGATTCTAGTAGTATTGGATTTATCAAGCCCTTAAAAGGCCCCCAATCATTATAATTCACTTCGGTCATCCCCCATGGAAGAAGCTTGGCATGGTCTCCCCCTCAAGGATCGTGTTGATGCCGATAATCAAGAAGAAAAAGATTATTGAGAGATAATAAAAGTGTATCAGTAAGGATTTGAAAGATGAACTCTGACGAGGTTTTGTTTCGAATGTTACACTTCTCGCTTCTCTTGAAGAGTAGCACCCGACATGGCAAGTTGTTACATGTCATTTTTTATGTAAATGTATCCTTGGGGTTAATAAGGAGAGAGCCGATAGTAAGTTGGTCCCACCAGTACCTGAGACGCCGCTAGACCATAGGAACACTGTAGCAATAAGCCTAATATTGGGCGACCTCTGAAGGACTGTTAGAATGGCTTCAAATTGCATGAGGGGGTAATTTTGAATGCCCTAAGGACACCTGTAAAGTTTCAAGTTTTGAATTGATTAGGAAAAAACTCAGTTTTCAAATTCAGTTCCTACCATGCTGAAAATGGACCCCATAACTATAGCCCCATTTCATGGGTATCAAAACAGTATTAGACCATCGCTATTGGATCCGAAACATCGAAAAACCCCCAAGTACCAAATTTCGGCTCAATCAGATGCTCTGAGATCATTCATGGCCTAACTTACTATAAAAGCGTGGGTTTTACACTAATGCGATGCAGCCTCAGTGAACCAGTTTCCATTTATGAAAACTATGTTTTTTCATTTTTGGATGATTTTAAAATACTCATAACTTGCTCATTTTGAGTCCAATTAAGCTCAAATTGGACACGACCTAGATCTCGACGATACACTTGTTTTGATATATGGCAAGCACCTTGTCGTGGCTTGAAACAAGAGAAGTTTTAGAGAGAAGACGGGCTCGAAACATGAAAATTCATATTTTTAAGCTTTGAGAGGGCATAGCTCAAGATCATGATGTCGGATCGTCGCAAGTATGTGTCCGTTGGGACCGTGCTTTGAAGAGCTAGAATTTGATATAAATTTTTTGTACAATCGGTAGTCGGATGACACCAAATTTTGAGGTCGAAGAAGGCATACTTTTTTGATCGTCGGAATCCCATTTTTCGACGACTTCCCAAAATTGGAGCGTGATCAAACGGAGTCCAAATGGATGAAATTTATCACAAAATGATTGTGATAGTATCCTCTTCAATTCGTTATTAAAATAAACACTCAGAACATCATGGATTAGCCATATCGGCGGTCAAAGAATTACAAGTTTATGGAACTTGTCCGGATTT
Organism: Amborella trichopoda; assembly: GCF_054954075.1. Lineage (NCBI taxonomy): Eukaryota > Viridiplantae > Streptophyta > Magnoliopsida > Amborellales > Amborellaceae > Amborella > Amborella trichopoda. Next base: position 32,737,828 of record NC_142340.1, read on the forward strand.
TGGTTTCTTCTTTAAAAATTCGTTTCAAGACAATCAAATGGTATCAAAACATGTGCAATAGTTCAAGCATCAAATCTACGACATTTGATCGCTCGAATTACCATCGTAAATGTATGAAAAGCTCTTGAGGCCAAGCAATGGCAAGAGGCCCCCTCATGGAGGGATGACTTTGTCATTTGTTGAAAAGTTTTTAGGGGTATTTTGGTCATTTGGTCCAAAAACATGATTAATTTTTAAATCATTAAATGTGTAATTTTTTAAACAATTTTGGTTATTTTTTAGCAATCCACCTTTGTTTTGGGGTTGTTCTATATAAGGAACTCAAGTAATTTGTAATAACTCCCTTCGAGTAATTCTCAAACTCTTGAATACTTAGTCCTTTGCAATCAAGCTCCTAGAAACTCTTGCTTGTTCTTTTGCTTTGCTTCGAAATTTAAAACTTAAGATAGGAGGAGAGAGAAACATCTTCTAGAGAGAGAAAATACCCCTAGGACCCCCTAGAACCTCAAAATCCCAACTTCCTTAGGATTCTCAACTCCCAATCCCATACACCCTAGAACTCTTAGCTTCCATACACCTTAGAACCCCTAGCTCCCAATCGTGCTCCATACACCCTACATCCTATCTTAGCTAGCCTACACCCTACTCTACACCATGTACCATAGTGCCCTATACACCATAGCATCCTTTACATCTTAGTTAGTCTATACCTTAGTCTATCTTATACACCTTAGCTATTCTATACCGTAGTCCATCCCATACACCCTGGTTCCTATATGCCATACCTCAACCCAACTTATCTAAACTAGACACTTAGACCTTAGACCCTAACCTTGACCTAAGACTAAGACATCTCTTTCTCTCTCATGTGCATACAAAGGGACAAACGAAGGTGCACCTAGGCTCAAGCTCGTTCTAGGTCCATTCTCTCCTCTCTCTCTACTCTCTCTCTCTCTCATTTCTTCTTTTTCTCTTTGTCTCTCTTCTTTCACTCTTTGTCTCTCTTCTTTCTCTCTTTTTCTCTTTCTCTCTTTTTCTTCTTTCTTTCTCTCTCTCTCTTCTCTCTTCCTCTTCCTCTCTCTTTCTCACTCTCCTCTCCTCAGAGTCCTAGCCTCTCCCTCTTCTTTCCCTTCTTCTCTCACTCTCTCTCTCCCCCAAACCTAAACATCTGAACCCGCACCTAGGGTGGGCACGACTACTCTCTCTCTCTCTCTCTCATTTTCTCTTTCTCTTTCTCATCCCCCGCTCAAGACACGAACCCGTACCCGTACCCTAGGCAGGTCTGTCCGCCCCTCTCTCGATTTCTCTCCCTTACCCCCTATCTCTCTCCCATCTATCCACAGACCCGCACCATAGGTATATCCGCCCCCTCTCTATCTCCACTCTCTTGTTCACTCTGTCAATCCCCTTTGTGCCTGGACCTGCACCTTAGGCAGGTCCATCCCATTTTCTCTCCACTCTGTCATCTTGTCCACTCTCTCACCCCCCTCAGGGCCTGGACTTGCACTTAAGGTGGGTCCATCTCTTTCCTCTCTACTCTCTCACCTTTTCCACTCTCTCAGTTCACTTCAGAGCCCGGACCCGCATCTAAGGTAGGTATCCATTATCTCTTCACTCTATCATCTTTAATACTCCCTCATCAACTCGAAAGACCTGGACCCACACCATAAGCGGGTCCATCATTCCTTAACCCCTTAGGTCCATTGTTGTCTCATTTTAAATACTTTCTTCTCTCCTTAAGTCATGTCTTGACCTTTTATTCATTTCATTTTATTTTTATTTCATTGTTTCTTCATTCTCTCTCTTACTCATTGCTTCTTTCACTTCTTAAGTACTCGGTTTGAGGTCTTTTTGAGATAGTGCCCTAGGGTTCTAACTCTTGGACTGCTACTCTAACCATTCGCTTGTAGTGTAGTAAAGTAATAAGAGACACTGATTCTCTTACACTTGGTCACTCGGGTTGGGGTTATCCTCAGTCAGCTTTTCTTAGAGTTCCGACCCTTTCACGACTCTAACCACCGAGTCACACAGTGTTTGGGTTGTGAGGAGCTTTCATCTCTCTTTCTCTCTCTCTCTCTCTCACTTTCTTCTCTCCCTTGATCACTTTTAGGGGGCTCTTTGGGTTAGTGACATAGTTACAGGCTTAGTCTTGTAACTCCACTTTTCAAATCCTCCGGGTACCAAGGCTTCGAGCCTGGTGCTTTTCCCTGTCTTCAATAATACCTCTTGGGAGAGGTTACTCCAAGAGGCTGCCTAATTTTTGGGTCATCACTTCGCTTCTTTTACTTCATCTTTTCTTCTTCTTCTCGTCTCTAAAACCAAACTCTTATCAACTCATCCTTATTCCTTACCTACTTATCCTACCACTCTACCCCCAAAACTAGAACGATTAACTCAACCATGGTGAGGTATGTGCTCGAGTCCACCTCTTCATCATTTTAAAATCCTCTCATAGTTGGACATACCTATCCGCACGTGACACACGAGGCACACATATGCTTGTGAGGTCAAGTAGTTTTTCGATAGGTGATTCAATCGAACCTGCGTCCCCAAGGGAGCACGAGCAAGGTAGATCCAGGCCTGACCATTTTTATCTGTGAGGAATAAAATATTGTATGATGCTTCCAAGTTCAAAAACTAGAACTTACCTATCATGGTCGTTGACTTAGATCCAACGAGTTGATATCTACAATGACAAACCAACGGGGAGACACAACTGACCTCGAAAGGATGATGGTAATTTATGTTGTATATGCACCAATATAATTTCAATAGTCGTAGCTCTGGCTAATGCTTTTCATACAAGCGGAGGTCTAAGCTCCCTAATCCACACAGATGAAGTGAGCTGTCATAACCAAATAAGAATGAGTCGAGCTGCCTACTTCCAACTTATGGATACTATTAGGCAAAAAGGGTACAAAAATGATATGTTCTTGGTACCTCTAGATGAATAACTGATTATGTTCTTGCACACAATTAGCCACAACTTGAGGTATCGCAAGATAGGTCACGAATTTAGGTGCTGTGGGGAAACTGTCAACACTTCAATCGTGTACTGAATGCAATTTTAAAACTCCACCCTAATTTGGCTACATGACCAGATATAAGCGGAGATGAGAGGTTTAAAGCCTAAGTCAATGTAGTTTGTGATTTTAAAGATATTCATTTCATACCAAATTATCAATTGTTAAGTAGAGTGTACTTTGCTCATTGATCGAAATTTCGGTCTATGTAGGATTGTATTACAGCCATTGATGGCATCTGCATCTCTACTCTTGTAGTTAGTTTATTTAAAGTAAATACCAAACTCCCAAGGGCTTCACATCATAGAATGTTATAGGTGTTTGTTCCTTCAATCCAAAATTTCAATATGTCCTTGAGGGGTGGGAAGATTCACCATTGGATTCTCGTACTCTTTAATATTCACTCACAGGTGCAGACCCTCTTCATGTGCCCCTAGTAAACATTATACTATTTTTTAATATTCAAAACTGAATATACATAAACCAACAATATGATAAACGCAATCTATTTGTTTTATAGGAAAATACTACTTGGTTGATGCTGGCTACCCACATATTCCAGGATTTCTCTCTCCATACCTCCATGCACATCACTATAAGAATGATTTCAATCATGGTAGTCATAACTCTCAAGACTATAAGGAGTTTTTCAACAAAACACATGTTTCACTTCGAAATGCTATTGAACGTGCCTTTGGTGTCCTAAAAACACAATTCCTATACTGAAGTTTGCCACGAATTATCCAATTAGAATGCAAGTGAAGATCGCCATTGTTTGTTTTATATATATAACAAGAACAAGCTTAAAACATGGGGTAAAACATACAAGATAGTGAAGAGCCTCATAAACCACACTGGATTGGGCTGGGATGAAGTGAGACAGATAGCGACTGGTATTGAGGAACTTTGGGAACAATACATTGTGGTTAGTTTATTCTTCGCTCTTCTTTGACAGTATTTATCAGTTATATTATGAATTTCAATATTAACTATTAATAATTATCCACATTGTATAGGCGCATCTTGATGCCAAGCATATCAAGGGGAAATGGTTTCCCTATGATGATGAGTTTAGAATAATCATAAGAAATTCAATTGTCGATGGAATAGGTGTGAGCACAACAACAATGGCCGAGCAAGATGCACTATACAAAGATGAAGATATCGGTGAGAATGCGACGGAGGCTCTGTTTGGTGAAGAGCCTTAAGGATGTTGAAGAAGGGGACATTCGTGAGACCCCTACACAGTCAAAGGCTAGTGAGAAGGGTAAATCCATTCCTTCAGCTGCAAGTCGGCAGACAAAGAGGAACAAGAGGGCAGTGGCTGATACCTTAAAGTCAATTGTTGAGATAGTAGCAGACTTAGGGCCTGCAGTTGCAAATTTTAAAAACTCTCTTAATCCTCACATTGATGAGGTTTGTGAGACCATTTTCCATATCAATGGTGTTGCAGATGATGTCGATTCAAGGGCATGCATGAGATCGCTTAGATGTCCACATGAGCAAGATCTTCCTCAAGATGAATGATGCGTGGAAGTTGGCTTGGATTCAATCCAAGTATAGAAGTGGATCAAATGATCGTAACTGATGTCTGATGCCTATGTGATCCCTAAGGCCCTCTTAGAGTCTCTCTCTATTTTTTTTTTATGAAAACTTTAGCTATGCATTTTGACTTATCCCTCTCTCTCTATCTCTCTGTCTTTCTTTTGCTCGCTCCCCTCTTTCTTGGGTACCATCTAAAAATGGTTGTGGATGTCTTATTTTTTGGGTTATGATGTGGATGGGTTTCAATATTTCTATATTGAACATGTGTTATGACACGTTATATGTTTTTTTTTTTTTGTTATGATGTGTATGTGTTTCAATCTCTCTATAACCTTGGACACATGTTATGGCAGGTTATATGTTTTTAAATTATTTTTGGCTTATGATGTGGATGGGTTTCATTGTGTACCTTATGACTATTTGTTCCATGAATGTCCATTGCTTCAATTATGCATTTTGCTATGTGGAGAGTTTGGTCTCTAGAACACCTTCAATTATACATTCTATGTAGAGAGTTTGGTTGCTTAGAAACATGCTAAGTGGGGTCTATGTCATAGCATTTGATGCTCATGACACGATATTAGATGATTTTTGCTAAGTGGGGTGTATGTCACAGTGTTTGATGCTCATGACATGATATTAGATGAGTTTTGCTAAGTGGGCTCTATGTAATAGCATTTGATGCTCATAACATAAGTGGGCTCTATGTAATAGCATTTGATGCTCATAACATGATGCTAATGACATGATATTAGATGAGTTTTGCTAAGTGGGCTCTATGTAATAGCATTTGATGCTCATAACATGATACTAATGATATGATATTAGATGATTTTTTTTTATGTGGGGTCTATTGCATTGCATTTGATGCTCATGATATGATATCAGATCAATTTTTACCATGTGGGGTATATGTCATAGCATTTGATGCTCATGACATGATATTAGATGATTTTTGCGGAAAATTATTTTACCATTATTTTTTAATTCTTGAGAAAATATCATGGTATTTTACTGACCCACTAATGTCACTTGAGTCAAATGACATCTGTGTTTCATGCATCAAACCCAAAATATAGCTATATTCTCATTACAATAAGTGACTTATGTTGAGTTCTATCTCAAGTTCTAGATGACTCTTTCACTACCATTGCTAGCTCCAAGGTGTAAAAGAGAGATCATATATTTTTTAAGTTGGATGTCCATACATCAATATAATTCCAAATTTGTATTCCAAGTTAGTTGTTATAAAAAAGTAAGTATTCTCCCATAAACTAAATTACAGTAATAAGCCAGCATGCTCCAAATCAGAATAATTCCAGCAGAATATAAAATAACATTGTAGGATAAGAATAAGAATAATTTAATTATGTGTCATGAACATACATTTTATTGCATTAAAAAAATTGACAATAAAATTGAAAAATACAAGTTCTTTTCTCGTGATAATTATAAATTCATGACATAGAGTTGAATATAATTACAAGAAAATAGAAAAAAGGCATTATTATACCCTGAATCTCAAGAACATATATTTGACAAAATTCGCAATTCTAATCAGCAAGTTAATTTAAAATTAATTAACTAAAACACCCTAAAATTAAGCAAAATTAACCTAGAAATCATGTTCAATCATATGAATTAACATCATGATCTTATAGACAAAATTAGTGGCTTAAGAGGCCTTAAAATTTGTAAAAAAATAGATCAAAATTGAGGCCATAATAGCAAAAAAATGGTGAATAAACCCTAAAACGCAGTGACAACCATAGAGCATTTAAAAACAAAATTCATAAAAAAAAAACAAAATTCATAAAAAAAAACAACTGACAAATCATGATACTACTGGATATATGAATTGAAACAATAAGGATCAAAATATATACCTCAATTGGATCTGAATCGACATATAATGATCGAAATTTTCGATAAGAAAATTAGGGTTTTTGGGTCGTGAAACATTCACAATTTCTTCAAAAATCGATAAACAAACTTCCCTTAATCACACAAAAACACCCACAATCGTATGAAGAACAATAAGACCCACAATCATATGAAGAATATCATTATATTCAAAATGCTTTTGATATCAATCAAAATAGTGCCAAAATTCACATGAAATCAATAGTTTGGTGGAAAAACGCTGCCAGAAATCGATTTCTTCAAAAACCGAGCAACAAAACTTGTTTAATCAGAAAAAAACGATTTACCATCATCTAAAAAACATATTTTCCTTCAAATCCCCTCTAATTTGAATCAAAATACAACTCAATATCACTTGAAATTGAGGGAATGGCAAAACAAAAAAATTTCATGAACTGGGTTTCAAAAACCGTGGCCAGAAAATGCAAATATGTGATTTCAATATGATGTTTTCAATCTTTTATAATGCATAAAACAATTATTGGTAATAATAATACTCTACAAAGCCTGCAATGGCCTTAATAATTCAAAAAAAGGTGAAACACGTGCTCTGCCAATTGTTCATGCTTTTGAATCATGTTGACTCGCCGTTTTTTTAGGGAATCAGCGATTCATGATGTCAACATCCAATTACCATATAGATTCATCAGGATCCCATTTTTTTGGTTGATCCAGATGGGTATCATCAATACCCCATTTGGGTCGCTCGATTCTAAATCGGGGTGCTAATTTTTTAAACCTTGCTGACAAAAAATATCACCATGACAAACATATCTCGGGATATCTTATGATTTTTTATCCCAAAAATCACATCTTATGATAAAATTTGATAGTGCACTTTACTTTGATTGTTTAAAGTTGAAACAATTGGTAAACCACACCCTTGTTAAAACTTTCTAATTTATTTTAAAAGAATTCAAATCTTATGTGGAGCACGTGGATTCTGCAAGTAGAATTTGAGATCCTCTATTAAATAGATATTTTTATGGAATAAATCAAAGTCTTATTTTTTATGAGAGGATTTAATCTAATAGATTAGATATCCAGCGTTCACCCCTTGGAGCATGAAAAGATGGATACGTCAAAGTTACAATGAAACCAGCCCCATGACAATTAAAGTAACCCCGTCATAATTTCACCAAAATTTCACTGAAATTTTGATTGTTGTAGTGTTTGCAAAATCGAACTAGATCGGTTAACCGGAATGGGCCAATAAGCGGTTTACCAGCCCTAACCAGTAAATCGACCGATTCAACTGTTCTAATCGAGTAAGTCCTAGGCAGTCAAAAAATTATTAAAAAATAAAAAAAAATCTACTAAAATATAAAAAACATATAAAAATTCATTAAAGCAAAACACATTCAAATGAATTTGAAAATTAATAGAAAAAATAGATTTTAAAGAATCGATTTGAGCCTAAGGGTATTTTTAAGTTTTTTTCAAAAAAGATAGAAAAAGATAAAAGTGAGTGTTAATGACCAAAATAATTTCTAATCTTTACCATAATGTAAAGAATATTTAAAAAGTACATTACAAACCAAATTCCTTATTTTTGGGATTTTATATATCTTTTTTGAGTTTTTTTTTTTAAATACCGGCCGATCACCAAAACCGCCTGAAACTAGAATTGGCCGATTTCGATCTAATTGGGTAGTTACCATTTGGATCGCCAGGTTTTTCTAACATGGGTTTCTTGATAATGGCCTCTTTTTTTTTTTTTTTTTTTCAAAGGTGGTGAGGTTTTCTAAAAAATAGTAAACCTTTGGGCACATATTATGTGCATACCTCCTCATATAAATTACCTAGAGAAGAAGATTGAGAGTAAAAAACTTTGTTTGTTTAACTTTATAAAATAAAAAGATCTAATTTTTATCTTTAAAAATATTTTATATATTTATCTTATGAATATATACATAAAAATATAAGATAAAGAAATTCAATTCATAAAGATAAAGTATAGGGAAATGCTTCTATAGTTCCCCTACAAGTATAGATGATTTATGCTTCCCCTACTATCCAGCAGTCTAATTTTGATCAAGAGAGCCACTCACCGTATAATCGTAGATCCGAAGTCTCAAAGTATTTTATTTTTCTTTTTTTTAAAAAAATTGTATGAATATGAAATTTGGTACGTGCCATATTTTTATGGGGTGCACCTATAAAAAAATATTGAAGATAATTTTTCGATAAAATCTAATGACCAAAAGGCCCCTTGAAACTTTCGGGGATATTTTGATCATTTTATTTTATTAAAAATATTTGTTTTTATATTTTTCACTAGTGCAAGTTTAATAGAGGATTGGACGTCCAAAATTAGGTATCAAAATAATTTATAAAAAAATTAAAAATAAAATAGTGTAGAGACGTGACATTGTGATTGGAGCAATCTTCGCCCTCCATTTAGAATGGACGGTTGGATAAGAGGAAGTATGTAAGTTTTATGTTGTAGGGGAAGCATAGAAAGCTTGCCCTAAAGTATATGGCTAATGCACTCTGAACCTCCGAAGATTTTAACATGCAGTTCCGAATGGTTAACCTCACCTCAATTTCACCAAAATTTCATTGAAATTTTGATTGTTTCATGGCTAGTGGCTTTTTTTGTTTTGGTTTTGAGAGGCGGTGAAGTTTCCTAAAACATAGTAAACCGTTGGGCACATATTATGTACGGAAAAGTTTTCCCAACCCTTATAGGTGAAAATAAACAATGATTTCTCCTATGCTCATCATCGTCCAAAGTTCATCACAACGGTCACGATTGTCTGGTAATATTTTCATTTTCATTTTTTTTCTATAAATTAGAATGATATAAAATTTAGAGCATATGTACATCGTAATGAGGCACGCCTAATAAAAATATGAAAAAAAATATTTCGTAAAATATAAATTGACAAAATACCTCCATAAACTTTCAAGGGTATTTTAGTCAATTTATATTTTGTGAATTATTGTTTTTTATATTTTTATTAGATTCTCCTACTTTTATGAACATAAATTCCAAATTTTTTATCATTCCGATCTGTAGAAAACAAATAAAAATTGAAACACTACCGGACAACTGTGACCGTGCGATGAACTTTGAACTGTGAAGAGCATAGGCGAAATCACTGTTCATTTTCACCTATAAGCGTTGCGTCCTTATATACATTACCATAACCTAGATAAGAAGATTGATAGTGAAAAACTTTGTTTAAGTTAACAAAGACAAGAGATCTCATTTTTACCTTTATAAATATTTTATTTTATAATATACATAAACCTATATTTTATATATTTATTTTCACCGTTTAAATATTTTATCTACACCATCCATTTTCAATATTTTCATATGTTTATAGATCTACTTGATTTTAACTATTTTTGAAATTTAAAATTTTATAATTTGATATAAAAATAGATTTTGAGATAATCCTAAAAATATTTTACATCAAAATTATATTCCATCATAAAATTTGAAAGTGCACCTTACCTCTCTACACGATGCATATGTATGCAAACTGCACACATACATAGATATGTGTATTGGACCCTCTCTAACCCCGATGCTCCAGAGATTTAAAGGCACACCTCCAAAGGGAATGCACGTTTTACATATACTAGAGGAATCCATATGCTCCGCATAATTCTTTTAAAATAAATTAAAAAGTTTTTAATAAAGGTGTGGTTTATATAAGGTTGCAACCTTAAAAAGTGCATCATCAAATTTTTTTCATAACACGTAATTTTGGCATAAAAAATCGTTCTAATATATGTTTGTGGTGGTGACGTGTTGTGTTGTCAACTTAACTTGTGTGATGAGTTTAGATGTCAACACTAAGTAGGTCTAGAGGTACCCAGTGAAAAACAATAATAAAAAATTTGAACTATAAGAATGTGTAGAAATAATCTATATAATTTGTATTGAATTAGAATAAATGAAAGTTAAAAATTAAAATTTTATAATTTGATTGATAAATTGATATTATACTTATAAAGGTATAAATAATTGATTTAGATTCAAAGTTAGTAATCAACTAATGTTAATCTGAAGTACACTACTATTTAGAACAGTGGAACCAGTCTTTTTCGTGGTGGCACTATGTTGTGCTACCTACTCGACTTGTGTTAAATTATTTTAAAAAAATATTAATATTAGGCAAAGAGCAATTAAAAGTGCCATTTTTGTGGTGCCATTATTTTATACTACACACTTTTTAAAGGAATTTATTTAAATTGGACACATTATTTTATTATAGAGTTTAAATATAGAAGTCAATCTTGCTTTTATATGATCCATATTTAATTTTCAATTAATTTTAGAGAACGTATATAAAGAGACCTTTAACTTTTTGTATAAGGAGATCACAATTATTCCTACTCATTGATGTCAAATTGGATGACTTCGGGTGTCACAAAGTCCAAAAAATTCTTTTTTGAACTTTAAGTCTATTCAATGACACTCCTACAACCACCCAATTTGAAATCTAAAAGATATGAGTGATTGTGACATCATTATAAAAATAATAAATGGTCTCTTTGTATACTTTTCTTTAATTTATAGCAGTATAATATGTTATTTTTGTGTTGGCACTATGTTGTACTACCATTTGACTTGTGTGAAATTTATTTTAAAGAAGTCAATATGAATGTCAAATTTATTTAAAATGGAAATACTGTTTCATTATAGATTTTAAAGGGATATGTACATTACATCTTGACGTAGGGCCTTTTATGCTTTAATTGCACAGAAAATTAGAAGTTTGTTATTATGTTCTTTGCATGCTATATTGTAGATTTGTTTGTAATTAATGTTGTATTTTTTAAGCCATTTAGATTTATTAATTAACTTTTTTAGGAGTTTGTCCTAGAATAATTTAAATAAATAAGTTATAATTTATAACATGTAAACAACAATTTAAAAATTTGTATGTTATAGATACATTCAACTACAATATATGAAAAATGATATATTAATAACGTTATATGAATATAATTTACAGTACAATAATCTTAAACTGAGATATACATTCTATTGGTTTAAAAGAATTTTATTTTACAGTAATTTTATTTTATTTTTTTAGTAATCTCAAGTAAAAAATTATGTTTGGAGTAATGCAATGCATCATTTTTGTAGTAGCACTATATTGTGTTACCCACGCAGCTTGTGTAACATTTATTTAAAGAAGCCAAAATAAATATCGAATTTATTTAAACTTCATATATTTTTCATTATAGAGTTTAAATGGGCATATGTGTTGGACTGTCTAGAAGTTAAATAGCGGAAGTTATTTATTGTGGTTTTGCTAGACTGAATTGTAAGTTTGATTTTAATTAATTTTATATTAGTACAATGTATCATTTATGTGGTGGCTCTATATTGTGCTACTTGTTCCACATTTATTTGAAAACAATATCATGAATATAGAATTTATTTAAAACTAGTTTAAAAATATCATGATTTTAATCTTATAATTTGAGAAATACATTTTTTCTAACTTTATAGCATCTCATAGTTCTAAAATTTTGGAATCTTTTATCCTATATATATTTTTTTAAAAAAATTGAAATTTTAGTTTTTAAAAACTTATACATAGGAGTTTTAGTTGAGGGATCATGAACATGAGGAAATACATAATTTATTGACATTTTGTGATGATATTATTGTGATTTAAGTTATATATGTGCATGTAAAGTCTTATACATCTATATTGTAAAGTTAGGTAAATATATACACCTTCACCAAAGTGGCAAATAAAAAAAAGAAAATATGATCTTTGGTATATTTTTTATAAAAAAAATAATTGTGTTTATGAATAAAAATTAATTTAACTTAACCTTGTTTATTAATTATAGCATTGGCCAATTATAAAATTTAATTTATATTTACAATTTTAAATTCATTTATTAATTAAATTTGAAATCATTGTTATAAGAAATTTATAGTATTTAAAATAAATATTTAAATTTAATTAAAAAAAGTGTAATTTGCTTAGTATAGACAGAAATTTATTATAAAACTTATATTTATTTTAGAGAAGTTCCCTTAAAAAAATTATAAGCAGGTAAGAGATTCTTTTCAAAATGATAAAGACCTTCTTGTAATTTCAAATAAACAATGGTAATTGAAAAGGAAGCAACCAATCATGCTCGAGCCTGAGCACCCTCAATTCATCATATTGTATAATTATATATTTAAATTCACTTTGTTTATTAATTCAGCCTCAAAGTTTTGATCTTCCAAAAATTTCTCATAAAGTGCAATTATTTTATATTTTAAATATTCATAAATTAATTTATAATATGGTGATAATATGGAAATTAAAATTACTTACAACATATTTGCTCTATATAAAAATGAATTTTGTTTTAGAAAAATTTCATATAAGAAATTATAAATTAGTGAAATACTTTGTTTCAAAGAATTAAAAAAAATATTATCTTTTCCTTCAAATAATGATAATTAAGAAATTTTACCTTATGCATACTAGTTCATCTAACATGAGTGTTTTGATAATTTTTCCTATTTAGAAAACATCTACCTCCCTTATTTATTGAAAATATAAGACAAATCTAGTAGGTAAGAGTATCACACTTACAATATTCGTTATGAACTCTATTATATTCGCTATTTTTAGATATTGATCATTATATTGAAATATTTTAAAATAGGCCAAAACACGATGTCGAGTGGTTCCACATACAAATCTAGAATTAAAAGCATTTAGTGTCCAAACCAAACAAGTGTCACTTTGCCCAGCAATGCACAACAACCACCAACCAATCCAATATAGAACATAACAAAAAAAAACCAATACAGATCACAGAGAAAAATCATGTAATTTTGATACGAACACACGGTGTTTTATTGGCCATCATGCCCATTGTAATAACAGAACTTGCCTCAGGTTATTACATCTAACTGCATGAGCAATAAAAAAACAAAGCAAAAGGAGGGGAAAAAACAAGAGATATACCCAAGTGTCCTAAATTTGACATCTCATAATTGCTAAATAAATTTCATGTAGCAAACTTTTTATTTCTTATTTTAAAAGTTTGAACTGGCCAATTTTGTATGTTTTATTTAATGCTTGATGTTGTAATCACATGGCAAAATCTTCAAAACTAATATAATTTTGAAGAAAATGGTAAATAGTAATGTCTCATTGACAACTAGGGATCAAAATTTAGCCCGACCCGACCCGAGACCCAAATAGTAAATTGGGACGCTTTCAGGTATTAGTAGACCTGACCCGGTTATTCTAATATATTATAAATTATTTATGTATGTATAAATTAACAAATATTGTATATATATTAAGGGAAAAGTTTTTATGGAGTCGAGGCTCAAAACAATCAAATTTGAGCCTACCTCCAAAATCTCACTAGAAAAGGTTGTTTTTATGCCTAAATATCTTCAAATTGATCATCTCGACATCAAGATACATGGACATAAGAAAAAGAAATGGATTTTAAGTTTTGGATATACTGTATTTTGTAATACATTTTGGACTATCAATTTCAAGATTTTAAAGTTTTCATAGATCTGTCGATCTATATTTTTTTTGAAGCTTTAAACTTTATAAATAAAATATGAAAATATATTTTAAGGTTATCATAAAGATTTTTAGTATTGAAACCACATTTCTCAACACTATTTGAAGGAAGGCTCTAATTTGATTGTTTAGATCCTAGGCTCTATTCAAACCACACCGATATATTAATATGTATTCTTTCTTAAGTTTTTTAAAATTTTAATTCTCACCATACTTTTCTGTAATTTTGATTATACATTTTGGTAATTTTAAATTTTTTGGTAATTTTAGGTACTCGTTATTAGGTAATTTTCTAAATTTTAGCTAATTTTTATTTTATGGCTAAGTTTCTTATTTTTCATATTTTTTATTTTCATTCGACTTTTACTTTTCCATATTTTTAAATTTTCCTTCTAAATCATAAGTTTTACAATAAAAATTAGCTTTAAAATCTTTCATATTTTTAATTATGGATTTTAAATGATTTCAGTTTTCAATGGCACATTAGCATATTTCTTAAGGATTTTCAAAATATAAAATAATATATTTTTTTTAAGATGTATTTTTTGTTTTCCATAAGAGTAGTTTTCCAAGTATTTTTATCACATAGTTCGAAACAAAACAAAAATCAAAATCACATTAAAGTATGTTTTTAGCACAAAAGTAGAAAACTTCTGTTTTTAAAACGTTTGTAACAAATAATAATTAAGAAAAGTAAGTTTTGTAGTTTTGTAACAAATAATAATTAAGAAAAGTAAGTTTTGTAGTTTTGTAACAAATAATAATTTAAAAACAGAATTAATTTGGTTTGTGATTAACCAAATCTCTATGTAAAGATTATATTTCCTATAATTTTGGTTTCCAAATTTTATAGGGGGAAAAGGAAACGTTTCTCTTCTAAAGTTTCTCTCTCCTATAATTATACTTCCGATAACGAATAGAATAATATATATATTACACTATTTTAAAGAACTAACCCATCAAAAGAGAATCCAAATATTTGGAATTCTATCTCTCTTTAATACATAAAATTTAAGAGAAAATCTCTCCCATTAGCATCGTATCTTTCCCCTTTTCGCTTCTCTACCCTACTAGAGGGTCCTCTTTACTCTTTATTCTTTCGACATGTGTCCACTCTTTAATCTTAGCTTAATAGATATGTGTCTCGATATGTGTCCACCATAGATATAGATACCTGTAGCTTTTTAAACAAATATTAAAAAATACTATAAATGTAAATTGAATAAATTAAATATGATTTTGTATTTTATATTACAATGGTCAGTCCTATCAAAAAAAGTAAATCATCACCTCATAATTCATCAAAAATTATAATTCAAGTATTGGAAAATCTTTAAATCGATTATCTCAGCTAGAACATTATGGTTATGAAAAAAAATTAGGATTTGAATTTTTAAAATAGTGTATATTGCACATAGATTGTTCATTTCGTTCTAAAAATAAGTATTCATAGATCGGCAAGATATGTAGCATTTTTTTTTAGAGTGCTTTCTGGAATGAGGATTTGAGCGAGGCTTTGTTTTGTTTTCGTATAGCGTAGGCCTTATAGAAACTTCATCATATATTCAAGGATTCAATTGTACTTTTCTTTAAAGTTATTGTTCATTTTTGTAAGACACAAGGTAATTATTGTTGTTTTTGCTAGGTCATGTGATAATAAATCTTATAGTCTTTTTATTTAAAAAATTTGTATAACATGCTTTTATGGGAGCATACTATACTATTATTCTATCAATAAGTATTTTTAAAATTTAGTATTATTTATGTACAGACATTAAATAAGCTAGAAAAATTTGAGTTGCTCTTTTTATACTAAAAAATTATAATCACGGTCGGTCAATGTGACCTTTTTTTTCTGACAAAATTACCCCTTCAGTCAGGTTTTTTTTTTCTTTCAAAACTTAAAAGTTGGGGTATGGGGATGGCATTCTTGGACCACTTTTTTTTTTTTTTTTTCAAAACTTAAGTTGAGGTCCGAAGGATAGCAACTTTAAGTTTATTTTTCTTTGTTCTTTTTTTTTTTTTTTTTCCAAAACTTAAAGTTGCAATCTTAGGATGGCATTGTCGGACCGAAACTAAGCTTTGAAAGAGGAAGCGGTCTGGGGATACCACTTTTTTATTCCAAAACATAAAATTACAGTCCGATGATGACATTCTCGGACCGAAACTTAACTTTTAAAAAAGAAAAGCAAACCGAGAAGGTCATCCTCGGACCGCAAGCTAAGGTTTGACCCAAAAAAAGTGGTCCGAGGATGGCATTCTCAGACTGAGGGGTAATTCTATAAAAAAAAAGTCACGTTAACCAACCTTGATTGTAATTTTTTAATATAAAGGGAGCAAGTCGTATTTTTGTAACTTATTTATATGTAATTAACTCTTAAATTTAATACCTGCAAATTTATTTTTAATCACAAATAAATACTTTTAATTGAAAAAGTAAATTTTTATTTTGTTAAAATCATATATCTACTTTTCAATCTAAATATAATATATCCGAGGGACTACAATTAGTTTTGCATATAGATAATAAATATAACATATAAATATACTTTACCATATGGATGCATATCATTACAAGTATGTATATGATATATGATAAACTTACCTAAAAATAGTACGTATATGTATATGATATATGAGAAACTTACAATTGCTGTCCTAGGATGGCATTTTTGGACCGAAACTTAAGCTTTGAAAGAAGAAAGCGGTCCGAGGATGCCACTTTTTTATTCTAAAACTTAAAATTGCAGTCCGATGATGGCATTCTCGGACCGAAACTTAACTTTTAAAAAAGAAAAGCAAACCGAGATTGCCATCCTCGGATCGCAAGCTAAGTTCACCCAAAAAAAGTGGTCCGAGGATGGCATCCTCAGACTGAGGACTATAAAAAAAAAATAGCGTTAACCAACCTTGATTGTAATTTTTTGGTATAAAGGGAGCAAGTCGTATTTTTGTAACTTATTTATATATGTAATTAACTATTAAATTTAATACCTGCCAATTTAATTTTAATCACAAATAAATACTTTTAATTGAAAAAATAAATTTTTATTTTGTAAAAATCATATATCTACTTTTCAATCTAAATATAATATATCCGAGGGACTACAAATAGTTTTACATATAGATAATAAATATACCATATAAATATACTTTAGCATATGGATGCATATCCTCACAAGTATGTATATGATATATGATAAACTTACCAAAAAAAAAAAATGTATATGTAAATGATATATGGTAAACTTACCAAAAAAAAAAACAAAGTATGTATATGTATATGATATATGGTAAACTTAACAAAAAATTTAAAAAATTAATTTTTTTTTTAAAAAAATGGTCTCGTGTATTATACATAGTAAGTAGAAATGGTAGTTATGTGTATTGGATAAATCGTTAGAAAAGCTGGCCGATTAGAACCGGAACCGGCCAATTATCTCAGAATCGCTAGGGTTCCAAGTCCGGTTAGGGGCGGTTTTGGTCATCTCCTAGCTTAAGGTTCAACCCCATAAATTTTTTGGCCCAAAATCGGCCTGTTAGGGGTTGAACCGGCCGTGTTTTGGTCAAACTGACCGGTTTTTCAACAAATAACGATATAGTTAAAATAATGTATGTTATTTTCAATTGATGCCATTATTTGATGCAGGAATTCACAGGTTGATTTTTTTCCAGCATTTTTTATTTTTTTTTCTACCAGTTTTTGGTGTTTTTCATGCTTTATGGCTGTAAAACCCTACTTATTGTCTATAAAACAAGCAAATTTGAATCCAAGATTGAAAAATCAAGAGATTTTATGGATTGAAATAGCGGATTTTCATGCCTTTTGAAATTTCTGCCATTTCATCAATAGCACCTTCAATAACCAATGGTTTTTGCTGAAATTTGAGGGTTTTTAATCCAAATCGAATCATCTATCGTATACCTCTTTCAATTTGTTCAAAAAACAAAAGATTGGGGGTTGATTTTGGCCCGAAAAACTGTTGCTCGAAGAACCTATGTCTGATCCAAAAAAACAGATTTTGGATCGATTTTTTGGTCGTTTTTTATCAAATTGATTTATGTATTTTGATCATCAAAGCTTTTCTATCACATAAACTAGGTATGCTTATTTATTATTGAGTAAATATTTTTATAGGAATTTTTTGTATGCTCCATTTCACATATATTAATTTTTCATGATTTTTTCAATTAAATAAAAATATCAAATATTTTTTTTTATGATTTATGGTGCATTTAAAAGGGTGATCGAAGCCTTTACAGTGCTCATGTGTTGATTTGTTCGATTATCCAAACATTGAGGGTCGTTTCTCGCTTGAAATGCTGCTCAATTTTATGAGTTTTTGAGAAATTGATTTTTTAAAAAAAATATACTTTACTTTATAAATTTTTATTTTTGATGAATATGGGAAGTGTTTTTTGTTTTTCTTAATAATATAATGTTTTTGATAAATTTATTTATTTTGATAAAAATATATTGTTTTGATTTATTTGATAAAACCTATATGTATCGTTCTCTCTAACTTGTAACATCTTGCGTTTTATAGATGAAATTCTAGATGGATATGTAAAAGTTGGTGGATCAATTTCTTTTCCATTGTTTTTAATTGTGATTAGCTGTATGTTAAAGTGGTGTAAAACTTGAAAGTGGAGTGCGTAAACATATATGTGTGCTTATATTTTTCAGTAATAAGCATAGGCTAATGTAATGTTTTTGCTTTGTTGCAACACCTGAATATCTAGAGTCCATATTTACACTAGGTAATACATTTGTGCTAAGGTGTTGTAAACTTATTATCAAACTTCAGTCTAGGAAACAAAAAGATTTATGTGACATGTTTGGGATCACGTACAGGACCACAATATTCAAATATTAATTTATAAAAAGTTGTTTCAATTTTTTTTGTAAGATAAATGTATGTAATAAGATATTATACACTTAATCTAAGTTTTTTAATTTTTTTGTGGGTTTTTAATCTATTTTTTTTAAAAAAATCTACTTGACTGGTTAGTCCGGTTAACTGCGCTGGTCAGTCCGGTTCCGGCTCTCACTGCTCCCAACCCCATGTCCGGTTAACCGTTCCAATTCTCTTTCTCTCTCTCTCTCTCTCTCTCTCTCTTTGTATGTTTAGGTTTGGTGGCCACCATTTGTGCGGTGAACATGCATGTGCTCATGTGGACCACGGCTAGGCCGTTTGCCGTGTGATCATTGGGCATTAGCCTTGAGGCTGCCCCGAGCTGGGTGCATGTCATGCCATGTTAGTTGGATGGCCTTTGGGCCATCTTTAAGTGTGGGGCTGGGTCCTAAAAGGCATGGCGGCTAGGAGTGTGCTAAGGTCAATGTTCACAAAATTGAATTGGAACGGTTAACCGGACATAGGGCTGGAAGCGGTTTAGCCGGTGGATTCAACCATTATAACCGGGCAAGTCCCTAGCGGTAAAAAAATTGTAGAAAAAAGTGAAGTTGAAAATTAATGAAAAAATGGATTTTAAAGAATCGATTTGTGCCTAAGGGCATTTTTTAAATTTTTCAAAAAAGATGAAAAGAGATAAAAGTGAGTATTAATGACCAATTTTTTTTAATATTTACCATAATGTAAAGAATATTAAAAAAATATATTACAAACCAAATTCCTTATTTTAAAAATTTTATATATATTTTTTTGAATTTTTTAAAATACCGGCCAATCACCAAAATCGCTCGAAACCGGCAAGGGGCTTGTTTTGATCTGTTAAATCATCTGTTTTTTCTAACATTGTTCATGGTAACTCGTGGGTTGCGTCGAAGGAATGAACCAACAAGAGGATTGCTAGTCCTTGTGAGTGGCTGAGAAGGAATGGCCTTAGGCCTTCCTTTTTGTGGGAGACGGGTGACTGGGCTGCCAATCTCATGAGTGGTGATGTGTGGGGCGGTCTTTTGGCTGCCCGAACATGAGGGGTCGACGACATAGCCACCGGAGCGACACTAGTGATTGGGCCACTAAGACGCATGTGGAGTGTATGGGGCATGGTCTTTCAACTGTCCATAGAACTAACGACATGTGCACTGTCTAGAGAGGGGGTGACCCTTGGGCTGCCCCAAGAATTAGGATTGGTGAGTGAGTCGCCAGTAACTATGTGAACATGTAGGGTGGTGGCCTTTCGGGCAACCAATGCATGTGATAATAACGAGCTGGCCATTGGTGGGAAGCGGGAGCAAGGGACCCGAGGGTCCCTTCTCGATCCAATTAGAATCAGAGCCCAGGTGTGAGCAATTGGATCGCTTCATAGGAGAAGAGTGGGAAGAGCGGGTTGAGGAACCCGATTCCCTTGGGACGAATCTTTGGGTTCAGAGATCATGAAACCTCCAACCTGGATGAAGGAGCTGGGCAAACTGCAGTGTGGTTTCTATCCACACATCGCATATGCGCCACACACACACGACACATGTGCAAGCACGTGGTTTTTCAAGAGAGCAATGGGCCGGACCCAACACCGGGTCCTCGACAGCGAAAGCGATGAGATTGGGACCCAACCAACTGGCGACTCCACTGGGGACACGCCAGCCCAAGGTTGGAACATTGAGAATAAATTTGTGATTTTATCTTTATATTTTGATAATATTCTATTAGCTAGAAATGATATGGAAATGATAAATAAAACCAAATCTTGGCTTAATTCACATTTTGAAATGAAGGATATGGGAGAAACATCATATGTTTTGGTAATAAAAATTACAAGGGGTAAAAATTTTAGGCTTCTCTAATTATCTCAAGAAAAATATCTAGAGAATGTTCTTAAGAGATTTAAGATGGAAAATTGCAAACCGATGAAAAATCCTATTTGCAAAGGTATGAACCTATCAAAGAAAGAATGTCCAATTAATGATGCAGATAAAACTGAAATGGAACATATTTCATATAAACAAGCCAATAGGTCTATTATATGTGCTACACTTTATACAAAACCTAACCTTAGTTTTGCAATAGGATATGTCAGTAGATTTCAAAGTAATCAAGGTAAAACTCATTGAGAAGCAATTAAAAGGATACTAAGATATATCCAAGGAACCAAATATTATAAATTGTGCTACCAGGTTGATAAACTTGCAAATTCAAAGATTCTCTTATGCAGACGTTACAGCAGATCCTGATGATAGAAAATCCACTTCTAGAAATCTTTTTATGTTTGGAGTAAGTTTTGTTTCTTGGTTTAGTAAAAAATAAGAATGTATTGCCCAGTGCACAATGGAAGCAGAATGCAACTCTTTTAGTATTGCTTCTACTTTGCCGTCTGGATAAACTACTTCATTAGGAATTTGAAGCTAGAAATTATGAACGAGTAAGTTCAGATGTTTTACGATAACCAAGCTACAATTTCATTAATTAAAAATAAAGAAATGAGCTCTCAAGGCAGACACATAGAAGTTGATTACCACTATATCTTAGACAAAGCAGAAAAGAAAGAAATTGCATTACCTTATTTGCCTTTCAATGATATGATAGCATACCATTTAACAAAGAGATTGATAGCTAAAATGTTCTCCAAGCATATGACCATCCTGGGACTTAAAAAATATAATTTTTTCTCCTAAGAAATACCTTTTGAATGCTATAAAAGATTAAATCATGTAGGTGGACAAGTCTTTGTAGCGAAGCATGTTACATTGGGTAAAACCTTAAACACGTAAAACCTTGTGGCTTAGCAATGTTAGTGCATTTGGCCTTTTGGCCAAGTGGGAGTGTTGAAGTATGGCTGCCAAGGCTTCATAATCACCATAGTGTTCATGGTGCCTCTCTTACCTTATATTTTTAAATGCATTAAAGTTAATTTAATTATATTAGATACTTGTTATAATTGTCTCATTGCATTCAAATTCTTTGACTATTTTTTATGGTATATTCCATTCTCTTTCT
The DNA here is from genome assembly GCF_054954075.1 of Amborella trichopoda. Classification (NCBI taxonomy): domain Eukaryota; kingdom Viridiplantae; phylum Streptophyta; class Magnoliopsida; order Amborellales; family Amborellaceae; genus Amborella; species Amborella trichopoda. The sequence goes on from NC_142340.1 coordinate 32,759,743, forward strand.
TTCTTTTTTTTTAATCACCATAAATGATATTCTAACAGTCACACTAATCCAAACGGTTTTTTTCTTTGAGGTAAGGAGAGAGAATGATAAACAAGGAAAAGCTAATCTATTGATATGGGCAAAGAGAAATTTGGACCATTAGATGCAAAACCTGTCATATGTGGCAATGAGATAAGCTTCAATGTTTATAAAGGGACTCACTCACCCATTAGAAAATACAAAGACTCTCTAGCTATCCAGAAACTTTACAACAAAATTCTTTTTATTTCTATCTTTCTCTCTCTATCATTTTATAAATATTTTTGTCTTCAACCCTTGTTTATGGTTCAATACCATGTTCTATCGGTCAAGCTGACTCTCTACCAACGTCTCTCTTTCTCTTTCCTTTAGAAAATCCCTCAAGCCAATTTTTCTCAATTTTCTATTGACTTTCTTTATACCGAACCAAATCTTTTATTCATAATTTTAGCCTTCTAATTTGTAGAGAGGAAAAAAAGGAATCAATTTGTTTTGTGATTAACCAAATCTCTCTCTAAAGATTATATTTCCTATAATTTTGGTTTCCAAATTTGTATAGAGGAAAAAAAAGAGAATCGTCCCTCTTTATAATTCGGATAACGAATAAAATAATAGATAGATATACAAATCTCTCAAGATTCATCGCCTTTTCTATCTATGCATCTCCCCCCTTAGTATATCCATAACTCTCTTTTATCCACATGAGTTTAGGAGTTCACTTACCCTCTCAGTCACATCTCTCACTTCCACGTCTATCTCTCCCATAGCTCTACGAAAATTTCTTCTCTAAAGGCATGTTTGATAACAGGAAGCCTGAACTGGAAATTGGAAGTTACTGAAGAACTGTAAATTAAAAGTTACTTAAAAAGTTCATAGTTTCTGTGTTTGATAACCTCCCTGAGAAGTTAGTAAGTTCATAGTTTCTGTGTTTGATAACTCTTGGGATATATGGTAAATATCTTATATTTATATTTACATAGATAATGATTTAAATAGAAATATATAATACTTATAACATACTATAATATATGATATATTGTATTTTATATTTATTTTTAATATATATATATATATATATATATATATATATATATGAAATTGTGAAATGGATGCCCTGCTATGTCGGGCATACTACCATGAGGATATGTACGATGCTTTCAGTTTTTATCTATGGAAGGTACACCGCACAGGTTGGTGGATCATCATAATAGTTCAGTATTTTGCATTGGAAAATATTGTCTTTGAATAGGAAATATATCTTATCTTTAGTACAAGGTGGTTACAATTAATTTTAGAGCATTGGATATGAAATTATATAGCTGCATTTATTCTATTGATCAAGCTCAAACTTCAAAATAAATTTTCTCAAACTTTGTGGCATACCTAGGCTATTGCGTTTCACATCGGATGGTTGTAATACAATCCCTTTAAAATAATATTATTTTAAATTATACTCTTCAAAAATTATTATTCTGTTTTCTATAATCTTTGAAAAGTACTCTTTTGGCTTACTGACCAAGCCTGGGCTGGGTCATCCTCGGCCCTAGCCCTGGCCCTTAGTGGGCAGGACCGGCCAAGTAGAAGCATAGAAAAGAAAAAAAGAAAAAAAAAGCCCCATTGGATCGGCTCAAGCTTAGGCCCTCATTCTGTGGCCAACCCCTACTTTTTTGGAGTTGAGCCGCTCGACCCATTGTTAACCCTATAGTAGTAAGAGAAGTGGTACAACAGAGGAGGTCATCTGTAAATAAAGGGTTACTATCTTCCATTATATACATACATCTAAGGAAAGTGAAGGCATCTGTAAAGCACGTGAGTAATGCAACATCCATGCATGCCGGGGCACTTGAGGCGCATTTTACACTTCGCTACACTTCGTATGTTTGCGTCAGTATAGGGGCGCCCTTAGCACATGTGCGGTTGCGGTTGGGCTCATGGCTCGCATCTGTTTAACACCTCGATAAGGGCATTTTTATAACTTATCTATAGAAAATGCATATAAAGGAATATTGGTAATTTACCTTGGTCAAGGTAGTGGCTCTTCAGTAATTTGTGGTGAGAGGTCCATAGAAGGGTAGTCGACTAATTCATAATCTTCTCTATCCAACATCTCTTTCCCTTAGCCTACACTATTTTTTAGAACCAACCCATTAAAACAAAATCCAAAAATTTGAATTTCCACTTTTTTTTAGAAATACATCAGAGAAAATCTCTCCCATTACAATCGTATCTCTCCTTTGAACTCTATTTTTCTTCCCTACCCTAGGCATAAACAAATTTTTTTGGAAACTAAAATATGGATATCTTTTGAAATTTTATCACCCGATCCCTACTATAGGCCTCTCCTTATTCTTTCAACATGTGTCTACCCTTTAAAATTTGATATAGTTGTTTCTCCAAATTAAAATATGAAATTGTTTTTCTCCCTAAAAATTTTGAAATAGTTTCTCTCTCTAAAAATTTGCATGTACTTTTTGATATGGTTTTTTCTCCAAATTAAAATATGATATTATTTTTCTCTCTAAAAATTTTGAAATAGTTTCTCTATCTAAAAATTTGCATGTACTTTTTCTTTTTAAAATATGATAGCTTCTCTCTCTCAAATTTTGAGATAGTTTATCCCTTTAAAAAAATTTAGTACTTTTTCTCTGTAAAATTTTAACATACTTTCTCTCTCTAAAATTTTAACATACTTTCGTTCTCTAAAAGTTAAAATGTGAGATAGTTTTTCTCTCTAAAATCTTGAGATAGTTCATCTCTCTAAATTTTTTTTAAAATTTTCTCTCTAGAATTTTAACATATATTCTCTCTATAAAATTTTAACATTTCTTCTCTCTATAAAATTTTAACATACTTTCTCTCTCTCCTTTAGAAATCCTTCAAGCCTATTTTTCTCAATTTGCTATTGACTTTCTTTATACTTAACCAAATTTTTTATTTATAATTATAGTTTTCTAATTTATAGAGAGGAAAAAAAAGAATCAATTTATTTTGTGATTAACCAAATCTCTCTCTAAATATTATATTTCCTATAATTTTGATTTCCAAATTCGTATTAAGGAAGAAAAAGGGAATCGTCTCACTTTCTAAAGATTGTCTCTCCTATAATTCGGATAACGAATAAAACAATAGATAGATATAAAAATCTCTCAAGATCCACTACCTTTTCTATCTAGGCATCTCTCCCCTTAAGTATATCCATAACTATCTCTCTCTTATCCACCTGAGGTTAGAAGTTCACACTCTCTCTCTTAGTTACATCTCTCTCTTCCACGTCTTTCTCACAGCTTTATTAAAATTTCTTCTCTAAAATTCATGATCTTCTTTATCCAACATCTATCTTTCAAACGGCTCTACGAAAATCTCTCCTCTAAAATTCATGATCTTCTTTATCCAATTTCTCTCTCCCTTAGCTTACACTATTTTTAAGAACTATCTCATCAAAAGATAATCCAAATATTTGAATTTCTATTTTTTTAAAATACATCAAATTTAAGAGAAAATCTCTCCAAAATTCATGATCTTCTTTATCCAACATCTCTACAAAAATCTCTCCTCTAAAATTCATGATCTTCTTTATCCAATTTCTCTCTCCCTTAGCTTACACTATTTTTAAGAACTATCTCATCAAAAGATAATCCAAATATTTGAATTTCTATTTTTTTAAAATACATCAAATTTAAGAGAAAATCTCTCCAAAATTCATGATCTTCTTTATCCAACATCTATCTTTCAAACCGCTCTACAAAAATCTCTCCTCTAAAATTTATGATCTTCTTTATCCAATTTCTCTCTCCCTTAGATTACACTATTTTTAAGAACTATTCATCAAAAGATAATCCAAATATTTGAATTTCCATTTTTTTGAAATACATCAAATTTAAGAGAAAATCTCTCCCATTTGAATCGTATCTCTCCCGTGAACTCTCCTTTTTGCTTCTCTACCCAAAGCATAAATAATTTTTTTTGAAAACTAAAATATGGATGTTTTTTAGAATTTTATCACCCAATCCGTAGATATCATGTGACCTCTTTCAACATGTGTACATCCCTTAACGTTGACTTAATAACGTAGCATAGATATAGATAATTGTAGCTTTTTAAACAAATATTAGGAAATACTATAAATGTAAATTGACTAAATTTGATATGATTTTTTATTTGGGAAAAGTTTATATAAGGTTGCAACCTTAAAATGTAGAATTATGGATACACCTCAAAAATCCATCGGAAAAGGTTGTTTTAATGTTGAAAGACCCTCTAATTGATCATCTCGACATGGAGATGTATGAATGTATAAAACAAAAGATTATGAGTCCCAAAAATAGTGCATCTTACAACACATTATCTAGACCGTCCATTTTCAAGATTTTCACATGTTTATAGATCTACATGATTTTAACCATTTTTGGAGTTTAAAATTTTATAATTATATATGAAAATATATTTTTAGATAATTTTAAGAATTTTTTATACCAAAATTATATGTTATAATAAAATTTCGAGGAGCGCCTTAATTGGATTCTTTAAGTTTGCAACCTTATTGAAACCGCACCCTTTTTATTTTGTAATGTAATGGTCAGTCCTATCAAAATAAGTAAACCATCACCTAATAATTCATCAAAAATTGCAGTTCAACAATTGGAAAACCTTTGAATCGATCATCTCGGATTGAATATTATAGTTGTGAAAAAAAATTAGGATTTCAAAATCGAAAAATAGTGTATATGGCAACAAATCACCTAGGCCATCCATTTTACTATAAAAATAAGTGTTCACATATCGATAAGATTTGTAGCATTTTTTTACTTTCAAAGTTTATTGTTGGCGTCAAAAATTGATATTAGAGCATCATGGAGATTTTCAATGTGGGATGTGCTTTTCGGAACGAGGATTTGAGGCTAGGCTTTATTTTGTTCTCATAAAGCATAGGCTTTATATAAACTTCATCATATTCAAAGACTTAATTATCTTTTTCTTTAAAGATGTTGGTCATTTTTGTAAGAAACAAGGTAACTATTGTTGCTTTTGTTACGCATATGACAAAAAGTTTATATGAGGTTACAATCTTAAAATGTAGAATTAAAGATGCACATAAAAAATCCATCGAAAAATATTGTTTTAATGTTGAAAAACCTTCTAATTGATCATCTTGACATCGAGCTGCATGAATATATATAAAAAAAAGATTTTGAGTACCATAAATAGTGAATCTTGCAACTTGAGCTGCATGAATATATATATAAAAAAGATTTTGAGTATTAGAAATAGTGAATCTTGCAACTCATTCTCTACATAGTCCATTTTCAAGATTTTCATATGTTTATAGATCTACTTGATTTTAACCTTTTTTTAAATTTTAAATTTTATAATTAGATATGAAAATAGATTTTGAGATAATCTTAAAAATATTTTATAACAAAATCATATATTCACCCGATAATAAATAAAGGCTAGTATTTTGATTTTGAAAATTTGTATAACATGTTCTTGTGGGAGCATGCTATACTATTATTCTATCGATAAATATTTTTTAGATTTAATATCTATAAATTTATTGTTAATCAGAAATGAATACTTTTAGTTTAATAAATTAAATTTTTATTTTGTAGAAATTATATATCTAATTTTTAATGTAAATAGAATATACTCGAGGGATTACAAATAGTTTTACATATAGATAATAAATATGCGATATATAATACTTTACGATATGCATATCATCCCAGTGTGTATATGATATATGATAAACTTACCAAAAAAATTTAAAAATTAAATTTGTATTTTTAAAATTTTAAAAAACGGTCTCGTGTCCTATATATAGATATGGTCGATATGGGAGTTGGATCCCTCTCCCTCTCTCTCTCTCTCTCTCGCTCTCTCTCTTTCTTGCTCTCTTGAATTTACGTCCTCTCTCTCTCTCTCTCTCTCTCTGGGTTTAGGTTTCTCTCTCTCTAAGCAAAATCCAAACCATGAACCCGCCCTCGGAGCTGTGGCCCCCTTTCTCCCGTAACCACCCCATCATGTGGCCCACTGATGAAGACTTCGAACCCCAAAACCCTAACCCTAATTTTCACCCCTCCAAAAAACTCAGGCTTTCGTTTTCCTTTGGTGATCCAAATCCCATTGACCCCTTTCCTTCTCGTCCCAGAGGAAACCCAAGCTATGGTCGGATCTTCTTCAAAACCAAACTCTGCACAAGATTCCAGCAAGGAAATTGTCCTTACACGCCGAACTCCTGTAACTACGCTCATGGAGTCGATGACCTTCGAAAACCACCTCCAAATTGGCAACAGATAGTTGATAGTGGAGCTTCCTCTGCACCGCTTCCTCTTTTTCCTTTCAGAGAAGAACCAACTTTGCCCCTTCCTACTCCTCCTCAATTGCTGACTTGGCAAGAGAACCAGAGGCTTCATAGACTTAGAATTTGTAAGAAGTACTATAATGGGGAGGTGTGTTCTTATGGGGATCGATGTAACTTTGTCCATGATGATTTGGGCAGATCTAGAGAGAGTTTGGCAATTAGTATCGGAACAAATTCTAATTCTGGTAATGGAGGTTCTCATGTATTTGAATCACTTTCAAATTTTTCTAAAAAACCAGTGGGTTTGAATGCAACGGAGGGAGGGAATGGTGGTGAACTGAATGGGTCGAACCTGAAGCCGATGTTTTGGAAGACGAGGATGTGTAACAAGTGGGAGAGTACTGGTTCTTGCCCTTTTGGAGAGAAGTGCCATTTTGCCCATGGAGCTGCAGGTATGAGCCCACTGGCTCTTCGTACTTTTCCCTTTTATGTTGTTGTTATTGTTACTTTTTTGGGTTTTTGAGTGGCAGGGTTTCATGGTCTTAGAGGGTTTGGTGCTTTTGCTTCATTTCATTGGACTATGGGGTTTTGTTTAGTTTTGGCCCATGGATTTTCCTGGGTAGTCTTTCATGGCTTTATTGGGCTTTATCAGGGTTGATTTCAATTTCTTTACTGGAATTTTTCAGCAGTGTTTCATCGACCGTGGTATAATCCAAACAAAAAACACTAAAAATACCCCACCCAATCCCAATCACCAAAAATAGCTGCCTAGTTGGGCCCTACTGCCTATTCGCTTACCCCTAGTGCCTAGGCAGAGTTAATTTCTATGCCTTTATTAGGTTTCCCAGGGTTCCTAGGCGCTTCACAGACAGTTAATTTTGAATTTCTATTAGGTTTCCCAAGGTTCCTAGGTTCTTGGCAGACCGATTTTTGAAACTAAACTATATTTATAGAGTTAATTTCTATGTCTTTCTTGGGCTTTTTGAATCTATTTTTATAGAGTTAATTTTTATGGCTTTATTGTGCTTCCCCAGGGTTGATCCTTGTGTTCCTGAATTCTGTTTGTATTGGTGTGCATCTCTTGAACTTGTTCTTTTAGTGCCATTACCCTTTTTATCACTTACCAATTCCCAAAAATTGGAGACAGATAATCTCATCTAGTTCTCTGTTTGAATTGGTTTGCATCTCTTGAACATGTTCTTTTACTGCCATTTCCCTTTTTATCACTTATCAACTCTCAAATTGGAGACAAATAGTCTCATCTAGTTCAAATTTCAAAGTTGGAAACTGTGCTCGTGTAGGGCTAGTGGCACTTTGAAGCTAAAGGGGAACACGTTAGGCTCCTGTTGTTCTTTCTTTGTTTGCTGTCTTTCAACACTCATGGACAAGGCCATTCAATCCATCTCGTCATATCATTAGCTGCACACTGTTATCTGATTGGCCTTATGATGATAATGAAATGATACTTTGATTATGCATATTTTTCCTTGTAAGGCATCTAGCTTGAGTGCAAGGCTTTTATTTGTGCCCTGGTAAAGTTGTGATAGCTTGACTTATTTATATGACATTACAGATATTCAGTGAACTTGATCATTTGAGAAGGCAAGACAAACTCCTTCATGTTACTATTAGAAATGCTATGTTGCAAAACATTCCCGGGCTTGCACTGTAGTAGCTGTTTCTGTGAATAGAATGTTGTAGGCTACCATTGGATCCAAGCTCAAGTTCAATCCGCTTGATTCTGTACCGTTAGTCATGATTACGAAGATACCTTTACTGTTGTGACTAGAATATTTGCATGTTTGTGATTCGCAATTTTATGAACATGTCTCTAGAAGTAAACGGCTCTGTGTACTTATTGCTTAATGCCATTATTTGATCTCTTATTATCTGTCATCACACATTCTACCATTATTTTGATTCTTGTTATTGAGCGTTGACCATTCTCCAAATTCTTGGAGAGGTCCAATTTGTCACCTGTGATCTTGCTGCCTGTCAATTACACCATAAAAAGATCATAAATGATCACCACTAATGATCATATTCATGTGCTCTCTAATCAATGTTTGCAATCTCAATCCTAGTCTAGGGAAACTTTTTTCAGTCATAGATTTTCCTAGTAGCTCTTAAAGAGACTTCTTGTAAAGATGTTTCCTGCGCAGGTTTTCTATTGATACCCTAGGGATTGCAAAATTTTCCAGAACTCTCTTCTTCTTCTGGATTTTATTTTGATGAAATCTTTTGTAAATTTCTTCTGCTCATAGATAAAAGTAAGAACTTTCTTTCCTAAGAGTGCTTTCAGACTTGCACATTACCATGTTCGCAAACTGGACCTTGTAACATTGATTCTCAATTTTACCTATCCAAAAAAAAATGAGACAAGAAAATGACTGAAGTTCTTCGTTGATGAATTAAGTAATTAACCTCCTTGAATTTATTCTCATGCTATTACTTGATTGAGAATTTTTAAGGTTAGCGCTTGTCTGGATCCTGGGTAAACTTTAATGAAACCTAGGTTGCAAAAAAATAATAAAAGGAGGCTGTTTGGCATACAAACTTTCATTAAATCCACATGTTTTGTGGACCTCCTCGTCAAAACTTTGATTTCTCTCCTGCATTGGAATATTTCCCCTACGTACTTGTTACGACCAATGTTTGCAAAATCGAACCAGAACGGTTAATCGGACATTGGGCCAGAAGCGGTTTAACTGGCCTAATCGGTAAACCGGCCGATTTAACCATTCTAACCGGGCAAGTCCAGTGTAGTCAAAAAGTTGTTGAAAAAAATAAAAAAGATACAAAAAAATCTACTAAAATATGAAAAACATATAAAGAATGATTAAAACAAAACACATTCAAATGAAGTTGAAAATTAATGAAAAAATGGATTTTAAAGAATCGATTTGTGCTTAGGGGTATTTTTAAAATTTTCTGAAAAAGATGGGAAAATATAAAAGTGAATATTAATGACCAAAACAATTTCTAATCTTTACCATAATGTAAGGAACATAAAAAACTGTATTACAAACCAAATTCCTTATTTTTGGGATCTTATATACATTGTTTTGAACTTTTTTATTTTGAAACACCGGCCGCTCACCAAAACCGCCTGAAACCAGAATCAGCCAGTGGCCGGTTTCGATCTAACTGGGCGGTTATTGGTTAGATCTCTCGGTTTTTCCAATATGGGTTACGATACATTATCTAAATATTGATGTAACCCTGTATTGAGTCCATTGCCTTACTTGCTCATGCTCCCACCGTGCCTCTATTGTCTGATTGTATCGTCCCGAATTGAGTCGCTGCTGCCCAACACATTTTGGATATGGTCAATGCACTTTGGAAGGTAGATGCTCATGTATAGGCATGTTACAATATGCTTCATAATGAGCGGATCTCAACTCAATTACCCGATCACTCTACTCCAACATGGACCCAACCCGATCACTCTACTACTAACCAATGGTGGAGTAATAGAAAATTTTGTGCAGGCTTGAGAAAGTGGGATTGAAGTGGCTGTTGCACATCATTCATATCACTAAGAATGTCTAAAATAGTTACTACACTACTTGTTATGGATGATGTAATCCAATAGGAGGGCTAAATGCAGATTGGGCGTGTCTAGATTCTGTATATGTCTCTCTTCATATTCAAAACTTGGTATTGGGGATGGGGGTGATAGTCTGGTCAGATCAACCTGCCAACCAGCAGCTTGACCCTCTTGGCTTTAGGTCTGGACCAGGCAGGACTTGTTTGGCCAATTAGACCTGATTGGATCCCGTTCTGGGTCCAGGTCTGGACATGGCAGGACTTGTTTGGCTAATTAGACCTGATTGGGTCCCATTCTGGGTCCAGATCCAGCCCAGACCTAACTGGATCGGGTTGGGTCCATGTTGGAGTCTACGACCTGACCTGTTTACACCTTCGATTGGGGAGTTTTTCTTGAAGCTAGAGTTTGTTTTAGCAGTGCTCAGCTATGGCCTACTTTAGTTATTGGATATACCCTTCCTACATTTCAATTATGCAATCTGTTCAATGACTTTAATCTACATCTACAATCCTCTAGAGAAAATTCAGTTATCCAATATTCTTTCTTCCTCAAATTTAATTCAGGTATTAATTTTTTTACGAGAGGAGCAGTTTGGCATTGCTGAAGTTATTGGAGATTACCCTTTGTATTCTCAAAAATGGAAAACAAAAGAAATACATGGTGTCAACTGTGGATTGTAAAACCCAAATTGATCCCTTCCTTTCCCAAAAGTTCAATACTTCAAATTTTGTGAAATTTGGTGGAAGAAATGGTGTGGGCTTTGGTGTTTTGATGAAAGTTCCCTCCCCACCTCTTAGAGCTGCCTTTAGGGGTAATTTACTTTAGTAGGGGGCAAACAGGGAATTTTACATTGTCAATGGCTGGTTGTAGCCTTTGGGCAATTTGTTGATGCATGTTATATGTATCGTATTGAATTAATGCCACCCATACTGCAATATGCCAATGTTATTATTTAAAAAAAAAAATTCAAAACTTCTAGAGTCCATTGTTCTGGTCACATAACTATCCGACTCAAAATAGTTGGGATAGGGCTCAGATGATAATGATAGTGATGATGACATTATTGTTTGGACTTCCTACAGCTGACCCAGGAATTTCATTTTATTTTCATGCGTGTATCTAACTTTTGTTGGGCTCCATATTACTCCAATTTGAGAACATTACTCACATCTGCACTCAAGCTCATATTTTACAGCAGTGGTCCATCTCTTCCCTCTTATTAATTCAGCTAGTGAAGCTTCATTTTGAACCTGTAACTATGCAGTTCACTTGAAGAATAATTAGTGTTATCTTTCAGCCTGCATTAGGTATCTGGGGCTTGTTGCATGTTTACTGGACAGTTTACTAGATGCTGTTTTTCCTTTCCATTACCTTGCCCTTGTTGCTTGTTGCCTGTTGCCTTTGTCATCTTGTTTGTGAATAAGTATATAATAAAAGAGAGAGGACAGTATAATCCAACGGACTATAGAAAACCATAGTCTTCTGGGTTCCCAACTGTACGATGAAATGATGGACATTGATGGAGTGCTGGAGCCACAGCATGGGGACAATGTCCTGTTCTGGGGGTTCCCTTACTCATTCACCATCCATCATGTCATCAGTGTGTCATGGTCCCATTGGCCTTTGGGTTTTCTAGTTCAATAGGGCTATAGCAAAGCCGTCCCAATGCAATAAACCTGTTAAGTAAATGGAAATTATGAGACTCCACATGCTTAGTAATTGTTGCTTATCAAACTATTTTATGTTATTGTACTGTGCAGCAGAACTTCAAAAGTATGGTGTTGTCATGGATACTGATATTGAGAATTCAGGCCTCACTCCAACCTCGAAACCCTCTCATCCTAGTACTGGTGTAAAAAATACTTCAACTTTAAGGCGGTCTTGTGAGCTAGGGCAAGGGCAAAGAGGTTTATCAAAATGGAAAGGACCTGAGAAGATCAATAGAATCTATGCTGATTGGATTGATGACAATGAGTGGGAGCACACGGCTCGTGCTCAGGTTGCTGAGAAGGCTTGAAATATGATCATCTGTCCAACTTCGTGCACCATGCATCATAAATTGTATCCTGCATAATGACAGGCTTCATATGCAACAGGAGGTTATGCATTACACACAATAACATGCATCTGTTATTCATTCTTAACCTTAACCGGTGGGCTAATGTGAGGGCTAACAATTTGTTGATTTTGTGGGGAACTAGAAAACCTTAAATGGGAAGAGAGTGGTAATGCTGGCAGTTTGGGTGGGTGTAGCTGGCCTCCTGTGTTTTTCATTTAGGCATTCATGCAATGTACTTAATGGGCTTTTGAGAAGATGTCTTATGCTTTTGAATTATATTCTCGTCTCTTGCAAATTTTTTATCAGATTTTGTGTGGTTTAAAAGGCTTTCTTATATGAGGACACAGAATGCTCGAGGAATCCCCAGAACCATTTATTCAGTTTCTCTTTTAGCAAGGCCTCCTGCATGGTAAATCAATTTTTGAGAATACTGAAAGTGTATACTGTAGTCCTCATTACTCATCCTTTTGACAGCGAGGTGCTAGTCTTTATGTTAATTTAGTTTCCACATAGAAATACTTGAATTGTTCCAGGCGCAATCTGCTGCAAACTCAATTTTGAGCGATTCTAGTCATAAGGAGTTGGCAAATTTATTGCTACTTTGGGACAATTATTATTTAAAACATAGGATCGGTGGTTTAACAGTGTCTTGCTGGTCTACTCCAAAGTAAAATCCTGGTTTGGTAAGAAAAGAAGGTTCAGAACCGTTGTTTGACTTGGTTAATTCAACCCCGTTGTCGACAAGTTGGACCTGTCAACAAAATTGGGCAATATTTTTCAATATATTATACATTTAAAAGGAAAAAATTTATATGAGGGCGAGGCCGTAAACAATCACCTCAAGGTGCACTTCAAAAAATCATTAAAAGATGTTTGTTTTGATGCTAAAAAGTCTTTAAATTAATCAAGATGTATGGACATGATAAAAAATGGATTTCAAATGATGAAAAGAAGGCATCTTGTAAGTGTTTATAAATATGCTTGATTTTACACTATTTTTGAAGCTTTAAATTTTATAACTAGTGATGAAAATAAATTTCAGGCCATCACAAAGATTTCCTCAAACAACACCTTTTGATACTATTGAAAGTGTCTTATATTGATTGTTTAGGGTCTTAGCCTTATAACCACATCCATTGTAAAATATTTATTCTTATTTTTTTTTATATTTTAAAATCTAGTCAAGCCATATAGTTTTAACTATCCTCTCGTTGGTTTTGTGCCCAATTCATCCTAATGTTCACAAGGTTTTTAAAGGGCACATATATTATGCGTCCTCAAGGGCATAGCAAAACACTTGAAACAAGATTATTTTCAAAGAAAAAGTTTTGGATTTTGAGATCTTGAATATCTAGATCATTCCCTACAAAAACTAGATTGTTTCCGTGCAATCTCGGAATACCATTTCTGGCATATATTAGTTTTTTTTCCCTTCGAGGTTGGGGTTCTAGATGGTTTCGGTGCAATCTTGGAATACCACTTCTGGCACACATTAATTTTTTTTTCCTTCGAGGTTGGCGTTCTAGAGATCACATCTCTAAAATTTAGAATCTAAAAGATATTCCTAATTTAAGTTTCGTGATAGGCAAGGCAACAGTTGATTTTTGTCTTTTCCATTTCTTGGCAAAAACATTACAACAAGGATAATTGTTTCATGCATTTCTTGGCAAAAACATTACAACAAGGATAATTGTTTCGTCCGAGTTGGACCGCATACCAAAAAGTGTAAAGCATCTTGTAGACACCCTATTTTTAAAACTGACAAATTCTGTGATATTCTTGAACCTTTAGGACCACACTATTCTAGTAAACCTCCAAACTATAGACCATTATAGTCCGTGATTCCTATACCGTGATCCAGAATCCTGTAAGACCATTGTTTTAGTAATAAATTAAGTAAAAATAGCAAAACAATTTTGTACCTTATTTTTAGTAGGCAATATCATAAAAAACGCAACTGCTAATTTTGGTCAGATTTGAGCTTCCTTTGACCCCAAAATGAAAATTTGGCTGGCAAATTTGTTTGAAATTGGTATATATCCTTTTTAGTATGATTTGAGCCTTTATATAAACATATTTTGTGACCCATTAGGGTTGGACTTTATTAACCCATAAGCCTGGAAATTTGAGAGCTAGAGAGTAACCTTAGATCTGGATAAGCAACCTTAAGCCCTAGCCCCCCCTGAAACCAACTTTTCATCTAGATCAACCAAACTCTAGTTCAACCAAGCGAAAGTTTGATTAAATTTGAAGAGATAACAACATAGGACATATGTACACAACCATGGTTTCGATACAAAGCGAGGCCTCAAAGCCTCGGGTGCCCCGAGCCAACTAGCCTGGCCAGGTATTTTCGTCATCATCATCTTTTCTTTTATTTTTCAATTATTTTGTTAGATCTAGGATTTTATTATTTTATTTAATATTTTGTACGTTTGGATTTCTCATTCTTTTCCTTTATTTTTTAGTTATTTTGTTAGATCTAGGATTTTATTCTTATTTCATTCATATTTCGTTTTTTTGGATTTCTCATCCTATTTTTCTTTATTTTTCAGTTATTTTGTTAGAACTAGGATTTTATTTTTATTTTACTCAATCTTTCGTGCTTTTTAGATCGATGTTGGCTCTGCCACTCATTTGATAGCAGATCTATTCGCTTTTTAATAAATCTGGAATCAGATCAGAATTTGATTTTTCCCACTCACTTTTAAAAAATCAATTTGTGGTACGGATTTGATGGATCTTCATCTGAAGATATCTCCGATTTGCATCGTGAACAGTTTGGAGCACACCGTGGGGCATTTCGAGCTAGATCCATGCACAAAAAATAAAAAATAAAAAGTAAAACATACCCAGATCTTCTTTCGAGAAGCAAGTTTTGAAAAGAAAAAAAATTAATTCAAAAAAGAAAGAAAGGGGACACTCAAAGACCCTAGAATTAACACCTTGTTCATATTTTCTCTCTCTATCTACTCCAACACTCTTGTAAGTTTTGGTCTTTCTGTTCATTACTTTGCTTGTGTTTCAGGCGGTCTTGTATTGTCTACGCTCTGATCTGCGTTCATCTCTGGGATGAGATCTGCTCAAATCTTGTAAAAACTGAGTTATCGTTTCAAAGGTAGAGAGAGTGGCGCTGTTAGTGGACTTAGAAAAGATCGGATCTGTATAGATCTGGGATTTTTCTTTGCCCCTAATTCAAGCAATTCACCAATTGAATTTTATAAATACGCCATCTCCTTGGACGAAATATATATATATTTATATATAACACCTTAGAAATTCTCGAAATTAAAAAAATTGTCCAAAAATACTCAAAAATAGGAAAACTCCTTAGAAAATTCAGAAACAAATTACGAAAAATCCCAAAAAATCAAAAAAAAAATATAAATTCATATTCAACCTCTGGAGATCCCAAAAACCTTAGAAAACTAAAAGAAATTCTTCTTCAATCCCAAGAAATACCAAAAAAAGCCTAAGTAGACCCTACATAAATCCCCAACTTTTTTCCCCTGCTTTAGGGACTTTAGATCTAAGTTAAAGAACCTTAGATATACCAATTCAAACAAGCAAAAACATAAAAAAGAGAGAGATGGTGGCGCAAATCAAAAGAACAGTTTAATCCAAATCCGAAACTCCGGCTTTCAGGTCCCTAGAGGTAAGCATTTTTTTTTTTTTTTGTTTAATTTAGTATGTTTTTCTTCATTTAATTCTCTGTTTTATTTTATTTTTTTCTAAAAACTAAATTATTATTAGATTTATTTAAATTTAGAAGTGTTTTTAGATCAAACTACAGATTTGGAGCTGACGTTTCCAGTGGACACAGAGAAAGACTGGATCTATATAGATCTGGGATTTCTCTGAGCCCATAATTCAAGCGACACCACTCTTTCTACCTTTTCAAAAGTAACTTAATTTTTGCTAAGATTTGAGTAGATCTCATCCTAGAAATTGGCGCAAAGCATAAACAGTTTGGCGCCCACCGTGGGATACCTTGTGCTTCAAATCCGTATTTTAGATTTAAAAAAGCTTTTTTATTTTTTTTTTCATATTTATTTTTCCAGAAAAAATAAAAAAGAATAAAAAAAAAAGAAAAAAAAGTAGACTTGAAAAGATGTATTTTCATTATATTTTATCTTTTCTTTCTAGATCTTACTTTTTTTCTTTCTCCATAAAAAAATTAAGATATTTTTCCTCTCAATCTTTAGATCGTCTTTCTTTTAGATCACATATTGATCTTTTTTATCTTTAGATCATCTTTATTATTTTTTTAAGATCATATTTCTTTTAGATCTCATCTTGATCATCTTTATCTTTTGATCTTCTTTAGATTCATCTTTTAGATTATCTTTGTTATTTTTAGATCATCTTTCTTTTAGATCTCATATTGATCATCTTTATTTTTAGATCTTTTTTAGATTCATCTTTTAGATCATCTTTATTTTTTAAATCATCTTTCCTTTAGATCTCATTTTGATCATCTTTATCTTTAGATCTTCTTTAGATTCATCTTTTAGAGCTTCTTTATTTTTTTAGATCATCCTTCTTTGAGATTCATCTTGATCATCTTTATCATTAGATCTTTCTTTATATTCACATTTTAGATCATCTTTTTAAATAGTCTTTTAGATCATCTTTATCATTTATGGTTTTTTAGAACATCTTTATATTCATTTTGATATCATATACATCATCTTTTTCATATCTTATTTCATTCATGCTTATATCTTTACATCATCTTTTATCTTCTTTAGATCATAATTATTTTCTTTAAGTGCATCTTTATCCTTTTAGAATACGTCTTTTAGAAAGAATCGTTTTCTCTTTTCTAAAAAAAATAACAAAAAAGGAATTTTTTTACCTCTTTTGATAAAATACTTTTTTTAAAAAAAAAAAAGAGAAATAAAAAAGAAGATAGATCTAGGTTTCTCTGCTTTATCTGATTTGGTTAGAAATAAATCTTTTTTCCGTTTCTTTTTTTATCTTATCTTTTGTTTTTAAGCCTTATCTGCATAACTTAGATTTTTCTTGACTTTATCTTCTTTAGAAACATCCTTTATTCTCTCTAAAAAAATAAGAAAACTCTTTTAGAATAATCTTTATCTTGTTTCTTAGATTAAAATAAAAAAAAAATGATGATAAAATTCAAATAAAAAAATAAGACTTTTGTGCATAGTCTTGTAGTTATGTTCATTGTTCATGGTGACTCAGTTATTTAGTTGACTACATAGTCTAGACTCCTTTAAATGACTAGACCTACAAGACCATATGACTAAGTTCCTTGGGTCTGCCTTGTCTCAAGTCAGTCGATATCGAGTTTCAGTGGGTCCATAATCTTACACTCAGGGCTAAGCCTAGCTAACCCATATGTAGTCCAGCCAAACAGTGGAGCGCAACAAGTTTGTATCGCTCAAGCTACTCAAAACAGTCAGAGCATTTGATCCGAAGCTAAAGAATCAGAGTTGAACCAACCTTCATCTTCTAAGTCTATGTCTAGATAATATATGGCCCAATCAGGGGCGCACTTCCCACAAATGTCCAAATCTAACTCAAGCAAGACTAGCCACCAAGGAAAACTAGAGAGTAAGACATCTTCATCTAAACCCAAGAATTCTTTGAGCCATACCTCGAGTCCCTTCCAATCGAGTGTCTTAAGAACTTACCCAAGGTTAAAGCTTTCTTCAGGCATGCTGCTCTTGTTGAGTCACATGCCCTGAGTGTATCGAGTCGTCAATCAGGCCATGTGAGTTTCACCGCGTCGGCGAGCCGACACCACCAATCTTCTTGACCTCCACCATTCATAGAACCGGCTTGACCATGGGACCGTCTATCCTATAGTCAGTCCATACCTGACCCTCCTCAGGTCATGTATAGTTATCCATCGGTGCAAACTCTTCAGGCTACCCCAGTCCTGCACCATAAGTCGCAGGTGGCCTATTCAACTCATGTTCCAACTTAGTATTCACTGAGTCAGTCGTACATGTCGGCTCCATACCCTCCGGCCACACCTTTGGCCTCTAGTCACTCATACCAAGGATATCTTGTGCACCAGGCCCCTACTGTCCATTTTCAGGCCCCGACAGCGGCTTATCAGCCTTCGGCTCCTCTAGTCCAGGTCACTCATCAAACTTACCCATATTATCCTCCAATCATTTCTCAAGCCCTGCCTCCGTCTAGTCTAGTACAACCCATATCAGCTGCATCCTTTGCACCACAAATTATGCCATCAATTCTAGGAAACCAACAGACCTTTGAGATTAAAACCCTTGAGTCAGTTGAGCTTGCCTAGTTGATAGGCGAATTAACCACATTTAAAGACACCATGGCTAAGATCAGAGTTCCAAATATACTTCCTCAAAGATCTTACGTCAAGGATGTTCTTGGGGATGTTGAACATCTTCCTCCGAGTTTCGAATTCCCTCAATTTGAAAACAAGTTCAACAAGTAAGGTGATCCTGAAAATCGTATCATCGTTTACTTATACAATGTTCATGCACTTGAAGAGAAACCTCGTCGTCTCAAGGTCATGTTTTAGTATACTCTCTCTGGATAGGCTTTAATATGGTTTTGAGAGGTGGTCTCAAAATACCCGAATCAAACTCCCGATGAGTTGTTTCAACATTTTGTTGAGCAATATCACTGGACCAGAGAGAGATCAATGACCCTTGGCGAATTGGTCTCCACCAAACACAATCTGGGAGAGTAGTTTATAGATTTTGTCCAACGATTTAGAGATGCTGCATCAAAAGTCATTAGTTGCACGCTTTCTGAAGCCTCTAAGATCGGTATGGCCATAGAGAATGCTTTCCCTAAGTATAAACTCTACCTCAGTAAAAGCATTAAGCATTTCTCTTTTGACTCAATGCTAGAAATGGTTTCACGTTATGAGAGAGCAAAGGAAAGAGCTCAAGATCGGTCACCAGTTACAATGGGGCGAGAGCCTGATAAAACCATACTGGGGAAAGAGTCAGATGAAGTCATGAAGGAACAAGAGCCTGACTACAATGAAGATTTATCTAAAAGTAACTATGAAGAGAAGACAATTGACGGCGATCCCAAGATAGAACCATCACCTGATTCATTTAAGGACATAGATGGGGCTTACTTAAACCAAAGCCAGGTCATATCAGACGATAGGACTGATGAAAATGAAGAAGTCCTAGCTGGTATCAACTTGATAAAGATCGACGAGTCGAAATCCCTGCTCAAGACTGAACATCATCCAATATGGCCTTAGGGCACAGGAAGAAACCGCCTTGAAAATGAAGACCGAATCAACTTGATAAAGATCGACGAGTCTAAATCCATGCTCAAGCTTGAAAATCATCCAATATGGCCTTGGGGCACAGGAAGAAACAGCCTTGAAAATGAAGACCGAAATGGTAGAGTGACGTATTTTACTAAGGAATTTCAGAAACCGAATGATAAGAATGGCCTTAGGTTTGGATCTATTCCATAGGGAGCTCTTATAGAATTAGAGAAGTCCAACCCACAAAGGAGAAAACAATTCCAATAGTCCCAATAAAAGTTGAGAATATAAAGACACAAAGGAACCAAATTATCCACCCTATGAAAAAAATACCAGATGAGCATGAGTACACTCAAAACCCTATGGCTAGAGAATTTCATAAAAAAAATGCCAAGGATTGCCTTAGCCCAAGGTCCATGATTCAAGATAGAAGGAAAGAACCACTTCCGCACAAGAAGTTTCAATTGAAGTGGAAGGAATAAATTTGCAGAAGGCTCAAGACTCCCCTATCCTAGATAGCAGGGCAGGGGTAGATGATCCAAATCTTGAGGTTATAGATTCTCAAATTCAAATCGAGGAAAGTAATTGTAGCCAGAATTTTGAAACTCAAGAAAATAAGGAATGTACAAGAAAAATCTCGATTTTGGTCGAAGAAACGAGCGCACAAAAAGTTCAAGACATCCCTGTGATACATGTCACCACAAAAGAAAATGATTCCATCTTTCAAATAAGTATAGTGGATGACCCACAGGAGGCTCAAGTCATCAATGAGCTCAATCGAGATCCTGAAGCTAGGGACTCCCAAGATTACATTTGTGAGCAATTCCTTAACAGTACATTCCACGAAGAAACAAAAGAGTCAAGCCTAGAGGATTCTGTTGAACTATCCATTAATGTGAACCCAAAAGAAGATCCAACCCCTCCAGAATGGATGAAAGAAATTGAACATCTAGAAATCCTAAAAGGCCCCTCTAGGCCACCTTCACCGGACTTCTTGGCAGATTCACCTATTTGGGATGAAGAGCTAAACCTAAAGCAGTCAATTACATTAGTTACTATGATTGATTCAGCAATCAACAGCGAAGAAGCAGATGATCCAAATTTGATCATTCTTGAAGATCCAACACCTCTGCAAGAGTTAAAAGAAATCAAACCCCTAAAAATTCTAAGGGGACCACTTGGGCCATTTTCACAGGATTTTCTGAATAACCCACCTATATGGGATGAAGAACCAGACATTAAAGATCAAATCATACTATTCCCTGAAGAGAAAGGATCCAAAGAAAATGATAGGAGTAGGGGCATGCCCCCACTACTTGGGGCACCCCACATTCAAAGAAAAAAAGAAGATCCAACATGGGTAGTCCTATCCACCAGTTTGATAGCGATCGCCCCATATAATGAAAATACTATAGAGGTGATCCCATCCAAGATACTGATTGCCTCATCAAATGGAGAAGATCCTACAGGGGCAGCCTTGCCAAACCACTTGATAGGGGCACCCTAACTTGATGTTGAAAATAAAGCAGGGCCAAGCGATGAGGCCTAGTCCTGATCTGACGACTCCCAAAACGCCTTGAGGTGATGTGTTCCTTAAGAGTGATATGAAGTTGCAATTGAAAAGGATTATCGAAAAGGCGTGGAGTGATCACTTACTCCTCCCTTTCAAATAAGCCAAGTGGGGCATCCATGCTCTACCTAGGCATCTTATTCCATGGTATTGATAATATTGACAACCTAATGAGTTAAAATAAATTAATAAATAAATAAATAAAGAAAGAAAATGAGCTTAGCCAACCCAACAAGTGATTAAGGGACTAGGAAACTGAGAGTGATTCCGATTTTAAAGATCAAGGCTCGAGTGAAGCAATCCAAGGAGGAAATATTCTATAAGGATTCAACATCCTTTTTGTCAAGGAAGTATCATATACAAATTAGGGGCAAGGAAAATCTAAGGATAACCAAGATTAGGACCTCCCTGCCACTTGGAAGAAGGAAAGATGATCGAGTTATTATATGTTTTTTTGGACGAAGTGCCACAAGAAGGAAAAAACGTCATTGACTCTTCTCCTTCTCTTTTTACATCATCTTCTTCTTCAAAAAGAAAAAGGAAAAAAAAAAAAAAAACTTCCACTGAGAAGAAAAATCGAAAGAAATCTCGAGCGTTGGAAAAAAAAAACCACTGGGCTGAACACCCGAAAGGGACCCTACCGGTAAATAAAAAAAAAAGAATCCGTCGGGCTGAACCCCGAGTGTTGAAAAAAAGGCTACTGGGCTGAACACCAGAAAGGGACCCTGGGGCGATAAAAAAATAGAACTTCTCTATCTTTTCATCTCTTCTCCAAAATCTCTAGATTTTATCTTCTCAAGTTAGAATGACATCAAAAAATGAAAGAAGGCATCAGTCTAAGTAAAACCTGAAGATGCTCGACTATCTGAACTTTAAAAGAGTTGTAGTAGATGAACAAAATTGGAAGTCCAAGAATATTCTGAGTGCTTTGAGGCATATCTCATATTATCCAAGACACCGGTTTGCTCGGAAAAACAAGAAAAATTCTTCCTTGAATTGTGATAGAGGAGCCAAGATTGGAAGATGAGGAAGTACTTAGTGATTCCCCGTCCTAAAAGTCCCAAGTAGAGGCTCGACAAGCTCATAAAAAAACGAAAGAGTTTCATGGAGGCTTGGATATGATGCGTCTGCCGCCACCAAATCCTAGATTGCCATGCTTGCAAACCCTTAGGAAAACAAAGACCAACCCATAGGTACCCAGACCAAAAAAGCATAAACTTGTGGATCCCAAGAATCAGAATCGAAGGTGAACAAGAAATTCAATTAACCAGAAATTCATCATCTCATCATTTCTTCTAAATCAAAAGTCCCATTCGATTGGAGAATCAGACCTCAAGAAAGAGGTCTAAAGTCGAAGATGAATATATTGGCAACTTCCCAGGTAGCATTGAAATGACTACAACAAGGAGTATCACTGGCTCAAAGATAACATGGTTCCTATTAACTGTCACTTCAGATCCTGATTGTTGGAGACCTCTCAACCGCACTAACTCAAAGATTGCAGTGTCAGTTCGATGTCTTATATATCAAAAGCATCTATCGGGGTATCGCCTACCCAAAAAGGTACTGGTCATTCAAAAGAATGATCCCTCGAAAAAAGTTTTCCTTCCCACCATGTATCAGTGTATACTTCATTGCTATTCACTTGGTACCCCAAGTGAATACCAAAGAGGGGCAACTGTAGACATCCTCTTGAAATTCTGGCTAAGGGAACTCCTAAAAACCTTGATTCTGATATTAAATAACCACACAACCCTAGTAGATCATAGGCAAACTAGACCTAATTTAATTACTCTAAAACTACCCAAATCCTATCACAACTTAAATTAGAGCCCGATATCTTTTCAATGGTCTAAGAATCGCCTGAATCGAACTTACAGATAAAAATATATAATAAATGACAACTTAGTCCCTGTGAGACCCAAGTGTCGGGCCGCAGGCCGGGTTGTAAACCGTCCCAGAAGGTCCATACGCAGCTTGATGATGCAAAAGCGACCTAATGATGCAGTCAACGCATTTTATGATGTAGTAAAGGGGTTTTCTTGAATTAGATAAGGCTAAAACTTCAAGATAAATCCAAAAAATTCCAAAAATAATCCAAAAAAATTAAGAAAAATCACCAACTGAATCTTATAAATACCCCATCTCCTTAACCCAAAATGAGAACGAAAAAGAGACCCCAAAAAAATCCAGTAGAAATTCTCGAAGTTAGAAAAATTGTCAAAAATACCTAAAAATAGGAAATCTTTAGAAAATTTCTAAAAAATTAGGGAAAATCCCAAAAAATCGGAGAAAATCTCTGAATTCATATTCTGGAGATCCAAAAAGCTTAGAAAACTAAGAAAAAATTCTTCTTCAATCCCAAGAAATACCAAGAAAATCTTAGGTAGATCCTACCTAAAATCACCTGCTTTTTCTCCCTGCTTTCGGAACCCTAGGTCTAAGTCAAATAATCTTAGATCTACCAATTCCAGCAAGCAAAGGCATCCAAAAAAAGGAGATGGTGGCGCAAATCAAAGAGCGGCCTAATCCAAGCTCGAAACTCCGGGTTTCGGGTCCCTAGAGGTAAGTATCACTATTTTTTGTTTAATTTAGTTTGTTTTTCTTCATTTAGTTCTCTGTTTTAATTTATTTTTTTTAAAAAATAAATTATTATTAAATTTGATTGAATTTAGAAACATTTTTTGATCAAAATATAGATTTGGAGCTGACGCTGCCAGTAGACTCAGAAAAAGATCGGATCTATATAGATCTGGGACTTCTCTGAGCCCATAATTCAAGCGGCCACACTTTCTCTACCTTTTCAAAAGTAACTCAGTTTTTGTTAATATTTGAGCAAATCTCATCCCAAAAATCGGTCCAAATCGAAACGTAAACATGTATATTTTGTTATTTGCTGGAAATTTCCATACCTCATGTTTCTCCTTGTGTATCATCTCACTTAATACTTTGTGTATGTGTGTGTGCGTGTGAGAGAGAGAGAGAGAGAGAGAGAGAGAGATGTAAATTTTTTTTGAGTGATATTTGTTGTGAAATCGTTAAAAAAAATTTATTTTAGATTTATGGTTGGTTTTCAAAAAAAGAAAAAAAAACAATCTTTGCTTTTTCTGGCCACTTTTGCTCTTTTTTTTTTGTTTCACGCCTCAAAGGCCATTGTAGTCCCACCATCTCACCTTCTTGTTTTCTTTGCTTCTTGTTTTTTTTTTCCGTTTCTTTTGAAATGTAAGATTATCGTCATAAGACTTTGTTATGTTGATCTCTTACTCATGGCCATCACGCCTTCCTGTTTCTTTCCATCAAAAATTTGTTAACTTGTTATTATCTTGGTAAAGCACATTCTTTTTCTTATTTCCTAAAAAGAAGCGGTTGATCTCTTGCTCTTGGCCATCACACCTATCTGTTTTTTTCCATCAAAAATTTATTGACTTGTTATTTTCATCTAAAGAGATAAGGGTTCCATCCATCTTCTTTCTCTACTTTCCTAAAAAGGGGCCCTTCCATTAGTTAAAAAAAAAAAAAAAGGCACTTCTTCAACAAAAAAAAGAAGAAAAAGGTCTCTTCTCCTTCAAAAAACAGAAAAGAAAAGAAAAACGAATTTCCTTTAAAAGAGAAACAAAAATAAAAAAAAGAAAAATTGAGGCCTTTTCATTAAAAAAATAAAAAACTAAAATAAATAAATTTTTTAGATTAAAAAATATGTTTTTAAGAAGTCTGTTTCTTTCAAAAATAAAAAAAGGGCATATTTTCCTTCAAAATAAAAATTCCATTCTAAGGCATTTTTCCATTAAAAAGAAAAAAAGATTAAGTTCTTCTCTTGCAATTTAGCATTTGAATTTCTTTTAAAAATCACTTTTGAGGCAATTTTTCTTTCCAAAAAAAAAATGTTTCCCCTTTATTTATTCTATTTTCCTTCTTTTCTTAGTTAAAATTTAAAAAAACAAGAAAATCACTTTTTTTTAGGTCTTTGCCATCTCAAATAAAAAAGCCCACTTTGCTTCAAACGAAAAAGGAAATAATCACTTTTGCAAAAAAAAAAAAAAAAAAGTTAGTTGTGAAAAAGTTATTTTTATTTTTGTAAGGCCATTCTTTCTACAAACACCCACACACACAAATGGGTGTTTGAGGCCATCTTTCTTATTCACTTAAAAAAAAATAAATTAAGGCCTTTCCCATGTCTGAAAAAAGAAAATTTGCTTTGCAAGAAAAAATTAAACATTTAAAGCTTATTTGGTTTAAAAAAAAAAATCACTTTTACTACAAAAGTGTCTTTTTGTAAGTCATTTTCATTTTCGCAAAATAAATAAGTAAATAATAATAAGAAAAAAAGAGAATCTTCACTTTTTTAAAAATCACCTTTAAGGCATCTTCTTTCGTAAAATAAAATAAAAAATAAAAATAAAAATACTTTGTAATAAAAAAAGTCTTTTTTCCTTTCATTGCTTGTGATTCATTATTTGTTGCTTCTTCTCGAAACAAACATAGCCAAAAAAAAAAAAAGAGTGGGTGTTTGAGGCAATCTTTCTTATCCACCAAAAATAAAAAGTATCTTGAGCCATTTTTATTTTAAAATAAAAATCACATTCCTAAAAAAAAACCAGCAAATCTTTTAGGCATTTTTGTCTAAAAAAAAAAAAAAAATTTTTTTTAAGGGCAATCTTGCTTTAAAAAAAAAAACATAAAAAAAAAATTTTAAGGTCTTTCTCATTTCTAAAAAAAAAAAAAAAGAACCAGCATTTAAACTTATTTAGTTTCAAAAAAAGAAAAAAAATCACTTTTACTACAAAAGTGTATTTTTGTAAGTCATTTTATTTTTGAAAAATTAGATAAATAAATAAATAAGAAAAAGAGAATATTTAATTTTTTTAAAAAATCAACTTTAAGGTATCTTCTTTTGGTTTAAAAAATTAAAATAAAAATACTTTGTAAAAAAAAAAAAAGGAGATAATTTCCAGGGTCACCTGCACTCTCTCTCTCGAATTATGCCCTGATCGAGTCACCCTCTACTCGGGGCGTGCTCAACTAGGCACAGGTTGTGCCTGGTTCCACTTTTATTAACTGTTGACCTTCTTAGGGGTTGCTTACCCTTACACCTTCACTGTGCAATTGATCGGTTGCACTCCGACTCAAAGCGCACCTCACTTGGCACGATATGTACTAAGTGCTCACATTCTTTCATTGTGTTTACGTGCTTGCTATTTACTTTTCACTTTTATGCTTCTTTACACACTCTTGCACACAACGGACCAGAGAAGTCTGGGAAACCAACAAATCTTTTCAAAAGCCCCCAAAATCCGGCATTAACGTATTGAGGGGAACCTAGCTTTGAGAGCCAAGGCAGTTGAGACTCGTGTAACTTTAGCTGTGAGCGCCCCTCCGTAATCCTTAGCATCAAAAAAATACAATAGGACTTAGTTGATTCCTTTAGCAGGTGACCAGGAGCTATGTGGGGATCTAATCAGCCTAGCCGCATTTCAATAGTTAGGCGCCTACCCAGACCTTACCTTCTGATAAATTTAGGGCAAAGTTTTCGAGTGCATTGCTTGCTTAGATTAGTCTAAGATCTTAGTCCAGGTTCACGCCCAGTCTGAATTTGAAACTTTCTAGGTCTGAGTCCAAGCTTGTGCCCAGCCTAACCCAGGTCTGAACCAGGTTCACCTCCGAACCTAGGCCCACTTTTGGTCCTAGCCAAGGCTCATGCCTAACCCAACCTTGATCCAATCTGGGTCAACGGTCCAAGCCCAGGCTTGTGCCCAACCTAGCCTAGGTCCGAACAAAGTTCACGGTCAGGTTTGAACCTAGGCCCCCTCTCAGTCCGAGCCAAGACTCATACCCATCTAGTCTAGACTCCAATCTAGGTCCTTGCCTAGGTTTAAGTATAGAGTCGCCTCTAAAATTAGTCTAGGCTCATCCTAGTTTAGGGTCCTAACAAAAACCTATTGAGTGTAGAAAGATCCATCTAGTCCGGTCTTAGATTATGTCTAGATTCAGAGTTGTCCTTAGACGTAGACTAGGTTCACTTTAGTTTAGGGTTCAAACTTAAGTCCAAAAAAAGCTCACCCTTGGTCTAGGCCTCAATTTTGCCTGTATTCAGTCTAAGTTTAGCCAGATTCGAGTCTTAGTCCAACTAGGTCTATTGAGGCTCAAGCAAAGCCTAGTCTAGGTCCATGTCCAAGCCAAGTCTAACCTTCTAGTTTAGCACAAGTCTAGGAGTTATGGCCCAATATCAAAGCAGAGCAAGGTCCAACCTTATGACTTCAACCCAATGTAGATCCAGGGACCCCAGTCAGTCTGAGAGGCAGCTTCATAGTGCTCCCTCACAAATCCATAGCACTCGTGTCAGTGAGCCTAGTCTCGACCCACATAACCATACCTAGTGGTTTGAGCCACCTAATTGGTAACCCTCAGGGCCATGATTTAGAAGCTAAGGCCCAACAGGTTAGTAGGGTTCATAACACCCTGAACAGTCGAGAAGTTAGGCTTGGGGAAATTCTTCAGAACATGGGGGTAGCCTTACATCCAGTCGACATGCCAAGAGTAAGGCCCCGGCCCAGATCCCTGAGTCAACCAATCCCAGCCGAGTTAACCCCGATGTTCAATTTGTAGCCTAACATTCCAGTCTTAGTAATCAGCCAGTTAGAGGGAAAGTGGGTTCACACATAGGTAGGGAAAGTCTATCCAAGCGACCCAGCACTAGTAAAAGTCAAAGTTTTGACCTAACCAGGTATCAAGACAATCCCAGGATGCATGCATACTTTCAAAACCTGTTGAGCAGAGGGTACACCATTCAACGTAGTCAATACAAGCAGGTTAGGTCAGAAGCTCAAGCTATAAGGCATGCCCAACCTGTTGGCCCAACCATGATGATCTTAAGGGTGCTAGCTTGCTAATCCAATCGACTAGTGGCCAAGGGTCTAACTCTATTCATCATTCGAGTCCTGGATTACCTCGAGGACAGACTCCATCTGACAATAGTTATGGCCTCCCTTCACTCTTTTAGTCCAGTGTTGGGCAAGAGAATAGTATAACCCTAGGGTTAGACCATCCAGTCAAGGACATGCAGACCTCACTACCCAAGGCCAGAGGTCTAGTCATCATAGCTGCTCGAGTCATCTATCCCAGTCATCTTATGTTGCAGGCCTTCTTCCGTGGCCAAGTAGTGCAAACTCTAAGTAATGGGTTTGCTCTGGGTGAGTCCATAGGCCGACAACCGGCACACAAAGTTCAACACATTCTCTAGGCTCAATCCTTAAAAGCCTCATACCACAAATCCAAGTTCAACAAACCATGCAACCGAGCCAGGTCACTATTATAACAACAGCTCAATTCACCCACATGAAACATCTTCAAAACTCTTCAGAGAAAATGGCAATATAGGATTTCTCAACTCCTAAAGCCTATGTATAAGAAACTCTAGGATACCTAGAAGATCTAGCAGTAGGGTTTGTGATGCCACAATTCAAAATCAAATTTCCTGGGAAAGAGGATCTTGAGGTACACATCAATGCCTACTTATTAAGGTCATGTTCTCACATAGCTTATCAAAAGAGCCCTAGACCAAGCAACCCCCAACGAAATGTTTAGATAATTTTCCTTCCACTATTGTGGCACAGGGCCAAGATTCGTCACCCTTGGTGAGTTAACTTCCACAAAAAAAAAAGCGGCCGAGTCTCCTTCTGACTTTATAACCAAATTCAGAGAGGTCGCAATGCAAGTCGCTGAAACTCCACCCCTTAAAGCCACGAAGGTAGGCATGGTTTTAGAGAACATGACTCCAAAATATGTCACGTTCTTCAGTAAGGCGCCAGTCCCTTATTCCTTTGACATTATGCTTGAAAGAGTATCACGATGGGAGCGAGCCAAGATGAAGCCAGAGTCTCTAACAACCTAATGATAGTCGACCCTTCACAAGAAGGAGATGGGAATGAGGACACGACCGGTGAAGAACCTCTCAATGAAGAGAGGTAAACTCGATCGAGAAAATAAACCTTCTGCAAACTATCCACGAGAAGAGACAAAAAATTACTCTTATCACATTGAGGATGCAGACTTCCAAACCAAGGGAATTCACTCCCATTAATGAGCTTATGACCAATGTCCTTACGAAGTTGTTTGAAGCAAGGCTCATAGAATTACTTACAGTAACCAGGATTCCTCTCTTCCATGAGGAAGATACATCGCAATGGTGTGATTGACATCAAAATTATGCCCACAACTCCAAGGAATGTCGAGCTTTTAGGAATAGAGTTCAGGACCTCATTGATAAGAACACGATAAGTGTCAGAAAGAAAGAGGCCGATGGCAAAGAAGAACCAAAAACTCTATATGTCTCGATAAACAATTCTAATTTCCACTTGATTAACTCAAAAGAGTCATGAACTGCACCCAAGACAATAGTGTATCCACAATGGCTTTGGACCACAAGAAGAAATCAACTGGAAATTTTGGTAGATGAGGAATAAATCAAGTATAAACTCACTCAAGAGTTAATGACTGAGGATCCTCAAGATCAAAGTAATGAGGATAACCTTAGCTCCAAGCCCATAACCCAAGAAAAGGCAAAAGAAAGGGTCATCACATGTGAAATTCCACTCCAAGATACAATCTCAAAAGTGGTGTAAGAGATCCCCATCATCGAGAATCAAACTGGGGTAGATGATCCCTTCAATCCATACTTCTAAATTCACACAATAAATGATTCACACATGTGTGACAATGAATCAAACTCACAAGAGTAAGATGAACTCGGACATAAGCTCAACCAAGACTCAGAAGTTGTAGATTCTCAAACTCATGGTGACAAGAAAAAGTTCCAGGACAATAACTCAAGAGGAGGCAGAGGGGCAAATTCTTCAAGGCGACCTATTGCTTCAAATTTCAAAATAAGTTGACCTTCTAGAAATTATAAGAGGCCTACCTGGGCTGTCTTCACAAGACTTCCTAGATGATCCACCCATCTGGGACGAGGAATTAAAAGCTGAGGACTAAATTAGGTCACCTTCTCAAGAGGAAATATTTCCAAAGCTTAACTGAGGCAGGATCACAACTCCGATAACCGGGGCACCCCCATATCAAGAAATATCATCTCATCAAGAACAAGTTCCTAACAGAACAAAAAACCGTGCGGGCAAAACCCCATCAAGCTACTCAATAGGGGCAGTCTCCTCTCATGAAGAGAGCACAATGAGGGTAGTTAATGAGAAAGAGTCTTTATTGGTTAACTCTCAACATGCCAAAAGGCCATCCAATATTAACTCAGTCACTCTTCTTGTGCGAGAGTCTCACCCAAGCTCGAGTACTGAGAATGAGCCTACTATGTAATTAACTCATGAAAAGAAAAACAAAATTTGGAATGAAAGAAACAATATAAAAGGAGTTGGGTGATCACTCACCCCTTGCAAAAAAAAAAAACCAAATGGGGCATTCACGCCTCAAACTTCAAAAGGCATTAACGCATAATGAGTAGCACAAATTATCCCATTAACGGGAAGGACCTAATGAGAGAGGGATTATGAAACTAAGAGTGATTCATAGTCCCAAAATCAAGGTTCAATTGAGGCAACTCAAAAGATAAATCCAAGGGAAACTCGACAACCGTTGTCAAAGAAATATTGGATGTCAACCTGGGGCAAGGGAAATCAAAGGATGATTGACATTATAACCTCCTGGTTAAGTACCTCGATCTCGCACTCCGGATCTTGATGATCTGACGATACGTATCTCAGGTTTCTAGTGAATCAGGGATTTGAGATCACTTTCTCGAAACCTCGCTCAAGAGCAAGGGCAGGTATACCAACCAATGAAAGAGGAATTTAAGGTGGGTTCGGGACGTACTCGAGCTGGCTCGCGTGGGCGCCCTCTTAGATCACGTCGGAAAGCCCCCCAGCTGCTCTAGCTGATTTGGAACTACCTCCCTTGACCTGCAATCTCTTTATTTTTCTACACAATACTATTATGGTCAATTTGCGAGACAAGTGGGTTGAAGAGACCCACCCTTGTCTTAGGGCATTGCACATCCGTGTAGCTAAGAACGTGAGGGGTTAGAGTGATGAAGTGGAAGGTTCGAACAAAGATCGAAAACATAAAAAAACTTGATGAAGGGACGAGACTAGCTTGATAGCCGTATAGTGACCGACTCGGAGTGGTAGCAAGATAGGCACGGTACTCAGGACCAGCACGACCGCAGTAATACTCAAAACCAAGGCCAATATAATGGTGCTAGGTCAAGTCCACCCTCAATCGATTGAGGAGAAAAAAGAGTGAAGATAAGGAAAGAGAGTGAAAAGAAAGAGAGCGAGACGGCGGAGGGGGAAGAACCCAGACGACAATGGGCACCTTCATTGGCATCATGAGAAGACGTCGTGTCCATCGCGGGTGGCGATGGATTCTGGTGAGGCTCGCGGTGATAGCTCCCCACAAGACACATGGTGCTGGATGTAGAATACGAGAGAAGCCCGCAGAAGGCAATAAGCATCGCTGTTGGCAACGCGAGAAGACAACACGTCCCTTATGGACGGCGATAGCTTCTGGCGAAGCACACAGTGATAACTTCTCATGGGTCACGCGGCAATTGCCTCTCGTGAGGCGCACGGTGATGGGCACAGAGAGGCGTGGAAGGAGCGGGCGTGCGGCGACGGGTTTTGCCGTGACCCTTTACGGACGGCAATGGGTATCGTCTCCTGCAATAGTCACGTGACAGGGTGAAGCCCTCGCGGACGACAATAAGCTTCGCTACCCGCGTTCCTCGCTGAGACATTGAGGATATGTCTACGGACGATGATGAGCAGCGCCGTCTGCCAGTCTTGCAGGGAGATAGAGAATAAAAAAGAAAGAGAAGGAAGTTAACACATGGCACTACCATCGCCATGGGCGACCTGTGAGACTATAGGAGAGGCATGCACAACACTGCCACTACCATGCATGGCCTCTGAGAGGAGCTTAGTCGGAGAAGAGGAAGAAGAAAGGGAGAAAGAGAGAGAAGAAAAGAAAAAGAAGAGAGAGAATATTTACCTCAAACCTAAGGGTATCGATCCAAAAGTTTCTCTCACTTTACTCTCTCTCTCTAAACGTGACACAACAGTGAGAAGAAAGAGAATCTTTATTAAGTAAAAACTCTCTCTTTGTGTATTCTGTGTGTGTGTGTGTGCGTGTTGTCTCTTCTTTTTTGCGTACATTGATGATACGATGTATAGATGATTAAAAGTAATCCTAATTACTGGAAATTAAGATTAAATTTAATTAAAAGAAATTAGAGTACACTGAGCATCCTGTCCTGAGCATGTCGTCATGATCAAAAGAAATTGTGTGCTCGTTCCTTGATGTCTTTCTGTGATTTCTTCATTGGAGTACACTGAGCATGCCGTCACGATCGCGGGACAACAAACGCAGCTCGATTCCGTGCCAGGATGAAGATTTTGCAACTTTGGAATTTTGGCCGGATCTGGAATTCCAGCGATGGAATTTGTATTCACTTCATTAGCTTCGTGTGCAGAATCCGACCGTTCATCATGCACGGGGTTCGGGTCAGAGATAGCTCAAGACCTTATGCACGCGATGGAATTGGTCTCTCATCGATCGAATTCGCGAACGACATGATTTGGCCACTGGAGCGAGGCACGACACTACTGATTTTCCTACACTTTCTTTATGGATCAACAACTTCTGTCTAGTTTTTCTTCATGCTCGAGTGTCATCATTGGGTGTGCCATATATCGAAACACGCGTCTTGATGAGACAAATACGCCTATAAAATTTGGGCTTGATCCGACCTCGCAAGAGTGAGATATGAGCGTCAAAAGTCACTGGTCATGACTGTCCCTTCAATGGTATTGAGTTGCAGGGTGGCCGCACGGGAATAGCGTGTGGCTCCTTCTGTTTCACTCTTTTTCCTATAACTTCTTCTTAGAGTGTCTGTTCAAGCTGAAATTTGACCCTTGGGGGTTTTCAACTATGTCGGATCCAATGGTGATGGTTCCATAGTAATTTGAGACACCAAAAATGTTGCTCTAGTTATAAGGTCCGTTTCAGAGTGTTAGAGGTTGATTCTGCCGGAACTGTTTCTCAGTCTGCACTGCCTTCGACATGTCGGAATGTGACGAAACTTGGCAGAAGACTTTTGAGAGATCTCATTAAGATCTTGGCGAGTCCTAGGGCTATTATGAGACTGTCAGAATTTCCACTTTTGCCTAGGCTTTTATTGAGCGAAAGCCCCATGATGATGAAAAATTTCTTCCAACCGCTTGCCCTGCTGAATGTTATGCTTCGAGAGAATCAAGAAGTACAATCATTCGGGAAGCTTAAGGGATCTTGTTGAAATCAGCATCCTCGAGGGACTATTTACGATTCTAAAGTGTGAGGCCTTTGTGGGGACCTCCTTAGATAGGATCAGGCCTATGTGAAGGCCAAATGCTGTGAACATTTGGTCGGTATTGTTCGCTGCTACACCAGGTTTGCTTTTGATGTTCAGGGTATATCTGTGATGGCGAAGAATATCCTGAAGTCTCTGGCAGGTTAGACCCCGCCTTCGTCAGTTTCTTGCCTTCATGATGGCTTTTTAGCGTTTCGAAGGGATCTTTTGGTCATTGTCCTCACCCTCAAGGACTCTTGTTGTTGTTATTGATGTTGAAATTTGGGAGATCTTATGCGGCTCTCACTCCCTGACGAGCCAATTTGTGTTTTTGATTAGATGCTAGCATTTGAGGATTTTGTAGACGTCAATGGAATTATGCCTGTTTGAAAATTGAGTGTCGACTGAGGTGGCGATAGTGTGTCAACCTGTTTTTTTTGTCCAAGCGCCCTTTTACAGGTTTTCACTTGAACATGGAAAGTGGTGCCGTAGAGATGGTTTTCACCAACTTCTATTATTTCTGGGCTCTTTTACCTATGACCTTGCAGTCATGTCCACCCTTTTCATCTGTTTTTGCTCACGATGCCATTTTGGGGTTTCACCGTGCCTGGGTTTTTGTTTCCATGAAACTCTATTACTCATGGTTTCGTGACCATGCCTGTCTGTCATTTTTACTCATGGCGTTCCCTTATCTAGGTGTACACCATGCCCTTTTTTTGTGAAGACGTGTTTAGGGTCATCCCTTCGAGACCTGTGTGAAGCCTTTTAACGTCATGCAGCCAAAACATACACTATAGTTTAGAGTGATACAACTAGACCATAATGGTGCTGAATGGCAGTCTGTAGAGGCCATTGAGTGAGTATGGTAGTAGTTTCGACTCACTTTGGGGAAATGGCACGAGGCTACCTATGAAGGATGGATGGTGGGTGAAGAGTGGTGACACACTAGCTGACGGTGAGTATTGGTGGCGAGATGGCTTGCCATTTTGTGAGCATAGGTGAGACTCACTGGGGAATGATGAAAGATGGTAATGATGAATGGACTCACTGGGGAGGTAATGAAGGTAGTGCGCGCACACAAATGAGTCGGCTAGGGAAGACATGCGCGAAGGTGCACGTAAAGGGCATGTGCGCATATATGAGAGCATATTTAAGGTCATGCCTCCTAGACCTGGGCGAAGCAGTTTAACGTCATGTGGTCAAGACGTGTACTATAGTTTAAGGTCATATAGCTTGGACCATGGTTATGCAGTTTAAAGTCATACGACTAGGACCATGCAGTTTAAGGTCGTGCAACTAGACCTCCGCTACAGTTTAAAGTCATATAGTTTGGACCATGAATGTGTAGTTTAAGGTCATGCAGCATGGACAGGAACTGTGCAGTTTAAAGTCATGCAGTTAGGACTATGACTATGCAGTTTAAGGTCATGCAGCACTGATGTGGGTTGCCATGTGGATGAAGCTCGATGGGGAATAGGTCTGTGAATAGCAATCTGACTCCCTGGGGATAGAATAGTTAAGGCTATTCACAAGCGGAGTGCTTTAGATGAAGATAGTGGCCCTACGAAGAGTGGCAAGTGGAAGCGAATCTTCACTAGGGATTAGGAGGGCCAGTGTGACTCCACGGGAAAATGATGGGGCTTCATGTAACTCCATTAGGGATGACAATTCAAAGTACAAGCGTAACCCCGCTAGGGGTTGAGAAGATAAGCATGGACCTAACTCCCTGGGGATAGTGGGTGGCAATAGGGTGTGACTCTCACGAGGATGTTGATGCGAAACAGACTCATCGGGGATTAAGGGGGTAAGTATGACCTTTTGCAGACATCTAACCCCACTAGAGATGTTGATGAAATACACCTTAGCGAAGAGGTGGTCCATCTCTCAGTTAAAGTTCTGCGTGTGGGCCATTTGTTACGCCGTGCGTTACAGTTTTAGGGTCTTGTAGCTCAGACCATTGCTATACAGTTTCAAAGTAGTATGGCTAGGACCATGCAGTTTAAGGTCGTGCAACTAGATCTTCGCTTTGGACCATGGCGCTAAGCCTTTTAACATCATGTGGTCAGGACGTGCAGTATGGTTTAGGGTCACAGAACTGGACCACGGTGCTAAGCCTTTTAATGTCATGTGGTCAGGACGTGCACTATAGTTTAGGGTCACACAGTTGGACCATGGTCGTGCAGTTTAGAGTCATCTAACGAGGACTAAGAAGTTTAAGGTTGTGCAACTAGACCCTCGCTACAATTTAAGGTCATGTAGTTTGGACCCCGGTCATATAGTTTTAAGTCGTACGATGAGGACTGAGCAATTTAAGGTCGTGCAACTAGACCTCCACTACAGTTGAAGGTCATATAGTTTGGACTATGGGAATGCAATTTAAGGTTATGTAGCATGGATCGTGGCGGTGCAATTTAAGGTCATGCAGTACAGATCGTTGTGTGGTGAAGGAATGCCCCTCCATGGGGAACAGA
Source organism: Amborella trichopoda (assembly GCF_054954075.1). Taxonomy (NCBI): domain Eukaryota; kingdom Viridiplantae; phylum Streptophyta; class Magnoliopsida; order Amborellales; family Amborellaceae; genus Amborella; species Amborella trichopoda. The sequence goes on from NC_142340.1 coordinate 32,795,301, forward strand.
GCCGTCACTGAAGACTGGACTCCCTGAGGAGTGAGACTGTGGCATAGGGAATGAACTTCCTGAGGAGTCATGACAATGGTCCAGATGGGAGTGTCGTGGCATGATCACGGCACTAAGTGTTGGATGGAGCATGCGGCATTAGGCTTAGATGCTACTTGCACGACGTTAACCACTTGTTGAGGTGCACGACGTTAAATCCTTGACGAAAGGCATGGTGATAACCTCTGGGCGAAGGCGCGTGGCGATGGTCCTTAACAAAGGCACACGGCGATGGCCCTTGACGAAGGTGCGCAGCGATAGCATCTTACGCAGAGCGCGATGATGGCCTTTGGGTGAAGCGCACGGCGATAACCCTTTTGGGTCTCGAGTTTTCACCCACCCCGGCCTAGGCCTAATGTCGTCAGAGGCTGGGGACTGGAGCATCATTTCAACTTTGTCAAGGGCAGTTTGCGGCACTACTGAGTATAAAAGGGGAAAAAACTCCCTTTTACTGTTTTACCGAAGCGTAAAATAGTAGAAGAGATTTTTAGAGAGAGAGAGTCAAAGCTTTTGGGAAAGGATTTTCAGCGAGAGCTTTCCGGCTAAAGCTTGCATAGGCAGGTTGTTAGGAACTTTTCTGGCGAGCTTCAGGGGGTTGCAAGTCCTTGCAGCATGATTGCGAACATTTTCGGGGAGTGCTAAAGCTTTCTGAGCGAGGAACAGGGTTTCTCGGGGCCTTAGAAAGATTTAACAGTGGTGCTTTTGCCGGGGTTTGAGAGTTTCTCCGGTCGTTCCACGATTGAAGGGCGGTTGCAGAGAGTTCAGAGTGCTCTATCGGTCCTCTGGTTATTGGAGGAGAAGAAGGAGGAACAACAGTGGGGCTCATCGGGAACTCAGTGGGATTCTGGTGAGTTTTTGGCGAATTGCTGAAGTGCAGAAGTAGGGAGAAGGGAAATCCGCATGGTCACAGAGAAGTTTTCTACAATTTCTAATGGTTTTCCGCTAACTTTGGTAACGAGTAGAAGGTGGGGAAGGGCTTTCCGGCTGGCGGCGTAGTGCTTTTGTCATGGAGAAGCAACGTCGGTAGGGGAAAGAACAGGGTCATACGGGATATACGGCTGGCGGAGGAGTGTTTCCAACAAAACTTGAAGGGTTGAAAGGTCATGAGAAGGTCGACCGTCAGAGTGGGTAGGTAGTTAGGGAAACCGAAGAAGCGCAAGGGTTAATGCCCTCTGGGAATTGAGGACAGTGGGAACCAAGGTACAACAAGGGCATGTGAGTTGTATGAAACACCGCCTTCGCGTGTCCTTAGGCCACGCTCGATGATAGCCACTTTCGGGAGCATGCTGCTCGCGGGGCTCATGCGGCATTGGCTTGCCCGTGGTGATGGTAGAACGTGGCATTGTGTTGCGCACGACGATGACTGCGCATGGTGTTGAGTCATGTGCGGCGATGACCATGGACGACGATGTCTTGTTGAGTCAAGAGTGCTGGCAAACGAGAAGGCCCTACTGCAGCGGTCTGTTGGAAGCCAAGTCCTCCAGCATAACAGTGAAGTCCATGTTGTTCCAGCATGGGCCTGTTCTTTGGAAGCTAGTCATGCCTCGTCAGATGAATTGAAGCTGACTCGGAAATGGTTGGCTTCTTTTTTTGGCATGTAACCATCCTCTTTGGTGGCACTGAAGCTAACTTCTCCAAGTTTCTTCTTCATGAGGAGAGCATTTCTTTGGTGGGTTTGCTTTTTCTTCATGAGGAAGACATTTCTTTTGTGGGTTTGCTTCTTCTTCATGAGGAAAGCATTTCTTTTTGGCCTGTAACCATCCTCTTATTCCTCAAATGTAAGAGCTTTGTAACTTCCCTAGTAATGGGCTTTTGATTGTAACTTGTAACTCTTTTTAATACAATGAAAGAAATGAACTTCTTTTTGAACTGGCTTAATGTTCTTTTCCATTAATTCTTTTTTTACTGCACGCATCGCATTTTAGGGATACATCAAGGATAATACTTCTTTAGGTATCGTCCATTGATAAGGGGCATTGCCTCTCCTCCATCTGAGTTTGCCAATACATAGGCCTCGTTTGCTGTGACCTTTTTTACTATGAACGGACCTTCCCACTTGGGTTCGAATTTTCCTTTTCGGCACCCATGCATGACAATTAGTCTCATGACTGCTAAGACTAGATCCCCACGAGTGAATGAGCGAACCTTGACATAGTTGTTAAAGGCTCTCTTCATTCTTCCTTGATTGAGCTCGAGGTTCTGCTGGGCCTCTAGTCTCTTTTCGTCAAGGGCATCCAACTCTTGGTAACGGAGCTTGATCCTCTCATCTTCGTCTGTCCCTGATGTATAGCGACACGGAGTGAGGGTATTTGAACCTCGAGGGGTAAGACTGCCTCACCTCCATAGACCAAGGAATAAGGAGTGAAGTTTGTAGCATTCCGAGTGGTGGTGCGATAAGCCCACAAAGCTTCAGGCAGCTTCTCATGCCAATTCTTCTTTGACTTCGAAACTGACTTCTGGAGCACCCGGCACAGAGTTTTGTTGAACACCTCAGCCAAACCATTGGCTCGAGGGTAGTACATAGTCTAGCACTTCCACTCGAAGCCAAACTGGTTGGTTAGGCGATCAACATGTTGGCTTCTAAACTGGGGGACATTATCAGAGATTATTCGATCCAAAACCCCGAATCGGTAGATGATGTGGTGACGCACGAAGTTGGCTACCGCGTTCCCTAGAACCTGCTTGAGGGGGACCGCTTCAGCCCACTTGGAAAATTAATCTGTCGCTACTAGGATGAAGGCATGACCCAAGGCAGAAGGAGTTTCGATGGGCCCTACAATATCCATACCCCACGGGGAAAAGGGCCACGATGTCACTGTAGGGTGGAGAGGCTCCGGGGGTTGATGAATGAAGCTTGAGTGGATCTGTCACACCTAGCATCTCTTACAATAGTTTTGAGCATCAGCCACCATTGAAGGCCAATAATAGCTGAGTTTGTGCATGCGCTTGTAGAGCTTAGGGTTGGGTTGATGCAGACCCTAGATACCCCAGTGCACTTCTTCGAGTAGTTTTCTTGCTTCTTGTGTATAGACCCATCTGAGGAGAATTCCGTCAAACAACCAACGAACGAGAACATCCCCATCGAGAAGGGTGTACTTGGTAGACATTCGTGCCCAATCCTAAGGTAGCCCTCCATGCTTTATGAAGTCCATGATTGGCTCCCTCTAGTCTTCCACTTGTTCGACCTCCACGCAGGGGAGATACCGTAGGGACTAGGTGAGCTGCGAGAAAGTCTGTTAAGGCTTGACCTTTGACTGCCTTCTGTGGTACATACGTGATGTCAAACTCCATCAGCAATAATGCCTACTTGGCCAAATGTCCTGACAAGCATGGCCAGGTCATAAGGAACTTGATCGGATCTGCCTTAGAGATTAACTTGACCTCGTGACCGAGCAAGTAATGGCGGAGCTTCTGTATAGCAAAGATCAAGGCTAGGCACATCTTTTTGATGGGAGGGTAATTCTTCTCGACCCCCTGCAGCCTACGGCTGAGGTAGTCGAGTGTTGTTTCTTTCCCTCCATCATTGTTTTGCTCTAGGAGTGCCCCGAGTGACTCATCAAGGGCAGTGATGTATAGGATGAGAGGCCTTTCTAACATTGGAGTAGAGAGTACTGGTGGGGTAGAGTGCTGTTTCTTTCCCTACATCATTGTTTTGAGCTAGGAGTTCCCCGAGTGACTCATGAAGGGCAGTGATGTATAGGATGAGAGGCCTTTTTAACACTGGAGTAGAGAGTATCGGTGGATTCAACAGGTACTGCTTGATGTCATCGAGTACATCCTGGCATGCCTCATCCCATATGAAGGGAGTGTCCTTCGTCAGCAAGTGTGAAAAGGGTCTGCATCGTTCTGAGAGGTTTGAGATGAACCTTCCAATGTAAGCTAATTGTCCTTGGAGAGACTGCAGTTCATGGAGGGTTGTAAGTGGTGGCATGTCCTAAATTGCCTTGATTTTGATCGGCTCGATCTCTAGTCCTTGATACCTCATGATGAACCCTACGAATTTTCTTGAGCGTAATGAAGGCGCATTTCAAGGGGTTCATCTTGAGTTGGTGACGCTGCAGTCGCTCGAATACCTTTTTGAGATCTTCTATGTGGGCGTCCTTTGTTTCAGATTTCTTCATCAGGTCATCCACATAGCACTCGACCTCCCTGTGGATCATGTCCCTGAAGATGGTCATCATGGCCCGTTGGTATGTGGCGTTGGCGTTCTTTAACCCGAAACGCATCACAGTGTAGCAAAAGGCACCTTTGGGGTCAAGAACGAAGTGGCCTCCTCATGAGCCGTGGAGTCGACAATCATCGCATAGAACGGCAGAGGGAAGTCGTCCTTGGGGCAGACAGTGTTCAAGTCATAAAAATCAATATTGACCCTGATTTGGCATTCTTCTTCTTGACAAGGAAAACATTTGCCAGTCATTTTGGGTATTCACGTATGAATCATGATTGCTTGAGCTTGTTCACCTTAGCATCGATCTGCATCTCGAGGTCGGGTCTAAACCTTCTTGATTTCTGCTTCATGGGTTTGATGGTTGGATTGATACCAAGGCGATGGATAGCAATCTAAGGGTCTTGACCGGGTATCTCATGATAGTGCTAGGCAAAGACGTCCCGATTTGCTAGGAGGAGGGAGATATAACTTTCTTTCTCCTCTGGGGACATTTTTGCTGGGATGAGTTGGCCTCTGGTCGACCTCATCCCCCAGGTTGATCTCTTCAAGCTCATCAGTCGTGGCCTGACTGCCTTCTTCCCATTCTTCTGGAGCTTCCTGAAGTTCCTCATCAGGGGAGTCATAAGGATTCTCATTGACCTCGAATGTAGAAATCCATGATCCTAACATCTCGGCTTCTAGGAGGGGCACAGTGTGAGAGAGGACCGATCTCTGGCTAGTCCAGGCGATGGAAGGGTCAGCTTCGAACGGGGAGTCCATGACCTCGTGACTGGGATAACTTGGTGGTTGCACCGAGCTGGGTGACGCTTCATGCACCTGGATCATGTGGCAAGCCTCATGGGAGTAGGAGCTTGAAGATGGCTCAGTTTTGGCTTAGGCTGTTAGGGTGTGAACGACTGTCGAGAATCCAGCTGCATGGGCCAGCATCTCTCTGAGGTGCTCTTGCTGTGACTTGGTGCGGCTGGTGCCTCCGAACTCTCTGTTTAGAGTGTCAAAGTCTGAGCACCATCGAGCTGCACTTGTGAAAGAAGTAGATGAGAGAGGTGGAGAAAAGTTAGAATGCGCCATGTAGCTTTTTACGTCGTTGCCAGAATTAAACGTGTGCAACGGGTATTTTAGGCCTTGCCCCGGCTTTGACTATTGTGGGGCGCTTTTAGCGTCGTCACCCATATTGGAGGAATCCCAAGCTACTGATGACTCAGGGATGTCAGGCGAAAGGGCATGGCGAGCTGCACTTGGGATGAAGTCTTACAAGATCGACAGTGAGGGGAGAGGCTTGAGAAATTCTTCCTCAACTGGTGGCTGAGGAAGATGATTCCTTTGGTGGGCTGACCTGGGTGCTCGTCGTCTCCATTTGAATCCCTGAGGAGGTGTTTGGACCGTCCTATTGGGCCGGTGAGTAGCCCTAGCTTGGTGGACTGCCTCACGCTTCAAGGACTTGAGCCTACTTCGCCCATGGTAGACTTCTTGGGGCTGAGAGGTCGAGGGCTTTGAAGGGTCCAGTTTATGCTTATGAGGGGCTTGTAGTGTGGATTCCTCTTGAACGAGAGCGACGGCCTGGAAGCGATCTGGGAGAACCGTACAAATTATGTGGCCTTGCTGGACTTTCTCCGCAACTATAGCTTTGAACCCAGAGCACTCCTTGAGTTTGTGGCCCCATACTTGGTGATATGGGCACCAAAGTGTTTTCATTCCTTGGGCAAGACACTTCGGCTGCCTAGCAGGCTTGGGAGTAACGAGACCCTGTTGAAGCATTGCCTCGAAGAGGACCTGCAGAGGGTTTGATCCTGCGTGTCCCTAAGCTTACGTTGGGAGGTATTCTTATACAGGCGGAAGAGGGACTTGAGGGCGTCCTCCTGGGTTGCCTTGAACTTCCTGGCACTACTGCATCTTCTTTGCCAAGATCTCGTGTAAGCCAGTGCATTTGCTGACATCATGGCCTCTATTTGGTGATATGCGCACCAGAGGTTCTCAATTCCTAGAGGCAGGAATTTAGGCTGCCTTGTCGGCTTGGGAGTGATGAGTCATTCTTCGAGCATTATGGAGAAAAATCCATGAAGGATAACGGGTGCCTCATCACCCTCCTGGATCGTAATTGTGTGAGAAGCCTCAGTTGCCCCAAATACTTTCTTCAACTCTTCGAGCTTTATCTGACCCTTGTTGATAAGGGCTTTGATAGTGTCATTGAGCTTATAACAGTCGTGAGCGGGGTGACCTACTCTCATGTGATAGGTGTAATACCTCTCATTTGTCTCTTGCCCACCTGACTCTGCAGTATTGGCCTCCGACAGTTGGATTTCTATTCTAGCAGCAGTCGAAGCAGTGAAGGAGTTCACTCCTTATCGAAGGGGTAAACCTGCTGGGTTCAGAAGTCGTTCCGCTTAGCATTTTTGGGGGGTGGGACCTCATTGTAGGACTGTTACTTGCCCCTGGCCTGAGACGTTTATGCCTTGAAAAGGCCCTGGGTTTGAGGAGGCACGCTCTTAGCGTCAATCACGGTGACAGCTGCGCTGATCACTACTTTTTGGTTACCCCGATTGTTAAAGCGAGAATTTGAGTCGGAGGGTTGCTGACGAGGGCTGCCATGGTATTTGAACAATCCCTCAATACGAACTACCTTAGAGATGAGCTCTGACATGGAGGGTGGATTGGATGCCTCCGAGTAGTTCCAACTCTTCAATTGAAAAAAAAAAAAAAAAAGAGCGGGTTGATAAGAATAAAAAGAGTTTGATTTTTTCATGGAATGTACATATCAAAATAGGAAATGCGAGCGAGTAAGGCTTGGTTAAGTCTCTTCTAAGGGCATGGTTGAGTCTCCTATGCTACCGTGCAACGGCTTTCGCACTACATGCAGAGCGATCTCGGGAAGCATGTTCCGTCTTTAGGTCTGGACCGCTTCCTTCTCAGTCATAGGAGTGGCATGAAAGTTTGCCAACTCTCTCCATTAGGTGATGAACTTGTCAACCGGCTCACCAGGGTCTTGCATCAAAGTGAGGAGCTCGATGGTTTCCACGTTCCTTTAGACTTCATTGACGTGTTGGTAAAACAACTGCTCCATTTCTTCCCACGTGTGCACCGAGTTCGGTGGCAGCCGAGCATACCACTGGAAGGCTGGCCCTTCGAGAGTCTCAACGAACTGATGGAGGAGAAGTCGCCCATCAGTTGTTGTCTCCATACAAGCCGCTTGGAAGTGGGCAGTATGCTGATGAGGAGAAGTAGTACCATTGAACAGGGGGAGCTTCTACTTTTGGTAGTTTGGGGGAAACGACACTTGTTAATGTACGAAGGGTATGGCTTCTGGTAAAGTGGGGCCTCTTGCATGCCTGAGACCTTGTTCTTGAGGCTATGAGCCACCATGGCATCTATGTCGGTTTGGGAGGCCCCGCGGGAGGCCGAGCTGTCTTAAGAGGCTGGTGGGGGAGTTTGCCTGGGAACTGTGTCCTCACCAGTTGGGGTATCGGTCTCTTGGTGAGAAGAAAGGGACCTGGAGGCTTCTAGGTGTTCCATCTTCTCAAGGATGGATTGGACCATTACCTCGAACTAGTTCATCTGTTCTTCTTGGGTGTCATCCGGATCATTGATCACCATGACACTGACTGTTTCTTCTAAAAGGTCAGAGCCAGGTGGCACAGTGGACTACCTAGGTTGGCGAGTCGTGCGTGGCAAGTCAGTATGCAGGGGTTCGGCTTGCCTCGACTTGACTCGAGCCTTGTATGGCGATCTTGTGCGGACCGGTTCTTGACAGTCTTGGGACCATGGCTTCTGGGCAGTAACAACTCAACAATACTCTTGGACTCGCATAGATTTTGGAGTTCAAAGAGGGAAAAAGGGGTTTCGAGGCAGGAGGTCGTCAAGGGTGATGACCTCAACTGCCTTAGAGGTTTCTTTGGTCAGGATCTGTAGGCCCCTCTTCTGCTTATTCTTGAGACTGTTGTGGAATTCACTCCAAAATCGAGCCTGAGGTCTTGACTGCCTCGCCTTCTTTGAACACGCAAGGGCTGTGTCTATGAGATGGAGTAGGGAGTGGGGTCCAATGACAGAAGGCAACTTGGGTTTCTGCCTTGGAGGCTGGAGGCCTCTGTCTGACATTAGATCACTACCTCGAATCCCTTTTTGAGGCTCGGGTGCACGGCTGACCTGAGGCTGACTCAAGATGGTAATCTTGGGGTAGACCTTTGAGTACCAGGACTCGAGGTGCTTGCCCAGCATTGGAAGAGCGACAGAGGAAGAAGCTAGTCCATGACTCTGCCTGGTCGAGGTCGGGGAGGAACCTATAAAAGTGGTGCGTGTGCACCTTTAGGGTTAACCGTCCGGGTGACTTGGGGGTCGACCTGGGCTCAGTCAATTGGTTCGACCTTGGGCGGTTGAGACCCACGAGCTTGTATTTGTGAGGGACGAGGCGGAAGCTCATCTCTCACAGATTGGAGCCGTGTGTGCTGGGAGCGAGGACGAAGCGGTCGACCCTCATGTGCTCGAGGTGGCATATAACTAATGCTGCCCTGAGCTGTGGAAATCGAATGCATGGCGCATGCAGGGTTCGGCCCAAGAAGGCCTAGCCCTGGATACGAGCTCAAGGCAACATGAAGGTTACCCCTAGATGTGACTCGAGTAGATGGACTACGAGCCCTTGGGTATGTGCGAGGGGTGGAGGCCACATGGCCTCCACCCTTGTGTGCCAAACCTCTAGGTATGGGGGTTCGGAGTGATGAAAGATTATGGGGGGTTGCTTAAGGTGAACCTCGAGAGCGACGACAACTTGCTTGCCTCTCGCAAAAGGGGTCAGGGTAGTCTTCCGGCATACCTTAGCAATTTTTTCGACAAGCAGGGTGCATTTTATGTGCAGTAGCAAATGTGCTACCAATGCAAGGGGCCTTGGTGGAGGGTTCACTAGGGCGAGGAAGCTGGGAGTTAGGGACCTTTAAGTCCCCTCTCGCACAGACCCAGGAAAGAACTTGAGAGCCGAACTGCGAGTAACGACTCAAAAGGAGAGTAGGGATGGAAGCTTGAGCAGTTCGCTTCCCTGACACAGTCACGAGTGCGGGGATAAGGAAGTCCCCCACTCGGATGAACGGATTGAACAACCCAAATGCCATAGAAATTAGTGCATAAAGTAAAACATGATATTTATCAAACGAGAGAGAACCAACTAAGGGGTAGTAAGTCCCTAGTGGAGTCGCCAAGCTGGTTAGGTGCCTCAATGTCGTCCTCCAAATCTAAATGACCTAGTGGCACGTATCTCGGATTTTTGATGAACCCGAGATTTGAGATCGTTCTCTCGGAACCTTGCTCAAGAGCAAGGGCAGGTATACCAACCAATGCGAGAGGAATTTAAGGTGGATTCGAGACTTACTGGGGCTGGGTCACATGGGCGCCCCTTAGATCACGTCGAAAAGCCCCCCAATTGCTTTAGCTAGATCGGAATCACCTCCCTTGACCTGTAATCTCCTTGTTTTTTTTACACAATACTACTATGGTTAATTTGCAAGACAAGTGGGTGAAAGAGACCCACTCTTGTCTTAGGGCATTGCACATCTGTGTGACTAAGAACGTGAGGGGTTAGAGTGATGAAGTGCAAGGTTCTAACGAAGGTCGAAAAAAGAAGAAAATTTGATGAAGGGACGAGACTAGCTTGATAGCTGGACAATGACTGACTCGAAGTGGTAGCAAGACAGGCATGGAACTCTGGACCAGCACGGTGGCAGTATTACTCGAAACTGAGGCCGAAATGGCAGTGCTAGGTTAAGTCCACCCTCAATCATGTGAGGAGAGAAAAGAGAGAAGAGAAGGAAAGAGAGCGAAAAGAAAGAGAGTGAGACGGTGGAGGGGGAAGAACCTAGACGACAATGGGCATCTCTGTTGGCATTATGAGAAGACGTCGTGTCCATTACAGACGGCGATGGCTTCTGGTGAGGCTCATGGCAACAACTCCCCACAAGACACACGACATTGGATGTAGAATACGAGAGAAGCCCATGGACGGCAATAAGCATAGCCGTTGGCAACGCGAGAAGACAACACATCCCTTGCAGACGATGATAGCTTTCGGTGAAGTGCACGACGATAACTTCCAATGGGTCGCACGGTAATTGCCTCTCGTGAGGCGCACGGTGATAGGCGTACAGAGGCGTGGAAGGAGCCTACGCGCGGCGAGGGGTATTGCTGCGACCCTTTGTAGACGGCGATGGGCATTGCCGCCTACAATAGTCATGCGACAGAGTGAAGCCCTCGCGAATGGCAGACGGAGAAGAGGAAGAAGAAAGGGACGAAGAGAGAGAAGAAAAGAAAAAGAAGAGAGAGAATAGTTACCTCAAACCTAAGGTACCAGTCCAAAAGTATCTCTCACTTCACTCTTTCTCTCCAAACATGAAACAACAATGAGAAGAAAGAGAAACTTTATTAAGTAAAACCCATCTCTTTGTGTATTATGTGTGTGTGTTGTCTCTTCTTTTTTGCGTATAATGATGGTACGATGCATATATAGAATTTGCCCCAAACATGGGTGGAAGATCAAAAGTAACCCTAATTGCTGGAAATTAAGATTAAATTGAATTAAAAAAAATGAGAAAATAAGGTACAAAATGATAGATGTGCCCCTTCCTAACAATTTTTGAAATTTCAGAACAGTCGCTGTGTTACCCTAGAACTCGCGTGATCATGCATGGATGATCTGGGTTCTGATGCTTGGTTAATTGAAAAATGACTGTTTTCTTATAGGGCTCGGCATGGCGATCGATTTGATATCAACTTCGAGCTATGGATCGTGTTTTTAGGGTACGATCATGTGACTTGAAATTTGAATAAATCTTGAAACTTTAGATCGATTGTGTACTCGTTCCTTGATGTATTTCTGTGATTTTTTCACTGGAGTACACTGAGCATCCCGTCACGATTGTGGGGCAACAAACGCAGCTCGATTTCGTACCCGGACGAAGATTTTACAGCTTTGGAATTTTGGTCGAAATCTAGAATTCTGGCGACAGAATTTGCAACCACTTCATCGGCTTCATTTGTGGAATCCAACCGTTCATCATGCATGGGGTTTGGGTCAGAGATAGCTCGAGACCTTACGCACGGGATGGAATTAGTCTCTCATCGATCGAGTTTGTGAGCGACGTGATTTTGCCACTCTGGCGAGGCACGACGTTGCTGATTTTCCTGTAATTTCTTCACAGATTAGCAACTTCTCTCTAGCTTTTCTTCTTGCTTGGGCGTTGTCATGAGGTGTGCCACATATCAAAACACTCGTCTTGATGAGACGAATACACTCATAAAATTTGAGCTTGATTTGACCTCGGACATGTGATATATGAGCGTCAAAAGTCACTAGTCGTGACTGTCCCTTCAATGGTGTGGAGTTGCAGGGTGGCTGCATAGGAATAGAGTGCGGCTCCTCATGTTTAACTCTTTGCCTATAACGTATTCCTAGAGTGTCCATTCAAGCTGAAATTTGACCCTTGAGGGTTTTCAACCATGTCAAATCCAATGGTAGTAGTCCCACAACAATTTGAGACACCAAAAATGTAGATTTAGTTATAAGGTCCATTTCAGGGTGTTAGTGGCCGATTCTGTCGGAACTGTTTCTCAATCTGCACTGCCTTAGACATGTCGGAATGCGACGAAACTTAACAAGAAACTTTGAGAGATCTTTTGAAGATCTTGGCCAGTCCTAGGGCTATTATGAGACTGTTAAATTTCTACTATTTGCCTAGGCTCTTATTGAGTGGGGGCCCCGTGATGATGAAAAATATCTTACAACACCTTTCTGCAGCCTGGATAAGGGAAATATGTTAAGAATTTGAAATTGTGAAAACCCCTGAAGTTAAGTAGCATGACAAGAAAATCCAACTCGAGTTTCAAGCTTGTGTAACTCACCAACGTCTCACAATGAAAACCCTAAGATGAAAATGCCCAAGGTGGGTGAACGGAGAGCGCAATGTCTTGGAGGGGGAGTTGGTGTGTCCTCTAACCACGAGACATCAGAATGAAATTTAAAATGTTTGCATTCTCTTTGTCACTCACCTGCCCCTTGAAGGACAGGGAGCATCAAAGAGTGTTTACTTCTTTGCCACTCACCTGTCCCTCGAAAGACAGGGAGTGCCAAAGAGGGCCAAATGTGGACATCCCATTTTTAAAACTGCCAAATTATGTGATACTCTTGAACCCTTAAGACCATACTATCCCAGTAAACCCCCGAACCATAGACCATCACAGTCCGTAAGCCCTATCCTATGATCCAGAATCCTGCAAGACCATTTTTTTAGTAATAAATCAACTAAAAATAGCAATACAACCTATTTGTATCTCATTTTTGGTAGGCAATATCACAAAAATGCAACTACTAATTTTGGTTAGATTTGAGCTCCCTTTGATCCCCTAAATAAAAATTTGGCTCGCAAATCTGCTTGAAATTTGTATATATTCATTCTAGTATGATTTGATCTATACAAACACATTTTATGACCCATTTAGGGTGGACTTTGTTAACCTATAGGCTAGGAAATCTGAGAGCCGGAGAGCAATTCTAAGATCTAGAATTGCTCTCTGGTTCTCAGATTTTCTGGCTTACGGGTTAACAAATTCCAACCCTAATGGGGTCACAAAATATGTTTACATAAAGGCACAAATCATACTAGAATGGATTTATACCAATTTCAAGCAGATTTACAAGCCAAATTTCCATTTTGGGGGTCAAAGGGGGCCCAAATCTGACCAAAATTAGCATTTGCATTTTTTACAAAATTGCCTACCAAAAATTAGCTTAAAAAATAAGTTGTTTTGTTATATTTACTTAATTTATTACTAAAATAATGATCTTGCAGAATTTTAGATCACAGGATAAAGATCATGGACTATGATGGTCTATGGTTTGGGGCTTTACTGGAATAATGTGATCCTAAGGGTTCAAGAGTATCATAGAATTTGCCAGTTTTAAAAATGGGGTGTCTAAAATCTCCCCTATTTGACACTCCATGCCCTTAGAGGGACAGGTGAGTAGCAAAGAAGTAAACATTCTTTGGCACTTTATGTCCTTCAAAGGGCGGGTGAGTGTTAAATTTTATCCTGACGTTTTGTGGTTAGAGGGCATACCAACAATCTCTCTAAGACATTGTGCTCCCCACTTACCCACATAGGGCATTTTCATCCTAAGGTTTTCGGCGTGACATGTTGGTGAGTTACACAAGCTTGAAACTCGAGTTAGATTTTCTGGCCATGCCACTGAACTTCATGGGTTTTCACAATTTCAAATTCTTAAACCTGGAATTTTCTTTGATTCCCTTAGGGTTTCATAAGGTGGTTTTTCTTGTTTAGGAAAGGGTTTGCTTGGTCAATTCTAAAGAGAGAGATGAGGCGACAACATGGTAATCATCATAGAAGAGTGTCCAAGCTTCTTCGTTTTTAAAAGTCTTTTTAGAAATTTTGAAAACAAGGGGGGGGAGTTTTGAAATAAAACTCAGAGCTCGGGACAATCACGATTTAACAAAGAAATCAAAGCTTTTTGAAAACACAAGGCATATAATGAAAATTTTGAAATGAGAAACATAATTTGAAAAACAAATTTTTCGTTAGAAGTTTTAGCTCTTGCAACAATAGTGCCTTCTAAGCAGTTTAACAAAATGCAACGATGGATAGGATAGTTAGCAGTTATACTCATACAACCATAGAGTGCTTTTTAAAAGAAAATTTTTGCAATGAAAAATTTAAGATTTTTGTTTTTAAAAAAATGTGGGTCTTACAGTTTAACCACTTGTGACCACTTTGGTCGACCCCATATGAGTGTGGTTGATCCTTGCTTGAATCTTTAGAACGAGAAATCATCAAGTATTTCTTTATCTTCGAGCCTCAGCTCTTGTATTTCAATTCAAATGAGAGTTCTCTAGAGATTTCGAGCAAAACATGGTTTTGAAAATATAGGATATTGCCCCCGGGTGTTCAGAATCTCTTTTGAATTTCTGACTTCGTTCCTCCACCATTCACCTTTCGAAGTCCAGAAGATCGAGGTCTTTAACAATGTTCCATCAGGCTAATGCTCATTGATTTTTCTTTTAACACCCTTCTGACTCAGGAAGAAGGAAGAGAATATGTTTAGTGAGAAAAGACTTTGGCTAATAGAAGGTAATGAGAGAACTTCTTCTTTTTCGTTGCTCCCGGGGTCCCTTTCGAGTGTTCAGCTCAGTATCCTTTTTTTCAATGCTTGGGGTTCCTTTTAAATTAAGTCCAACGGATTTTTATTTATTTATTTTTCATCACTCCAAGGTCCCTTTCAAGTGTTCAGCCCGGTTGCCTTTTTTCCAACTCTTGGGGTTCCTTTCGGATCTTCAGCGTAACAAAACTTTTTCTTTTTTTTTTTGAAGATGACAAAGGAGAAGGAGAAGAGTCAGTGGAATTTTTCTTTCTTTTCTTTTTTTTGGAATTTCTCTTTAAGACTATGTTAGAATTTTGATCATCTTTCTCTTATCCAGGTGGCAGGGAGGTTCTAATATCAGTTATCCTCTGATTTCCCTTGCCGCAGGTTGGCATCCAATATTTCTTTGACAATGGTCGTCGGGTTCTCCTTGAATTTGTCCTTTGAATTACCCCAATTGAACTTTGATTTTGGATTAAGAATCACTTTTAGTTTCCTAATCCCTCAATCTTTTGTGAGGACGGACAAGCTCATTAGGTTTTCCTCGTTAATGAGATAATTTATGTTACTCATTAGGTATTAACGCCTTTTGAAGTTTGAGGCGTGAATGCCCCATTTGGTTATTTGCAAGGGGTAAGTGATCACCCAACTCCTTTTCGATTGTCTCTTTCATTCCAAATTTTGTGCTTCTTTTCAACAGTTAATTGCGTAGTAGGCTCCTCCTTAGTGTTCAAGCTTGTGTGAGACTCTCGCACAAGAAGGGTGACTGAGTTAATATTGGATGATCTTATGGCATGTTGGGAATAAGCAAACAATGGGTCAATCTCATTAATTGACCCTGTTGTGCCTTTTTCATGAGAGGAGATTGCCCCTATTAGGTAGTTTGATGGGGTTGCCCCTGTAGGGATTTCTATTATGTTAGAAACTTGTTCTTTATGAGATGAACTTTCTTGATATGGGGGCGCCCCGGTTATCGAAGTTGTGCTCTTGTCCCACTTAAGCTTTATAAATCGCTTCTCTTTAGGAGATTACCCAATTCGGTCGTCAATATTTCGTTCTTTATCCAGATGGGCGAATCATCCACAATGTCTTGTGAAGGTGGCCCAAGTGACCCCCTTATAATTTCTAAAGGTTCGAGTTCTTTCGACTCTAGTGGAGGTGTCAAATCTTTTGGAATAGTCAAAGCTAGGCTCTTTGCTTCTCCATCATTTATAACTGAGTTCATCTCAAAGGGTGACTCTATTAAATGTTCTAAGCTTTGTTCCTCATTGAATATAGGTGGGTTGGTGAGGAAGTCTGGTGAAGGTGATCCAGTGGCCCTAAGAGTTCTAAGAGATCAGCTTCCTGTGTTTTTTTGGGGAAATATGTTTTCTTAAAGAATTTGTTCATTTGTTTCCTTAAGAGTAATAATTCCAGAACTAATGCATTCTTCACCATCATGAACTGGAGACCATTAGCTTCGAAGCCTTAGTTGAGCTTATGCTCGATTCTATTTTCCTTTTCCAAGTTTGATTAATTCTCACACGTGTAAATCATTTATTGTGTTAATTTGGAAGTACGGGTTAAAGGGATCATCTGCGCTAGTGTGATTCTCGATGATGGGGACTTCATGTGCCACCTTTGGGACTGTATCTTGGAATAGAATTCCTCATGCGAAGACCATTTCTCTTACTCTTTCTTGGGTTATGGGCTTGGAGCTAAGGTTATTTTCATGACTTTGATCTTGAGGATTCATAGTCGTTAACTCCTGGGTGAGCTTATACTTGTTTTGCTCTTCATCTACTGGACTTTCCAGTTGATTTCTTCTTGTGCTCTAGAGTTTCTGCCATCAGCCTCTTTTTTGATGCGTATTGTGTCGTTATCAATGAGGTCCTGAACTGCATGCCTGAAAGCTCGTCATTCTTCAGTGTTATGAGCATAATTTGGATGTCAATCACACCATCGAGATGTATTGCCTCTATGAAAGGGAGGAATCTTGGCTACTGTAGGTAATTCTATGAGCCTTTCGATAAGCAACTTCTTAATGGCATCGATCATAGGTTCATTAATGGGAGTGAATTCCCTTGGTGTGGAAGTCTGCATCCTCCACATGGTAGAGTATTTTTTAGTATTTTCTTTTGAATGGTTTGCAGAAGTGTTGCTTTTCTTGATCATGTTCACCTCTCCTTCTTGAGAGGGTTCTTCACCAATCGAGTTATCAAGGACTATGACCTCATCCTCCTTGGCCGGTTCACAATGTGCTAAACTTTCTAGCACAGTGTCAAACAAGTAAGGGACTGCCCCATTGCTGAAGAAGGTGACATATTTTGAAGTCATATTATCTAATGTCATGCCTACTTTCGCATATTCAGGTAGTGGGGTTTTGATGACTAGCATAATGGCCTCTTTGAATCTGGTTATAAAGTCAAAAGGAGACCTGCCCGACTTTGTTTGGTGGAAGTTAACTCACCAAGGGTGACGGGTCATGGCCCTA
Source organism: Amborella trichopoda (assembly GCF_054954075.1). Taxonomy (NCBI): domain Eukaryota; kingdom Viridiplantae; phylum Streptophyta; class Magnoliopsida; order Amborellales; family Amborellaceae; genus Amborella; species Amborella trichopoda. The sequence goes on from NC_142340.1 coordinate 32,812,104, forward strand.
TCCCAAAATAAAGGGAGAAAAATTGCCAGAACATTTCGTCAAGAATTGCCTGAGGGTTATCCTTCATAAATTTCTGGTGCCACATCAGGGGCTCTTCTGATAACCTATGTCAGAACATGACCTTAAGTTGGTTAGATAGGTCTCGCAGTGTATGAACAATTAACAAATAGGAGTCAATGTGTGCCTCAAGATCCTCTTTCGCAGAAAATTTATTTCTGAATTGTGGCATCACAAACCCTACCAGTAGATCTTCTAGGTATCCTAGAGTTTCTTGTATATAGGCTTTAAGAGCTGAGAAATCTCTGATGCACATCCTCTCTAAAAAGTCTTGAAGGCATTTCATGTTGGTGAATTGGCCAATTGGTATCGGTTGCATGGTTTGTTGAACTTGAGTTTGTGGTATATGGCGTGCATAAACTGGCTGTTCGGCCCATGTAGTAGGTTGCCCCAAGGATTGAGTCCGGGGAGTGTGTTGAACTCGGTGTACTAGTTGTCGGTCTATAAACTCACTCGAGTTGAATTAGGCCAGAGCTGACCCGTCACTCGTAGGTTTGCACTACGTGACCACGCATGAAAGCCTGTAGGATAGGTTCACCATTTAATTGAGATGCACGACTCAAGCTACTATGATGACTAGACCTCTGACCTTGAGCAGTGTGGTCTGTCGATCCCTAACCTTGACTGGATGATCTAACCCTAGGGTTAGGATATTCTCTTGCCTCAGCATTAGACTGAAAGAGTGAAAGAAGGTCATAACTACTACCAGATGGAGTCTGTCCTAGAGGTAATCCAGGACTCGAGTGATGACTAGAGTTAGACCCTAGGTCTTGAGTTGGTTGAAAAGGCAGGCTAGCATCCCTAGGGTTATCCAAGTTTGAGCCAACAAGTTAAGCATGCCTTATACCTCGAGCTTTTGACCTAACCTGCTTGGATTGACTATGCTGGATGGTGTACCCTCGGCTCAACAGGTCTTGAAAGTATGCATGCACCCTAGGACTGTATTAATACTTGGTTTGGGTCAAAATTCTAACTTTTACTGGTGCTGGCTTGCTTGGGTAGACTTTCCCTAACTGTGTGTGGACCCACTTGCCCTCTAACTCGCTGATTACTAAGACTGGAATGCTGAGCTACTAATTGAACATCAAGGTTAACCCAACTGGGATTGGCTGACTCAAGGATCTAGGCTGGGTCCTTACTCTTCGCATGTCGATTGGATGTAACGCTAACCCCCATGTCCTGGAGGATTACTTCAGGCTAAACTCCTGGACTATTCAGGGTGTTAAGGACCCTACTAACATGTTAGTCCGCGACTTCTAAATCATGACACTGAGGGTTACAGATTGGGAGGCTCAGACCACTAGGTATGGTTTTATGTGGGTCGAGACTTGGCTCACTGACACGATGTTATACATTTGTGAGGGAGCATTGTGACGGTGCCTCTCAAACGAACTGGGTTCCCTGGATCTTGAATGGGATCGAGTCATAGGGTTAGATCTTGCTCTGCTTTGATCTTGGGCATGACTCCTAAACTAGTGCTAAACTAGAAGATTAGACTTCGCTTGGACATGGACTGAGACTAGGCTTTGCTTGAGCCTCAATGGACCTAGTTGGACTAAGACTCGAACCTAGCTAAACCTAAACTGAATACAGGTTAAACGGAGGCTTAGATCAAGGGTGAGCCTTGTTTGGACTTAGGTTTGAACCCTAAACTAAGGTGAAGCTAGTCTAGGTCTAGGGACAACTCTGAATCTAGACATAATCTGGGACCAGACTTTATGGATCTTGCTATACTCGATGGGTTTCAGTTTGAAACTTGAGCTAAGATGAACCTAGTCTAGTTCTAGAGGCAACTCTATACTTAGACCTAGGCTAAGACCTAGACTGGGATCTAGACTAGATGTGTACGAGTCTTGGCTCGGATCGAGAGGGGGCCTAGGTTGGGACCTGGGAGTGAACTTGGTTCAGACCTAGGCTAGGTTGATGTGGGGTAGGATTTCTAGAACATGGGTCCTTGTTACACTACCAATCACTAGCTTTATTAGCTGGATGCTATATGGATTATTGTTTGCTCAAGTGATAGAAACATAGTTTTATATGCTTGGAACTCTTATGGAATTGTGGCTCTTTTGACATGAATATCATCACCGTGTTGTCGTAGAAAATCCTTATTACTTCACAATGCACAGGGTGAAGGTGAAGTTGATTAAGAAATTATGGCCTCCGTGACTGCTAAACAGCACGCCACATACTCTGTCTCCATGGTGGACAATTTCACCACATCTTGTTTCTTTGATTTCCAAAAAACTCTATCCCCTCCAAGCATGAACACATATCCAAATGTAGAGTTCACATCATCTGGATCCGTGAGATAGTTTGCACCTGTATATTTGAATATCCAAGTAGTTAAAAGAAACGTGGGACTGTAGCAGCTCCCACTCAATTATTGCACATATAACATATATATTCTCAACATTCTTATGCCTATATCATGAGGTAGCATAACAAGTTTCATGGAATATATAATTTAATACACGTTGGTTTCACAATATGCAAAACCTTCATGAACCACAAAAGTTCAACCACACTAGTCGTCTTGGTAGTAAATCCATACAAACCAAGTTATCTAACTAATATAACATGTGTCAAGGAAGCCTAACAAGATGGCATTCCTACAACATTTCCTATGGTTCAAGGTCTTAGGTAATCGAGGATTCTAAATTATTAGAAACATGGGTCAAGGCATATGGGTATTTAAAAAAAAACAGTGCATGACAATTTTTCTCCCAATTTTATAAATACCTTCAAGACACAATGTTTTTTTCTTTAATAAGAAAAAAAATTGACTTGGTATATATATATATATATATATATATATATATGCATTCACAAGCAATAGTTAGATAATAGAATGACGATTTAAAATGATTTTTCATAAAGACTTAGTGGACCTTGCAAGACTATGTGTTTTTTTTTAAGACCATATTCATAGAGTTGGTTCTTCTCAAATCATTCACTTTAATTTTAAAATACATGCTTAGCCTTCATAAATCATTTTACCGAATTTACCTTTAATTTTCTACTAAGTCAAATTCATGGCCACAAAAACAAATCATTAGTACCATCTTATGATTTTATCCAAAGTAAAGCATGACTAAAGAATGGCTATTTAAAGCCTCGACAAAATGTATCCTTTTTGGCAAATATGGAGATTTTATCAAGAGATTTTCATCACATGCAATACATCATATTATAAACATTATTGAGAGGATGGTCACTAAGACTAAGTTCCATCAGAATAATCCCTTCGTACTTACATATTTGAATGAGCCACCCCCATCTCTCGTGTTTCATACTTAGGCTTAAAGCCCTTTATCAAACCACTTCTCCATGTGTATCATTACCTTAAGTAGTTCATACTCAAACACAAGGAGGTACAAAAAACATAGGGTTTTCAAAACTGGCCCTTTCAAATTTGTTAGCACCTATCACCTAATGTCCGTACAATTCATACATATTCATAAAACAAATAGCCAAAAACTAAAGATGTATATGAAGCTTAAAATAAAAGGGTTACTAAATCCTATTGTCTTATATGATCTTACCATGTAATATAGGATAAATTTCATACCTCAAAACCATATAGTGTGGTACCTGGGCTTTCTTGATTCTTTACTCTTACTTGTTGACAAGCTTTTTCGATCTTGGAAGAGCACGTAACTGATGGAGAATATATTGTTCATCGGTTTCACATGTCATAAAGTGTTCATTTCTTCAACACTTGGATTCTCCCTTTCTCACACAGTGAATAAATACTATTTTTCATCCTATTATTTAAAATATCACAAATTCAATTCTGCCACTAATCTTTAACATTTCCTTGCTGCCACCAAGTCTCTCTTTGTATCTCTTCATTTTGAAGAAACCAAGATGCTTTTATAGTATTGTGTTTCTTCTTCTTTTTGCTATTCCCATATCGAATACTCTTTATATAAAGTGTCATATCTCGCCATCTCTGTATTACCTCGCTTTAAAGTTTTATTATAATAAACTATTCTCATGGCACACTTTAAAACCTTTTTAAATGAGCCCAAAAAGGTCTCCATAATTACGAATCTAAAGATGTGTCTTAACATGCCACATCTTTTTAATTTACAGCAGAATAGAACATGAGCATCCCATAATAAAAATATGATATCTCTCAACTTATAAAGAGTTTATCTCCGAATCCTTTTGAGTATTAAAATATACTAAAAAATATAAAATAGTGCTCAGTTTCATCCGTAGATCATGCAATGTAGTGAGTCTTCGTCGAAATGGCTTTTCCATCATAATGCAATTATCTCAGCAGAAAATTAGGTTGAGCACATCTCAAGAAAAAATTTGTTTCTTTCAATCCTCAAAGAATTTCTTCTTGAAATATTTTATGTTGAAAAATCAACTCCAAACCAAATCACAACATTATGGTGTGAATCCCAAATAGTATTTTTTTTCATAGAAATAAATAAGTGACATTCATATCACAACAATAAATCATACTGCTGAAGTTTAGGGTGATCACTATCTAGTAAAATCATCTCTTCTCTCTACTCTCATGGAGTTTCTCTTTCAAACCAATTTTGTTTGAAAGTAGACACATAATGATAACACATATATTTCTATAACCAATTTTATTTGAAAGTAGACACATAATAATAACACATAAATTTTCATAAGTCTCATATGACTCTGTTAAGCAGGCTTGATAAATATAGTTATTCATGTCTCAATGAAGAGTATACCAAATTGCGAAAAATTCAAGATTACCTCTCTTTAAACCAAAATTTTTTTTCTCCCTTACCATAGATATTTCTCTCTCAAATAAATTTTATTAGAAACTATACTTAGAATGAAAGACTAAAACCTTTGTGTGAACGATAAAAAATTCTGTTAAGAATAGAAATAAAATCCTGACTTCCAAGTTATAGAAATAGTTTTCATTGCAGAAAAAAGTACTTCCACACCTTTCAATAAATTGATCATATCTTTCAAACCAGAAATAATTTCTTGATGAAAATTTTTTTGTTTGAAAGTAGACTCAATTTTATGAGTCACAGTAAAATTTTAGTAAGAAATAAAATCATATGATTGGTGGGAAAAATCACGGAACCCAATGGACAATTCCTGGATTTTGTAGATTCAAAACTGATACCCTTCATTGTTGAGTCCATAACATTCAATTCCCTTAGGATCTCCCACTGAAAGTTTGCAGGTAGATCCTACTCTTAAAGACACACAATATCACTGAACTGTACAATAAAAAAATACTTCATTATCTTCTTCATATCACTACTCCAAAATAGCCCAAAATACCAATTATGCAGAGTGCTTTTTCGGTGTTGAAATATTTCAATAATTCTTTACCGTGGGTGTATTTCTAGACCACAAAGGTCATTAGCTTTCTTATATCTCATTCCCAAGCTCCATCTAAACTCACTAAAGAGAAAAAACAACTAATAGCATCAAGTATAAATGACTTTGATACCAATAAAAAAAAGACCTATGTGATATTTTACTGAGGAATAATATATATATATTTTTAATTTCACCCCTTTATTTTGGTAAAAGATCACTTACAGGTGGTCATATTACAACAACATTACTTCAAAATAAAATCAATATAATAATAAATTAAGATCTTAAAGCTTGATGCCTTTAAAATAACTATGTACTATGCTTGAGAATAAAAGATAAGATTACAAGAAATAAAAGAGAAGAGTGCCAGAGATTACCTCAACCACGTTTTTTACACCCCACACCAAGTCACCATCATCCGATGACGTAGGATTGACGATCTTGCTTCAATCTCAAATCGAAAAAGTAAGTTTAAGCTAAGTCACACCAATGGAACATGAACCCTTTTGATCACAAACTCAAACCTTAAGTGAATTCCCTTAGCAACCTAGTTTGAGAGAGATGAATTCTCTTTTTGCTAACCTTAAAAATCTTAGCCATCAATCCATAGTTGAGAGATGGGAGAGAGAAGAACCCCATAGCTTAAACCCTTAGCCCCTTTTTACAATGTGGGAGAAAGAGATCAAACATGAGAGAGATAAACTTTCTTAAGAGAGAAATTTTTTTTAAGAGAGAGAGATATATATAAAGATAAGGTGTAGAGATTTTTGATTGAGACAATCCTTTTTTTATAGGTTTGAACAAGATTAAGGTTTCTGAGGGTTTTTCTTGGCTTGCCTCTTCTTGCGGATTGAACATGGACCGTCGATCAAGGGTGACTTGTGGGGTGAGAGATCTAAGCCATCCATTCCATAAATGTGCCATCAACATTATAGAAGGTACATGAACAAATTTTTCCCTTTTCTAAACCATTTTCCCATCAATAAAAATTAGATAAAATAAATTTAATCAAAATATTGTGCATACTATAAAATAACATAAGTCTACTCAATCTTTCCACAAAATCTTTTGAAGATAAATCAAGTCAATATTTAGTCAATAACTTCCAACCATATGGCCACATGCCATATCACAATAAAAATAGGAAAGAGAATACGGGTGGGGCGTGCCACCCAAGGGAGGCACTCGTGGGCACCTGGTAGGCCCATGTGCACAATAGGCCCCATGGTATTTTTATATTTTTAAAATAAATGAAAAATTATAATATTATTTGAATATTTAAACAATTGTAAAATCAATATCTTTAATTTTAAAATCTAAAAATTATAAATAAAATATCCAGTGGTTTATAAAAATTCAAATAATAAGTCTAAAATAATTTTTATCAAAAAACAAACACAATTAAATTAATTTGATGGGAAAATGATCCATATGGTTTAGGAATTGAATCAACAATCATGGGGCACTCCACCTTTCAACTGTGGTCTACAGACCAAACTTGCTTTATTAGACCGATCTAGTGTTTCCCATGACCCATAGCCCCAGCCGAGGCTCATTAGTGGGTTACCAAAGTCTGGCCGATGAGCCAAGGGGTTGTAATCACAGTTTGTGGATCACAAGTCATCCCCTAGAGACGAGTCAAGGTCACCTAGACCTGATGCAACCACAACTCTATGGCGCATAGAGGTATATCTCGTACATGCATACGTTTCACCTTGAAGGGTGGATTTTTTGCTTTCCCAAATGATCTATCGATATGCATGCCGTGTGATGGCACATGGATAAGGCTTTGGCCCCTGTCTCTGTAGGCCACCATCACACACAATGTCTAAACAATCCCTCGGCTCGCTCATCTGGGCATATGCTCTGACTTCATAAAGGGGTAACCCATTAGAACCCTTCTTGATTTGTTCTTTATTCCCAGGTAACATAGGTTTTTCCCAATCGACAGACCTAGATAGTCAAACACAGACCGGTATCAACAAACATTGTTTGCTTAGTATAATCCATGAGGGACCACACTCCCACTAACTTCATGTTCCATTATATCATTTCATTTTACAAGCACTCATAGGGCCACATAAACCAAACAGGGTAAGTATATAAAATAAACTTAGGAAAAGAGCTCAGGCTTAATTGGTTAGTGCTTGACGATTTGGATCACTACATCCTAGGTCCAATTCCTACCAAGGGTAGGGGCCTATCACCTCTGACTCACCCAAAAAAAAAAAATGATGAATAAACTTTGTTCCCACTCTTGTCTATGATGCAAAAAAGGTTCTATGAGAATTTGTTGGCTCCATATCATGTTTGTTAAATCAAATTGATCCTTGTAGTTTTCTTAATAGAATCTTAGGTGTGAGAGGGGGCTTATTTTGGGAATTTTATTCTATATGGTTGTTGGATGTGAGTAATTATTGGGTGTGTGTGGCCATTAAAGGCCTCATGACTGCTTGTAATTGAACATTTGATATAATGGAACTTGAACTCAGTGGGATTTTGGTCCTTTCCGGATTGAGGCCAGTTGGATGGGAAAAACTCTTGTTATCTAGGCATTAGAGATTAAACCGATAAGGGTTATAATAGGTCATCCCTTGTTGAGGTCAGAATTTGTCTGGATGAGTGAGCCGAGGGACTGTGTGGCCCTTGTATGTGATGGTGGCCCTTAGAGACGAGGGTCAAAGCCTCATCCGCGTACTATCACACGTCATGTATATTTGATAGCCATATCGGGAAAGAGAACCATGCTTAAGGGTGACGTAGGTATATGTACGAGAGATTACCCCTACGCACTATAGAACTTTGGTCGCATCAGGTCTAGGTGACCTTGGTCTGTCTCTAGGGGAGAAACTAAAGTCCACAAACTGAGATGACAACCCCTTGCCCATTGGTTAACTTTGGTAACCTACTAATGAGTCCTTGCAATAGATTATAGCTCATGGGAAACACTGGGTCACTTTGAGAAAGCAAGTGTGGACTGTAGTCTACAGTAGAAGGTGGAGTTATTTATTTATTCCTAAACCAAAAGGATCCATTTTCCATCAAAAGTATTTAATTATATTTGTTTTAATATCATTTGATTTTTATAATTGTTATTTGAATTTCTCTGAATCTCTGGGTATTTTGTTTATAAAATTTGATTTTATAAAAACATAGATATTGATTTTTAATTATTCAAATGAAATCTTATGAAATTCAAAAAATCATAATTTATTTCTAAATAATTTAATATTGCATGAGAGGCCCAATTATATGATAATTTGGTGGGGCCCACAAAGTTCCACGTAGGTGGCATGCCCCACCCTATATCACTTTCTATTTTGTTGATGCTCAAGCTATATGGCTTGAGGGAAAAGATTTGGTATTTTGGAATGTTTGATTTTTATGTAGTGATTGAATCAAACTATGGAAAGTGTGAGGAGGCTTGCACATAAATTAGTAAGTGTAATATTACTTTTTGATTTATTTCATATTCGTTTTATTTGATGAGAAATTGATTTAGAAAGTTTGGATAAGGGTTCTAACACTTTTCATATGATCTTGATGACTAATCTATTGAATGGAGGGCTCACATCTCTCATTCCACAAATCACTAAGATCAATGGTGCACATTCAATCTCACTAAAGAGGCAAACCATATTGTTAAGAAACCCTAACCCCATCCAAGCCCTATATAAAGGGGTTCCCTCTCCCATATCTCTTACACCTCATCTCTTTCCTCTCTCTGCCAAAAGATAATAGAGGGGCACGCCCCTAGGAGCGCTCTTTCTCTCCCTAGTTCATGATAAGGGGGACACACTCCACCTCTTGAAGATTCTCCCTCTGTTGTCTTGAAAATGCTCTCTCTCTCATCTCCCATCTCTCTAATGGCCTCAAAGGTTAAGGGTTTTAGTTTTTGAGATGCTATCTCTCTCATCTAGGTTATCAAGTGGTAATACTTAGTTAGAAATCTAAGCCTTGAAAAGAGCTCTTGTTCCATTAGAGGGTTGACCTATTTGCTTCCCATGTTTGAGATTGAAGGTTGATTGTTAATCCCACGCCGTTGGAATTGGTGATTCAGTGTGGGGTGTAATAAACCTGGTTGAGGTAATCTCCGACATTCACTTTCTTGTTTCTTGCTATATTTATTTCTTATGTCTTTTATTATTCCCAAGCAGTGTATTGTGATTTTCTTTGATTGAAGAAATATTGATTTTTGTAGCACCAAGTTTTAGATCCTAGATTTATTTTCTTTATCTCTTTCAAGTCAAATATATTGTAAAGGACTACTTGTGAGTGATCTAAGACGAAAAGAAAAAGAAAAGAAGAAAGAAAAAAAATATACACCAGCTAGATCACATAAGTCCATCTTTCAGTAATATGGGACCAAGTTGACACCATTGATGCTAAAATTGATATTTTCATTTATGAGATTTGAAAGTATGTCTTGGAGCTCAGATCACATGAGAAGCCAATGTCACAGTAATTAAATCCATTTCGAAGTTGAGGGCTTGTTGCCAATATTAATGATTTCAATTACAGCACAATGTCTTCGCCTGGGGAGGTATTTTTTCTGTGAAATACTCAACTATAAATGTATTGCTTCTTTTTTCCAAGTTTATGGATAATATTCTTAAAAGTTGGACTATGTAACCCGGGCAAGTCTATATCAATTAAAATATTTTTTTTTCATTATTTTCACCACCCGGATTACTGACAGATGTCCAAATACATGATGAAAAATAATAAAAATACAAAAAATCCTAAGGACTCTCACTTACTGCCACTTTAACAACTCTTTTATTACACAACCAAAATTACATGAAATTGATATTGGGATCATGAAGCACATAATAATCATAGGAATAAGAGATCACTAGAAAGCATAAAAGGAAGATGTCAGAGATTACCTCAACAGGGATTAGTATATTCTACACTGGGTCTCCTCCTTCAATGGCACATGGGATCAATGGTTTATCTCAAATCTTTGAATTCTGGGAAAGCCTTGACTACAACCCTTAACTAAACTAGAGAGCAATCTCAATCTTTGAAATATGGGAAAGCCTTGGCTATAACTCTTAACAAAACCAGAGAGCAATAGTGGAACTATAGCCTAGGTCTCAATACCTAATATAATGGACTAGGTCTCACCACCTAGATTGGAGTATAGCCCTCTTTGATTTTCTCAAATATAGCTCCATCTTAGAAAGGCTAGAGTGGGAGAGAGAAATTAGTAGAGAAAAGAGACAGATCAGTAGAGAGGAGAGAGGGATGAGGTGTAGAGAAAGTGTAGAGATTTGGTCCCAATTTATAGACTTTCTCTAGCGTTAGGGTTTCCTTAATGTTAGCCATCATTAGTGAGACTTGATCTAGGTCATTGACCAAATGAGACATGTGGGGTAAGAGACATGTGTCATTTCTTCTATAGATTATCCATCATTATTAAAAGAAAGGTCCCATAACCTTATCTTTTAGCTTCTTAAACCTAATTCTCATCAATATATATAACAGGAAAACTAATATGATATTTTCTCTTATTTTCCATAATCTTCTTATACATACTTTAATTTGAAAATTAAATCTCTTAATTTTCAAAACTTTTTTTTCTTGTTTAAATCAAAATTTCTATGCAACACTTTCTATAAATTTTCTCTTGTTTGATTCACAAGGTTAAAAAATAAGAAAATACCACCACTAAGTGGGTTGTGCCACACATGGGCCCATATGTGGGCCCCACACACATCACAATTGTGGATTTGGTGCGCCCCATGGGCCCTCTCATATATTTATGAATTATAAAATTATTAAAATGATTTTTAGAATATTGAAAATAAACTTTATTTTCCTCTGAATATTTAAATACAAAATAATGATTATCTCTAAACAATCAATCTAAAAATCATATAATATCAAAATAAGTATATCTTAATAATCTTGAAGGGAATTAGATTCGACAAGATCTAGGAATTATAAATTTGCTGAACAAATCCACCTTCTACTGTGGACTGTAATCAACACTTACTGTAACCTAGCGATTCCTATGATCCACAGACTACTGCAAGTTCATAATTAGGCCATTAAAGTTAGCCACTAGGCAAGAGGACACAATCTCAGTCTATGGACTAAAGGTTTTCCCCTAGATAAGAACCAATGTCACCTAGCCCTGATGCACCCACGGCTCTATGGTACATAATGGTAATCTCTCCCACATACACATGCTTTACCTTGAAATGTGGTTTGATTTTACGATACGACTATCATATGTATATGTTGTGTGATGGTTCGAGGATGAGGTTTCAACTTTCGTCTCTAAAGGCTAACCATCACACAAAAGAGTCACTCATCCGGGCAGCTCTGACCTCATTAAGAGATAACCCACAAAATCCTCATCGATTTAGTGTTTTTACCCAAGTACCTTGGGTTTTCCAACTCGATTAGCCTAGCATGTCAGGTCAAGTATGAGTATCGGCGAATAACATTTGCTTAGTATAGTCCTCAAAGGACCACACTCTTACTGTGTTTATGTTCCACTATATCAAATATTAATTATATACTCTCATAAAGCCTTTAATGGCTACAGAAACCTAATAATTCTTGCATCATAATTACCATGACGGTCTATATTTTTTATATTATCATCTGATCAGATCATCTTACATATTTTGCGTTTTATCCTTCTTAAATTTATTTTATGAGGTTCTTGCTAATCATGACAATTATATAATATATATACTAAGTCATGGTAATATATGGCAGAAAGAAAAACTAATATTCCCACTATTTTTCTTATTGCCTCAATTGTCAACTTATGACCAGCACTAGGCTTCTGTCTTGTTTTTAATGATAACCTTTGTGAAGCATCAAGTTAGACTTCAGAACATAAACTCTATATGGTAGGCTCATTAATGACAATGAGCATAAAAAATACATAGTCATGGTATGTTTGGTAAAATAATCCTTATGGAACAGACTCAGATTAATAAATGTTCTAGGAGACAACATGTAATTTTCATTTTATCTATATGGTATCACGCGAGTTGGGATTGAAACCTCGAAAGTTCTATTGTAACCCTTGCATCCTAGCTAAGCGAAGGGCCCAGATCCTACTTCCCTTATATTATTAGAATTATTATTTTATGATATTATCATCTAATCATCATACAAAGTTTGTATTTTCTCCGAGTTAAATTTATTTTCTGAAGTTCTTTCCTAATCATGACAGAAAACCATGGTGATACATAAGAGGAAAGGAAACAAATATTCCCAGTGTTTTTGTTACTAGTGACAATAAAACAGATATTCCCAATGTTTTTGTTACTGCTTCAACTGTAAGCTTATAACTAGCACAAGGCTTTGCTATCACTTTTTAATGATAACATTTGTGAAGCATCAAGTTTGCTGTAGATGCCTACATAAACTCCATATGGGAGCTCATTACAACTGCGAAATGCAAATGAGCATAAAAAGTACTTGGTCATGGTATGCATGGCCAAAACTCTTGTGTGTACATGGAACAGACAAATAAACAAATGTTCTAGGAGACACAAAACATGTAATTTTCAATTTATCTATGAGATTGTCTACAAAAAGACCATTTATCTTTTGTACATGGAGGTTACAATCATTCTCACTCATTAGATATCAAATTGGATAGCTTGGGGTGAGTCATGAAGTCCAAGAAAGTTTTTTTTGTTACTTTGTGTTTTTTCAATGGCACTCTTACAACCAACCATTTTGAAAGTTAAGGGACAATAATGATTGTGACCTCCATGTATAAAAGAGAAATGTTCTTTTTGTGAACAATCCCTTTATCTATATGATATCATGTTAGCTCGAATTGAAACTTCGAAAGTTGTGATGTAACCCTTGCATCCTAGCTAAGCAGGGAGCCCAAATCCCACCCGCCTTATATTTCTCCCAAGAAGTCGACCACTTTTTAGTTGTGTAACAACTATATGCACTCCTCTTATTTTGGTACATATGCTTCATATGATTCTCATCTTATGATCTATATTATTGCTCTCAATGTACATATTTGACTAAATTAGAAGGGGTTGACACCTGCACTTGCCTGAATAGGAACTGCTTCCGCTGTTGATTGATGCTCTGATTACATGAAAGTAACTACGCAAAGTAGGTTCATCACTTTTTCTAGGATTAAGTTCTTTCTGGGCAAAATATTTACTTATCTTATACATTTCATACATCTTTTTAAATCTTTTGTAATGCAAATAACATGTACTTTGTAGGCCTTTCACTATACCACTATTAAAGCCTCAAATATATACCCACGATTCGTTAGTCCTTCTAAATTACTCAAAACCCTACACAATGTTCCACATTTCTCCACTGAAACTTGCAGATTTGTTTGCTGTTTCATGGTCACCATGCAATGAAATGTGAAGGTGTAGTGGAAAGAGCATAACTTTGGGCTTTGAGATGCGGAGACAATGGCAAGCACGATTAATATGAATGTTCCACTCATCTGCTATCCTTCTTACATACTCTTATTAGTAGAGAGTATTGCCATTATTCAAAAACCTTAAATCTTCTTATCAGATGAGAGTGTGATGTTATGGAAACCTTAGTATTCCTTTGAGATGAGAAAAGAGATGTAATGTAGAAATTGCAGTATTCTTTGAAATGTGTATTAACTTACTCGTGAATACATGAAAACAATCACTTGTGAATTATTTGCTTGTATTTGAATACTTGATGATGTCATGTTATTAGCCCAAATTATTTAACACTCCAAAGAGAAAATGATAGTAATAGGGTTTTATTAGGGTATCCTATATATGGAGTATTTTCTTAATGTACTCAATATTTTTGGATGTTTAATAAATGTAATAACGTTTTTGTCTAGCGGTATTTTAGGTAATTAAGTAAAGATAAAATATAAATTCTCAATAGAAAGAAAAATGAGTAATGATCCTATGAGACCCTCTCACACCCATATATGTAGAACCCCAAAGGATTACTATTAAATTTGATACAAATCCTTAGAAAAGTTATTACATGGATGTGAGACTTGACTTTTCTAGAGATATGTGCTAAATTTAATGGTGATCCTTTGGGGTCCTACACACATGGGTGTGAGAGGGTCTCACAAGGTCATTTTTCAAGAAAAATATTTATTAATTATGCTGGAGAACGACATCACATGTGTGACATCATCCCCATGGAACATTATTTTCTTTTTAACCACCAATAGAATGCTATTAGTTTCTTTTAGAAATATTCATTCTACCCTTCTTAAGGACAAAATATTTTCTCTACTAAAAATAATTTGTATTACAAAACAAAGGTACTAAATGTCAAAAAATGTTAAGCACATTAATAAAACACTTCATGTGTAGGAATACCCTAACAAAATATGTAATAATAATAAGGGAAAATTACGTATATACCCATTATACATTATATTATTGTGGTTACACCTAATAGTTTCCGTTATTACTCATCTGTCCATTTTTTATCTTTCATGACGCCTTTTTTATAAAGAAAATACTTTTGCCCATTTCGGATGTTCAACATTTGATTTTATGAAAATTTCGGATGTTCAACATCCATAAACAGCTGTAGCTAGAACAGTCACTTATCAAATTTAACATCCGAAATTCTGAGAATTTCAGATGTTGAAGATCCGAAATTTTGAGAATTTCGAATGTTGAACAACCGAAATTTTGCGCACCAAGACTTCTCGCGTAAGGGCTGAAACTTATATATTTTTATTTTTATAAAGTTGGGAAAAACCGATCAACGTACCCTCTTTACTGTCCCTTAATGTAGTAACCCATAAAGTTGAAAAGATTCACTATTTGGACGAGATTGGTACCATTCTTACTCTTTCTTTATACGGTTGATTAATTAAAGTTTATTTATCTATTATTATTTGGAATATTTAATTTTGTTAATAACATTTGTTGAGCATTTGAGATTAATAAATAGAATTTGTTTAATATTGATGTTGTTTTTTTTATATAATTATTTGTTGTTTGTATCATGTTGATACATTTTATTCTTTGTTTTGGCGAAATAATTGTTAAACTTGTTTGTTTGTAATAAAATTTGTTGTTTGTTTTATGTTTATGTGAGTATTACTCACAATTTTAGTAGTACACTATTTCAATCTATTATGTAATACTCAGATTTTATGAACCCTAAAGTAGTTAGAAATATCCCAATGTTTGGTAATTTTTTTGTAACGCTAATTTTGCTATTCATTTAATACATGAGTATTAACGATCGCTACTGACAATTTTAGTAGTACACTATTTCAATCTATTGTGCAATACTCAGATTTTATGATAAAGTAGTTAGAAATATACCAATTTTTGGTAATTTTTTTATATTGAATTTTTGTAATACTAACTTTGCTACTTATTTAATACAGTAGTAATGACAATGGCTATTGAAGGAGTGCAACTGGTATTCCAATATGGGGGTCATTTGAGACCAATGCAGATGACGGACGTGTTATTTATAAAGGAGGTAAATTGAAGGTCACCAAGTATAATGGGAATAGCTTCTTGGAAGGACTAAAAAGTCATTTTGCAAATTTAACCAAGTGTGATCCAAGCAAATTAGCTATTATATACCACAATACAAGTCTATCTAGTAGGCTTGATTTGATGGATGTTAGTGATGATATAGATGTATCTTTTATGTTGGGAGGGGAATCTTCGAGAATTGTAGTATATATTGCCGAGGCACAATAGGAATTTGTTGTTGAGGGCCCATCTTAAAGGTATAGGTATATCTACAATTTATTTTTTCATCTGTAAATTACTTTATTTTAATCTTGTATGTGTAGAAATTGTTGTTTCATCTTACACTCTATCTTTTGTCAACAGTCGGCGTAAGATTTTACCTGAGCAAGATCAAAACATTGGAGTAGTACCCAATCTTGAGCTCGTACCAAAGCGTGAATGGAGGACATAGAACCACTAGAGAATCCATGTAGATGAGTTGATAACGAGGTTCAATTGAATGTTGGGAAATTTTTTGAAAATGTTAATGAATGTCGGCATCATCTAGTTGATTTTGCAATCCATAACAATTTTGTTTTGAAGTTTGACAAAAGTGAATTAAGACAGGTGTGGGATAGTTGCAAGGCAGATGGATGCACATGGCAAGTGTGGTGCTTACGAGTTGCAGCACCACATACTTTAAAGTGAAGTCTATGGTTAAGGAGCACACATGTAGTGGTCCAATGGGGAGGGTCCATCAGCCACTAGCTCGTAGTGATTGGGTGGCAAAAAAGATTAAAGGTCGCCTTCTTGACAAACCAAAAATTAATGCAAAAGACATTGTAAAGGATGTTCAACATGATCACGGGGTCATGCTTTCCTACATGCAAGCTTGGCGGGGAAAAGAGATTGCTAGAGAGATGATAGGTGGATCACATGAACAATAATACCATGACCTCCCCCTGTATATTGAGAAGATCAGAAGAACCAACTCGGGAACCAAAGTTCGCATCCACACAAATGAAGGCCGGTTCAAACGACTATTTATTTCCTATCGTTCATGCATTATGGGGTTTGTCAATGGATGTAGGCCACTAATTGGTATTGATGGAATATTCCCAAAAGGAAAGTATCAAGGCATTTTATTGTTCGTCACTTCGGTAGATGCAAATAATGGGCTCTTCTCATTGGCATTTGTAGTGGTTGAGAAGGAGAATTATCAGAGTTGGTATTGGTTCTTAAGTATATTGAGTGAGCTCTTAAATGGGTACCCTAATCTGCCTGCCTTAACCATTATATCAGATCGATAGAAAAGCCTGTTAAAAGCAATACAAAAACGCTTTCTAACATGTTTTTCATCATTTTGCAGGCGACATATGGGAGAGAACTTCAAGGGCTTTATGAAGAGGTCAGCAAATACTGAAGTATTACTGATATTGTTTTGGAAGGCTGCTTGTAAAACGACCATTGGTGGGTTTGAAAAAATAATGTTTGATATATAGTGTGCCGACCCAAAATCATAGGATTGGATTAAGAATATTCCACCCAAATTTTGGGCAGATGCCTATTTTTTAGGGTGTAGATACAATTATCTTACCTCAAAAGTAGCCGAGTCTTTCAATGCTTGGATTTTATCGGATCGAGAGAAGTCGATCATTACAATGCATAAAGAAATAAGGATACAATTGATGACTGGGTTTGTAGAGAAGAGGGAATTAGGTAATACTTGGAGAGGCTCGATTTTTACACAAAGTTATATTCGCCATGGAGACGCTTTTGGAGTTCCACTATATTGGGAAGAAGTACGCTGTCCATTCAATGCAGTGGACAAACAGTTATAGAAAATGACAACTCAATGGCATTCCGTGTGCCCATGCTATTGCGGCCATTAACCATATGCATATGGATCCCATTGTGTACGGCCTTAAGCATTTTACAATAGAATACTTTAAAAGAGAATTTGAAACTCCCTTTGCATCTGTCCCAGATGATATTGAGTTGACAGGTATTTACAACCGGACAGTGTTGCCACTAAGGACTACATGCCTTCTCGGTAGGCCAAAAAAGTCACGAAGAATATCCGAGACGAAACATTCAATCACCAGGCCTTTGAAGTGCAAACGATGCGGCGCAGAGGGTCATAATAGGAGGACATGCAGAGAAACGATAGAGTGAACTTGATGTTAATATTGTATTCTTCTATGAAATTATGATTTTCATGAATTAATGAATTGAGTGAATATTGTGTTTTTGTTGTCAAAATTGTGTGAGTGCAATCATAATTCTTTGTTGTCATAAATCCTCTAATGGATGAGTTTGTCAATCTTTGTGTTGAGATAAATGATTTCAATATTGGAAATTTTTCTGATAGCCTTAAAATAAAATTAAAGTCCAAGAAAATGAAATTCATATCCATACATCCAGAAATGAGTTATTCTCATGTCCATGCATCTAGAAATGATGTCCAATTTTTTATCATGTCAATGAATCTTGATGTCCATGATCAATGTGACGTCTAAACAAATTTCAGATGTTCAACATCCGAAATTGTCATATTTTCGGATGTTGAACATCCGAAAATGGCACTGTCAAAATCCAGGAAGCTCTTGGATTTTTACACTGAGTTTTCGGATGTTTAACATCCAAAAAAGTAATATTTCAGATGTTGACATATTTTCGGATGTTGAACATATGAAAAAATAATATTTTTGGATGTTGAACATTCAAAAACTCACTGTGAAAATCCATGACCCTCCTGGATATTCACAATGAGTTTTCGGATATTCAACACCTAAAACTACCACTTTTTCGGATATTGAACATCCGAAAATATGATATTTTCGGCTGTTGAATATCTGAAAACTCATTGCACCAACATTCATGGTGATTGAACCAACATTCATTGCATGTTGTTTCTTTGATTCCATATTGTTTCCATTACTGATTATATGATTTTGGATGCATAGTAGCTGTTATTTTCACCACCATCAATCACAAGAAGTAATGCAAATAATGCTAAATTAATAAATCTTGTTAATATTATATTGAATGTATACTGGATGGCTCTAGACAGTGATATGATGCTAAACCCAATACACATATGCTACCACATAAGCACAACAATAGACATTGATATTATGAGTGATACTGAAGATTCTGCAATATATTTAGTGAGTAGTAATAATACAAATACTATACATTTTCAAAAAACAAATGCTAACTCTATATACTAAGGGTGGATCAATTCAAGACTCATGTCAAACACAAGCATCTAAAAACACCATCTTATAATATAATAAAGATAGCCCAGAGCTGGGTATGTCAGAATGACCAATACATTATAAATTGACCAATAAAAATTGGGATCCTCGAAATGACCCATTACACGCCTCACCTTCTATTAGGCTGATACTGTTTATTTTGTGTGTTATATCTTATGGGTTCTTCAACTGCAGGTTGTGTGAAGGGAGCTAGGTCTTCTACAGCCTTTCTATTTTGACTCACTTCATCATCTCCAGTCTCGTCAGGTACAACTTCATCATTATATTGACATTGTAAATGCTCCATCCTGGCTTCTACATCACCCATATCTATGGGCACAAACTTAGACAATATTTCAAACGCGATTAAGAACTTCAGGGTTCTGTCTAAGTGTAAGTGCCTCTGCTAACATGACTATAGATGCCTTAAGTGCCTAACCTGCACAATAAGATTACATAATTAGCATATTTAAGCAATTAAATAGAAATAATAGGTAAATAAAATACTATAAGAATTTATAGGTCAATATAAACGTATCAACTGGTCCTCATAACCTAGAGGTCTCATTATATACTGTGGTTCATGAGCAGGAACCACTTCTTCTTCTTCACGGATATGAGGTGGCAATATATCTTTGGGTGGGTTAGCGACATTATGTACCAAAGGATGGGATAACAAGTTGTACCAGGCTTTGTACTCCTCTGAGGGCAACTCAATGTCAATATTTTTTTGAATATCCGGCATGATGCGGTCATGGCGAGACAACCAGTTAGCGATTTTATCTGCATTAATGTTTTGCCAGTCTCACTGTCTAACTTGTCTGCTTGCCCTCTTATTAATAACCAAGGAATTCCTAAGAATGCCATGTTTTGCTTCAAATTGCCGACATACTCGGTCTGGCAAGTACGACTCGGCAATATCGTCAAATATCAAAATTGTAGGGCACATTGCAGTTTGAAATGCATGTTGTCTATCCTCTGAAATGACTTTATCAGGGTTGAAATAGGGATTCCAGATTACATGTTATATGATATGCAATCAGTCAATAAAAATAATTACAAATACTTAAATACTTTTGAAAGAAATCAATATCAAATTATACAGTAACCTCATTAGGTTGGAGATTATCAATTTCTTGTCTGATGG
The DNA here is from genome assembly GCF_054954075.1 of Amborella trichopoda. NCBI lineage: Eukaryota > Viridiplantae > Streptophyta > Magnoliopsida > Amborellales > Amborellaceae > Amborella > Amborella trichopoda. The sequence goes on from NC_142340.1 coordinate 32,832,353, forward strand.
GAGGCATTAAGTTATATGGATTGCCATGATATTTCTTCGGTGGCTCCCATCTTTTAGCCCTAAGCATATTTGGAGGGGTACTATGGGGTATGGGCCTCATATGCATAAATTATTACGCTTATGTCATATACTAAATTATTACGCTTATATCATATACTAAAACAAATGGTTACCTGCATGAAAGTGGTTAAACCACTAAAATGTCTTCGCTTGAAAGTGCAAGCTTTTCCAAGTGAGCGATAGATGAATGCAAGGGCTGTAGCACCCCAAGCATATGTGCTGGTGCCCTCAATATCTTTGAAAAACTGCAGGTACCTTGTTCGCACTGTTGAAACTGATGCATCAGTGAATATGGTTACACTGATGAGGAAGGGCATATATGCTCGAGTACATATATAAACTTGAACTGGAGATGCATTAGGTGGTAACTCCCTAAAATTCGCCTTCAACCATGTATGCCTCAGGCTTGCCAAGTTGCCATCAGGGACTATACCGAAATTATCTTCTATAAACTTTCGCAGGTCCTTGATAGAACAATATGTGACTAGGTCATCATCCACTGCAAGTCCTATAATCTTGTATACATAAAAAAGTGTTGGTGTCATCTCACCAATATGAATGTTGAAATGAAAGGTGTTGGTCTCAGAATGCCACCTCGCTATATTAGCTGCAACCAAAGGATGATCAATTCGGCCTCGCCGAATGATAGCCAACAGACCCAACCTAGAAGCATGAACTAACTGAACTTGTTCTCTTGTTAATTTCCATTCATTTAATTGATAACTCTTCTTATCAATTCTAATTTCTTCTTTCTCCTGAAATACAACAAATAGACAACATATTAGAATTAAGATATATACATGTGCTTTCCATAAGATGTTTGAACTAGACTACCATTTATTGAAAATTAACAAATAATAGAATGGGCAAATGAATATATGCATATAAATGTCCTTCCCATATGAAATATGAGCAATGTTTTGGGTGAATTTGCAACAAACTAGGGCCTGAGAACCTCTTGGATATCTTCCATCGGAATGTAAATAATCTATATTCACTGAAATCCCATATGGTCACCATGTTAATCATAAGGCTACACATGTACAAATTAACGGGATAACAAAAAAACAATAATGACATACTACTGATGAAGAAGAACATTGCTACAATCCATTGATGAAAGAAGAACAGTGCTAAAATGAAATTGCTATGCTAGTCCAACTAAGGATCGTATACTTGATAATCGAAATCAATCAGTGAATATGGTGGCCAAATAAAGAATTGATTATTTGAGTCAAACAGATAGCTAAGAAGAATTCAAAGAGTTATTCAAAAACCACTAAACAACTTCCATAATTAGCTACAGTGAAAAAACAATCCCCTATCCAATTCTGAAATCCAATTTAATATCTCTACTTGAAACTACTATACAACCCCGTAATTAACCAGATATGCACAATCCTCATCCACTTCTTTTATCAGTAAAAAATTCAAAACCACGTGAGATACTACACTGAGTCCAATTTAATGGACCTCAGCTAAACAATAACCAAACTCTAGATGGATAATAAAAAAGAAGACATAGTAATCTCCTTCCAAGTAACCATTCTCGACCAAAAACTAAAGACTTTAATGAGTAACAAAATTATTTCAACGGAATTCGACATTGATAAGCAACAAATCATTCATTGTAAAGACGAGAATCCAACTTTCATAAGCAACTAAATCATCCCATCAAAAAAGAAAGAATTCATGTTAGCTCAATAACCAATCCATTTAAAAACCACGTAGTTCTATAAAAAATTGAAGAAATCGATTTATAGATAGACGAACGGCTCCATCAAAAAAGAAAAAATTCAATTTTATGTCAAGCAACAATTTCAAACAGTAACAGAGAACAATGCTACTTATAATACAAGCAACAGATTAAATCCAAAATATTCAAATAAATTCACTCATTAAATACTTTGCAAAATATTCAAAGTAAATATGTACTTGAATCATAAATCACATACAAATTTTATTTTTTAAGCTACTCAATCTATCAACTATAAAAATCAACAATTTACTAAAACATCAATAAATCTAACACAAATATGTGCTTAAGACTACCTAAGAGTATAAATCCCCAAATTTAAATAATTTATAGTTATACAGAAGACCACAAAATTCTATGTTCTCAAAACCCCCAAATTATAAATATCTAATTCAATTACAATGGAGCCACAAATTAATTCAATCTACATTAAAATCACAACAAATAATTAATATGCTTGAGTATAAACCCTAACCAAAAATCCAAATAAAAAAATGTGAAATTGCTTCAAAAATCTAAATAAAAAATTGACCCACATACCTTCACAATGTGAAATTGTTTCAAAATCCAAAAATGTTGTATGCCAATAACGAACACTATTGAAAATCAAAATAAAAAAACTAACAACTATTCTTTACCAATAAGGCACACAATATAAATCACACTCTCAAAGAATGAGAAAAATACAGATGCACTGTGAAAGAATGAAAAAAACGCAAAAAATAGAGTGGACGAAGTTTATTCACTGTCCCGCTCTTTTCGGATGTTCAACATCCTAAAATTCCAAATTTTCGGATGTGCAACATCCGAAAATTGAAAAGTGAATGTGTTTTTTAAATCCTTTTTTTGAATGTTGAACATCCGAAAAAGGTCAAAAGTGCCTTTTTTAAAAAAAGGTATTATGAAAGATAAAAAACAGACAGATGAGTAATAACGGAAACTACTAGGTGTAACCGTAGTAACATAAAGCATAACGGATATATATGTAATTTTCTGAAAAAACAATCATGACATACTATTGATGAAAAAGAACATTGCTACAATCCATTGATGAAAGAAAAACAGTGCTAAAATGAAATTGCTATGCTAGTCCAACTAAGGATCGTATACTTGAAAATCAAAATCAATCAGTGAATATAGTGGCCAAATAAAGAATTGATTATTTGAGTAAAACAGACAATTAAGAAGAATTCAAAGAGTTATTCAAAAACCACTAAACAACTTCCATAATTAGAGACAACGAAAAAACATCCCCTTTATCCAGTTCTTAAATCCAATTTAATATCTCTACTTGAAGAACTACTATACAGACCCCTTAATTAACCAGATATGCACAATCCTTATCTACTTCTTTTATCAGTAACAAGTTCAAAACCACGTGAAATACTACACTGAGTCCAATTCAATGGACCTCAGCTAAGCAATAACCAAACCCAAGATGGTTAAACAAAAAAAAAATACAGTAGTCCCCTTCCAAGTTACCATCCTTGACCAAAAACTAGAGAACTCAATAGAGAACTCAACTTTAATGAGTAACAAAATAATTTCAATAGAATTCGATATTTAAGCAACAAATCATTTCATTGTAAAAACAAGAATCCAACTTTCATAAGCAACTAAATCATCTCATCAAAAACAAAGAATTCATGATAGCTCAGTAACCAATCCATTAAAAACCCACTTAGTTCAATAAAAATATAAAGAAATCGATATCTAGATAGACGAACGGCTCCATCAAAAAAGAAAAAAATTCAATTTTATGTCAAGCAACAATTTCAAATAATGACAAAGAACAATGCTATTTATAATACAAGCAACAGATTAAATCCAAAATATTCAAATAAATGTAGTCATTGTTACTTGAATTATAAATCATACTCATTAAATACTTTGTAAAATATTCAAAGTAAATATGTATTTGAATCATAAATCACATACAAATTTTATTTTTTAAGCTACTCAATCTATTAACTACAAAAATCAACAATTTACTAAAATATCAATAAAAATCATACATCATAAATCATAATTCAAATAAATTCACTCATTAAATACTTTGCAAAATATTCAAAGTAAATATGTACTTGAATCATAAATCACATACAAATTTTATTTCTTAAGCTACTCAATCTATCAACTACAAAAATCAACAATTTACTAAAATATCAATAAATCTAACACAAATTTGTGCTTGAGACTATCTAAAAGTATTAACCCCCAAATTTAACTAATTTATAGTTATACAGAGACCACGAAATACCAAGTTCTGAAAACCCCCAAATTATAAATATCTAATTCAATCACAATGGAGCCTCAAATTAATTCCATCGATACCAAAATCACAACATATAATTAGTATGCTTGAGTATAAACCCTAACCAAAATTCAGGTGGCAATCTAAATAAAAAATCGACCTACATAACTTCGCAATGTGAAATTATTTCAAAATCCAAAAAATGCCGTCTGCCAAAGACGAACACTGTTGAAAATCAAAATAAAAAACAAACTGCTATTCGTTACCAATGAGGCATACAATATAAATCACACTCTCAAAGAATGAGAAAAACATAGATGCACTGTGAAAGAATGAAAAAAACGCAGAAAATAGGCTGGACAAAGTTTACTCATTGTCCCGCTCTTTTCGGATGTTCAACATCCGAAAGTCCCAAATTTTTTGATGTTCAACATCCGAAAATCCCACATTTTCGGATATTCAACATTTGAAAATTGAAAAGTGAACGCTTTTTTTAAATCCTGTTTTCAGATGTTGAACATCTGAAAAAGGGCAAAAGGGTTTTTTTTAAAAAAAAGACGTTATGAAAGATAAAAAACGGACAAATGAGTAATAACGGAAACTATTAGGTGTAACGATATATATATAATTTTATCTAATAATAACAATAACAATAACGATTATAAGTTGTAAAAAAACAAAACAACAATAATAAGAGGACAGCCATTCAACTTCTTAAACAGCTCATTGGATGGGTAGTAGTATTATTTAAGCTTGGAAAAATAGAGAAGATCAATAATGAAAAATCAAAACGTCAGCCATTCAACTTCTTAAATATGCTCGTTGGATGGGTAGTCGTATTATTTAAGCTTGGAAAAATAGAGAAGATCAATAATGAAAGTTAAAATGTCTGTCATAAGCTTAAAAGATTGGGTTGTTAATATGTTTTACTAATGCAAATTAAAGATAATAAGTCCAGTGCTTTCTATTGCTGATGCTTATGTACAGTGGCTCAAGATTCCAAATTTTACATGTGATAGTTTAGGCATTGAACACATTTACTGATACCCACCAATTTCATGAAATACACCTCATAGTTAAAAATCCAATGTTAGTTTCGTTTTTAATTGAATCCTTTAAATTTGTTTTGGCTGATCCAGCATAGTTAATAACTCCCATGCTTAATGTTATTATAGCAATAGTTGCCAAACTATTAACCTAATAAAATAGGTCCGAAATTATATATGTATAAAAAAAAGGGTGTGGTTTGTATAAAGCCTAGGATCTAAACAATCAAATTAGTGCCTACCTTTAAATAGTGTTAAGAATTGTAGTTTCAATATTAAAAATCTTTGTGATAGACTTAAAATATATTTTCATCTTTATTTATAAAGTTTAAAGCTTCAAAAATAGTGCAGATCGACATATCTATAAAAACTTTGAATCTTGAAAATTGATGGTCCAAAAATACATTACAAAATACACTATTTCCAAAACTTAAAGTCCACTTTTTTCTCATGTTCATGCATCTTGATGTCGAGATGATCAATTTGATGATATTTTGACATCAAAACAACCTCTTCTAGTGAAATTTTTGAAGTAAGTTCTAATTTGATTGTTTAGAGCTTTAACTCTATATAAATTTTTCCTAAAAAAAAACCACCACATTTTTTAGGTTGGGTAAACGAGGAACTGAACCTCAGGACACAGTTTTGTGTACTTTTTTTTTTTTTTGGAAAAAATGGACTATTATATTAATGATTTAGGGGAATAAATGATATGGTAGATGCAAAATTAGGCACCATTACTGGGTGCCCTATACAGAACCCATTAGGGTTCAGAAAAGCTATACAACCAAAAGAAAAATAAAGAGGAGACTATACAAAATTAGCATATGTCCTCTATGGGGGATTGAGACTGGTTCTCTCCCTAGCTAGTGCATTTGCATCAGCATTAGTCTCCATATGTGTGTGTCTCCAAGAGACTTGGCGAGAGGTACATAGATAAGCACTCTTGGCAAAAAAATTATCTAATTTCTATTGGATGGAGCAGTGTTGACAGTTATAGAAAGCAGATATTGAGTTTCTTATCTTGTATATTACAAGATATTAAGTTTTCTATATTGAGTTTTTCTATTTTGTAGGATTACAATTGTAATGGGATTTGTTTCATAAAAGACAAGAGTTGTAAAATCTCTTGTAAACCAAAGTAATCCCTATGATGAGATACTGGTTTACCATCCGTGGATGTAGACACCATTGCCAAACCACGTATATGTCTTGTTGATCTTTCTCTTCTGCTCTTGTCATATTTCTCTTATTACAAATTCTACATGGTATCAAAGCATGCCAATATATTGTTGACTGTTGATTATTCAATGACCGGATTTCCCTATTTAAGCAACGTTTGTTGGTTATTACTTGTAGGTCAGATGAGGATGCCCTAGAGAGAGAAAGTCCAATACATATTTCTCCCTATCTTTGTTTCAATGACGTGATTTGGCACGTCATCTTCTTGCAATAATTTTGTTGCAAGGCTTGCATCAACGACTCCATAAACTTTTGAAATCATTTTGCTACAAAGCCTTCTCATCTTTTTTTGAAAACATTGTTGTTGCAAAGCGTTTTGCATCACCGACTAAAGAGATACTTGCCAATTTGGGCTCCTGTAGAGTTTTGCATTGCGGAATAAGTCATGTTGCAAGCATATTTGTTGCCTTGGCTCTGACTTCTTTTTTTTTTCCTTGCAATCCTTTGGACGATATGCAATTTATTGGCAGTTGTTTGATGCAAAACAATTATGGTTAACAATACTTTTCGGTATGTTAGTTTTTGGTTGACGAAACATTCTGAGTGTTGCGAAGCTAGAGCAAAAGTTTTTTATACGTTCAAAGAATTTTTCAAACTGATTTCCACTCAATACAATGGCAAGATTAGAATTCTGCGGACAGATAATAGCACAAAATACGTGAACAAAGTTTTTTCTAAGTAATTGTTGAAACTTGGTATTATACATCAAACATCGTGTGTTGGAACACCTCAATATAATGGAGTTGCTAAAAAGATAAAATAGACGCCTTTTGGAAGCTACAAGATCTTTGATGTTTCAAATACATATTTAAAAAATTTATTGGTCTGATCTGATTAACAGACTTCCAAGTAAAATTATTAAGGATAAATATGACCTTGAAAATTTTAAAAATAGAAAAATTAATTTGTCTCATTTGCGGGTATTGGGATGCATGTCTTATGTTCATGTGGCTGAGCACAACTAGGATAAACTTGATAAATGTTCCAGTAGATGTATATTTCTTGGATACTCCTCTACTCAAAAGGGATACAAATGTTATGATATCGCTAACCAAAAAAATGAATATTTTCAGAGATGTTTAATTTGTTGAAATAAAGTATTATTTTCATGGCCCATTGGAGAGTGGTTTGGAAAATAGGATTCAGGGGGAGTGTTCAAGCGGTCGTTTGCCCTTGCCTAATTTCAGTACAAGTGATGTGTTCGACATACCCGAAATAAGTCATGTTGATTAAGGCAAAGTTGAATAAAGTCATGATGATCAAGCCAATGTTGAAGATACCTCTGAAACTCTCCAAGCTGGTTTAGAAGAAGAAGAATCTGTCGTGGCCCTACTCGATCCCCCTTGCGCAGGTCTTCTCGTATCTCTCAACGTTCCTCCAGACTTCAAGTTTTTTATACTTACCATGCAGTTTCTTATCCTATTCAAAATCAAATTTCTCATAAAAATATCTCTCCTGACTATTTTTCTTTCTCGAGTTCTAGCTCTAATAATTCTGAGCTAACTAATTTTCAAGATGCAAGTTGTCAAACTATGTGGAGGAAGGCCATGAAAGAGGAACTTCAAGCACTTGACAAGAACCATACTTAAGACATTGTCAAACTACCTAAAGGGAATAAAGTAGTTGGATGTAGATGCATTTATAAAATCAAATATAATAGTAATGAGTCTATTGATAGATATAAGGTTAGGTTGGTGGCTAATGGATTTACTCAAACTTATGGAGTTGACTATAAATACACTTTTATACCAGTTGCCAAGATGAATACTGTTTGTATTTTTTTGTCTATCGCAGTTAATTGTGGGTGGTCTTTGCATCAGATGGATGTTAAAAATGCATTCTTACATGATGACCTTGAAGAATAGGTCTATATAAGTCTTCCTCCAAGCCATTCTAAAGAAAAGGAGAAAGGTATTGTATGCAAAGTAAATAAGGCTTTGTATGGACTTAAACAATCACTTCGCGCATGGTATGTTAAACTTAGTACAACCTTGATGAGTGTCGGGTTTCTTAAAAGTTCAGTTGATTTTTTGATATTCATAAAAAGGGGAACTTCAGGTACAATAGTTGTACTCATTTATGTTGACGATATTATCATTACAGATAATGATAAATAAAGCATCCTGAAGCTTAAAAATTATGTTCACAAGAAATTCGACATTAAGGATCTTGGTCAACTAAAGTATTTTCTCGGTATTGAAGTAACACAATAAAAAAATGGACCTTTCATTTCTCAAAGGAAATATCCATTAAATATGTTGAAAGAAACTAAGAAATTGAGAGTCAAACCTGCTGACTTTCCTGTTCAAATTAATTGCAAACTTAATTGAACAAATAGAAAATCTCTTGAAGATGTGGGCCGCTTTTAGAGACTTATGGGCAGATTTATTTATTTGACTATTGTCACACCCCAAGAATTTACAGTACTGTTATTCCTGAGATGTGACAGACAAAACATATAAACATCTATTGATAGGACAAATTTACAGTGGCGAGGTCTTACAAAGTAAATAAAGAAAGTTTAAGCAAAACTACAATATCTTCCCAAAGTTGATCTTGACGAGGACACAAATGAAACCGCAGTCATCCTGAAAAATGTTTACCATAGTTTGATGAGTTTGGCTACTCAGTAAGTGATCATCATAATCCTAAAAATAATCATGATTGAAAGATATCAATATTTTCCAAAAAGGAGATCTATTAACAGAAATACATTAACAGGTTCACTTAAAAAATGCATAATTAAGTACAATTCGAATAATTGAAATGCTTATAACACTTTTAACGGCAGTACATAATTCAAAGGATTTCACAAAATACCCTACTGGCGTCCCAAGTAGGTCACCTATATACCCCATCAGCGTCCTGATGGGTCCACTTAATCCCTATCGGCGTCCCAGATAGGTCCACTTAATCCCTGCAGGTCCACTTATACCTCACCGGCGTACCGGATGAGTCCACTTAAACCCTACCGGCGTCCCAGATAGGTCCACTTATACCTCACCGGCGAACCGGATGAGTCCACTTACATACTTAAATTATTTCTAAGTCTCTTTAAACATTCGAAAGCAGCAATATCATGTACTCAACATATCACTGAAACCATTAATATGAATTTCACTTAAACCATTAATAACAGTCACTCTTTATAACATTTCAAAAATAACCAATCAAATATTTTGGGCTCAAATTTAGAAAGGTAGCAGTTTGTAAAGGCATTCTAGCATAATTGCCAATTTAATATGTATAGAAAAACTCTTATAAAAATTCAAGAATACTGAATTTTCACAATTTATGGAATATCAATTCACAAATAAACATTTTACAACAATACTATAATCAATTGCAAAAATGTCAATTTTTAAATAATACGGCAGTCAATTGCACATGAATTTTACAATGTCTAAATATTCAAAACAGTAGAAAGAAATATCACAATTTTACTAAAAGCAGAAATATCACATTTATTTCTAACAATAGATAAGAAAAATAAATAAATTTATTTTTCTAATTTACAGCATTCAAAATTTCTAACATAGATAAAATATCACAATTTTTATTAAAAAGGTTATTTTTCAAGATAATGAGGTCACGTGCGCATAAAATTTATCGCGCCTAAAATTCATGATAATAAGCAGAAATAATTATTTCATTTTATTTTTAAAAAGAATGGATTATTTTTCGAGACAATGAGGTCACTTACACACAAAACTGATAAAATAAAGATCCTAGACAGAAATATCACTATTTATTAAAAATAGACTATTTTTCAGAAAGACGATATCACTTACACACAAAACTTATAAAATAAAGATCCTGGACGGAAATATCACTATTTATTAAAAATAGACTATTTTTCAGGAAGACGATGTCACTTACACACAAAACTTATAAAATAAAGATCCTAGACGGAAATATCACTATTTATTAAAAATATACTATTTTTCAGAAAGACGATGTCACTTACACACAAAACTTATAAAATAAAGATCCTAGACGGAAATATCACTATTTATTAAAAATATACTATTTTTCAGGAAGACGATATCACTTACACACAAAACTTATAAAATAAAGATCCTGGACGGAAATATCACTATTTATTAAAAATAGACTATTTTTCAGGAAGACGATGTCACTTACCCACAATTATTTGAGAGGGAGCTTCCGATAAAAATTTTCGGTTCGAGAGAGAAGTTCACTGTGTTTCGACCAGAGAGAGATCTCAAAGTTTTGTTTTAGGGTGGGAGTGCTCACATCCCCTATTTAAATTCTTATAACGTATTATTATATTATTTTCTTACGCTCTACCTCATACCTGAGGTGTCGCATTAAAAGCAAACGTTTATCGTACGAAAACCACGTCCGCTAAAAGACGCTGCCAGCTGCAAGCATCAAGAGGCAAAAGCGGGGAAAGAAAAAAGTAAAGGCAAAGCAAAAGTTAATTCAAAGCAAAAGTTTTTGAAAACAGTGATGGTCCCCAAGGACCATCATACTCAAACAGAACATCACCTATTTATAAACATATTTTCTCCTTTTTTTTTTTTTTTTTTGAAATTTTAGGATTGTTACAACTATAATACGAGTAAATATAATGTATGCAGTTAGTTTTGTGAGCCAATTTATGCATGCTCCTAGATCATGTCATATGGAAGTTGTTGACAGGATTCTCAGATATCTTAAGTCGTCACTTGGCAGAGGTATTTGGTTGAATCCGAATGGTCACGTTAATATTATTGGATTATTCTGATGCTGACTGGGCATGTATTCTAATTGACAAGAGGTCCACTACCGACTATTGTATATTTGTAGGAGGAAACTTAGTTACTTGGAAAAACAAGAAACAAAATGTGGTTGCTCGATCCAATGCAGAGGACAAATATAGAGCTATGGCTTCAAGTACAAGTGAATTGATGTAGCTAAAATATCTACTTTAATATATGGGTTCCCAACTGTCAATCCAAATAAAGATGTTCTGTTATAATCAAACAGCTATGCATATAGCCTCCAATCCAATTTTTCATGAAAGAACCAAGCACATAGAAATTGATTGTCACTTTATGAGAGAAAATATTTAGTAAAAAATTATTAGTATTCCTTATGTTCAAAGTGAAGACCAACTTACAAATATGTTTATCAAAGCTATTGCAAAGACAAAGTTCCAACAAATATTGTCCAAGTTAGGCTCTATTGATATCTACGCACCAACTTGAGGGGGAGTGTTGATAGTTATAGAAAACAACTATTGAGTTTCCTATCTTGTTTGTTACAAGATATTAAGTTTCTTATATTGACTTTTCCTATTTTGTGGGATTACAATTGTCATGGGATCTGTTTCCTAAAAGGCAATAGTTGTAAATCTATAAATATCTGGTAAACCAAAGTAATCCCTATGAATGAGATACCGGTTTACCCTCCGTAGATGTAGGCACTATTGCTAAACCACGTATATGCCATTTTATCTTTCTCTTTTTCTCTGATCTGCAGGGCTGTTGATGGGAATTAGCTAGCGTATGAGGCGATCGAATGCAGAGCGCCGCTAGAAGCTGAGTGACCGGCTTAATATTTCTCTTATTACAAATTCTATAAGGAGGATCCTGATGCTCACGATATAGTGTTTTGAGAGTCACGCTTGACTAGTAGTTGGATTCCCCAATTACAGTCAAATCTACTAAGGTCCTCACATAGGGCCAAGGTCTTTGCATAAGTGGAGTCCAACACTCCCATAGGCATTGCAAACGATAAGAAAATTAGGCCTTCAAAATTCCTAAAGAGACCTCCAATGCCGGAGGGACCTAGGTTACCGAGAGAGCAACCAATGAAATTGAACTTGATGATCCCTATCTCCGGTGGTCTCCAAATTGATGCTTGGGATATTCTCATGCCTTTCAAATGAAGTAAGGCCAGCCACTGGTGGTGAAGTTCCTAGAAGGAAAAATTGGAGAAGCTTTTGTGGTTGAGAGCCCAAAAGGTAACAAGGGACTTTCGCTTTTTAATGAGGATAGGAATATAGTTTTTTTTCCCCTCTAAATGTCCTACTATTCCTTTCAATCCAGATAACGAATATGGCAGCAGCAATGGAGGCTATCCACAATAGTTTTCCGGAGTTGTTCCATGGGGTATAAGAGTAAGAGGAGAATAGATGGGGAACTAACTGGAGAGTGACCCAGAACCACCTAAAGCGCATGAGCACATCAGTCCAAAGGACCATGGCCACTTCACATTGCAGGAACAGGTGGTGGTTGGTCTCTTCGGCTTTACAGCACATGATACAAGGGTTCGGCAAAGGCAAACCTCGTCGAAGATGATCAAAGGTTAAGACCCTCTCATGAAGAGCTATCCATGTAAGGAATTGGATTTTTCAGTGGGGTAAGAATGAGCTCCAACCTTTAGCGGCTATGGGATAGGGTGCCTGAGGACGAGAAGAAAGGGAGGTAAGGCTTTCAGTAGAAAGATCGGACTGTGTTTCCTCAAAAGAAAAAAAGAAGAAGAGAGGACTGTGACCCATTCAAAACTTCAAAAGAGAATTAGATGCGTGAGAATATAAGCATATTTGCACCAACCTAGTACTACTAACAAGACGGTGATTTGAGAATTTGGCCATCATGGGTTCCTTTATTTTGGAATTGAATTGATAGTGTAGTTATAACCTCTAATGGGAATCTCTTATCTTTCTTTTCATGTCTATCTTTCCTTCTAGAGGATTGTTTGGTGCTATTTATTTTTTTTGTCGTCCTAAATCTTAAAGGAAAAAATATATATAAGTTGTGAACCTTATTATGTATGACTAAGGTGCACCTAAAAAACCAATTAGAGAAGGTTGTTTTTAGGCTAGAAAACCTTCAAATCGATCATCTCGACCTTGAGATTTATAGACATAGAAAAAATGGGAATTTTTGCTCCTAAAAATAGTTCATCTTCTAACACATTATTTAGATTGTCCATTTTCAAGATTTTCAAATGTTTATAAATCTGCTTGATCATCACCATTTGTGGAACTTTAAATTTTATAATTAGGGCAACACTAGATTTTTATATTATCCCAAGGCTTAATGGCACTGAAACTGCATTTTCAACATAGTTTTGAGGTGCACCTTACTTCAATAGTATAAGGCTGACACCTTATACAAAACTCACCCAATCTTAAAAGGCCTGTCTCTAAATGTGACGTCTTGTGTCGGCTATACGATTGTATTATTATGCTTGGTTGTAATGATTGAAAATTGAAATGCGTGATGTTTTCAATGGGAAAGTTTACTATGATACAATAAATTACGGAGCATCGTAGTCCATTTGTTTGTTACCTTCCATTCCACAAGAATAGAGTGGGCTCCACACTCTCTCCATCACTATCCATCACCTTAATGCTGGTGATAAACCAAGGGACTAGTTTTTCGAGCGTCCTTTATTATTAGTGTACTCCTTGGCCTTAAAAGAGGCAATATCACTAAAATGGTCAAATATATCTTAAAAATTAGTAAGGACGTCAGGTCAAAATATTTAAACGGTTGCTTTCATGAGATTGTACATTCAAATACATGCTTAAATATTTTGTTAAACCACCTAAAATGCTCCTGTTCTGTATTTGAGATCTTGAAGAAGTAGGATTATTTTGTAAGCTTCCCCCCATTTAAGTGGACCAAGCCAAATGATACAAAGACCTTTATTTGTTAAGGTTCTGAATCCAGGATATCTTTTACATTAACATCACTTGTTCTCAGATTGGCTCGACTTAAGTTTCCTAGCCTACCTCTAGTTGTATGTTCCAAAAAAAAAAAAAAACAAATGCATTTGTCCATTGAAATCTTAGTTTGCATTTTGGTATCTTGACTCCACTTGTCTAATAATTCAAATTATCAAGTTAACACTGAATTCCGAACCTTTAATACAGGGTGCGGCTTGTAGAGAGCCTAAGCTCTAAACAATCAAATTAGAGCCTACCTTCAAATGGTATCGAGAAATGTGGTTTTGATATTGAAAATCTTTGGAATAGGCTTAAAATATCTTTTTATATTTATTTATAAATTTTAAATTTTCAAATATAGTGTAGATCGACAGATCTATGAAAACTTGAAAATCTTGAAAATTGACGGTCCAAAAATGTGTTACAAAATACACTGTTTCAAAAATTTGAAATCTATTTTTTTCTAATGTCCATGCTTCTTGATGTCGAGATGATCAATTTGAAGATATTTGAACATCAAAACAACCTCTTCTAATGAAATTTTTGATATAGGCTCAAATTGGATTGTTTAGAGCATCGGATCTACATAACGTTTCCCTTTAATAAAAGGGGTATTTTGGGCTTTGTTTAATGAAGTGCATCGGGTGATACATGAGAGAGATTATCTTGTTAAAGTAACCAGCTTTTTAATAAGTAAAGGGTGTTTTTTTGTAAGGTTGCAACCTTAAAAAATCCAATTAAGGTGCACCTCCAAATTTTATTATAATATGTAATTTTAATGTAAATTATTTTTAGGATTATCTGAAAATATATTTTCACATCTAATTGTAAAAGTTAAAATCCAACAATGGTTAAAATCAAATAGATCTATAAAAATATGAAAATCTTGAAAATGGACGGTCTGTATAATATATTACAAGACGCACTATTTTTGGGATTCATAATCTTTTTTTCTTTCATCTTCATAAGTCTTGATATCGAGATGATTATGTAGATGGTTTTTCAAAATTGAAACAACATTCTCTGATGGATTTTTGAGGTACAATTGTAATTTTACATTTTAATATTGCAATCTTATATAAACTTTTCTCATAAGTAAATTAACTTTTTTTAAG
The DNA here is from genome assembly GCF_054954075.1 of Amborella trichopoda. Lineage (NCBI taxonomy): Eukaryota > Viridiplantae > Streptophyta > Magnoliopsida > Amborellales > Amborellaceae > Amborella > Amborella trichopoda. Next base: position 32,847,510 of record NC_142340.1, read on the forward strand.
TTTCTATTTGAATATCTTCCAAAAAACTGCAATATGTTTGGTTCTCTTCTCAGTCACCCCATCGACTGCTGAAGTAATTGTCCACCCAAGGGTTCTAATTAGTGTACTATTTAATGGGTGAGTATAATAAAAAAAGTCTCTTTCTCTTTCTCTCTCTCGATATATATATATATATATATGGGAAAAGATACTCTCAACCAATGGCCCAGATTGAATCTGGGCTGATTTGACGCTCACGACCTCATTTCATCGAAGATCGCTCTTTGAGAATATTTGGGCCACTTGTAATTGGTCAAAAAGATCATCAATCCTGGGCAAGGGGTATTTATTCTTCACCGTAACTCGATTCAATTGCCTATAGTCGATACAAAGCCTCAAGGACCCATCCTTCTTTTTCACAAACAAGACTGGTGTACCCCAGCGTGACATACTTGGTCGGATGAACTCCTTATCCAAGAGTTCCTTTAATTTTTCTTTTAATTCTTTCAATTTAGCTGGGGCCTTCCTATATGGGTCTTTAGAGATGGGAATAGTGCCAGGGGCCACATCTATTTCAAATTCTATCTCTCTCCTGAGAGGCAAAGAGGCCAATTCCTCAAGGAACACTTCTGAGTATTCTCGTACCACTGGAATGCCTTCCAACTTAGATTGGGCACCCTGGGTCTCTACTATATAAGGCAAAATCCCCACACATCTCTTAGCTAGTAGGCGGGAAGCCTGAAGGACCGAAATAAGGTGTAGAGGGGAAACGTCTGGAATGCCCACTAAATGCAAATCAGGTTGAGTAAGGGGCCTAGAGGTCCCAACCCTATCATGGTAGTTAATAGTAGCCCGGTGTGTAGATAACCAATCCATACTCAAAATAACATCAAAATCTTGAATATTTAAAAATATTAAGTTTGTAGGCAAGACACATACCTCTGCCAAAATTTCACATTGCATAAGTACCTTATCAATTTCAATAGGGTCTCCCACCAGTGTATGCTCTATCAAAGTATAATTAAGGCATGCAACTAACATTCATATGGCATGTAAAATGCGGTGCAACAAAAGATTGTGAAGAACTAGGGTCAATCAAAATCCTTGCTTCTTTACCACAAACAAAAGGCATACCTCTTATCACCGAGGTAGATGCCTTAGCCTCCTGCTTTGTCAACGAAAACACTCTACCTTTTGGTCGGCCCTTCGGCTTTATCATGGGGCAATCTCGAATCTAGTGGCCAGGCTTGCCACACTTAAGGCACTTGTTCAATTTCTTGTAGCACTCAGCCTCAGTATGATTCCCCATTCCACAGTAGGTACGCACCGAGCATCGATTATCCCCTCTGTTGCTCGGTATGGTTCCCTGAGTTCTCATATTACTAGGGTAGGGTCTTCCTCTAAAATCTCTCTTTGCAGGAGGCCGAGCTGATTTCCCAAAATTCCCTGATCAAGCCGGTCTCACCTTTCCTTCCTTTCTTGAGCGATAATGTTCACAATCTCTTTCAATTTTCATCACCAGGTCAACCAGAGGGGCGTATGACTTAAGATTGGCAGCTAACACCCTCCCCCTAATGTCTGACCGGAGCCCCCTTTCAAATTTACTAGCCTTCAACGCCTCTGTGTTGATAATGTGAGGTGGATAACGGGAAAGTTCTACAAACTTGGCAGGGTATTGGTCGACCGTCAACCTCCCCTGTTGAAGTTTGATAAACTCAACTTCTTTCCTTTCTCTAACAGACTCAGGAAAATACTTCTCGTCAAATGCCATCAGGAAGTTATCCCACGTGGCTTCAGTCCCTGATTCCCTCCAGGACTGCTTTACTAGATTCCACCAGTGTTTAGCCTCCCCCTCCAACATAAGGCACCTACTCTACCCTTCTGCTCTTCCATACACCGCAGCACCTCAAAAATATTCTCCATCTGCGTTTTCCATTTCTCGGCTTTTTCTATGCCCCCATGCCTAAAGAATGCAGGAGGGGCCAACCTCCTCATTCTTTCAATCAACTTGCTATCTTCTAGGCTAGATGCAGAGGAGGATGGAGCCAGGATATTCATCTTTATGATCTCCATCATGGCCTCAAGTGTCCTAAAGAACTCTCCAAAGGTTTCTATGTTCTCATTGCTGGAGCTCGCATTATTAGCACGAGTCATCGTCATATTCCCTTCAACCTAACACATAAGCACTTAATTACTAACCCATCAAAAAACTGCCCTAAGGACACTTCTAAGAATCCCCAGGCCCAGAATCTTATCCCGATTGCTCTGATACCATAACTGTCACAACCCCGCCCCTTGTCCCCTAACGCACCATGCCGAAGGGCGACAGAGTGCGGGATCGCGACCGGAGGTAGCAAATGCCACTCAAGTTAAAGTGCACTCATCTCTTTAAAAATGCAGTAATCAAAGAAAACCACAAAATAAAGGAAAACTCTAAACACAAATAAATATAAAACTGAAATCATGTAGAAGGAGAAATAAGATATATGCCATTACATAAACATCTTGAAATAATACATCTGTTCAAGGCACAGGAGGCCAAAATTACAAAAATACAACCCAAAAACATGACCACTGCCGACAAACACATACAAGCAAAAGGTCTTCTTTACAGGTACAAATCTTCGACGACCAGATTGATCTTCCCCAACCGGCAGTGCTTCAACCTGCAACTTCTACTCTACATGGATGGAAATAAAAGAAAAAGGAATGAGCAATAAAGCCCAGTAAGAGGATCTAGAAGTTATGCATCTATAACATATTTATTCTGGCATTATAAAGAATTCTTTTATCTATAAGCAATCATAATAGGAAAAGTATCATGTTAGCTATCCTTCGAATACCTTCATCACAGATGGCATATCGCATATCACGATTATCATAAAACTAGTATTACTACCCGCATTTACTGTCATACATTCAATTGTTAACCACTCACTCCCTAGATTCACCTACTCCCAAAGTAGAAGCCCTATTCATCAGGCCAAGTCAATCTCATTGTTTAGGACTTTTACCATTATTCGGGAGAGAGGGAAAAGACAATGAGTGTCTCATTCGGTAATGCCATCGCACTCACACACACAGTCCCCAACGTGCTTTGAGGCTTTTGATAGGCTCTTGCCTTGCAAGGCACGGTTTACTATTTATCTCTTATAATACACTGAATTTCGGGGGGCACAACCCACCCATCACACTTTCCACTTAACTCCCTTCCTATCATACAGAGAGTTAGGGAACATTGCCGGCCTTACTCTGATATCAAGTCATTTCATACCACCACGGGTAACCCGTGTGTAGCGTCATTGAATCACTTCAATATTATCGAACACAAAAGAAGGTCATACTTGAAGCATGCCGTCAGATCATACTTCACTTAGCAGTCATCACTTTGGTGCTTATGCCTTTCACATTGCCAACACATAAAATTTCACTATTTGGCCTTCATTATATGAAATTTCCAATTAGCAGATGAATGTCACATTACATTCACTAAATAGCATTCACACTCATAAAATGCACAATTTATGGAAAGTTCTGTCAATAATGACATAATCCCCGTAAGATAGGCGTAACTCCCAATCTAGGGAATTTTTCAAGAAAGTCCTTACATGCAATTTTAAGTGTACCCATAAACCTTCAAATGGTGGTGGTTTAAGAGAAAAAGGATCTCTTTTGGTCAATCAAACTCGGTGATATTGTGACATCAATTCTGAGTTCTTAAGAAAAATATCTACAATGACATATCTTCATATTTAATAGTGTAACTCTTAAATTCCAGGGAATTTCAAAATGTGCTCAACATGTGATTTTAAGCTTACTTATAATTCTTTAAAATGACTATAGTTTGGAAGAAAACGGTATCATTTGGTCTATTAAAATGCATGACAATCGAAAAATTAGTTCTACAATTTTTTAAAACTCTCTACAGTGACCTATTTGCATAATTAAGATATAGCTTCTCATTTATGAATAATTTGAACATGGTTTTAACATGAAAATTGTAGTGGACACACACACGGTTCAAATGGTGGTAGTTGGAAAGAATATGGACACTTATCAGTTGTTCAAAAGTTTTGTGCAAAGTAGACAACAGTGGATGGAATCTCCGCTCTCTGTTAACAGTGACATAGTCTCACATATTAAAGTATAAATCCTAACATAAAAAAAATATCATGATTTACAAGAGTAAAATTTGTAGTAGACACATATAGCTTTCATTCAAAACTGATTTGAGCCCATTCAGACCCCGTTTGGTTACTAAACTATTGGATACAAAACACCTATAGTTCCTGAAAATTCATTTTTCCCTTTTGTTTTCCCTAAACTCTTAATACATGCATAAGCATAACCCATCCACAGCAATATCCTTCAACCCACAGTTGACAAACAGTGAAAATTTACTCTCTCTAGACGGAATTTACAGAACCATTTAGCAAGCATTTGACTATTCACAAAGGTTATACAATCATGGAATTCTAGCATACAGATTTCAAGGTTTTAAGCTCATTCTTACATATCCAAACATCATGCGCAAAATACTTATGATACATACTTCCAAATTCACTTACCTTAGATGCACAAAACTCCCAAATTCTACTCCTACAGTCCTCTTTAACTCTCCTACTGGCTGCTCTAATAGTGAGTTAAGGGAGCCTCCTTCAAGCCCTCCAATTGCCTTCGAGAGAAAGAAGGGATGAGAGAGTGAGGGTAGTAGTGGCATGAGGGGAAAGAAGAGGGCTTAAATACTCCTCAGTTGGCAGGTAGCAGCCTAAGGCTGACAGGTGGCGAGCCACTCCCATGAACCTGGGCAAGTGGCAACACTAGCCATGCACAACAAGACGTAGCTGGTGCTATGTACATGGCGATACTCTATGTTTCACTCACACGCGACGTTAGCCTCCTTGAAGCACACGGTGTTAGTCCCTTATATGCACGACGTTAGTCTCTTACGCTCGAGGCGATAGTCTCTTACGAGCGCAGCGATAGTCCCTTACACACACGGTGATAATCCCTTACGCATATGACGTTAGTCCCTTACACACGTGACGATAGTCCCTACGCCTGGGGAGATAGTCCCTTATGCACACAACGATAGTCCCTTATGCGCACGACATTTCTCCCATACGCGTGCGACGATAGTCTCTTACGCGCGTGGCGATAGTCCCTTACGCGTGCGGCGGTAGTCCCTTACGTGCATGGCGTTAGTCCCTTACGTGTGCGGTGATAGTCTCTTAAGCACGTGGCAATAGTCCCTTACGCGCATGGCGATAGTCCCTTATGCACGCGACGATAGTCCCTTACGCGTGTGACGTGAATCTCTTACACGCACGACGATAGTCTCTTACGCGCACGACGATAGTTCCTTCTGTTCGTTCACGCACGGCGCTACCTCACTCTTACCCCTCCAAACGGCATTACCCCTCCTCACAAAACAGCCGACGTTGACACTCTCACTTCGCAGCCGGTGCCACCCCTAGAAACTCCCTGCCTTGTCTGTCGTTTCCCCATATTCTGACTTAGAATTCTTGGGGTCGTTATAGTTGAATATGGGCCATTGCAATGATCATAGTTGTATTTCGTAATTTAAATTTTTTTAATATTTTTTAAACAAATCCAAATCATTTGAAATTTGGAGCGTCTATTCTTCAAAATTATTGAAATCTAACAAAAATTTCAAAGAATATAATTTGAATAAATAAATTGACCAAAATACCTCTGAAATGTTTTAGTGGTATTTTGGTCAATTTATTTTTTACAAATTATTTTTTAATATATGTATTAGGTGCGCCTTGATGAGAAGAGATGATGCTCCAAGTTTTATATTATTTGGATTTATATAAAAAAATATTAAAAATATATTATCGAAATACAGTCCTGACTATCAGATCGCCCAGATTTAATCTAGGCTTTTCGACGTGTACTATTTCAACAGCTAGTAGGCTGACCCTAGCATCTTCATATATATATGTATGGAAGATGCTAGGGTTAGCCCATGGGCTCATGGAATAGTGTACGCCCAACAGCCCATATTGAATCTAGGTCAATCTGATAGTCAGGACTGTATATCGGTAATATAATTTTAATATTTTTTATATAAATCCAAATAGCATGAAATTTAGAGCATAAACTCTTCTCATCAAGGCACACCTAATAAAAATATTAAAAATATAATTCACATAAACTAAATTGATCCAAATACCCCTGAAACCTTTCATAGGTATTTTGGTCAATTTAATTTATGCGAATTATTTTTTTGATATTTTTATTAGATTCAACTATTCTTGAAGATTAGACGATCCAAATTTCAACTAGTTTGAATTTGTAGAAAAAAAATTAAAATTCAATTACGAAATACAATTGTGATCATTGAATCGGTCCAAATTCAATCTGGGTCGTTGTGCTTACACTGTTCCATGAGCCCATGAGCTGACAGGAGCTTTTCCATATCTATATTTGGGTCGTTGGGCTTACATTGTTCCATAAGCCGATTGGCTTATTTATATATATATATATATATATATATATATATATATATATATATATATATATATATACACATTATATATATATATATATATATATATATATATGTGTGTGTGTGTGTGTGTATGTGTGTGTGTGTGCGCAAGTGTGTGTGTGTGTGCATGTGTGTGTGTGTAGGAAAAGATGGGATTAACCCACCAGCTCATATGAACATATGAGCTTAATGTCTTAGAATGATTCTGGGCCAATCTGACAATCACGGATATCTGATAATGTTTGAATTTTAGTTTTTTTTTTAAAAATTTAAATCATTTGAAATTTTAGACTTGTGTTGATAAAAAATAGTTGAATCTTAGAAAAATATCAAAAAAATATTTTACATGAAATAAATTGATCAAAATACCCCTGAAAAGTTTTAGGGGTATTTTGGTCATTTATTTCTTAGCAAATAATTTTTTTTTATATTTTTATTAGGTGCGTCTTTCTGAGAAGAACATACAACTAAAATTTCAAGTGATTTGGATATGTAGAAAAACAAATAAAATTTAAATACTACTAGACATCCGTGATCATCAGATCAGTCCAGATTCAATCTGGGTCGTTGAGCTTACATGTTCATATGAGCTAGTGGGCTAATCTCAACTTTTCCCTATATATATAGGATGCGGTTTGTAAAGAACCTAGGATCTAAACATCAAATTAGAGCTTACCTTCAAATAGTGTCGAGAAATGTGGTTTCAATATTGGAAATCTTTGTGATAGCCTTAAAATTTATTTTCATCTTTATTTGTAAAGTTTAAAGCTTCAAAAATAGTGTAGTTCGACAGATCTATGAAAACTTAAAAATCATGAAAATCGACGGTCCAAAAATGCGTTACAAAATATACTATTTCTAAAATTTGAAATCCATTTTTTTCTCATGTCCATGGATCTTGATATCGAGATGATCAATTTGAGGATATTTGGGCATCAAAACAACCTCTTCTAGTGAAATTTTTGAGTTAGGCTCCAATGATGGTTTAGAGCCATGGCTCTATTTACACTTTTCCAATATATATAGGGTTATATTATAGTGCTCGTACTATAGAGTATTTTATAATTGTACTTAACAAATTTTAGATACTTATATACCTTTGTTGAATACAATTATAATTTATACATAGAGCATTGCTTGGACACTTACCACCCTTGTAGAGCATTGTAATTGTCCTTTTCTATTACAATTATAATTTATACATAGAGCATTGCTTGGACACTTACCACCCTTGTAGAGCATTGTAATTGTCCTTTTCTATGAACTGATTGATAGGAGGGTGCCTCTTTGGGCCTTGAACACTATTCGAGTTTTGGACTCGGACCGGATCTGTACACGATCCATACCTATTTACACAAAGTTCATTTTGATGTATTAAGGATTATATACAATAAGAACTCGTAATCATATTTAGTTATTAAAAGACAAATCAAACGACTTGAAATCTAATGACAGGTGATTGTGACATTGTTGTCAATAATGAATATATAATGGTAAAACAAAACGAAAAAAAAAAAAAAAACTCATAATCATAAGGTGGCAATGGACCCGATTGGACCCCAACCGACGGGTATGGGTATGGATCTAATTTTTGGACCCGATGGTTTGGGTTTGGATCCAAAACTTGGACCCAAATACTACTTGGGTTTGGATCCAGCCATACCCGTCAATTGCGACCCGTATATAAGATTGGTGGTGACAAGGAGACACCACATTAAATTACACGCGCATATATTCCCACCCTATTGCAACAACCAACCTTTCTTCTACATTTCCTTTTCCCTCTCCTCTCACCATATAAATATGTAAGTTATCCACCACTCCAAATCTCTCTTCCTTTTTCTCTCTACCCCTTGGATTAAAGCTCTCGTTTTCTCTATCATCCATGTCTGCTCTCCGCTTCCTCAGAGGCAGAGGAGTCTCCTCCTATAACCTCTTCTTCCATTCCTTGAAGAGAGAGAAACAACCCCAATCTCACTCCCATTCACCTCTATGCCTTTTGCAGCAGAGGCATCATTCAGTGCACCTTCCACACACCAACAAAAACTCCTCGCTCTCTCTACCTCTACCACTAGGAGGAGATTCTTGGAGGCAAAAGATGAGAGGTTCCATCAAAGATAGCCTCCTCCCATTATTACCCCCTTATTCTCTGCCTCATGTCATTGAACAAATAGGAATGGGTGTGAGGAAGAACACAGAGGAAGAAGAGGGTCTCATTTTGGAGTCCTTGAGGAAGAAACTCAAGGATCGTCCCGAAAATACTCTCTCTTACAATGATTTCATTGATCTCTGCAAAAAACACCACCACCCATCATCCCAAAAGCATGGTATTGACCACCTTATTGAGTCTCTAGATGAGTTTGGTACTGTTCTTATAGTAGGCAACACAGTCTTTCTCCACCCAGAGCAGATCCAACAACAGGTCCTGTCATAGCTCTCTCTCTCTAAATATGTGGTTTTTCTCCCTCTACCATGTTTTATGAGATGGGATTCAAATCTGAGTAATGGGGAGTAGTTATCATGCATGCCCCCAAACTGTTAAAGCCCTAATAATCCCGTGGTTTATATGTTGCAGATGGAAGAGTGGCTGATGAGAGAGGCAATGAGATCAGAGGAGAGAAAAGATCTGGAGAGGTTAGAGAGTGAATTGAGGGAGATCGAGGGGCGGGCCAAGAAGCTCACAAAGAGGGACCTCTGGTTTGGGCTTGGGGTGGTTGTGGTTCAGAGCTTGGGGCTCTTTAGGCTCACATTTTGGGAGCTTTCATGGGATTTGATGGAACCAATTTGCTTTTATCTGACCTCTCTATATGGTTTAGGGGCCTATGCTTTGTTCATGGCCACTTCACAGGAGCCTTCCATGGAGGGGTTGTTCTCTTTCAGGTTCAATGCTCGGCGAAGGGCTCTTATGCGAAAGCATAACTTTGATCTCCAAAGACTCACCTTCCTCCGCACCATCACCACCACCCTACCATCTTTTTAGAGAGAGAAAGAGAGAGAGGAGGAAGAGATGAAGCTTGCTTTGTGCTTTTTTTAACACTGATTTATTCTCACACAGAGTGTCAGAGAGTGTATTTCTGTTTTTTTTTTTGTTTGGAGTTTTATTTGATCCCAAAAGTGCCTATGCAACCAAATGTATATGGGTCGATTTGTACAGACAATCAGAGTAAAGCGCACCTTCAAATAGGGTGGAGGAGAAAGCACACCTTAAAATAGTGTCGATAAATGTTACTTCAAATTTTATTTTCATTTTTAAATGAAGAGGATATTCCTAGACACTACCCAATTCCTTTATGGGTAAATATCATTTAATTACAATTACTTGTAATTATAAGAACGAAATATTTAGCCGTTGAAGAATTGAAAACTTAATGCCTCGTAAGAATCATGCAAAATTAACTTTTAGGGACTCTTTCTTTCTTCTATTGCAAAATGCAGAAGATAAGGTAGGAAACGGCGCGCCACGTCTCTCTCTCCCCTACCCCCATTACTTTAATTTAGTTCAATTCAATCGACGATTGACGAATCGGATAAGGTTGGATTGAATATCACTTACACACTCCTTTTGAATGCTTATTAATAATAATAATAATAATAATAATAACAACAATAATAACAATAACAATAATAATAATAATAATAATAATAATAATAACAATAATAATAATAATAATAATAATAATAATAATAATAATAATAATAATAATAATAATAATAATAATAATAATAAGAATAATAATAATATATTCAAAGTTGTACATGTCATTGGATGGACAAGTTTATTGTTGCACCTCTAAATAATAATAATAATTATAAGATGCAACTTTAAATCTTGTTGAAAGATGAATTTGTGATTATGGAAACCTTTACAATAGTTTAAAAATTTATTCCCCCTATTTTATGATATTTAAAGATCTAAAAATAATGTAGATCGAGTAGATCTATAAATACTTAATTTTTTTGAAAGTAAGTGGTCTAGATAATGTGTTATAAGATACACTTAATTCTACTATATGATTACACCTTATATAAACTTTTCTATTTCAATTCATATGTTATGATATAAATTTAAAAATATGAAATGTTTATCTTCTTCTCTTTTAAGAGATGGGAGATGATACGTTGGCTGATATACTTGGCATACTCTAGTGATAATTAAGAAAATTAACTGTGAAATTTCTTGTGTTATAAGATACACTTAATTCTACTATATAATTACACTTTATATAAACTTTTCTATTTCAATTCATATATTATGATATAAATTTAAAAATATGAAATGTTTATCTTCTTCTCTTTTAAGAGATGGGAGATGATACGTTGGCTGATAGACTTGGCATACTCTAGTGATAATTAAGAAAATTAACTGTGAAATTTCTTTGAAAGAATTTTATTAAGAGAAACTTAATAAACTACCCATAAAATATGTATTATTTAAAATTTTACGCATGGTAAATATTTCAAAATCAAACAATATAGATAAACGGTTAAATTGTTTATCTCTTATAGGTATTTTGATAAATTAGCGTTTTTATTAAACAAAAAAATTATTCAATGAGGTTGATTGTTTGCTCTTCAAAAAGATAACAATCAATAGGTTTGAGATTTTACAAGGAAAAGTCGTTAGTTGATTGATTTAGAATGCCTGAAAGCCTGGCGAAGTTGTTTAGCCTGCCGAAAGTTTGGATAAATTCAATGAAACGGAAAAATAAGATCAGGGGATGACGCGGCGCCTCGTTCGCGTTTTCGCTCCCGATATTTGAAAGATGACCTCAGACGGGGCGCCTCGTTCACGTTTTCTCTTTCGATATTTCAAAGATGACCTCCGACGCGGCGCCTCGTTCACATTCTGGGCTTCAAACTTCTCAATATTTCGCAGATGCACCTGAACGCGGCACCACGCCTCCATCGTATCCACACGTATTCTTCTAGAGAGAGAGAGAGAGAGAGAGGTCTTCTCCTCTCCCTTTTGCCGTTATCCGAATGATGACTCCGAACAAAATAATTTTATCTCATGAGAAACCTTCTAGTGGGTTTTTTTTTTTTTAGGTACTAACTTTTATTGATTAATTAGTACATTACGTCTCAATAATAAAAGAAGTAAAAAAGATACAATTAAGGAATTAAAAACAACACTTTTTTTGCCAAACCATTTGCAATGACAGTAGCTTCCCAATAAATATATTGGAAAGTCGCCAACCACGGTGCACGAAACATCCATGGCGGCCTAGACTCCTTGCACAACATTCAATTTGTTCCCTTCAACTATTAAGGCATTGCCCAATTGCCTCTCCTTCCATTTAAGCATTCCTCGCAATAACGCCGCAATTTCAACATATGATTAGCTGAGACTTCTCCACAGGAGCTAGAGTAAAGGATATTGTCCCTACTATCTTAACAAACACCACCAACAACAGACCTACCTAGATTTCTTAAATATGAGCCATCAAAAATTTAATTTACAGTAGCCTTCAATGGGTGGTACCCGTCTACATCTCGGTCTAACCTCGATGTACCACATAAAATTTAAGATTTTTTTAACTCAACTCAATATCCACTCGGTCTAATCTACCTCATAAAATAAGATTGTTTAAATTCAACTCAATATCCGCCATTGATACACTTCCTCCTTCCTTAGTGATATTAAACGACCTCCACAACTTATAAAGAATTCTCTTCTATAATCCTTGCATAACTAATTATTTCCAAAAAAAAAAAAAAGTCTACTAATCCTCTCAAACCACAGTTCCAAATAATGGCCGCACAAAATATATCCCAAATCACCCCTACTACCTTCGGCGTGCAACCAATCTTGCATTGCTCCAAAATATCTCTATGGGTAGATGGAAGAGCAAAGTAAACTCCTACCTTTTGCATTGCCAGCACTATATATGATAAGAGAGAGGCAACGGAGAAGCAAATGATCTCCATTGTCATCATTTTTACAAAAAAATACAAACATTAATTATAAGCTTAAGTCTCTTTCTAAGATTGTCAATGGTGGGAGCTGTACCTTGCATCGTAGTCCATATGAAGGCCTAGACTTTATGTAGGATTCTGCACTTCCAATATCTGTTCAAATTGGGTTGAATCCATCTAATCATGTCGTGGAAAAACAAGGAATAAGCATATCTTACAAAGAAGACGCGTCTCCAACTGCCATACTAATCATCCCCATTTTGTGACACATAAATGCTCCAAACAGATCAATCGTGTTGATAACAGAGTTAAGGTTAGACCACTTCCCTTCGACCAGGGTTGGTTTGAACTGGTTCTATGTAGACGTGTGCATGAAGAATGTCAAAGTATTAAGGTTACACAACCGGCTTTTGCTTGATCTTTCTCTCTCTCTCTCATACACATTTCTACAAGTGTCTTTTTTTTACTTTTTTATTTATTATTATTTTTTGGGTGAGTCAGTAAGGAGAGGGCCCCTACAAATTGTAGGAATTGAGGTTAGAACGTAGCCTTGCAATTCGTCAAGTGCTAACCAATTAAGCTCGAGCTCTTTTTCTATAAGTGTCTAAACACCTTTGGAAATCGTTTTCGGGTCTGATCCACAAATGATTGAATCCCCAATTAATTGGAAAAAAAACTATAATGATGATGAAGATGATGATCTACAAATGATTGAATAAAGAATGGAGGCTTCATTGCTCCAAGAATGGCATACATTGATTATACATTTACTGTAACAACCTCCTTATGATAATGGAGAGGATGATAAAGATGAGAATGCCTACATGTATTATGACTGAGCCACCGGTTGGGTGGGGGGGGGGGGGGAGGGGGGAGGGGGCGACGGGGTGAGAAGTTGCTGCAGTAAGCATGCCACAAGGTATCGAGCTTCGTGTTCTTGGAGGACCAGCACATGATGGTGCAAAGTGTGAGAAATAACTGTTATGTATTTCCATTGATTTATAAGATTACAATACAATTGTGTATTTATCGAGAGGGTACAATTGTGTATCTATAGAATACAGTAAGAGTGGAGATAATGACTCCATATCTGCGAGCAGCCAACGTAGCCAAACAATCTCGGTGGTGGTTTGTGCCATAGCCCGACATTCAGCTTCTATAGTTGATTGAGCAATGTGTTTATGTTTTTTGCTTTTCCAAGAGATAAGAGAATCACCGAGAAAAATGCAGAATCCTGTGGTAGATTTACGATCACTCAAATTTCCTGTAAAATCAGAGCCGGTATATGCTCGGAGCTCAAGGGAGGTAGAAGAGGAGAAGAATAAGGCTTGGTAACGGGTATCCTTGATATAACGAATGATATGCAAAATGGTAGCAAGATGTACAGGACGTGGAGCACTCAAAAACTGACTAACCATATGTACTGCATAAGTAATATCGGGACGTGAAATGATCAGTTATATCAGTTTCCCATCCAATTGTCTATAAAAGGTTGGATCAGGAAGAGCTTCTCCATCTATATCCCAAAATTTGACATTGACTTGAAGAGGCGTATCAACTTTCTTTGTATCATTCTGGAGTCAAGCTTGAGAAACATTATCTGAAGCATATTTTAGCTGTGACAACAGATAGCCATGAGGAGAACAGGGAATTTCTAATCAAAGGAAATACTGCAAGAAATCCAAATCTTTCATTTCAAAGGTATTGCTGAGCTTTTGTTTGATTTTATGAATTGTGCCCAGATCATTACTAGAGATAATCATGTCGTCCACGTATAATAATAAAAGAACCCGTCATTCAGAAGTATCAGATACAAAGAGAGTGGGGTCAGGATAAATTTGTCGAAATCCGACTAAAGGAACTTCATTACGAAGTTTTTCAAACCAAGCACAAGGTGCTTGTTTGAGTCCATATAAGGCCTGTCGAAGTTTGCACATGCATTTTTTGGAATCCACAATGCCAGGAGGTAACTTCATATATACTTTCATATCAAGATCACCATTGAAAAAATCATTTTTGACATCTAATTGATAGAGAGGCCATTGGTTAGGTTCCTCGATCTCACCCTCCGAATCTAGGTGATATGGCGGCACGTGTCACGGATTTTTGGTGAACCCAGGATTTGAGATCGCTCTCTTAGAACCTTGCTCGAGGGCAAGGGCATGTATACTAACCAATGAGAGAGGAATTTTAGGTAGGTTCGGGACTTACTCGGGCTGGCTCGTGCAGACACCCTCTTAGATCACGAAGAAAGCCCCCTAACTTCTTGAGCTGGTACAGAATCGCCTCTCTTGACCTGCAATCCTCTTGTTTTTCAGCACAACACTTCTATGGTTAATTTATAAGACAAGTTGGTCGAAGGGACCCACCCTTGTCTTAAGGCAATGCACGTTCACATGAGGAGGCGATGAAGTACAAGGTTTGGTGAAAGATAGAAAAGAGAAGAGAGCTTGAAATGGGGGTGAGACTAGCATGACAACCAGAAATCACCGACTCGGAGTGGTAGCAAGACTGGCATGGTTCTCAAGACCAGCACGACGATAATGCTGCTCTAAACTGAGGTCGGCGTGTCAGTGACAGGCTAGATCTACCCTCAATCAAGTGAGAGGAGAAAGAGGTGGAAAGGAGAGAACGAGACGGTATAGAGAAAAGAGAAGTCCGGATGTCAATAGGCATCACGGTGGGCAATGTAAGGAGACGACGCATCCCTTGTGGAAGGCCTCAGCTCCTGATGAGGCACACGAAAATTGCTTCTCCTAAGTCGAAGGACGATAGGAGCAAGACGCAGGGAGAACGACAGTGGGTGCCAGTTGTGCAGAGGAAGCTCGCGGTCAGTGATAGTTGTTGCTAAAGCCCCTAGCGGGCAGCAATAGGTATCGCCGTCTAGATTAGATGTGCAGTAGAGGAAGACCCCTGCAAGTGGCAACAAGCTTCACCGTCTGAGCTCTTCGCTGAGATGTTACAGCTACATCTGTGGGCAGCAATAGGCAGCGCCATTTACATACTTCACTGAAAGAAAGAGACAGCGAATAGAAGGGGAGGGGGACTCGTGCATGGTGCTGCCATCGCTATGCACAACCTGTGAAGCCGAGGGAGAGGCATGCACGACACTGCCACTGCTGTGCACGACCTCTGCAAGGAATTCAGACGAAGAAGAGGGAGAAGGGAGAGAGAAGAAGAAAAGAAAAAAGAAGAGAGAGAAGGTTTACCTCAACCCTAGGGGTACCGATCAAAAGTTTCTCTCACCTCACTCTCTCTCAAACATGACACCACAGTGGTAAGAAAGAGAAAATTGTATTAAGTAAAAACTCTTTCTTATGTATGTGTATGCTTGCGCCTCTTTTTTTTTCTTGCGTACAATGATGGTACGTATATATAGAAGTATGCCCCAAACATGGGTGGATAATCAAAAGTAACCCTAATTGTTGTAAATTAAGATTAAATTTAATTAAAAGAAATTAGAGGGTGCAAAATGATAGATTTGCCCCTTCCTAATAAGTTGTGGAATTTCATGACAGTCTTTGTGTTGCCCTAGGACTTGTGTGATCTTGCATGGCTGAACTGGGGTTGTTCTGATGCTTGGTTGATTGTAAGATGATTGTTTTCTTATAGGGCTCGGCATGACGATCGATTTAATACCAACTTTGAGCCAAGCATCCTGCTTTTGGTGCACGATTATGTGACTTGAAATTTGAGTAGATCTTGAAACTTTGGATCGATAATCTGTTCGGTCCTTGACTGTTTTTTGTGTTTTCTTCACTAAATCACACTGAGCATGCCACTACGATCACGGGGCACCAAACGCAGCTCGATTATGTGGCCGAACGAAGATTTTGCGAGCTTGGAATTTTGGCCAAAATCAAGGATTACCACGATGAAATTTACAGTCTGTTCGCTAGCTTCGTGTGTAGAATCTGACCGTCAATCATGTACGAGATTCGGGTCAGAGATGGCCCGAGACTTTACAGCCACAATGGAATTGGTCTCGCATCGATCGGGCTCGCGAGCGGTGTGATTTTGCCACTCGAGGGAGGAACGACGCTGCTGATTTTCCTACACTTTTTTCATGGATCAGCAACTTCTCTCTAGCTTTTCTTCATTCTTTGGTATCGTCACATGGCGTGCCATATATCCAATCGCTCGTCTTGACTAGACAAACATGCTCACCAAATTAGAGTGCGATCTGACTTAGAACGAGTGAGATCTGAGTGTCAAAAGTTATTAGTCGTGACTGTCCCTTCAGCGGTGTAGTGCTATAGGGTGGCCGCACGGGAATAGCGTGCGACTTCTCTTGTTTCACTCTTTCCCCTATAACTTCTTCTTGGAATGTCCGTTTGAGCCCCTTGGGGGTTTTCAACCATGCTGGATCCAATGGTGGTGGTCCCAAAGCAATTTGAGATGCTGAAAATGTAGCTCTAGTTATAGGTATAGGGGTCTGTTTAAGAGTGCTAGAGCCCGATTCTGTCGGAACTGTTTCTCAGTCTGTACTGCCTTAAACAAGTCGAAAGGCAACAAAAATTAGCAAGAGACTCTTTAGAGACCTCATGAAGATCTTGTCAAGTTTTGGGCTGTTTTGAGACTGTCCGAATTTCCACTACTTGCTAGGCCTTTATTGAGTGGGGGGTCCATGTTGATAAAAAATACCTTTCAACAGCATGCCCCATTGAGTGTTGTGCTTCGAGAGAATCAAAAAGTTCAATCATTCGAGAAGTTTGAGTGATATTTGTGGAGTCCGCACCCTCAAGAGACTATCTGTGGTTCTGGAGCATAAGGCCTTTGTCAAGACCTCCTCGTACAGAACCAGGCCTCTTTTGAAAGCCAAATGCTACCAACCTTCCCTCAGCATTGTTTTCCTTTTAATGCTCAAGGTATCTCCTATAGGTCCGGTCTAGCGGGGTCCAGTCGGGGGCTTTTGACCTAACCCGAAAGTCTGGTCCCATGTAGGCTAGGGGGTTTGGCGAAGACTACCCTAAAGCCTGTGGCAGGTTAGACACTGGCTTCATTAGTTTCTTGCCTTCGCAATGGCTCTTAACATTTTTGGAGGGATCTTTTGGTCATCATCCTCACCCTCAAGGACTCTTGTTTGTTGCTTGATTTGAGAAGATCTTATGCAGCTCTCACTCCCTGATGAGCCATGAAACCGGAGAGATCTTATGCAGCTCTCACTCCCTGATGAGCTATGAAAACTGGGGAGATCTTGTGGGGCTCTCACTCCCTGATGAGCCATGAAACAGAGGAGATCTTGTGGGGCTCTCACTCCGTGAAGAGCCATGAAATCGGTGAGATCTTGTCGGTCTCTCACTCCTTGACAAGCCCTGGAAATCGGGGAGATCTTGTGCGGCTCTCACTCCCTGACGAGCCATCTGGCCTGCGACTGAATGCTGCCTTTTGAGGATTTTAGGCAGACCTCAGTAGCATTGTGACCATTCGGATATTGAATGTCGGCTGAGGCGGTAGTCATGCGTCAACTTGTCTTTGCGGTCCAAGCACCCTTTCGTGGGTTTTTACTTGAACAGGAGAAATGGTGCCGTGAAGACGGTTTTCGCCAACTTATGTTATTTCTGGGCTCTTTTACCCATGACT
This sequence comes from Amborella trichopoda, assembly GCF_054954075.1. Taxonomy (NCBI): domain Eukaryota; kingdom Viridiplantae; phylum Streptophyta; class Magnoliopsida; order Amborellales; family Amborellaceae; genus Amborella; species Amborella trichopoda. Next base: position 32,865,505 of record NC_142340.1, read on the forward strand.
TTGTGGTCATATCCACACTTTTCATCCATTTTTTCTCATGGTGCCCTCCTGGGTTTTTTCACCGTGCCTAAGTTTCTTTTTCCACGGAACTCTTTTACTCATGGTTTCGTGATCATGCCCATCCGTCATTTTTACTCATGGCGCTCCCTTGCCAAGGTGTACACCATGCCCATTTTTTTTGAGAAGGCGGGTTTTAGGGTCGTGCCTTCGAGACATGTGGGAAGCCTTTTGATGTCATGTGGTCAGGATGCACACTATAGTTTAGGGCCATACAGCTGGACCGTAGCAGTAAGGAATGATAGTCTGTAGGGGCCCCATAGTGAGTCTGGCGATGACTTTGACTCACTTGGGTGGATGACATGAAGTTGCTTGTGGAGAGTTGATTGGATCGTAGGTGAAAGGTGGCAACCCATAGCTGAGGGTAGCTATGGGGGCCAAGATGGCTTGTCATCTGGTGAGCATAGATAAGACTCGTTGGGGATGATGAAAGATGGTCAAGGTGGCCTGCACACATGAATGGGCCGGCTAGGGAGGACATGCGTGGAGATGCACGTAAAGGGTGCGAGTGCCTAAGTAGGCTCGTTGGAGAGAAGAAGAGTGTATGCACACACAAATGGGATGGTTAGGGAGAACGTGTGCGAGATGCACGTGAAAGGGGTGTGCGACAAAGTAGGCTCACTGGAGAGAAGAAGAAGCTATGCGCACACAAATGGCAAGGCTAAGAGAGTCTTGTGTGAAGATGCACGTAAAGGGCATGTGCGCCTAACGGGGGACATGTTTTACGGTCGCGCCTCTTAAACCTGGGCAAAACACTTTAACGTCATGCGATCAGGACGCATACTATAGTTTAAGGGCATATAGCTTGGACCGTGGTCATCCAGTTTTAGGTCATGCAACCAAGACCATGTAGTTTATGGTCGTGCAACTAGACCTCCACTAGAGTTTAGGGTCGTATAGTTTGGACCATAGCTATGCAGTTTAGGGTCATGCAGTGCGGACCATGGCTATGCATTTTAAGGTCATGCAATGTGGACCTTGGCTATGCAGTTCACGGTTATGCAATGCGGACCATGGCTGTGCAGTTTAAGGTCACGCAATGCGGACCATGGCTGTGCAGTTTAAGGTCATGCAATGCGGACCATGGCTGTGCAGTTTAAGGTCATGTAATGCAGACCATGGCTGTGCAGTTTAAGGTCATGCATTGCATGGGGAACAGGGCTATTACTAGAGACTAGACTCACTGAGGAGTGAGACTGTGATGCAGGGAATGAACTTTATGAAGAGACAGGACAATGATCCCGAGGGGAGTGCCAAGGCATGCTCGCGACACCAAGTGTGGAGTGGTACAAGCATCAGTAAGCCTAAGTGATGTGTTAGGTCCCTTGGCAAAGCACGCAACAGTAGGTCGCGACGTTTCCTGTGGCGGTGAACTCTGGACGAGACATGCTTGGAGATGACCCCTAGACGAGACGTGTGATGATAATCTTTGGTCGAGATGCGCGGTAAAAGTCTTGATGGGGTGCACGACACTAATCTTCTGATGAGGCACACGATGATAGTCTCCGATCGAGGTGCTCGGTAAAATTCTTGATGGAGCATGCGACACTAGCCTTCTGATGAGGCACGCGGCGATAGTCTCTGGTCGAGGCACTCGGTAAAACTCTTGATGGGGCGTACGACGCAAGTCTTGATGAGGCGCGCGACGATGACGCTTCGGGTCTCGGGCTTGGGCCGCCCTAGCCTGGTCTTATCGTCATCAAGAGCTAGGGACTGGAGCATCATTTTGAGTTTGTCGGGGGCTGCTCGCAGAACCACGGGGTATAAAAAGGGGAGAAACCCTAGTTTACTATTTTACCGAAGGGAAAAAAATAGTAGAAAGTTGTTTAGAGAGAGAGAGAGAGCTGAAGCTTTCTGGTGAGGGGTTTCTAGCGAGCACTTCCTGGCCAAAACTTGCGGGGACAGGTCTTAAGGGATTTTTCTGGCGAGCTTCAGGAGGTGCAAAGCTTCACAACGTGATTGTGAACCTTCCCAAGAAGTGCCGAGGTTCTCTGAGCAAGGAACAAGGCTTCTCGAGGCCTTAGCAGGATTTGCAGAGATGCCCTGTCGGAGTTCCAGTGCTCCTCCGATAGTTCTGTTGCTGAAGGGGAGGTCGCAGAGAGTTCAGAGGGGTTTGTCAGCTCTCTGGTTGTTGGAGGAGAAGGAGATAGGGCTGCATTGAGTTCACCAGAAACATAGCAGAATTTTGGTGAGCTTTGGTGAACTGTTGAAGTGGGAAACCAGGGAGAAGGGCAATCCGCAAGGTCGCAGGAAAGCTTTCGGGGATTTTTGGTAGTTTATGCCAACTCGAGCAACGAGCAAAAGGCAAGAAGGATTTTCTCGGTGAACGAGAGTGAGTACTTGGTGGAGTGGGGAAACACTGGTGCGAACCCGTAGGGACATCGATAGTCCTTGGCTGATCACGAGATGGCAATTTCCTCCTGGTGGTAACGACGATTCCATCTCAGTGGGCAGATGGCAATAGTCCCGCCCTTGTGAGAGTAGTTTCTTCGTGACCACCTAGCGTCCTTCGTTTTTGTTCTAATGGTCGAGTCTTCGGGGGCCATTCCAGATGTGAAGGACCTCCCTTGAGAAGGGGAGCTTGGCATTGACATTTTCACCTGCGAGAGCTGGGTGAGAGGTGAACTAATATGGCTCACCAAAGCCATATGTGAACCCATGTGGCTCCTGAGCATCACCTTTGTGAGTGCCCTCGTTTAGTTGGTGGCAAGGGAAGATAAAGATGGAGTTGAGAGCATAGAGGAAGGGGTAAGCCTTATGGAGTGACTACACCGAAACGTAGCCTCTAACGCTAACTTGCCGACCCTAGGCAAGCGAATGGTGGAAACCCCGGGCATGCAATGGTCCTCTTTTGGTCTGCGGGTGCAAAGGGAGCATCAATACCTAAAGGGCTATTCCTCTTGGACATTGAAAGTGTTGTGGGACTTCAAAGATATTTTGAGACTAGCTTCTTTGTCGACTGCCCTTCAGTGCTCATTGGGCTACTACGACCATTGTTCAAACACGATCAAAGTGGTGTTGTAGACTTGGAGCCATGATAGCAACACATAGCTGCTTGGTCTCGGAGAGGTAGGGACTTCGCTGATGGATCTGCACTTCATCTACAGGCTGACGCTCCTCAGTGCCATGTATGACAAGTTTATTCCCCCAAAATCAGTAATTTTTGGAGGGGAAAAGGTTGGCAAGAAGCCCCATCAGCTAGACTTCATGAGTTGTTCGAGATCTATCAACAACTCTATGATGAGCCCAAGAAGGGGTGGGTTATCTTCGCCAAGTGGGTAGCGTTCTTTTCTAGTGACTATACGGATGAAGCTATTCTGTCGCCTAGAAATGATAGGAAGGAAACCCCCACCAGTTTTCTAGTTGCGGAAGAAGAATGGACATGTCTTCTTGGTGGCTTACTTGGCACTTTTCATGTGCAAATTTTCCCTTTGGGGAGGGTCAGACGTCATTCATCCAGGAACCTTTTATGTGGCCTGTGACATGGCACGGGGGAGGGAATACATGCTCGCACAGCCCGTACTTATTTATTATGGCCTGGGTGCCATTCTAAGGGGAGACCGTACCAGGGGGATGAAGAGGGGAAAGGTGGCATAGTAGAAGGTGAGGCCTTCCCGGGGGATTTCAAGACCCCTTTCCCCGTTCATTACGTGTACGGCTGGCTTGGAGATTACTTTCGAGACACATACCTTAGAACCAAGGAGCTAGAGGAGAACTTGTGTCTATTTTTGCTAAAGATTGCTGGGCAAAAGGCAGTTTTCCATCCCCCAGGTCATGCTCGTAGCCTGTTTTTCAGCGACCACCTCCACATGACCCTTATGGTGTTTCCAGTTGGAAGCCTCATAGACCGTGCGTACGTCAATGAGCTGCGCCATCACCTGGATGGTGACTTAACTAGTCCGAAAGAATTGATGTATATGCTAAGTGTTAGAGGCGGCATTCTCGCCTATCGCACTGTCCATGACATGAAGCTTGAGGGCTACTTTCCTCACCAGTTCGCTCGACAGCATGGGCTAGATCTGGGGTGCCCGTTTTCTGTGCTCTTTGAGAAGCGACATAGCAAGGCAGCCTGCTAGAAGAAGGATGAATTGGGAACCCGTCAGGAGACTTGGCACGTTCACACATCATGGGCCACATGCTTGGAGGCGACTCGGGTCAACAAGTACATGCTGCCCCATTTTGGCAGAACAGCACGGGCGACCAAAGCCCACGATCATTGGTGAAGGATCACAAACAAGGGGTACTAGGACGCGGACCACCCTTAGAAAAGGGAGGATGGCCGGCAGCGAAAATTGGCTAAGACCCCTTCACCTAGGAGAAATCTTTACCCTAGGCTTTCCATATGACTGCCGCATACTCGAGCGGCCTCGTCGACTTATCGTGAACAAGTCTTTGCCACTGCTTCTTAGTTTGGAGAAGAAGACAAAGAGTATTTTTTACCACCTCTCAGATATTTTTAAATTGAAGGAAGGCCATAAAGTCTCGAGTTATGAAGGGCATCAGGTCTAGGACTTAAATGAGCTGATAGGGAGCGGCCCTCATAGTAAACTACCCGCTAGCTCTTCCAAATCCGGGCTTCAAAGGCTGCTGCGCTTCAGCAGGTGAAAGGGAAGAAGAGAAAGCCGGTTGCTGCTCCTTAGTCGATAAAGAAGAAGAGGTAGGCTGCTGCGCTTGGTCCAGTGAAGAGGAACAAGCAGGTTGTTGTGCCCAAGCTGGTGAAGAGGAAAAAGCAGGTTGCTACGCCTAGGCCAGCGAAAGGAAAGGAGAAAAAGTGAACGGCCACAGGGACTCTTTGCGCCCCAGCCTAAAAGGCAACCAAGGCTTTGAAGCGCAAGGGAGGTAAGGTCCCCTTGTTTCACGGGCTCCTCGCCCTCAGTTACTTTGGAAGGCTGTGCGTCTTTGGCCATTTCCCCGTCACCATCTGCTCTTGTGGCCTCGCCTTCTCTTTCTCCTGACTCCTCAAAGGTTCGAGCCAATGCCTCAGAGCCTACTTACCCGATTATGGTTGAAGGGGCCGGGCCCAGTCCCGATGGAAGTGAGTAGGGCTAATGAGGTTGGTGTTGACGAGGCGGCAGAGGCAACTAGGGCCTCTGTAATTTTGACAGTGGTCATGCCTGTCGAGGAAAGGGAAACCCCAATGGAGGTCATGATAATAGAAGAGGATGGACCCTCAAGAGCTGAAGAGGGGCAATCTAGGCAGCAGGAGACGGCTGCCTCGAGTGATGGATCTGCGGTGGTTGGAGAGGCAAGACACCTTGAGGGATTAAGCTTGTCGGGCCCTGAGGCCGTGCTCATGACTGCAGAGGAGGTAAGCGTCATGGGAGAGCCTATTAACGAAATGATCGCTAAGGCAGATCATGGTGAAGAAGGAGAGAGAGAGGGTATCGAACCTCTGGAGGTGGAGATGGCTCTAGAGGAGGGGACACAGGGAGAGGTTGCTGTCCCGAGCGAGGAGACTACCGAGGTGCTACCCGAGACTGAGGTAGTGGCTTCTAGCGAGGAGGCCAGTCTTTCCCCGGCTGCGGTTGTGGTGCTTACAGAGGATGAGATGATGGTGTCTGAGCATGAAAGGATCGAGCCCGACGTGGTCATGTCCAAGGGCCAGAGCGAGAAAGTCGTTGCCGAAGTACTAGAGCAGCCTGAAGTTACTCCTGAGGAACCTGAGACCTTGGCTGCAACTGGGGTTCGTCTTGCTATGGTTGCTCTTGCTGCAGTGCCCAGGCCTTCTCTCAGCGGGTTGTCAGGCGTCATTTTTGTGATGCTTCAGACAGGCCTCCAGTAATTGAAGGAGCTTTCTTTTGAAGAGCTTGGAGCTGCGATCCAACGGTTGAGGGAGATTGCCCTAGGGATTGCCCCCGAAGTCCTTCCTTATTTTGAAAGAGTTGGCAATGAGCTGGAGGGGTGGAGTGTGAATGCCCTATGAGAAGAAGCAACTCCGCAGTGGCTGGAAAGCTTGTGATTGCCCCATTTAGAGTCTTCTCTTCTGCGATACCGTGAATTGGTAAACACTCAATCGTAGCAGCTAGATGCTATGGAATCCTAGAGATCAGACCTTACTGAGGAGGCCATTGCCCGCCGTCGCAAGGTGAATGCTTTGAGAGCGCAAATATTAGAGCTGATGCAGAGGCTTGCCAAGCTGGAGAAAGAGACTGCGGATTGGGAAGTGAAGGATAAAGTGCTTTCTGATAACTCTTTGGCCCTCCAGTGTTCTTTGGGAGAAGAGACCACCTTGATGGAGCAAGAGGCGGGGCTGGTAGCAGAGTAGAAGAACGAGATTGAACGGGCGAAAACATCGGCTGTATTGTACAGGGGAAAGATCAATGGAGCAATTGATCGATTTTGATGACGCTATCTTTTTTATTTTTTGTGTCTTTCCATTGTAAAGGAAGGCAGCTTGTAACATCCTTTTGATTTGGGAATGAAACAATTCTTTTGACCTTTCTTTCTATTTCATTTCTTCCTCCCTTTCATGGTTTGAGACGAGAGAGAATAGCCCACTCCTTGCTTCATCTTGTGGCAGCCTGCTGTGGCTTTAATGACCTCGAATGGGGGAGGAGTGGTTTCCTCACCCCTTAGTGTTTGATTTGAGAGGAGCTCATAATTCATGGTTCTCATGATTCGATGAGCCTGCTCACTATAAATGCTCCAGTCTGAGGAAGCTTTGGCTTCGATTCGAGGTGCATTGGTCTTGAGGTCATCATAAGTCTTAATCTCAGGGACCCTTCAAATGCTTTGGAGCGACGTTCATAGCCTTTAGCTGATTCTAGAGGTTACACACCCTGTTTCTCAGCTCCTCCATGGGGTCTTGTTCATGAGAGTCAGAGGGTTGACTCTTGCCAGCCTGTACTTCATCGACAACTCCAGAGAAGTGTAGGACCTTCTTCAGGCTGCTGGTGATCTCCCTGTCCAAGGTGGATGGAATTTGGAGCACCTTCCATGGCGTTGGTGCACTAGTTCTACCTCTAGGAGAGCGATGGGGACATGCAGAACCTTTTACTAGTCTGATGTATACCCTTGGTGCTAGAAGATCTGCCTCTGGGGCTTCTTTGGACTTAGGGACTTCTTCGGACTCGTCGTTTTGTTCTTACGAATTAGAAGTAGAGGGAGAGGCTTCGTCTTAGAGAGAGGACACCATGACCTTGGAGAGGTGGCCAAGTATACTTGGGTGGATGGGGGTCAACGGGAGGATCTTGTCTTGTCTTTCCTCTTATTTGAACATATCCCTGATCATTCACCCCAGATCCTCAATGTCGTCATGAGACGAAGGTCCTGTCTCTTTAACAGACTTCTGATCAACATATTTTGGCCTTTCTAGTGTTGGAAGGTCTGTGAAATAGTACTTGGTATTAGCATAGTGAGTTTCAGCTACCGAGAATGATCTTTTGTAAGCATAGACCGTGTGTTGCCTTCAATCTCGGCTGTATTTGAAATATTGGTGGAGCGTGGAAGGAACCACCCCCTGATCGTGAAGCCAAGGTCAACCAAGTAGAATGTTGTAAGAGGTATCGATGTTGGTTACATGGAACTGAGCATAATCGTTGAGATTACTGATCTTTAGGCGAAGATGTACCGTGCCGGCTGGCTTTTCTCCTGACTGGTTGAACCATTGCACCGTGATGTGGGTAGGAGTGAGGTCGTCAGACCCTAATCCCCATCGAGTGAGACTCCTTCTTGAGATCAGGTTAACTGCTGACCCTCCATCCAACATGATCCAATTGAGAGGGTAGGCGTAAAGTTCACCATTCACGAAAAGGGGGCGATTGTGGAATTTGCCTCCCCACTGAAAGTCATCTTCTTCAAAAGGAGATTGTCAGGCACCCACTTAAAGTGGCTGGGTCAACTTTAATAGGTTCCACCTCAGTCTCGTACACCTCTGGGTTAGAAGGAGCCTAGACTAGAGCCATACGATAGTCTTTAGACAACATGAGGGCATCATAGATAATTAAAAGGGCTAGAAGCTTTCTCAAGTGCCCAATTATGTTGTACTTCACTTTATCCTAATTAGCCTTTTGTGTTCCTGATCCAGTCATTGATCTATGTGGTAGAGTAGGTTTAGGAACATTCTTTGGTTGGGTTTTGGTTTGTGCCACTGGTTGACTTTGTTTAGCCGGTGCGGTCTTGATTGATGGGGTAGTAATAGGAATCTGTATTAGGGACGTAGAGGTTTGAGGTTTAGTTTTAGGGGAAAATGAAGGATAAGGAAATTTGAGGACCTTGAGCTTTTGAGGTGTGGGTTGTAGCTTCTTTCCCGATCTTAGACCCATTTGCCCCGTGCTAATTGGTACTTCCAAGATTTCCACTATGTGAGATACTGATAACTCAGGGCCGTCTACTTGATTTGATGATAAGATGAGGTAGGCTGCACTAGGGATGAAGTCCCACAAAGTCGGCAGCGGAGGAAGGGGCTTGAGGAATTCTTCCTCGATTGGCAGTTGAGGTTCACAGTCCCTGGTGGCAGAAACTTGGGTGACCTTGTCGGCTTGGGGGTGGTGATCCATTCTTCGAGCATTATAGAGAAACATGCATGAAGAATAGAGGGTGCCCTGTTGTCCTCTTGGATCGTGACTATGTGAGATGCTTCAGCTACCCCGAATGCCATTTTCAACTCTTCGAGCTTTATCTTTCCCTTGTTAATAAGGGCCTCGATATTGTCATTGAGCTTGTAGCAGTCGTGAGTGGGGTGGGATTTCCTATGATAGGTGCGGTACTTCTCATTTGACTCCTGCCCCGACGACTTCTACAACGGTTACCTCTAGCAGCTGGATCATGTTCTATTCAAACAGTAGTTGGAGTAGTGCAGGGTTCCACTCCAAGTCAAAGGGATAAACCTTATTCCGATGCTAGGTCCAATAGTCATTCTGCTTACTATTTTTAGGAGGCCGGACCTCATTGTAGGACTACTGCTTGCCGGCCTGAGGGGTATGTGCTTTAGAGAGGTTGAGAGTTTGGGAATCGCTCCTTTGGTGTCAGTCACGATGACGACCACACTGATCACTACCTTTTGAATGCCCCGACTGTTGGAGAGAGAGTTTGAGCTGGAGGATTTCTTACGAGGGTTGCCATGGTGCTTGAACAATCTCCCGATATGATCTGCCTTATAGATGAGCTCTGACATGGAGGGCGGATTGGATGCCTCGACCTGTAGGGCGATCTCAGGGAGTATGTTTCGTATGCAAGTCTGGACTGCTTCCTTTTCGGTCATGGGGGTGGCATGAAAGATTGCTAACTCTCTCCATAGGGTAATGAACTTGTCAATCGACTCACCAGGGTCTTGCATCAAGGTGTGGAGCTCGATGGTTTCCACGTTCCTTTGGACTTCGTAGAAGCGTTGGTAGAACAAGTGCTCCATTTCTTACCAGGTGTGCACCGAGTTTGGCGGCAGCCGAGCATACCACTGGAAAGCTGGTCTTTCAAGAGTCTCGACGATCTGGCGGAGGAGGAGACGTCCGTTAGTTGCTGTCTCCCAGTAGGTCTCTTGGAAGTGGCCCATATGCTAGTGAGGAGATGTGGTACCATTGAACAAGAGGAGTTTCCCTTTTTGGTAGTTTGGGGGAAACGGGACCTGGTTAATGTATGAGGGATACAACTTTTGGTAGAGTGGCGTCTCCTGCATGCTTGAGACCTTGTTCTTGAGGTTATGGGCCACCATAGCATCTATGTCAGTTTGGGAGACCTCACGAGAAGAGGTGCTATCTTGGGAGACCAGAGGTGGAGTCTGCCTAGGAGTTGTGTCCTTACTGGTTGGGGAATCAGACGAAGAAGGGAACCTAGATGTCTCTAAGCGCTCCATATTTTGGAGGATGGCTTGCATCATTTCTTCGAACTTGTTCATCCGCTCCCCATGAGCATTGTTCGTGTCATTGATCACCATGACACTGACCGTTTTTTCTGAGAGACCAGGGTAGAGTGATGCAGCGGACTGCGGAGGCTGGCGAGCCATGCGGGGCAAGTCAGTCTGGAGGTGCTTAGCTTGACTAGACTCGGGCTTTGTATGTCGATCTTGTGAGGACCGGTTCTTGATTGTCTTGGGATCGTGACTTCTGGGTGGTGATCACTGAACAATATTCTTGGACTTGCTTAGGTTCCAGAGTTTGAAGAGCGAAGAAGAGATTACAAGGCAGGAGGTCGTCAGGGGTGGTGACCTCGACTACCTTGGAGGTTTCCCTAGTCATGATCTGCAGGCCTCTTTTTTTCTTGATCCTGAGGATGCGGTGGACCTCATTCCAGAACCGAGCCTGAGACTTGGACTGCCCTGTTTTGTTCGAACAAACAAGAGCCATGTCTATGAGCTAGAGCAGGGAGGGAGTGGGGCCCAAGGATGGAGGGCAGCTTGGGTTCTTGTCTTATAGGTTGGAGGCCTTTGTCTCAAATCAAGCTGTTGCCCCGAGTTCCTTTGTGAGGTCCGGGTGTTCAGTTGACTCGAGGTTGGCTCAAGATAGTACTCTTAGGGAAGACCTTTGAGTACCAGGGCTCGAGGTGCTTGCTTGGTGTCGGGGAAGCGACAAAGGAAGAAGCTGGTTCGTGACTTCGCTTGAGTTTGGATCCGAGAGGGACCTGCAAAGATAGTGTGTGTACACCTTTAGGGTTAGTCGTCCGGGTGACTTGGGGGTCAGCCCGAGCTCAGTCAATGGGTTCGACCTAAGGAGGCCCCACGAGCTTGTGTTTGTGAGTGACGAGGCAGGATCTTGTCTCTCACAAGTAGAAGCTGTGTTCTAGGAGGCAAGACGGAACAATCGACCCGCCTGTGCTCGAGGTGGAATAGAGGTACTGTGGAAAGCTAATGCATGGAGCATGTAGGGTTTGGCCCAAGAGGGCCTGGCCCTAGATGTAAGCTCAAGGCAACATGAGGGCTGCCCCGAGGTGTGGTTCAAGTGGATTGACCACGAGCCTTTGAGTGTGTGTGAGGTGAAAACCTTAGGACCTTTGCCTCTGTGTACCGACTCTCCAAGTGCGGAGACTCAGAGTAGTGAAGGAGCCTAGGGGTGTCTTGCAGCGAGCCTCAGGAGCGATGACAACTTGCTTGCCTTTCGTAGGGATAGACGAGGCAGTCTTCCAGTGTACCACAACAGTATGACTGATAGGAGATTTGCCAGTAGCAGGGTGCGCGACAGCTGGAATGCTACCCATGCAAGGGGCCTTGACGGAGAGTCCACCAAGGCAAGAAAGCAGGGAGGCAGGGACCTATATGTCCCTTCTCACACCAATCCAGGTGAGAACATGGGAGCTAGATCATGAGTCCTGACTCAGAAGGAGAGTAGGGAAGGAGGATGGAGCGACTCGCTTCCCTGAGACAGCCACGATGCAGAGATAAGGAAGTCCCCGACCCAAATGAACATGTTGAACAACCCCGGTGCCATAGAAAAAGGTGCAGAAAGAAAAAAGGAAATTGATCAAACAAGGGCGAACCGACTAAGGAGTAGTAAGTCCCCAGTGGAGTCACCAAGCTGGTTAGGTGCCTCTATGTTGCCCTCCGGATCTAGGTGATTTGGAGGCACGTGTCTCAGGTTTCTGGTGAACTCAGGATTTGAGATCGCTCTCATGGCACCTTGCTCGAGGGCAAGGGTAGGTATAATAACCAATGAGAGAGGAATTTTAGGTGGGTTTAGGACTTACTCGGGCTGGCTCACGTGGATGCCCTCTTAGATCACGAAGAAAGCCCCCCAGCTGCTTGAGCTGGTTTGGAATAGCCTCCCTTAAACTGCAATCATGTTGTTTTTTGGCACAACACTTTTATGGTTAATTTATAAGACGAGTGGGTTGAAGGGGCCCACCCTCGTCTTAGGGTAAAGCACGTTCACATGAGGAGGCGATGAAGTGCAAGGCTCGGTGAAAGATAGAAAAGAGAAGAGAGCTTGACGTAGGGGGGAGACTAGCATGACAACCAGATATCACCGACTCGGAGTGGTAGCAAGACGGGCATGGTTCTTAGGATCAGCACAACGACAATACTACTCAAAACCAATGTCGACGCGTCGATGATAGGCTAGGTCTACCCTCAGTCAAGTGAGAGGAGAAAGAGGTGGAAAGGAGAGAGCAAGACGACAAAGAGAAAAGGGAAGTCCGGACGTCAATAGGCATCGTGGTGGGCAATGCAAGGAGACGACACATCCCTTGTGGACGGTGCCAGCTCCTGACGAGGCACACGACGATTGCTTCTCCTAGGTCGAACAACGATAGGCGCGGGACATAGGGAGAATGGGGTGAGCACCAGTTGCGAGGAGGAAGCTTGCAGATGGCAATAGTTGTTGCTAAAGCCTCTAGTGGGCGGAGATAGGTATCGCCGTATCAGCTAGACGCATAGTAGAGTAAGACCCCTGGGGGCGGCAACAAGCTTCGCCGTCTGGGCTGTTCCCCAAGACGTCACAACTACGTTTATGGGCGGTGATAGGCAGCGCCATCTACAAACTTCACTCGAAGAAAGAGACAGACAAATAGAAGGGGAGGGGGACTCGTGCATGGTGCTGCCATCGCCATGCACAACCTGTGAAGCTGAGGGAGAGGAATGCACGACACTGCCACTGCCATGCGCGACCTTTTCAAGGAACTCAAACGAAGAAGAGGGAGAAGAGAGGGGAGAAGAGAGAGAGAAGAAGAAAAGAAAAAAGGAAAGAGAGAAGGTTTACCTCAATCTTAGGGGTATCGGTCAAAAGTTTTTCTCTCCTCACTCTCTCTCTTAAACGTGACACCACAATGGTAAGAACGAGAAACTTGTAGTAAGTGAAAACTTTCTCTTGTGTGTGTTTATGCCTCCGCCTATTTTTTTATTCTTGTGTACAATGATGGTACGTATATATAGAAGTATTCCCCAAATATGGGTGGATGATCAAAAGTAACCCTAATTGTTGAAAATTAAGATTAATTTGAATTCAAAGAAATTAGAAAATAGGGTGAAAAATGATAGATTTGCCCTTTCCTAAGAAGTCGTGGAATTTCAGAACAGTCCCTATGTTGCCTTAGGACTTTAGATCTGGGGTCGTTCTGGTGCATGGTTGATCGTAAGATGATCGTTTTCTTGTAGGGCTCGACATGACGATCGATTTGATACCAACTTTGAGCCGTGGATCAGGATTCGGTGCACGATCATGTGACTTGAAATTTGAGTAGATCTTGAAACTTTGGATTGATAGTGTGTTTCTTCCTTGATGTTTCTTTGTGTTTTCTTCGCTAAATCACACTAAGCATGCCACTACGATCACGGGGCACCAAATACAGCTCAATTTTGGGGCCGAATGAAGATTTTGCGAGCTTGGAATTTTGGCCAGAATCACGGATTCTAGTGACGAAATTTACAGTCTGTTCGTCGACTTCATGTGTAGAATCCGACCGTCAATCACGCACGACGTTCGTGTTAGAGATGGCTCGAGTGTTTGTGCCCACAATGAAATTGGCCTTGCGTCGATCGGGCTCGCAAGCAGCATGATTTGGCTACTTGGGTGAGGAACGATGCTGCTGATTTTCCTGCACTTTCTTCACGGATCAGCAATTTATCTTTAGCTTTTCTTCATGCTCGGGTGTCGCCATGGGATGTGCCATATATTGAATCGCTCGTCGTGACCAGACGAACATGCGCACCAACTTTGAGCACGATCTGACTTAGGGCGAATGAGATATGAGTGTCAAAAGTTGTTGATCGTGACTGTCACTTCAATGGTGTAGTGTTGCAGTGTGGCCGCACGGGAATAGCGTGTGGCTTCTCCTGGTTTACTCTTCCGCCTATAACTTCTTCTTGGAATGTCTGTTTGTGTTGAAACTTGACCCTTAAGGGTTTTCAATCATGCCGGATCCAATGGTGGTAGTCCCACAACATTTTGAGATGCTAAAAATTTAGCTCTAGTTATAGGGGCCGTTTCAAGGTACAAGATGTCGATTCTGTAAGCATTGTTTCTCAGTCTGCAGTACTTCAGACATGTCGAAATGCGACGAACTTGGTAAGAGACTCTTGAGACACCTCATGAAGATCTTGGCAAGTTCTGGGGCTGTTCTGAGACTTTTCAAATTTCCACTACTTGCTAAGCCTTTATTTAACGGGGGCCCCATGTTGATCAAAAATATATTCCAATAGCCATTATTGAGCAGAAGCTACAAAGATTTGTGTATGAACTGTAGTCATATAAGCGATAGTAGCAAGATTTTTTACAAAGTCGATGCCGTACTACTGATTGTAACCTTTTGGCACCAAGTGGGCTTTGTATCGTTTTAGACTACAATCAGCGTTGGTTTTAATTTTATATACTAGTTAGGTTCCTCGATCTCACCCTTCGGATCCTTGAGGGATAGGGCCGCTCACGTTTTGGATTTCGAGGAAGACCCGGGACATTCATGAGATTGCTTTCTCAGGAACCTCGTGCGAAAATGGGGGCAGGTGTTACCAATCGGTGAGAGAGGAATTTAAAAGGTGGGTTCAGGACTTACTCGAGCTGACTCGCATGGGCACCCTCTTAGATCAAGAAAGAAAGTCCCCCCAGTAATGAAACTGGTTTGGAATCGCCTCCCTTGGCTCGTATTCATCTTATTTTCTACTTTATGCAATCACACACATATATGCCAAAGGTTATGGGCCAGGTGGGTCATGCCTCACCCCTTTCCTCTTTTATGAACGTATGCAAGCATGTGTATTCAAAATGAAGAAAGAAAGACATGGGGAGAGAAGTATTCGACCAAACGAGAAGGTCAGGGCAGTGATTAGGCTGGTGGATAGTAGAGATAACGTGGTGCTGAAATGGGCTCGATAACTGAGACTGGCTCACGGGTTCGCTACTAGACATTATTGCCAATATCGACTAGCTAGGCACAATGGTCGGTTTGTCGTGGTAGTAAAGTAGGCCAAGTGAAGCTAGCGCAACAACATTACGGTTAGACGAAAGGACTGCCATGAGATGCTAACCTCAATATCTCTTTGTCAAACAAAAGAGCAGCAGAGGAATGATTAAAGAGAAGAAGGGGATAGACAGAAGGAGAGAGAAGAAGGAAGCGGAGATGCAGTTGGCGCTAGCTATCGTCAATTGTTTCAAGAGATGGGAGAGAGAGGAAGCAGTCGACTCTAGGCTTCACCGATTGTGTCAAATGAGAAGTGAGGAAGGGAGCCAAACGACTCTTAGTCTCGCCAACTGAAAAAAGAAGAGAGAGAAAATCAGTTGGTGCTAGGTCTCGCCGACTGATAGAAGAAGAGGGAGAAGACCAATTGACGTTAGACCTCGCTGACTAATAGAGAGAGAAAAGACATCCAACACTAGGCCTCATCGACTGGTAGAAGAAGAGAGAGAAAACCAACCAATGCTAGGTCTCACTGATTGATAGAGAAAGAGAGAGAAGATCAACCGACGCTAGGCCTCGTTGATTGGAAGAGAGAAAAAACGATCGACGCTAGGCCTCGTCAACTGGTAGAGAGAAAAGACAATCAACGCTAGGCTTCACTGACTTGTAGAAGAAGAGAGAAAAAGCCAACTGATGCGAAGTCTCGTCAGTTGATAAAAGAAGAGAGAGAAGGTCAACAGGCACTAGGCCATGCCGACTGATAGAAGAAGAGAGAGAAAACCAATTCACGCTAGATCTTATCGACTGATAAATGAAGAGAGAGAAAGCCAACTGACGTTAACTCTCACCAGTTGACAGAAGAGGAGATAGAAGGCCAATCGGCACTAAGCCTCGCTAATTGGTAGAAGAAGAGAAGAGAGAGAAAGAGAGAGAAGAGAGAGAAAGAGAGAGAAGAGAGAGAAAGAGAGAGAGCGAAGAGAGAGAGAGAAGAGAGAGAAAGAGAGTGAGAAAAGAGAGAGAGAGAAGAGAGAAAGAGAGAGAAAGAGAGAAGAGCGAGAAGAGAGAAGAGATAAGAGAGAAAGAGAGAAGAGAGAAGAGAGAAGAGAGAAAGAGAGAAGAAAGGGAGAAAAGAGAGAAGAGAGTGAGAAGAGAGAAAGAGAAAGAAGAGAGAGAAAGAGAGAAAAGAGAGAGAAGCGAGAGAAGCGAGAGAAAGAGAGGAGTGAGAAGAGAGAGAAAGTTACATGCTTGAAGGGTATCGACCCTTTTTATCTCTCTCCTCTCCCTCCTTTCGAGACGTACTCACAGGCTCAAGCAAGGGATCAAAATTTTTATTGAATCTTCAAAGAATCCACTCAAGACCGAGAGGTGGTGGAGGGTCTAGGTGTTTTTTCTTTTTTTTTACAATAAGGCAGTGCTTGTTTATATAGAGTTGTGCCCAAACATTAGTGGCTTGATCAAAATTAGACCTAATTGCTGAAAATTAAGATTTAATTGAATTAAAATAAATTCTAAAAATGGTTGCAAAAGGACTATTTTACCCTTGCTTAACAATTTGTGGAATTTCAAAACAGTCCTTATAGCTGCCTGAGAACTTGCATGATCTTTCGTGGCTGACCCGAGGTTGTTCTGATGCCCGTTTGATCGAAAGGTTAGTGTTTTTCTTGTAGGGCTGCACATGGCGATCGTTTTGATACCAACTTTGAACCATGAATCTTAAATCATGTTTTTGAATCATGATCACGAGACTTGAAATTTTGTTGAATCTTATGATCGCTAGTGCGATCTTTCCTTAATGTTTTTTTGTGATTTCTTCATCGTAGCGCACTAAGTATGTCATCACGATCGGGTGGCAACAATCAGAACACGATTTGGAGCCCGAACGAAGATTTCACAACTTGAGTTTTGGCCGGAATCAAGAATCTGGAGGCAAAAATTTTAGTAACTTCGTCGGCTTCATGCATGAAATTTGATCGTCCATCATGTACGTGCTTCAATCTAATGATAGCCTTAAACCTTACGCACATAGTGGAATTGGTTTTACGTCGATCCATTGTGCGAGCGTCGTGATTTATTCATCGAGCGAGGCGTGTTGCTATTGAATTTTTTGCAACTTCTTCACGGATCTGCAACTTATCTCTAGCTTTTCTCTCTGCTCGGATATCATCTCGGGGTGTGCCACATATCGAATTATTCATCTTAATGAGACGAATACCTTCACCAAATTTGAGAGTAATTTGATTTGGAACAAGTGTGTTACGAGCCTCGATAGTGATTGCATGTGACTTTAAAAATAGCCACCTTTAATGGTGTTTTGGTGCATTGAGGCTATACAGGAATAGTGTGCAACCTCTCTTGTTTCAATGTTTTGCTCATATCTTTGTTCTGGAGTGTCTGATCAAGTTGAAACTTGTCCCATAGGGGTTTTCGACCGTGCCGGATCCCATGGTGGTGGTCCCACAATGATTTGAGACACAAAAAACATAGCTCTAGTTATAGGGTCCGTTTTAGGGTGCTAGAAGCCAACTTTACGAAACTGTTTCTTTGTGTTCATCGATTGAGACTGTCAAGAATTTTTGAGCCATTATGAGATTGTCAGGAATTTTCGACTGTTTTGCCGGCTTTATTGACCTGCTTCCTACCAGGAACCAAGGTGATGAAAAATACGTTCAAACATATACCCATTGACAACTTACATCAATTTTTCCTTTCGAAAGAGATGTCATGTTCCAAGCATGAATGCACTCGAGAGAATTCAACTCATCACTCATTGCTTGTTGCCACTCAGGTTGACTTGCTGCTTCTTTATATGTCTGAGGTTTAGAAAAAGAATGAACAGAGGCAAGGAATGCTTGGTGCTGAGATAAGAAGGTTTCATAGTCAGCTAGTTGGGGAGGTGGAATAGATACCAAAGTGCTCCATCTAAGAGCAGAGAGCGGTAGAGGATTAGCAAGTGTAAGGTTCTGATCAGGGCTGTCAGTATGAGATGGTGGAGTTTCTTCCTGGACTTCAGAAGGAGGGACATGGTCGTGTTGTATGTCATCTTTGACGTGCTTGCACTTCCCACACAAACAAGGAGAGGGCCAGCAATAGCTTGGTCCTGTGAATGCATACGACACCGGCAACTCAAAGTTGTGCCATAAAATAGAGCCTTAAGCCATACGACCTGGGTATAGTGCCATCGCACCAAGGAAGGTCCTTACAATTGTAGCCCTGTGCTAACAGCTCCAAAATTATACCAGACCACCACCATCGTATTCAGAATGTTGAAAACTCTCGAGGACTAAATTTGGGCTCAACTGGACCACCCGAAAAGGGTCCACGCCCTTGTGGCATCGTAACAAGTGGGTTTCACACTAGCACAGTGCGGCTTCACCAAATCAGTCCCCAAGCATGGCGACTGCGACATCGTGTTTCGTTAGCAACTTCAAGGACCCATGGCGCCTTTCGCAGAAACCAGGAAAAGCCTAGATCTAGATATGTTCTTGGTCATGTCAGCCTCGTCATTTTGACCTAAGGCATGCACTATGGCATGACCTAAAGTCAAATTTCTCTTGGAAAGAAGGTGTGAGTAAAACCAAAAAAACCTGGGGTTAAGAAGAAGAATCCTTAAATCCAATGAAGCACAGCTCGACATCCACGCATCGAATCACCACGGGGATGAGCTCAATGCAACCAGCTCGCAAAGAACTGCAAACTGGTAAAAATCTTGCATTAAATCCAAGGTCTGATGGATGCAAGTCTCCACGTCATAGAATAAGTAAATCTGTTCAGATGCCGTAATCCCTCTTTCTGGTGACCTCCCAAATTAGGCAAACAAGCAAACCAGGACAAAATTAGCCCAAACTTGGTGTAAAATGGCTGTGACTGTCTCCTCTCTCATTTGCAAGTAGAGCCAGGAGCTAAAGCATCGCAAGTCGAACCGCATTGGTGAACAAAGTTCACGAATCTAAAAGTCTCACGAATCTGGATGGATTTCCACCCCGTGGGAAAAAGACCACCCCATAATGATTAAAGGGCATCAAAATGCTCAGAATTGGAAAGACATTGAAGATATGCTGACAAATCATCTAAAAAATTGCCACAAGCAGCAGAAAAAGCTTCTAAGATCTGGCCAAGGCGAAATGACCTCCATGCAGGGATGGTTTTGTCATTAGCAAAAACGTCTCGAGGACATTTTGGTCATTACGCCTAATTTCACGATTTATTCCTAATTTCTTAAATTGTAATTAAGTTTTGTTTTTGAGCGTTCACCCTCTATTATACACATGCTTAAGTGTATAGTGTAGAAAAATCTTTTCGATGGGAGGAGGGATTATTGTGCATTATCCAAACTTCTATCTCCGATGCAAATAAAGAGAGAGAGGTTCGCGACCTAGGTCCACAGGTCCCAAAATGCATGTGGACTACGGAAGCCGTAGGACAATAAGTACTGATCTAAAGTGAAAATTCCAACAATATCAGAATGTCCCGAGAACGTGAAAGAACGTGGTTAAGGATCTCTTAAAAGCACCTTCCAAGTTTCGTCACAATCTGATGAGTTTTGGGCAATGCAGATGATAAAACAATTTCAGGAAATCTTGCCTCTATCATGCTGAAAATGAGCTTTGAACTATAACACCATTATCGAAGCATCAAATAGTCTCCAGACCATCGTAATTGGATTCAGAATGGTCGAAAACACTTGAGTACCAATTTTCGACGCATTTCGATGCTTCTAAAACAAATAATGGTCAACTTACCCAAAACAGGTAGGTCATACACTATTATGGTGTGCCCTCGGCTAACCATTTTCCATTAATGGAAACTGTGCATCATCAAAACTTCATAAGGTCATATCTTCTTCATCTTGGGTCAGATCGAGCCCAAATTTTGGGAGCACATTCGTCTCGTCGACCCGGTTGATTAGATATATGACACACATGATGACATGGCTCGAGCTAGGAGAAATTGAAGAGAGAATTTCTATGGAAAAACTTAAAAGTTATAGGAAAATTCCAGCCACGTGTCTTGACGATCAAACTCCCACATCACGACGCTTGGATATCGGATCGACCTCATACCAGGCCCATTACGAGCACGAGGTCTGAGGCTTCTTCTGAGTCAAACCTTGCATGTGATGGACGATTGAATTTGACACATGATGAGTCTAAAGTTTCTGCAATTCTGGCCATCGGAATCCAAATGCCGACCAAAGTTTTCCAATTTGGAAAACGGTCATCCGGGCATCAAATCGAGCCGTTCTTTTTGCAGAACAATCGTGAAAACTTGCTTGTTAAGCTACAATCAAGAAATCAACGAAAAAAATCAAGAAATGGGTTGAATCTTAAAAGAAAGATTGCACGTTTTTTCATAGTATTGCCATGTCATGATTATGGTTCGAAATTCATATCCATGGCTTGAAATTGATACCAAAATGATTGTCTTCTTGAGCTCATCAAGAAAACGATAATATTTCAGCTGGAAGGTGACCGGAAAAACCCCGAATTGGCCATAGAAAGTTCGCACGATTGAACGGCCATCATAGGGACTGATTTGGAATTACATAGATTGTTGGTACATGGGCAAAATCATCTTTTTTCCCTATTTTCTTAGATTTTCTTTAATTCTTTTAATACCTAATTATCATCAATTAGGTTAAGTTTTAGTCATCCACCCATGTTTGGGCCCCACTTTAATATAAAAAACGTACCATCTCAATGTAAAGGACCCCCTTTTTTGGATGAATAAAAATTTTATTTTTACTTGAGCATTGGGTCACGGCTTGAGAGAGAGAGAGAGGAGAGAGAAAATTCTGATGGGTACCTTACATAACTTTCTCTCTCCTCTTCTCTCTCTTCTTTTTCCCTCATCCTCTTTCTCTTCTCCTTTCCCTTCTCTCTCTTCTCTCTTCTCTTCTCTCTTCTCTTCTTTCTCTTCTTCTCTCTTCTCTCTCTCTTCTTTCTTTTTCCTTCTCTTTCTGACACAGACGGTAGTGCCAGCCGCCGCATATGTCAAAACTCTCTCTCTTTTTCTTCATAAATGGTAAAAATCCACTGTTTGTGTATCTCTTCTCTCTCTTCTTTCCCGCTCTTTCTCTTTCTTTAACACAAACGGTAGCGCCAGCCGTTTATGTTAATTCTCACTTTCTCTCTCTTCATAAGCGGAAGCGAGCTGCCATCTGTGTCTCTATCTCTTCTCTTTCTCTCTCCTCTCTTTCGTTCTCTATCTCTCCCTCTACACAAGGGTACCGATGTGGGCCTACCTTTTTTGGTGGGCCTCGTCGGGGTTCCTGTGACCTCTTTGTCTCTCTTCTATCACAGGGGCAGTTACGTGGGCCTACCCTTTTTTACGGGCTTTGTTGTTGTCCTTGTATTCTCTCTTCTTCTTTCTCTCTTTATTTTCTCTCTTTTCATAGACGATTGTCAGGCTGCCATCTATGTTCTTTCTCTCTATCCCTTCTTCATAGACGGCAGGCAAGCTACTGTCCGCATTCTCTCTCTCTCCCTTCTTTACAGACAACAGGTAAGCCACCATATGTGTTCCTTTTCTCTCTCCCCTCTTCACAGATGGCAGGCAAGCCACCGTTCGTTTTCTCTCTCTTTTCTTCACAGATGGAAAGCAAGTCATCATATGTGTTCTCTCTCTCTCTCTTCTCTGCACATATGGCAGCCAAGCTGCTATCTGTGCTCTCCTCTTCCTTATTTCCTTTTTCTCTTTTCTTCTTTCCTTTTTTTGTTCTCTCTTTGTTCCTCCTTCTTCTCCCTTCTTTCCTCTTACTTCTCCTTTCTTTCCTGTTTCTTCTCTCCTTTTTCCTCGCTCTTCTTTCTCCCCTTCTTTCCTTCTTCTCTTCTCTTCTTCTTTCCTTTCTTTCTCCATTCACTATAATCTCTCTCTCTCTCTCTTTCCTCTTACAGGGGCAACGACGTGGGCCTATCCTTTTTGGTGGGTCTCATTTCCATCATTGCATCCTCTCCCCCTTTTCCCTCTTCTTTTCTTCCCTCTTCACTGACAGTAGTAAGTCACCGTCTATGTTCCCTCTTCATAGGTGACTGTAAACTGCCGTCTGTGTTCTTTCCTTCTCTTTCCTCTTCGCAGACGGCAGTAAGCCACAATCTGTGTATTTTCCTCTCTCTATTTTATTCTTTTCGTTTTCTCTTTCTTCTAATGAATTTTCATTATCTAACCCTTTTATTCTCTCACCCCCGTATTGTAAAAATATGTATTGACAATCCTTTGTCAAGGGGATGCCGGAAGGCTGTTGAATTGATGCGATTTTGACCACGTTATGTTCTGTTTTTCTTTGAGTACACACACCTGTGTGCACTCACCCAATGACAAAGTCCCTCAAACCCACTTGTCTTCTAATCTAATGTGTGTGTGTGATAGCAGGAAAGGAAGAAATAGCCCAAAGGAGGTGATTTCAAACCGGCCATAAGTCCGAAGGGCATTTTGACGTGATCTAAGAGGGAGCCCATGGGAGTTAGCCCAAGTGAGTCACGGACCCAAGTGAGGTAAGTCCCACCTCACACCTTAATTCCTCTCTCACCAGTTGGTAATCCTACCCGTGTCCTCTTGACACGATTCTTGAGAGAGCGGTCTTAGGTCTCGGGTCCATATCGAACCCGGAGCCTAGACATCAGGTAAACCCGACTCGAGGGTGAGATTGAGGCATCTAACCAGCTTGACGACTACACTGGGGAAACACTACCCCATAGTCGGATCATCCTTGTTTGGCTTGCTTCTTCTATTTTCTGTTCACTCTTCACACACATGTCTTCGAGTTTGTGTAACCCTTTCATCCGAGTCGGGGACTTTCTGATCCTTGCACTCTTGAGCCCGCTTAGGAAGCAGGTCCCACAAACCTCGTTCCAGAACATCCTTCTGAGCGTTGACCCTGTGTCACGCTCTCAGGTCATGACCTGTGTTGGTGTGAGGAGGGACCCATAAGTCTCTCACTCCCCATTTCCTAGCCTTGGTGGACCTTCCATCAAAGCACGTTGCGTGGGTGGCCCTTTAACCACCTCACACAGCATGCACCTTGTACTAGCAAGTCACTTGCCGGTCCTACTGCTCGAGGCAGCCGAAAGGCAACCCCTTCCCTTCCTGTGCAAGGCAATCCAACTACCAATTTTTTTGAGGGTCACTGAAAGGCAACCCCCGATCTTCTACCACATCGAGCCCCTTGCAATAAGATGCTCGACACATGGATAAGGAGGTCCTAAGGCCCCCATCTCTCACATAGGCATCATGGCTCGTGGTCCACCCACTAGAGCTACACTTCGGGGCATTCCTGAGCTTACCCCGAACCACTATCCGGGCTCGGTTCCTCTTAGACCTGACCCTGTATACTTGATGCATACATACCGCACTACTCGGGGAAGTTCTTTTATTGTACTTAGCTAAGTACTCAAGAGAGGACCCCCTCGTTGTCCCTTTCAGCATATCCCTACTCAATCTGTGAGGGGTGGTCATAAAGCCACTCACTCACAAACTCATGGTCGCAGCCCTCGGTCTCAGCCTCCTAAGGCCCAATCCATTGCTCAAGCCCGTATTGACCCTCAGGTCACTCAGAACCCTTCTGCAAGTGGTGCACACGTGCCACCCCAAAGGACGACTCCAAGCTCCCGAACAAAAGGTCAATGGTACATGTCTCCTTCTCCTCCGATGAACTGCTCCAGACTTGATACTTGAAGGCTTTTCCTAAGAGTAACATCTTTAGGAACCCACTTCACACTGACTCTATTCTTAGTGCCCATAAAAGAGCTCGAGGCAAGGTTCCCATGGGGGATGAAGTCTTCCATCCCCCGTCTCTCCCCTGGCTAAGACCGAAGTCCAAGCTGACTCTTGTCCCAAGCCCTCATTCTCTATCACACCTCATGGAGACAACTCATTCGTGTTTGAAGAAAGCGGACCTTTAACAATCACGGTCCCAGTCTCAGTTCTGGAGGGAAGTACACCAGAACTTGAGAGCCAAATATGACTGAGGCCTATGAATAGTCTCAAGAGAGGAAGTCAAGGCATACGGGGCAAGCAAGCCCTCTGACCCTTTAATCAAGAATCCCTTGTATCCACTACGGGCTGCAACAGAGCTTGAAATAGAAGAATCCTGCATGGTTGTTCACGTCGTAGGATATGACCCAATTGTGCAGCACTTGTGGTCCCAAGACCTTCGAGATCCGGTCCTGATCAAGTCAGCATATAAGGCTCGAGCTCAGTCGGTGCATCCTTTTCTGAACGACTTGTCGCACCCAGTCTGGCGTATGCAGCAAACCCCATCAGTACAAGAGACCAATCTTCTTGAGGAAATTGTCAGCGTAATGGTCATTAACAAACCCAATGACGAATAAGAAGACCATATGAATCGGTTCCAGGACATGACTCAAAAGATGATGGAGAAAACTGACTTGATAGAGTGTCACGACCCCACCTCTGCCCCTTGCCGTTCACGCTAGAGGGCGATGGATTGAGGGTCCGTGATCCAAAGGTAATGAATTCCACTCAGGTCAGAGTGCGCTCATTGATTTAGGAAAGTGGTAATCAAAGCAAACCACGAAAATAAAGAAAAACTTTAAACAGAAGCATGCAAGATCTGGGCAAATTAAAATTGAAACTTATATATATATATATATATATATATATATATATATATATATATATATATATATATATATATATATATATATATATATATATATATATATATATATATATATATATATATGTATATATATATTAACTAACTCACTATCTAAGTCACCTACTCCTGAAGTAGAGACCCTATACATCAGGCCAAGCCAATCCCATTTTTTATGACCACTACCATCCCTCATGAGGGAAGGCAATGAAAAGTGGGTGTCCCTATTTGAATGTATTTTTCAGCACCTTGGTCCCTGATAGGAAGCAAGTCAATAAAACCTACAAAACAGTGGAAATTCCCTACAGTCTCAGAATGGCCCCATAATTGGTAAAGATCTTCATCAGCAGTTCAAAAGACTACCTGCCAAGTTTCATCATGGTTAAACATGTCTAAGGTAGTGAACACAAAGAAACAATTTCAGCAAAATCGATCTCTAGCACCCTGAAATGGACCCTGTAACTAAAGCCATACTTTTGGTGCATCAAATAGTGGTGGGACCACCGTCATTAGATCCGGCATGGTCGAAAAGCCTTATGGGTCAAGTTTTGGATTAATCAGGCACTCCAAGACAAAGTTATGAGTAAAATACCAAAAAGCAGTAGGTCGCACACTATTCCCGTGTCAATCAAAACACCATTAAAGGTAGTTGTTTTTATAGTCATGGGCAGTCACTTTCAGGGCCTATAAATCACTCGTTCTTGCTTCCAAATTTTGTGAGCGTGTTCGCCTCATCAAGACGAGCGTTTTGATGTGTGGTACGCCCTGTGACGACGCCCTAGCAGTGAGAAAATCTCAATGAAAGTCGATGATCCATGAAGGACGTCGCAGGAAATTCAGTGTGTAGCCAAATCACGATGCTCGCATACCCGATTGACACGAAACCAATTGCATTATGTGCGTGAAGTCTAAGGCTATCTCTTGTGCAAACCTCGCATACGATGAACGGTTGGATTTCACAAATGAAGGCATCAAAGCTACTATAAATTTTGGCTGCCGAGTATTAATATTCTGGCCAAAAACTCAAGACGATAAAATCTTCATCCGGACATGAAATCAAGTTACGTTCATTGCAACGTGATCGTGACGACATGCTCAGTATGATTCAGCGAAGAAGTCACGAAGAAACATCAAGAAATGAGCACACAATCGATCCAATGTTTTCAAGATTCATCCAAGATTTAAGTCTCATAATCATGGCTAAAAAACATAATTCATGGCTTGAAGTTGGTATCAAAATGATCGCCATACCGAGCCTTACAAGAAAACAATAATCTTTCAAACGGCCATCAAAACAACCTCGGGTTAGCCACGGAAGATCACGCAAGTTCTCGGGCAGCAATAGGGACTGTTTTAGAATTCCACACATTGTTAGGCATGGGCAAAACAATCCTTTTGCACCCATTTTTAATTAAATTGTAAGTATCTTCAATTCTAGGTAGTTTTTGGGCGTGCACCCATGTTTTAGCCCAATTCTATATAAACAAGCCATGCCTCATTGTACAAAGGACGGATTCATTCTTCTTGGATCAATCAATAAAACTTTGATTTTTGCTTTAGCTAGTGGGTATGTCTTGGAGAGAGAGAGAAGAGAGAGAAGAAAAGGGTCGATACCTTCAGGTAGGTAACTTTCTCTCTCCTCCCCTCTTTCTCTATCTCTCTTCTAATGCAGTCGATGAAGCCTAGCGCCAGCTGGATTTCTCTCTCCCTTTCTCTTCTAATGCAGTCGGTGTAGCCCAGTGTCGATTGCATTTCTCTCTCCTCTCTTCTATCACAGTCAGTGAGCATAACGTCGACTAGATTTCTCTCTCTTCTGATCTCTATCTCTCTTTTCTCTCTCCTCTTCTTTCATTCCCAATACCAAGTGGAGTTTTCTCTCTCCTCTTCTTTCATTCCCAATGTCGGGTGGATTTTCTTTCTCCTCTCTTCTGTTACAGCCAACGAATCTAGCACCGGCTAGATTTCTCTCTCTTCTCTTCTATTACAGTGAGCAAAGCCTAACATCGGCTAGATTTCTCTCTCTTCACTTCTGTTACAGTTGGTGTAGCCTAGTGCCAACTAGATGTTTCTCTCTTCTCTTTCGATGTAGTCGGCGAAGCCTAGCATTGATTGGATTTTTCTCTCTTCTCTTCTGTTACAGTCGGTGAAGCTTAACGTCAACTGGATTTTTTTCTCTCTCTCATATGTTGCAGTTGGCGAAGCCTAACGCTAGCTCGATCTCTGTCCCTTACTTCTCTCCCATCACAACCGGCACCGACTACATTTTCTCTTTCTTCTTTTTTGACACAGTCCATGAAGCCTAGCACCAACTGCATTTTCTCTCTCTTCTCTTCTAACACAGTCGATAAAGCCTAGCACCGATTACGTTTCTTCCCTCTTCTCTTCTGACATAGTTGGTGAAGCCTAACAGTGATTGCATTTTCTCTCTCTTCTCTTGACACAATCGGTAAAGCCCAACATCGACTGCATTTTCTCTCTCTTCTTCGAACACAGTCGGTGAAGCCTAACATCAACTGCATTTTCTCTCTCTTCTTTTAGAATAGTCGACGAAGCTTAGCATCGACTGCGTCTTATATCTCTCCTCCTCTGAATGACACTGTCGGTAAAGCCTTTCGTCGACTGTGTTTTCTCTCTCTTCCTTCTAACACCATCGACAATGCATAAAGTTGACTGCATTTGTCTTTCCTCTCTCTCTCTTTCATCCTCTCGTCTTTCATACTCCTCGCTTCCTTTCTTCTCCCTCCTTCTTTCTATTCCCTTTTTCTCTTATTTCATTTCTTATTCTTCCCTCATAACCATTATTCTACTACTCTTTCGTTCGACTATGGGGATTGGGGTTAGCCTCTCATGGTAGCCTTATCATCTAGCCGTAATGTTCTTGTGACAGGATTACTTGGCTTGCTTTATTGCCATGATAGACTGACCATCGTGCCTCGCTAGTTGGTATTGGTAATGACGTCTAGTAGTAATCTTGTGAGCCAGTCTTAGTTATCGAGCCCGTTTTGCTACCACGTCAGGCCAATTATTTAGTAGCTTAGTCACCGCCGGATCCTCTAGCTCAGTCAAATTCTTCTCTCCCTCATCTTTCTTCTCTTCTTCTCTTTGAATGCTCATGCTTGTGTATGTTCATCAAAGAGGAAAAGGGTGAGGTCTGACCCACCTGTCTTATAACCTTTGCCATATATGTGTGTGATTGCAAAAAACAGAAGAATATAAGCCAAGGGAGGCGATTCCGATCCAGTTTTTTTACTAGGGGGCTTTCTTCGTGATCTAAGAGGGCACCCACGCGAGCTAGCCCGAGTAAGTCTTGAACTCACCTTAAATTCTTCTCTCACCGGTTGGTAATACTTGCGCCGACTCTCGAACGAGGTTCCCAAGAGAGCGTTCTTAGAAACGTATCGGGTCTCCCCTTGAAACCCGAGACGAGTGCCGCCCAATCCCTAAAAGGATCTGGAGGGCCAGATAAAGGCACCTAACCAGCTTGGCGGCTTCATTGGGGACTTACCACCCCTTAATCGGGACGTTCTTGTTTGGCTAGTTTCTTCTTTTATTATATTCTTTCATTATCTTTTCACATTTTTTTTATGGCTTGCAAGTTCTTTAACCCATTTATCTGGATGGGGGATTTCTTATCCCCGCATTGGAGAGTGTCCCTAGGGAACAAGTCCTTCAACTTTGTTCCAATCTATCCTCTTGAACAAAGACTCCTTTGGTTAGGTGCCTCGATCTTGTCCTTCAGATCCTTGGGGGATCAGGTGGCACGCATCTTAGGTATCTGGGAAGACCCGGGATGTTTGTGAGATCGCTCTCTCGAGAACCTCATTCGAAAACAGTGGCAAGTATTACCAACTAGTGAGAGAGGAATTTAAAAGGTGGGTTCGAGACTTACTCGGGCTGACTCGCGTAGGTGCCCGCTTAAATCACGAAGAAAGCCCCCCAGTAATAAAAATGGTTCGGAATCACTTCCCTTGACTTGTATTCCTCTTATTTTCTGCTTTTCTACAATCACAAACATATATGGTAAAGGTTGTGGGATAGGTGGGACAGACCTTACCCTTTTCCTCTTTGATGAGCGTACACAAGCATGCGCATTAAAGAAGAAAAAAGATAGACGAAGAGAGAGAAGAATTCGACCAAGCGAGATGATCAGAGCAATGACTAAGCTAATGGATAATTGACGTAACGCGGTGGCGAAATGGGCTCGGTAACTAAGACCAGCTCATGGGATTGCTACTAGATGTTATTGTCGATATCGACTAGCTCGTCAGTCTTTCATGGCAGTAAAGCGGGCCAAGCGAACTGACGTAACAACATTACAGCTAGAGGACAGGAGTGCTATGAGATACTAACCTCAATCCCTCTTGGTCGAACAAGAGAGCAGTAGAGGAATGGTTAAAGAGAAGAAGGGGATTGACAAAAGGAGAGAGAAGTAGGAAGAGGAGATGCAGTAGGCGCTAGACATCGCTGACTGTTTCAGGAGATGGAAGAGAGAGGAAGCAGTAGGCACTAGGCTTGACAGACTATGTCAGATGAGAAGAGAGAAAGGGAGCCAACTAGCACTTAGTCTCACCAACTGACAAACGAAGAGAGGGAACACCAGTTAGCATTATGTCTCATCGACTGATAGAAGAAGAGGGAGAAGTCCAACCAATTGTAGGCCTCATCGACTGGTAGAGAGAGAAAGACAACTGGCGTTAGGCCTCACCGATTGGTAGAAGAAGATAGAGAAGACCAACCGACATTAGATCACATCGACTGATAGACGAAAAGAGAGGAGTCCAACCGATGCTAGGTCTTGCCGACTAACAGAGGAAGAGAGAGGAAACCAATCGGTGTTAAGTCTCACCGACTTATAGACGAAGAGAGAGAAGACCAACCGGCGTTAGGTCTCATCGATTGATAGACAAAGAGAGAGTAGATTGACTGTCGCTAAGTCTCATTAGTTGTCAGAAGAAGAGAGAGAATGCCAACCAGTGTTAGGTCTCACCAGTTGTCAAAAGAAGAGAGAGAAAGCCAACCGATGCTAGGTCTCTTCAGTTGTCAAAAGAAGAGAGAGAAGGCTAACCGACGTTAGGTCTCGTCAGTTGCTAGAAGAAGAGAGAGGGCTAACAAGTACTAGGTCTCGCCAATTGGCAGAAGAAGAGAAGGAAGAAGACCAATCGACTCTAGGTCTCACTGACTGATAGAAGAAGAGAGAGAAAGCCAATCAGTGCTAGGTCTCACTAGTTGACAGAAAAAGAGAGAGAAGATAGAGATGATAAGAGAAGATGAGAGAGAAAAATGATAGAGATGGGAAGAAAAAGAGAGAGATAAAGATAAAGAGAGAGAAAGAGAGGGAGAAGAGAGAGAAAGAGAAAGAGAGAGAAGAGAGATAAAGAGAGAAGAGAGAGAGAAGAGAGAGAGAAGAGAGAGAAGAGAGACAAAGAGAGAGAAAGAGAGAAGTGAGAAGAGAAAGAGAGAAGAGAGAGAAAGTTGTCTGCTTGAAAGGTACTGACCCTTGTTCTCTCTCTCCTCTCTCTCCCTCTGAGATGTACTCACAGGCTCAAGCAAGGGATCAAAATTTTATTGAAGCTTCAAAGAATTCACTCAAGACCGAGAGTTGGTGGGGAGGTCTGTGTGTTTATAATGAGGTAATGACTGTTTATATAGAGTTGTCCCCAAACATGGGTGGATTGATCAAAATTAGACCTAATTGCTAAAAATTAAGATTTAATTGAATTAAAAGAAATTCTTAAAATGGGTGCAAACGGACTGTTTTACCCCTGCTTAACAATATGTGAAATTCCAGAACAGTCCCTGTGGCTACGCGAGAACTTGCGTGTTCTTTCGTGGCTGACCCGGGGTTGTTCTAATGCCCATTTGGTCAAAAGATTATTGTTTTCTTGTAGGGCTCAACATGGTGATTGTTTTGATACAACTTCGAGCCGTGAATCACGTTTTTGAGTCACGAACACAAGACATGAAATTTGTTTAAATCTTAGAAACTTCAAATTGATAATGCATTCTTTCCTTAATATTTTTCTATGATTTATTCTTCGTAGTGCACTAAGCATGTCATCACGATCGCGTTGCAACAATCGGAACACGATTTGGAGCTCGAACGAAGATTTCACAACTTTTGAGTTTTGGTCGGAATCTTGAATGCCACAGCCGAAATTTCAGTAACTTCATTGGCTTTGTGCATGAAATATGACTGTCCATATTGTACGTGGTTCGGTCCAATGATAGCCCTGAACCTTGCGCACACAATGGAATTGGCTTTGTGTCTATCCGTTGCGCAAGCTTCGTGATTTGGTTCATCGAGCGAGGCGTGTCGCTGTTGAATTTTCTGCAACTTCTTCACAGATTGACAACTTCTCTCTAACATTTCTCCCTACTCGGATATTGTCTCGGGGCGTGCCACATATAAAATTGTTCATCTTGATGAGACGAATACACTCACCAAATTTGGGAGCGATCCGATTTGGAACAAGTGAGTTACGGGCCCCAAAAGTGACTGCTTGTGATTGTAGAAACAACCACCTTTAATGGTGTTTTGGTGCAGTGAGGCCATACAAGAATAGTGTGCGACCTCTCTTGTTTCAATGTTTTGCTCATAAGGATTTTTGACTGTGCTGGATCCAATGGCAGTGGTCACATAGGGATTTCGGACACCGAAAATGTTACTCCAGTTGTAGGGTTCGTTTCATGGTGCAAGAGGCCAATTTTCCAAAAACCATTTCTTACCTTTGACATGCCTGATCATGATGAAACTTGGCAGGTGGTCTTTTGAAGCACTGATGAAAATCTTGAGTAATTATGGGGCCATTATGAGACTGTCGAGAATTTTCCACTGTTTCGTAGGCTTATTGACCTGCTTCCTACCAGGGACTAAGGTGATAAAAAATAAGTTCAAACAGCTTGCCCCACCGAATGTTGTGCTTCAAGAGAAGCCTGAAGGACAATCATTCAAAAAGTTTCCTTCGGCTTTTAATTTTTTCCTTCTTAGCCACATGACCAAGTGAATGGCTAGGAGATTCACGTAATGGTGTAACTAGGCTGCTCAGACATAGGGATGCATTGTTCGTGGGTCCGTCCCTGGAGACTTTTGAGGGAGAAGAGACTTTTTGGCGATGTTTGTTTGCTGCTACACCAGGTTTGCTTTTGAGGATCAGAGTACCACTATTGGTCTCGTTTATCGAGTCAAGTCGGGGGCAGATTTTATTAGCTGATCTCAAAGGTTTGGTCGTGCCGACTAGGCGAGCTGAAGTTTCTAGTAGGTTCCACCTTGGCTTTGTCAGTTTCTTCCTTAGAAGGCTGATGACTAGGCTACTTTGTCACCTAGTCTCATGGAGAGAGAGGTCTACAGAAGAAGGAGAGGGCATGCACATGTCATGCATGGGGAAAAGGTCCATAAGAGAAGAAGAAGGAATGCACACTCGATGTATGGCGAGAAGGTCCATAAGAGAAGGTGAAGGTATGCACACTCCATTCATGGGGAGGAGGTCTATAAGAGAAGGAGAAGGCAAGCACACTCCATGCATGGGAGGAGGTCTATAAGAGAAGGAGAAGGCATGCATACTCCATGCATGGGGAGGAGGTCCATAAGAGAAGGAGAAGGCATAAATACTCCATGCATGGAGAGATGGTCTATAAGAGAAGGAGAAGGCATGCGCACTCCATGCATGGGGATGAGGTTCTTGAAGAAGGGATAATGACTGGGCTACATTGTCACCCATCCCTGAAGAAGGATGTCGATTGGGCTACTTGTTTAACCAGGACTGAAGAAGGATGTCAGCTGGGCTACCTATTCACCCAAGACTGAAGTAGAATGTCGACTGGGCTACCTGTTCACCCAAGACTAAAGAAGGAAGTTGGATGGGCTACCTGTTCACCCAGTACCAAAGAAGGAAGTCGATTGAGCTACCTATTCACCCAGGACTGAAGAAGGATGTTGACTAGGCTACCTG
Organism: Amborella trichopoda; assembly: GCF_054954075.1. Lineage (NCBI taxonomy): Eukaryota > Viridiplantae > Streptophyta > Magnoliopsida > Amborellales > Amborellaceae > Amborella > Amborella trichopoda. The sequence continues at coordinate 32,897,878 of NC_142340.1, forward strand.
TTCACCCAGGACTGGAGATGGACGTCGATTGGGCTCCCTGTTCACTTTGGACGGAAGAAGGATGTCGACTAGGCTACCTGTTCACCCAAGACTAAAGAAGGATGTCGGTTGGGCTACCTATTCACCCAGGACTGAAGAAGGATGTCAACTGGGCTACTTGCTCACCCAGGACTGAAGAAGGAAGTTGGCTGGGCTACCTGTTCACCCAGGATCAAAGAAGGAAGTCAACTGGGCTACCTATTCACCCAAGACTACAGAACGATGTCGACTGGGCTATCTGTTCACCCAGGACTGGAGAAGGATGCCGACTGGGCTACCTGTTCACCCAGGACTGAAAAAAGATGTCGACTGAGCTACCTGTTCATCTAGGATTGGAGAAGGATGTCGATTGGGCTTCTTGTTCACCCATGACTGAGGAAGGATGTCGACTCGGCTACCTGTTCACCCAGGACTGGAGAGGACATCGACTGGGCTACACCTGCTCACCTAGGACTGAAGAAGGAATGTTTAGGGATGATTTTAATGTCCACACCCTTTTGGACGTCTTGATTATGAAGGGAGTGCTGGCTGAAGTCACTTGTTGAAGTGAATGTTGCATCAACCTATTTATTGGTCCAAGCATCCTTCGCGGATTTTCGCTTGAACTTGGGAAGAGATGCCTTAGAGACGGTTTTCACCAACTTCTTTTTTTTCTTTTTTTTGGGGCTCTTTTACCCATGACCTTTCAACCATGTCCACCTTTTTTTTCTATTTTTACTCACGCTGCCCTTTCAGGTTTTCACCGTGCCCGGTTTTTATTCACGGAACTCTTTTACTCATGGTTTCGTGATCATGCCCGTCCATCATTTTTACTCATAGTATTCCCTTGTTTAGGTATACACCATTATTTTTTATTTTTTTATTGTTTGTGAGCGCATGTTTAAGGTCATGCCTCCGGGATCCGTGTGAAATCGTTTAACGTCATGCAGCCTAGACGTGCACAATAGTTTAAGGTCATACAGCTAGATCGTAATGGTGATGGATGACAGTTTATGAAGGCCATGGAGTGAGTATGGTGGTGATTTGGCTCACTTGGGGAGATGGCTCGAGGCTACCCATGAGAGATGGGTGATGTATGAAAGTTGAGTGGACGATGGTGACCCACTAACTTACAACGAGTATGGATGATGGGATGGTTCACCGTTTTGTGAGCATGGGTGAGACTCACTGGGGAATGATGTAGGGTGATGAACTCATGGGGAGGAAATGAAGGTGATGCGCGCACACTAATAGGTAGGTTAGGACGGCTGTGCGTGAAAGTGCATGTAAAGGTTTGTGCGCGTATGTGGGGGTGCGTTTATGGTCATGCCTCTTGGACCTAGGCAAAGCAGTTTATCTTCATGCGGCCAGTACGTGCACTATGGTTTATGGTCATATAGTTAGACAGGGGTTATGCAGTTTTAAAGTCATACAACTAGGACCATGCAGTTTAAGGTCTTGTAACTTGACCTCTGCTACAGTTTAAAGTCATATAGTTTGGACCATGGTGTTGTACAGTTTAACGTTGTGCGAACGGGACATAGACTATGGTTTAAGGTCATATAGTATGGACCATGCAGTTTTCGTGCAATTAGACCTCCACTACAGTTTAAGGTCCTATAGTTCGGACCGTGGTTATGCAGTTTAACGTTGCATAGCTAGGACCATAGTTATGTAGTTTAAATTCATACAACTTAGGACCATAGTTATGCAGTTTAGAGTCATACAACTTAGGACCATGTAGTTAAAGGTCGTACAACTAGACCTCCGCTACAGTTTAAAGTCATATAGTTCGGACCATGGTGTTATGCAGTTTAATGTTGTGTGACCGGGACGTAGACTATGCTTTAAGGTAATATAGTTTGGACCATGCAGTTTAGGGTCGTTCAACTAGACCTCTGCTACAGTTTAAGGTCATATAGTTCGAACCGTGGTTATGCGGTTTAAGGTCGCATAGCTAAGACCATAGTTATGCAGTTTAAAGTCATACAACTTAGGACCATAATTGTGCAGTTTAAAGTCATACAACTTAGGACCATGCAGTTTAAGGTCATGCAACTAGACTTCTGTTACAGTTTAAGGTCGTATAGTTTGGACCACGAAGTTTAGGGTCGTGCGTCTAGACCAGGGCTATGCAGTTTAAGGTCACGCAGCACGGACCATTGTGTGGATCACCATGTAGGTGGAGCTCCATGGGGTATAGGCTTGTGGACCGTAATCTGACTCCTTGAGGATAACATGGCTAAGACCATTCACAAACTGAGGGTTAGGTGGAAATGATGACTTGATGAAGGATGACCAGCAGATGCGGACCTTGCTGTGGTTTTTAAGGGGGTAAGGTACTCTCTGGGTATTGTGGAAGTGAGAATGACCCTAACTTCATTCAGGATGATGGGCCGCAGTATGGGTGTGACTCCTAGTGGGGGATGAGGGACAGCTAATGACTCCATTGGGGAGGTCACAGTTTAGGTGCAACGACCTGGGTGCAGGTCCACTAGGGATGGTCGTAGGTCATACACTGCTTGAAATATGACCGGCACCATGTGTAGTGCTGATGGTTTGTTTCGAATTTTCAACCGACGATGAGTTGTCACAATGCAATCGACGCTGTTCTAACACAACTGGCACTGTTCAGCTGGGGTTGTGATCGACTCGTGATATTATCTGGAGTCAACTGGTGCTAGGTTCGTTTCGAAGGCACACCCAGTGCTAAGTCAACCGGTGCTAAGGTTGTATTTGAAAACACGCCCGGCGTTAAGTCAACTGGAGCTATGATTGTTTAGAAATTTACCCGGTGCTGCATCAACTGACGCTAGGGATGGCTTTAGAAACACGCCTGGTGCTAAGTGAACTGATGCTAAGGTTGCTTTGGAAATCCACCCGACGTTGGATCAACCAGTGCTGAGGAAGGATTGATGAGAGTTACCTCGGGTCCGATCCGGCTTGTTGTCCCTTAGCTTCCCTTGGACGCAACTGGACTTCCCAATTTGTGAGGGGCTTTTGAGGGTGGTGTAGTTTATATAACGGGGTAAATTCCCGTTTTCCCTTATTTTCACCAAAGGTAAAAAAAACTTAAGCACAAGTTTTCTTTAACCATGAGGAAAGAATCCTCGTTTGAAGTTTTCGGCGAGCAGTGGGACTTCAGCAACATTCTTTGCGAGGAAGGTTCTTCGACAAGTAGCAGGATTTCGGTCAAGGGTCTTGCAGAGAAGACCTTCGTTGAACAAGCTTCACCAAGAATTTGGTGAGTTTTAGGAGAAAGTAGTAGGGAAAGGAGAGATTTCCAGGAATCTTTTCGAGAAGCAGAGGAGGCTCGGCTATCGTTTTTCTTTCAAGAAGAGGAGAGAAACACATCAGTGAGTATTTCAGCATGTTCTGAGGGCTTTTCGGGGGTTTTTTAAGGGGTTTCCCGATGGTTGTGGAAGTTTTTCGACAATTTCGTGATGTCGCAGACGTTTCCGGGGACTCAGGGGAAGTCTGCAGAAGCCTTCCAGTGTGATTCTGGTGAAGTCCAGGTAAAAACGATAGGCGAGAAGGTTTTCCAGTGAGTTTTCAACTGTGTTGGAGAAATTCCGACGGAAGATGAACGGCCACGAGAGGTGAAACGTTGTGGGGAAGGCGTATGGTTGCTGGAAGTGAACCATCGCAAGGAAGGTGTACGATTGCTGGAGGTGAACTGTTGTCCTTGGAAATACTGTGACCATTTAAGGAGGTGCGAAAATGAGGAGTCTCGAGAGGTGAGCAGTCACGACAAGGCTGACGCTAACAGAAGTCCAACTGTCGCTAAGGTAGCCAACATTGAAGATTTGGAGTGCTAATACAACCGGCGTCGACCCTCAAGCAAAACAACCGGCGCTAGGGGGGTTGGGCATACAACCGGTGCTGGCCTTTGGAGGAATCAGCTGGTACTAGCCTCAATCAATGTTGATCCGCACGTGTAGCTTATCACGATGCTAAGACTGACGTTTGCATGTGTCAGTAGGTCACGTGCAGTGTCCACGACGTTTAGTGATGAGCTACGTATGACGATGTCCATGGGGCAGCAAAAAGTGGCGAAGGATGGGGCAAGGCTTGTGGTACCTGTTGGAAGCCAAATCCTCCAAAATAAAGTGAGGTCCATGATGTTCTGTGGAAGGGCATCCACTGTTAACAGGGCATGCTTTCCGTCATAGGCCAGCTCCTTGCCTGGGCAACCCCTCTTGTATGTTTGATATACACGTCGAGTGGATCCTATGTCGTATGTTCAACATACAAGTCTGATGAGGTATCTGGCTTGTATGTTTGAGGTATCTGGCTTGTATGTTGGAGTGGCTCTACTTTGCTTATAGCCTGTAACCATCCTCTTACTCGTCAGATGAATTAAAGCTAACTCTCCAAGTGGTTTCACTTCTTCTTCATGAGGAGGCCTTCCTTTTGTGGGTTTGCTTCTTCCTCACGGGACAGGCATTCGCTTTGGCCAGTAACAGTCCTCTTACTCTCAGATGCAAGAGCAAAAGCACAAGTTTTGGCTTGTAACCGTCCTTTTATCCTCAGATGCAAGAGACTTGTAACCTCCTTAGTAATGGGTTCTTGTAACTTGTAACTCATTTTTATTGCAATATAAAAGAAAAAGGTTAGCATTTTTTTTAGGCTATCTTGCTTGTTTTCGCCTTGAGTCCCTTTCATTTGAATACGCATCACGGGTAATACTTCTTTAGGTATCGCCTGTTGATAGGGGTTATCGCCTCTTCTCCACCAGGATGTGCTAGTATGTAGGCCCCGTTGGGCGAGACCTTTTTGACTATAAAGGGACCTTTCAACTTAGGATCAAACTTCCCTTTACGCCGGCCATGCATAACAATAGGCCTCTTGACGGCTAAGACTAAATCACCGTGGGTGAATGAGCAGATCTTGACAGACTTGTCAAAATCCATCTTCATTCTCCCTTGGTTGAGTTCAAGGTTCTACTGAGCCTCTAGCCTCTTTCCATCGAGTGCATTTAGTTCTTGATACCGGAGCTTGACTCTCTCATCTTTGGTTATTCCCTGGTGAATAGCTACTCGTAATGAAGGGATTTGTACTTCGAGAAGTAAAACGGTTTCACCCCCATAAACCAGAGAATAAGGAGTGGAATCAGTAGGATTTTGTATTATAGTGCCATAAGCCCACAATACTTCGGGAAGCTTTTCATGCCAGTTCTTCCTTGTTTTTGAATTGCTTTTGATACTAACTTTCTTAGAACATTGAATAGAGTCTTATTGAAAGCCTCAGCTAATCCATTCGCCCGAGGGTGGTACATAGTTGAGTACCTCCATTCGAAACCAAACTGGTTAACTAGGCGATCAATGTGATGACTCCTAAATTGAGGGCCATTGTCAGATATGTTCTAGTCGGGCACTCCGAAGCGGTATATGATATGATGCTGAACAAAGTACGCCATAGCTGTCCCAAGAACTTGTTTAAGGGGGAACGCTTCACCCCATTTAGAAAAATACTTTGTTGCAGCAAGGATGAAAACATGGCCCATTGCGGAAGGGGGGTCAATAGGCCCTATGATATCCATACCCCATTGTGAGAAGGGTCATGACGCAACCGTAGGATGTAAGGGCACTCTAGGCTGGTGAACCAAGTTGGAATGTATTTGGCATACCTGACACTTTTTAGCTTAGCTTAAGGAATTGGTGTTCATAGAAGGCCAATAGCATCCCAATCTGTGTATTCGCTCATAGATCTTAGGATCGGACTGATGCAGTCCACAAATGCCTGAGTGGATTTCTTCTAACACCTTATTTGCCTCTTAGATGTCGACACATTTGAGAAGAATGCTGTCAAATGATCGTCTAAAGAGAACATCACCTTCAAGGAGTGTATACTTGGTGGACATTCAACGTATGCTGTTACGTTCGGCACAATCTTTCGGGAGCCTGCCATGTTTTTACAAAACTAGTAATGGGGTCTCTCCAATCTTCGACCTACTCAATTTCTGCGCATATTGGGTCAAAGAATTGTGGGTGTTGATTTGGATCCTTAGCTCCTCGACTCTGTGCTATTTCTTGTTCGGTCTTGATTACTTCTTTGGTCGATAGAAGTGCTCCAAATTGGTAAGGTAGACACTCGAGAAAGATATTTCTCTCATCATTCGCATCGACTTCAGTTCTCAGCTTGATGTGTCTCCATTCTGCCACCCAAACAAGCGTGGGTCCTAATGAGGACAATTGAATTGTAGAGCCGAGTTCCGCAAGTGCATCAGCCTGTGAATTTAGCCTCTTGTGGATGTGACTTAGGGATACGTCTTCGAATAGGGCTATATACGATTTTGTAGAATCATGATAAGGCTTGAGGGTATCTTTCTTACATCATAACGCCCTTTGAGTTGTCGTATAACCACTCAGAGTAGCCGTAGATCTTCAGCTTCTCAAATCAAGATCGAAAGCTATCTCGAGTTTGATTATAGGGGCTTGGTATTCTGCTTCATTATGAGAATCGGCTTGAGCGAGAGGAAAAGAAAGTGGCAGTATTCCTCCTGTAGGAGTCGGGAATACTACTTTGGCACCTCCTCGTTCTGATTCGAAGGCTCCGTCAAAGTACAATTCCCACACAAGAGAAAGGTCCGCACATAATACTTGTTCATTAAGGAGGTCGCTTGATAGAGGAGATTCGGCCCGCACTAGGTGTGCTTCTACAAAGTCAGCCGAGGCCTATCCCTTGATGGCCTTTTGTGGGACATATGTGATGTCAAACTCCATCAGCAATAATGCCCACTTGGCAAGGCATCCTGACAAATATGGGCATGTCATGAAAAATTTTACAGGATCAGCTTTTGATATAAGTATCACTTCATGACCAAGCAAGTAATGACGGAGTTTTTGTACAACGAAGATCAGAGTCAAACACATCTTCTCAATAGAGGGATAGTTCCTCTTGGCTCCTTTCATCTTACGGTTGAGGTAATATAATGCATTCTCCTTTCCCTCTTCATTTTTTTATGCCAACAATGCTCTGCGAGACTCGTCTAAAGCAGTCACGTATAAAATGAGGGGTCTCCCTAATACTGGTGTAGAGAGCACTAGAGGGTTGAGCAAATAATGCATGATATCGTCAAGGGCTGCCTGACATGCTTCATCCCAAATGAATGGGGTATCGTTCTTTAGCAGATGTGCAATGAGTTTACAATGACCTGAGAGGTTCGAGATGAACCAGTTGCTCTTGAAGAGAACATAGTTCTCAAAGTGTAGCGGGTGAAGAAATTTCTTGGATTGCCTTGATCTTAACTGACTCAACTTCAAGCCCTCGATGTTTGACGATGAACCCCAAGAATTTTTCGAAGCTCAAGCCAAAAGCGTATTTCAGCGGGGTCATTTTAAGTTGATGAAGTCATAGTCGCTCAAATACTTTTTCAAGGTCCTTCATGTGACCATCCTTCTCTTCAGATTTTACCACTAAGTCTTCTACATAACACACCACCTCTTTATGTATCATGTCTTTGAAAATGGTCGTCATTGCTCTCTGATATGTGGCCCTAGAATTATTTAATCCAAAAGACTTCATTGTGTAATAGAAGACCCCTTTTAGAGTTAAGAAGGCGGTGGCCTCTTCATCTTCGGGCGCCATCCTTATTTGATTATACCCGAAGTATCCGTCCATGAAGGAAAAGATCTGGCAATGAGCTGTAGAGTCGATGAGCATCTCGGTGAATGGCAATGGGAAGTATCCTTAGGACAGGTGGTGTTCCAATCGTGAAAGTCAATACACACTCTGATTTGACCATTCTTTTTCTTGACCGGCACAACATTTGCTAGCCATTTTGGGTATTTGACTTCACGGATGAAACCTGCTTATCTGAGCTTGGTTATCTCGACGTTTATCTCCATCTCGAGGTCAGGCCTGAACCTTCTTGACTTCTGTTTGACTGGTTTGATAATTGGATCAATGCTGAGATGGTAAACTGCTACTTGAGGGTCTAACCCAGGCATCTCATGAAAGTGTCAAGCATAGACATCTCGGTTTGCTTTCAAGAAGGTGGTGAAATCTTCTTTTTCTTCTAGAGCAAATTCGCTGAAATGAAAGTGGGTTTGGGATCCACTTCGTTTCCAAGATTTATTTCCTCAAGTTCATTAGCTGTGGCCTAACAGCTTCTTCCCATACTTCTGACGCCTCTTACAGTTCTTCATCATCGTTCTAAGAGAGTTTTTAATCAACCTCAAGTGCAGAGACCCATGATCCTGACATTTCTACCTCTGATAGAGGTCCAAAGTGGGTTATAGTTTCTACACCTTCCTCGAATCGAGTGATGGAATGGTCGACCTCAAACATGGTGAACACGTCAGGCTGAAGAGGCTTGTTTTGAACTTTAAAGGGGAATTGAGGTTCAACGAT